>NC_134037.1:24632316-25297089 GCF_965140245.1 Athene noctua
TTGCTCAGGCTTCAACACTTCTACCTTTTACATCAGCATAAGTAGTTTGTTATAACTTAGTACAATACCTACTAGCACAATAGTTATCAGTTATGAATTATACAGGATTCATCTATAGGTCAACTCTGGCTTGAGCTTATTGTCCAAGCCTTAGCACTTCATTAATTCTTTGACATTATATATCTTTCTTTGATCTATACATGTGAAAAACCATATCCAAATTATATGAGCATTTTCCCATTATTTTATATAAATGCTATACCTCAGTCTCTTCCCTCTAAGTAATTTATTCAATAAATTGTTATCCTAATCAATATGTTGCCCACTGTTTTGTTAATTCCATTATCTTTTATCTTTCTTCATCCTTCAGTTACCCCATTAAGATTTAAACTAGCGCTATTATGGGTACAAGTTACTCCTGGGAAGATTCTGAGTGAACACAAGAAGAAATTTTTTCAAAATGAAAACAATCAGCCTCTGGAATAATCTCCCCAGGGAAATGGTAGATTCCCCAATATTGGACTTTTAAGATTCAGCTGGACAGGGTGCAGGGCCATCTTGTCTAGACTGTGTTTTCGCCAAGAAGGGTTGGACCAGGTGATCCCTGATGTCCCTTCCAACCTGGTATTCTGTGATTATTTGTACATTTGAAAGTACCAGTAATGAATGATAAACATCTTGACTATGTCTACACTATTCTTCCAGTCTTGTTGTCCCTACAACAGAGAATGTGTTCTTGAGGCTGGCCAGGAGGTGTCCCTCAAAGTTAAAGCAGATATATCTGTGGAGTCATTCCTACTAATTTTGAATCAGTACCTAAAGGTTCTTCCACTTAAGGCAGTGGTCCCAGATAGTTTAATAAATGATATTTTTAATAGCTTTTTTTCCCTTCCTTCTTTCATCCCCTTTCTTAAACTTTATTGACCTGTGGCTTTAGGTACCTTTTTCTAGGTCTGGAATCCAATAAAAAGGTTAATCAAAACATTCTCTTTATAAGGCATTGTGTCTTCTTTTAACAGTAACAGGCTCTATAATAATTTACTGCACAAAACTACTTCCAGATCATAACATTAACTTTTCTGTCTCATCATGAATAGAACAGTTAGTGTGTAATATCCCTGGCCACATTTGTTACCTAGAAGTTTTCAACAATTAACTTCTTTGGATTATATTTATTTTGCTTTAGGAATTTGTTAGTTGAAATTCAAACATCACAGTTAGTGGAACACACAGTCCTCATGGTTGTTAATCACTGAGTGAAAGAGGATATTACTTAGTAAAAGGTAGTTGTATCTAAAACAGTACCTGCATATTCAAAACATCTATTTTGCAAGTATTAACCAATATTTGTTTGCAATTTTCTGTTTCCTTGATAACGCCTGCCAGTAATTTATCTTTCTGGAATATTTAATTGAAAACAAGCATGAAAAGGTCACAAACAGTGGAAAGTATGTTTAACTTTGAATTCAAGTCAATATTTGATGTTTTGGGTATTTTGCAAGCACTTTAGTAGGTAAATAGATGCTTCGACAGAATTCCAATTTTGCTGGAATTTTTTATCTTTTTAGTTCCCAAAAGCTTTGTTGGTTTGCACAAGTTACTGTTCTTATGGTCTTTCATCTTAGTGTTCTTTGAAAAGAACACCTAGCATTACATGAGCAAATCGTTACTCCCTTCCTAAATAAACTTTATGAGTGAGAAGTTAAGATCCAGTATTGAGCTGCCAATATATCTCGGAGATATTTAATAGTGATGACTTCTGGGATTTGTTGTGATGGATTTATTTAGAGATCCACATTTGTGTCTACAAACAATACTTCCTGCTATTTCTGGGCTCTGCTAGGAGTAGTGCTTCAGCCTAGCAAAACCCCTTGTTGAACTGGAAGCTGTAATGCAGCTAAAGGCTGTCTGTGTAGGCTCTTCTTCAAACATGAATAGTGCCATGCACTATTATTTTTAAATCCAAACCAGCTGTATTATGATGACTCAAGGATTCCAAATGCAGCTGCACACAGAAATTTCTGTCACCACTGGGATCTTGTTGTACAACAGTAAATACAAGCACAGCCCTGTTTCCATAGTTTACAATTTAAAGAACATGAAAAGATAGAGTGTGGAGGCAGGGGTATAAGACATAACCAATTTGGTAGGGAATCACAAGTAATTTACACAATATTAGACTAAAGTTATTACTTGTTTATTTCAGAGGCATAAAATAAATTGTGACCGTCCAAATGGCATTGTAGAAATGGTGATGGACCGATTTACAATTGACAATGAAGGTACCTACACAGTACAGATTCAAGATGGAAAGGCCAAGAACCAGTCTTCATTAGTTCTCATTGGAGATGGTATGTTCACTGAAACACTGAAACTTTGATGAATAAATGAACTTCAATTACTCTTTAAGTAACTTGTGACTAACTTTTTATTCATCTCTTCTAAAATTTAGCATTCAAGGAAGTACTGGCTGAGTCTGAGCTCCAAAGAAAGGAATTTCTCAGGAAGCAAGGTAAGACAGAGTAGATTAGTAATGTTTGGCCCAGTTTGCAGCTCGTGATGCATCCCTTGTGAATACTAAGAGCTTCCATTGATTTCATTAGAAGATGAGTATATTGCACTTTGAGGAGACACCAAACCCTTGGTGGACCTTATTTTCCAACATTGTCATAGGATACATGCAAATAGTGACAAAACTTTCACTACAGAAATAAAGCGGGAGTCTTTACAAGAGGTTATCTTTGCTCAGTATTCATGAGAAGCGTGGCTACTGTAGGCCCCGATCCAACAAAACATTTCAGCACGCTTAGTTTTAAGCATACCAATCATCTCTTCGATATAATTGACAGAAGAGTAGACAGCATAGTGTCAGACAAGGAAGATAAATACCTGATACTGTGGTTTTCTGTCCAGCCAAAATTCCAGGAACTAAATGTATATCTGTTGTAAAGTTGCTATACAATTACAGAGTTTGTTATATACTTGTTATTGGTATTATTTGCAGCTGAAAGTAAAAACTAATATTGGATACCTAATTCAGAATTCTATTGCCGTGAAATCTTTAAAAAATATAGTTTGAGCTCTGGTTTGTAAATTTTGCTTGTCAAGCACATGGCTTTTAGGATGAAAGTACCAATAATAATTAAAAGCATTTATTGTAAATAGCTTAGGTAAGATTCTTTACATATCAATGTAATTTTTTTTTTTTTCTTTTGGGGGGGAGCATTTTTTAAAAATGGATATAGGAAATAAATTGTGCCACTTACAGCATGGACTCACAAGATCTTTCAGTTCTCAATGACTTCAGTGAAAGTCGGACTTTGCTACCTCCCAGATCTGAATATTGCAATTATGGGCCATTATCCTGCAGACAGTAAATCATATAAATGCATGACTTGAGAAGCACAATAACTTAAAAAAGGCTATGTATGTCAGTAAATATACTTAAGGAGAGATATATAAATATATATATATATATATATATATATTCAGGATTGGAACCTCAGTGGGGAAAATGAATATTTTCTGTTCTGCTTGTAATTTTTAATACATTTTTAAACTTTATATAATTTGGACAAATAATGTCTGCCATGGGATTTTTGCTTTGAATATTTAATTGGGTGTTTGGATACAATTGTTTATTCTCCAGTTTCCATTGCATTAAATACACTGTTTGTACACTTATTTCTTTCCTATGCTTAGTTGGCAATTGGGCACAAATACATTTAGTAGACTAATTTGTCTCACTCATGACTTTGTATTTTGGAATAGTACACGACATTACACAGAGAGGGACTCAGGTTTCTAAGATGTACTGTAGACACCTGTGTCAATATGATAAAAATTTACTGCAGGATTTTCCTTCTAGTGCATGGGTAGTTGAGGAGTTCCCTCTCATAGTTCTAGTGTAAGGATGTTATAACTGTCATAATTCTTCTTTCTTTCACTGGATTTTTCTGATACTCTTCAGTCTACAACCTATGTATTAAGACAGTTTTGTTCCTTAGGTCCTCACTTCTCAGAGTTTTTGTATTGGAAAGTTACAGAAGAATGTGAAGTTTTACTTACTTGTAAGGTGAGGGAATAATATTTGAAATATTTTTGTTAGAATGTGTTGATTAAAAATTGAGGTAGGAAAATGTGAGGAAAGATTTTGATAATTTTAAAATGAAAATTTTCATATGAAAACCTTTTTTTATTATTTAGAAATATTTAAAATAAAAATTTATGACTTACTACTTCTCATCAGTAGTTTTCATTAAAACAAAAGAAAAAATCACAGGACAATTCTAACTGTGTTAGGAAATCTAATTCTTTATAATAATTGTGAGCCATAAAAATAATTTAAACAAAATATTCATTCCTTAGTGGTTCTTCTTCCTTCCTCAAAAAATAGCCACAAAACCCCAGAGTTCAAATGCTTTCCTCTCTGTTTTCCGATTTGGACGTTCCTCTACCAAAGTGTCTGTTATTTAATCAACTGTAACCAAACATGCAATAAAAGCTTCTAGAATTAAGGTTATAAAACATGATTTTTATTATACTTATCTAATGACTTTTGAATCTTAACTAATGGTAATGTGTATGGAATTCAGAGTAATTTCTGCTATTAACATCTTTATGTGACATCCTAAACATATATTTTAATTTTTGTTGCTCTTCTAGAGTAACTAATTAGTGGTCTGAATAACTAAGTTAATTGAATTCAGAAGGCATCAAACTCTTCTTCATTGCCTTTTCCTGTAATATGGACTCTTTTGTATTAATTTTCTCCACTTCTTTTGAATAAGTTTTTGGCTTTTAATTAGACTAACTTGAATCGTTCATTATGAGCAATTTACATGCACATTTGTGAGATTTTTTTCCTTCTTTTTTTTTCTGCTCACTAATTAGGAGACCTTTAACCTCAATTTATTCCCAACAGAACTGACCTGAGTGGTGAAGATGCCATTCTGCGTGCCCCTATTTTAGGGCTCAACACTCATTAGTTAACACGGTGCCTTTGCTGGTACTGAGATGCATCACTGAAGTACTTTATAATCTCAACATGTATTTGCCTCAGGCACGAACCCTGCTATCCTTTCATTCTCATGGGGAATGAAATGTTGCTGAACCAGTTATACTAGTGTTAATTCTCTACAAATTAATCTGAAATTATCCTTTTTTTTTAAGTGACTGTTTATACCACTGAAACTGTGAAAGGCTGAGCATCTGATTATACGCTTTTCACCAGTGTACTTTTTGTTTGTAAGGTCAGAACATTTTATGTAAATGAAATCTAGGATATAGGCTGTTTGCACACTCATCATTTTAACTATGCCATTGACCTTATAATGTTTGTTACTGTTAGTATGTGACTGGCCATTAGGTTCACATGGTACTGTTCTTTATGCCTGTTTAACTGATATTTGTACATAGGAAGAGTTTGAACAATAAAGACTAGATTTGTCCTATGAACTTCAGATACCTGACATTCAAGTTAGAAGTGTGGCAGGCCTGCATCGTTTCTGTGGTAATAAAACCACCCAAGGAACAATCTCTGCCTCCCCAGGACATCTCATAGCACTTGGCCCAGGTCTCTTCTAGTCTCTGTTTAGTGCTCCTGTGCAAAAATAATTGTCATGGGTGTTTTTACCTCTTGAAATAACCTGCGATAATGTGAAGGAAGTACATGTAAGAGAACACTTTTTGCCTTGACTTTCTCAAAGACCATGTCATGAAGTAGGGGAGTTAGGAAACCAGACCTACTGGAAGCTTGTGTAGGGCAAGGGACTGACTGCATGATAGAAGTCCATAACAGTAATAATGAACAAATATTGATTGTGCTAGAAAAGAGTATATCAGAAATAATATGTGTTACCTCATGTACCACTTATTGGACCTGGACTTTTGATTGACTTAGTATTTAATTCTGAAAGAGCTGGAATTGATGACCTTGTTCTTGTTATTGTAGCACGTGCATGCCAGTGGGACATGTTTGTTCATCTGAATGATTTGATGGTTTGCTTTTTATTGTGAGTTTATTTTTCTTCAAAGGCCAGCATCTACTATCATTTTTCTTCAAGTAATTCTAAATTTCAGAACATTCAGAAGCTACCTGCTTAACTGCATAACTTTGACTCCTATTTGTACTGTATCTGTTAAAAGCAAGATTTTTGGTGTGTGGCTAAACAACGAAAAAGGTAACTTTTCATAGTAAATGTCAACATGAAATAACTTTGGCACTGCAAATTGCATGTGTCTGAAACTCAGTCTATTTTTTGTCAGATTGAGCGTTAACAGTCTTTGATGAAAAATTGTTGAAAAGCATTAAAGACTTGTTCCTTCAGGCTTTGTTCAAATAAAATTGCCACTCATGTCATATGACAGGAATAGCCACTTTGTAGTTACTGGTAACGTAAAATGCTGCTCACTTTTCTCAAGCAAGGCATTGCTTTGGGCTGGGTTGTGATCTGAAATACTCTGTCAGAGATCCATAGCAACCACACTGGTTGTTAAGCGGCAACATATATGATTAATTTGAGCAGGCTTTATAAAGATGTCCAGGAATTTGTCTAGGCACCTCTATAGTGAGCTTTCATAGAGCTGTTCATCTATGGAATGACTTCCCTAATGTGAAAGGGTTAGAGATTGGTGCATGTTTTTTTCTCCAGGCAAGCCACTTGAAAACTATTGCAGGTCTGTATTAACTTCCGGGCTGCCCTCTATCCATTTGTTCAGCTTATTTTTAAGGAGGCTTTTTAAAGCAACTGCCTGGGGACTGAGAAATGTCCTGCCAGCTCTTTTCTTCTACCACAGACACACTGGCTGGGAATTCGGCTGCACACTGAAATGCCGTTGCATTTTTGTGATTTTTAGAAGGGTGTGAGGATAGTGATGTCAAATAAACCATAGTTTATTTTCTCCCTTCTAAAAGGGAGAAAAATAAAATATATTTGCCAGGGCTTCTAAAAAGACCTGGGCTTTCAGCTTCTTTGAATTCACAGTTGAGGTTATTTATCCAATGATATTTTAAGCATCAAAAATACACAATTTATATTTCAAAATTATAGCAGTACTTGAGGTATAGCTGTGGTCTACTTATGCATTCCTTAGATGAGTTGCTGCTACTGCAGCAAATTCTAGCTTTCAAGCAACTTCTCTGCATTTTCACTGTGTTGTTAAGCCCCTTTGTGTTGGGAGAGGCTGCAATTTGTAGTATTCCTTAAGTCTTTGTACTTCTCATAGGATACAATGTAGTAGAAAAAATGGGTTTCTGGTGCAGCTCACAATTCTGAATCCTCAAATTCTTTCACAATAGTAATTTCAGTTGCTCTCTGCAGTTTAGCTCTGAAAGACATTGCTTAGCTAACGGATAAATCTTCAAGTTGTATGAAGACTCTCTAAAATAGGGTCCAAGTTCTGTGTTATAGCTCTCTGGAGGCACATAGCAAAACGAAAAAGATGAAGGAGAGTTCGGCGGCTCTAATTTCAAAGATACTTCTCATAGATATCTCTAGACAAACTACAACCACATAGCAAGGGTGCAAAACCTTTTAAAGGAAGAGATGGACAGGATTGCCCTTAAGGAATTGACAGGGCTCTGAAGCTGTAAACTGTATACTTCTGATCAGTTCTGTGCTGCAAATAAATACAGTAGGACTAAGATTTTCTTAGTAGGGCTTGGTTGAAATTGGTTTTTACTTAGCTTTATCTGACACGTTATAAAGAAAATGGCTTCTTATGTTGAAAGTACCTGTGTGACTACTTACAGTGCAATACCTTTCTTCAGGCCATAGCCAGGCTTATGTGCCTTTTCTGTTGTACAGGTTGCGAACTCAAAGAAGGAGACTGTTTTCAAGTGGTATAAGGATGGTTCTGGGATTGACATTGATGAGGTGCCTGATCTGCAGAAAGGAGAATGTCACCTCAGTATTCCCAGGGTACGGTAATCACCTACTGATTAGAAATGACAGCTTCTGCTTGACACACTATAGATTTGTCAGGCAGAGCACTAAACCACCTATCATGATTTCTGTGAACCATTTTAAGAAAAAGCATATTTGCTACCCTTCAAATAGCTGGTGAGTAACTAGTGCTAGTAAAAAAGTATCTGTTTTTGTTGTCAGCTCAGAGAGTTCATGCTTAAGTTGCTGAATTCAGCATCCTTAGGTGAACTCTATGTTGTTCTTTCTTACTGCTCCTTATTTTTTCAGTTTGTTCAAGCACCTCATTTCTGACAGTGTTTCAGTTTTATTGCCTAAAATGAATAGGTTTCAGTTATATGGCTTAAGATTTATCTTTATGCAAACAGGATAACCCAACTTGTGTCTGAAGCCTTAGCTTGCATAGCTGCTGCCTTCATCAAGTGCCAAAACCTCACCAGCACAAGTTTTTCTGTTCCATAAAGTGCATTGCATTTAATTGATTTATTTTATTTATTAGTTTCATACTCTTTTGATTTCCTTCCTTCATTTACTTCGCAAGAGGATACTGACTTTCCAATGGCTTCATTTTTCCTGAGTAGACTTTTACAGGGAGGGTGGTTTCTGCTTTTTTTGAATTGCTCATGTTACTTGTCATTCAATTATATGATATACTTGCTCGTGGACTTCTATAAGTCTAAGACTCAATTAAATAACCTCCAATCTATAATCATTATTTGTATGTATTATATATATATTTTCCTTCAGGTTTAAAAATAAATTAAAATAAAACCACCCAAACCAAAGCCCCCTACTGACTTTAATGCAGTATCACTGTGTTAGATTTTAGAATGTAAACTCTCCAAGGGTAATGACTTAATTATTTTCTTAGCATAGATATAATCTGACTACAGCTGCTGCTTGAATGAGAGCTACTGAGTGATATTTGGACAGTTAAAGGATATAGATCTATTGTTATGTTTTACATAGATTGAGTCAAAAAACCTGTTTTAGTTGAAGAAAAATTGCATTTCTAAAATTTGTGTAGGTTGAAGTTGCCCTCTGTTGCATCTTGCTATGATGCTTATAATTTCTACCGAGCATGATCAGTCCCGTTTGTCTTTTTGGAACAAGAGAAAAAATATAATTTCTTAAGGCAGTTGAACTGAAATCAGAAGATGTTTTAGGCTTAAGAACTAACTACAGCTCCATAAAAAGGCATGCACAAACCATTCATAGTTTCCATCTCACTTCTGATAAGATTATTTAAGCAGAATGCAGGACAATGTATGCTGTTTGATTTAGAAAATAGTGCAGGGATTGAAGAAATGTTTATTAAGTCTGTCAGTAAACATCTTGTGTTTTCCTTGTAGCTGTCTCGCAAAGATGAAGGAGTTTATAAGGCAACACTATCAGATGATAGAGGTCATGATGTATCTGCTCTTGAATTATCAGGAAAAGGTAATATTCTGGTTACTATTTTGAAATAATGATCACCATGTATTCTCACGAGGTGTTAATGATCTATCCTTGCAAATGGCAAGTTAGCAAACATTTTTGGAGTCCCTTGCATTTCAGTTCTTTTCTTATGCTATAAAGACCTGAACTTCAGACCACCAGTTTGGGAGGGATGACAATGGGCATTTGTCCTGGTTTTGGTCAGGGCTGAGAGAGAGCAGAGCGAGAGGGCCAGGCCCAGATCAGCCATTGGAGCATTGCATATCATGTGACGTCATGCTCAGTATATAAAGGAGGCACACAGTACTCCCTTGTTGGTTGGGATTGCTGCAGGTGGTGAGCAGCCACATTGTGTATTAACTGTTTGGACTTACTATTGTTCCTGTTTTGTTACTATTACTAAACTTTTTTTTTTTATTCAACCTACGAATTTTCTTTTTTTTTGTCCCTTCCCTATTTCACTGATGCCAGGCTGAGGGGAGGAAGTAAGCAACTGACTGTGTGGTGATTGGCTACTGGCTGAGTTCAAACCATGACAGCATTATATCGATTAATCTATAGCACTATGACAGGCAAGAAATGAAGTAAGTTCCTAGTCAGACAGACACTCCCTTTTATGTGAGATCTTTTGTAGAGACCTCACTCTCTCAAATTTGTTAAGCTTTAATGTCTTTGATAGACCACTAGAGCACCAGTGTTCTGAATATGCTGATGTGGGGCTGTCAGTGGGGACTGAGAGTTATTCTGATTGTAAAATTGTAAAACTGCTTTGTGGGTTAACTCCAGTAGGCAGCTCAGCCCCACACAGCTACTTACTCCCCCTCAGAGGGATGGGGAAGAGAACTGGGAGGGGAGAAGTGAGAAAACTCATGGTTTGAGATAAAGACAGGTTTCTAAAAATAAGTAAAGCAAAATCTGTGTATAGAGGAAAAGCAAAATAAGGAGTTAATTCACTGTTTCTGATTGGCAGGCGAGTGTTCAGCCATCTCCAGAAAAGCAGGGCTCCATCATGCATAATGGTGACTTGGAAAGAGCAATGCCATAACTCTTGAATGTCCCTTCCTTCCTTTTTCTCCCCCCAGTTTTTATTGCTTTTAACACATCATATGGTCTGGGACATCCCTTTGGTCAGGTGGGGTCAGCCATCCTAGCTGTGTCCCCTCCAAACTCCTTGTGCACCTCCATCCTACTTGCTGGTGGGGTGGTGTGAGGAACAGAAATAAAAGACCTTCATGCTGTGCAACCACTGCTCAGCAATAGCTGAAACATCCCTGTGTTATCAATACTGTTTTAGTCACAAATCCAAAACACAGCACCATACAAGCTGTTATGAAGAAAATTAACTTTACCCCAGCCAAAACCAGTACAATCTCTGCACCTTACTTGTTGCCATTTATGTCATGCTCAGGTCCCACGCTATCCAATATATCTTCATTAACCACCTCCTCCCTTCCTGTCCTTTGATATATACAGAGATATCATTCCCTTAGACTATGAATTTCCAAGTAAGGGGTATCCTGACCACTTGGAATAAGCAAAAAGTAGAGTAGTTCTCCACCTTATGGTCAGGGGCCCTTCTAACTTCCAGAGACTATACTCCAGGTACAACAGAACTGTGCTGTGCTGGAAATGTAGAGTGAAATGCCTATTTAAAGAACTCACAGTATCTAATTCAGTGGGTCCAGGAGGCCTTGAAAATGTCAGTCAGGAAAACCACAAGAACTTCAGTGTTAAACCAAAGAGCGGATCTCGTAAATAGTGGAGTTAGCCTTGAAACATAAAGGCTAAACAAAAGTTTAACATGAATGGGGCCTGGAAGACTGCATAATATATGGGCAGATTAGTTCAAGCTCAGTGTGCACTGGCATTCAAATGAATATAAATGCAAATAAGGGTAAGAGGATCTACTCTAAAATGCAGCAGTGGTAGGCATTTAAAGTTTCATATGTTATCAGATATCACAGTGAACTCCTCTATGTATATTTAAATTTGTTCAATAATAATAATAAAAAGGTTTACTTCTGATTCTGTAGCAAAGATCTGTTCTTGATCTGTTGTCAGAATAAATGATTTTTACTCAGCTTTGATAGAGAGAGCTTCCCTGGGTTTCTTTGCTTAGGTCCCACCAGCTAGGCCAAAGTGAACCTGGATTCATCCCACCTGCATGTATTTGACCCAAATAATGAATATTTTTGCTGTGTCCTAATAGAATGAGAAAGACGGGTTCAAAAATTAACTAAGTCTACCAAAGATCTTAACATTTTTTTTAACAGGTTGGGAAAGTACCTGAAATAAGAGGAAAAGATGAATATCAGACTGAGTTCTTAAGCTGTGGTTTACCTTGGAAGGTTGTATCATCACTTGATAGTCTCCCAGGCATTCTTTTTCAGTATAAATTCTGTCCATTATTCTTTCAGAAAAAACATCTCATTTAGACAGCATAGGTACTATAACCCCAGTTTCCGAGACATCTGTAATGTAATTTATATATAGTATGCAATCCATGTCCTCATGTCAACATGCCAGTAGAAGCATACTGGATTTTGTAGAGGGTTACAGAATTGATTCACAATTTATTTTAACAGAGACAAAAAATGTGCAGATACAGATCAATAGAAACCAAATATACAATTAGTATTTTCTGAACTTCACATATTTTTCTGTTTTCCCTATTAATAAAAATATCTCAGCCTTGAATATGCATTCTTCAGATTATGGTGCTTCTTTCTTTCGCTCTTTCCATCTTCTACAGTGACAGTGAATAGGATTCTTCTGCTATGAGACTCTTCTGCCCTTGTTTCCAGGGTTCTCCCCAGCTGCAAACCCATCAGCTCTGTGATATTTCAAAAGCTTGTTATGATACCTGGTTTCTTTCACTTGATAGAGAGGCTTTCATTTGTCAAATGACATCCTATAGGTAGCAGGTGAAAAGTATTTTCATCTAGAATGTGATAATTTCTCTTTCCCCTGCACTCCCCTTTGAATGTGATATACCCAGTTTTAATGACCTTTTATTGTTTCTGGCCTGAGGGATACAAAGATGAAGATTTGACAGCAGACAACTGACTCCACATGCAGCAGAGGTACTGAGTGACACAGCACAGAATTCATATGCTGTACACAGTCTCGAATTTGTCTCATACACCTGTTGCAATTTTAATAGTTTTCTTTGCCTAAGGATGTGAAGGTTCCCATATTGCTTTAATTAAACTGAACATAACAGAACTGTATTCTGATTGAATTTTGATGGTACATTTTCCTTTTCTTTCTTTTTTTTTTTTTTTTCCTTTCCCTTCAGTCTATGATGATATAATTCTGGCATTGAGCGGAGTCAGTGGTAAGTAAATGCTGTCTTGGATTTTCATGTAGTTTTTTAATGTTAAAGTCATCTGAGCCTGGGGCAGACAATTTTTATTTTAAGTGGGATATCTCTGGGAGTCATAATGCTTATATTATTATGGACATGTTATTAAGTTTCTGAATAGGCAGTTGACCTTGCTAATTGACACTATTAAAAGGGAACAAAGTATTATTTCACCTGGTTTGTTTGGTTTAGATACTGTGACAGTGTCATAGCAATAATTTTCTTCCTACTTCCCATTAGTAAGTGAACCTTGATAAAGAAAGAGATTCTGATCCTGCTCAGAATATCTCACTCTCCTGTGTGTCAGGAGTCATTCCACTGAAAGAAGAGGGGTTGCACAAGAATAAAATTTCTGTGCAATTAGAATCATGACACTACTACTCTTTCACAGAAATTACATGATGAGGTTATTATTTCACAATGGATCTTGCTAGTCACAATGCTTGTTTATGAAAATAAATCCAAAAACTTATACTGAACTTTCACCTGATATAAATCAGATTTCCACTGAGAGACATGAACAATTGTTTCATTGTGGTAGTTGAGAATCATAGATCGGATTCTGAATTTTTTTGTCATGACAGTACAAGTAGTCCATTTGACTGTTTCCTATTCATTCCACTCTGCTGTTTGATCTATGTATATTGTATTTTACGTAGGTAAGTCAGCCTCTCCACTGAAGATCCTTTGCACTGAGGAAGGAATAAGGCTCCAGTGTTTCTTGAAGTACTACAATGAAGAAATGAAAGTCAACTGGTCTCACAGGTAGATGAGAATATTTTTTCAATTTTATTAAAGAAAAAATGCCATTTTATGATTTAATATTTACTATTCCGTGGCATTCACTTAGTAACTGGACCACATTAATGAATTTCTCTTTCCAGCACTTCATATTCTCTTTTCACATAGATAGTACATAAAGAAATATAAACAGGCTTGTCCAACACATATCAAGAGGGATGTAATAGCCAAGAAAAAAGCATCTATAGTATTCCAGTCTCTTATTCAACACAAGACGGTTTGTCTTCCACTATATTATCTGGTTGGTTCAAAGACATAAATGATTGAGCATAGTTTTCTATTCAGGGCTGCTTTTTTCTTTAAATGGATGAAATTTTCCTCCAGTACTAGGTGAATACGAAGGATCTGCTCTCAAAGTTTAATAAAAGCCTGTATTAAGAAAGGAATTTTTTTCCAAACTGATACAGTCTTAAGTAACCCAAAATATTTAAATTCTGTTTCTCTTCTTTGAAAAATTATTAAATGGGGCACACAATACTCTGAGAATAGCCCTCAGAGCTGAGAATATGACCAGAAATTATCTTTAAAGTTCCCAATAGTTTTCCACCCTTATGTTACATTAATCTTTGACTTTGGAGGCACTCTATTGATCTGTGTATTTACAGTTAAATGTAAGCTCAAATGTTTTTCTATGTCAGGCCCTCATTTGTTTGAAACCACAGGTAAGGTTTGGAAGTATTTTAAAACCCTTAAAGTGGTTTCAATTTTCACATTCTTTGATGGGTTACAAAGATAACACACAGTGAACTGTTTGACTTGGACAGGAAAAAGCTGGTTTATCAGCATGTTGTCCTAGTTTTGCAATGCTGTCCAGTCCTTGATTTCTATGAAGACAGGAACACAAGGGAAGTGTCAGTGATCATCAGGTTCATGGAGCTCAAGAGCACTTCTGCAGTGGTATGTGACTGTAACTCAAGCTTTGTGTTCAGTAAGTTCTGCTCCGTCTTTCAGTAAATGTGTTGCTAATACGATAAAAAGGAAAAGAAAAAAATTTTTTGCCTCTGCCTTTTACTATATCTGCTTGAGTTCTGAAAGTGACTTAGTCCATTCCACCATCCAGTTCATAGAAATATAAAACTAGAGAATGCTACATGGCTAATAAGGAAATATCAGTGTGCGTATTTATTTACATATAGACACCTCTCTCCCCTCTAATATTTCAGATTTTATAATGTCTTACACATTGACTGTCTTGAAGATCATTGAACACAGTTTTTGAGCAAATAAAATTTCAATTCTTCCATGAATACAAGGATTAAAAACCAGAGTTGTTAAAGCTAAAACAAAGACTAAACCAAACCAACCAACCTCCTCCTGCTCTTTGAAATGGTGTTCTAGGAAAATTTGTCTTGGAAAAGATGAAAGGCTAGACAATCCGTGTTTTTCCACCATTGCCTGCACATCATGAAACATACCATGTAAATTTCTAGCTAGCTTTGAATTATCCACTATACTGCATAGCAGGGAACATAATACAAGTCCTAAAGCCAGCATGCATCATCCACTCATGGCACAGTGGGGAATATTATATGTAGTATTTTCTAATATATAGTAGTTTCTATCCAGGTATCTAATTTGGTATGCTGAATTCGATGTAGGCAACCTACAGAATGGGAAATAGTAAAAATTTCTTTTCCCTATCTAACTCTCTAGCTATGAAGGCAGAGCAGCCCTGTCTGGGCAAATAAAATAACTGATCAAAGAGAAGCTAATGCTGACTTCATCTATTAAAAATTCCAGCTAAAGATGCTTGAGGAGGAAGGATGAAAAGAACTATTTCTTTAGTTACGGAGTGAAACAGGAAACTTCAGATCATTGGAAGTGGTCGGGTTTGCATGCTCTCATTAAAAAGCTTCTTCTATTTTCACTCTTCATGACAGATTATGGACCGGAAGAATCTCTGATCTGAATCAATAGGACATTTCTTATATTCTAGCTTAGGAAGTAAATATAATGCCGCTGTTTTTTAAAGATCTGTTTATTAATTATCTGCAGTTAGGAAATTTGCTGCTTGTCTTGTTCTTAAAAAACCCCAAAGGTGTTTTTGACTTGATGGAAGAATAATGAATTCTATGCAAATCTTTTATTATTACTTAATTGATTTTTGAAGTTAATGAAAAGTAAATATTTTTTTCCTCATCAGAAAGTTATTTGCCTCTAGTTTAATGTTCTGACGCATTCTACATTAGTGTGTATGAAGTGTACAAAGCTCTAAAGTCATGAGCCATTTTCACTTATAGACATGTATGTGTATATAAACACAGGTGTTTATGTATGTATGTGGAGAAAAGGAGAATGAGAAGAGGGTGAACAACTAATCTTTGTAATGAAAGCTCAAGCTAATGGTTCCAAAGTGTTTCATACCCCCACTAGGAAGATAAGCATCTTCTGGGAAATTGCTCTCGTTAGTTGCAATTTATCTGTAATTCAGGAATAGTATGTTATCCTTTGTAACTTTTGATGGACGCTATCCTATGGAAAATACGCATTGAAAAGAATGTTTAATTCATTTGTATTCATTTTTTCCAGGGATTCTAAGATTTCTTCTGGTGAAAAGATGAAGATTGGAGGTGGAGAGGATGTTGCCTGGCTGCAAATAAGTGAACCCACTGAAAAGGATAAGGGGAACTACACCTTTGAAATCTTTGGTGACAAGGAATCCTACAAACGCACACTTGATCTGTCTGGGCAAGGTATGTTTATAAAACCATACTTATATGGTGTCTTTTCATGGCTTAAACAGAATTTACTGGCAATAACCAGAGGAATGACAATAAAAACAGAAAGCCTTTGGTCAGAACCAGTTGTACTTTAATTGCATAACTGTTATGATCTTTTTAGTCTTACATCTGTTTTCACCACCAGTGGCATTAGGTTTCAGGGGTTTGTTTTACCATTTTGCTACTGTGTAACCCTGTATGTGTTTTAAAAGAGCTTTAATATGGATATGTGTTTATATGTTTATACTAAGCCCCAAGTGCAAGTTATGTTCATGGACAATAACTCTCTCAATTCTTTTGTTACAGCTTTCGATGATGCATATGCAGAATTCCAGAGACTCAAGTAAGTGCTATGTATTTTGCATTTTAATGCTGTAACAACAGTGTCTTTACTTACAGAAATAATATTTCATTAATAACTTTACGAATAACATATATTTCTCTTCCTCTCTTCCTCAACAATTTTAGGGCAGCTGCTTTTGCTGAGAAGAGTAAGTTTATTTTACATTTTATCAAAGTTGTTCTGCCATGTAGTCTAGTGTTCTCTTTAAGGCAGCCATTACAATAATGCTGCCATAGTTTTCAGAGTTCTGTGGCTGCAGAAATCCCATGTTAGTACATAATACTGCAATAATAATAGTAATTTGTGGATTTGTTTTTAATTCCAATGGAAACCCGCTAAAAGTTTTACACATTTTGCAAGCCTCTGCTGTATCTTCTTGTGTCTGCAGAAGTTTTGTGAGGTGTCAGCTTCTAGGTGTCATACAAGGAGGTGTTGACTCTGAAAGCTGCTGCTGACACTGAATATTGGGATCTAGCTATGAAGTTAAAAATTACCTGCTAATGCCCGTTGGGCAGGGCTTGCTGAGACACAGACAGTGGGAAAGCTTGTTACTGTTAGGAGATGTAGGAATCCTGGTACTTTGATATTAATTCCCCTAGTAATGACAAGATGCTTCTGCCCACAAAGAGCATGGCAGAACAAATTTTCCTTAGATCTTAGATACCACCAACATGCTAAAAGCATCTTGCTTGCTTTGCTCTGTGCCCAAAGCACAAATTGTCAAGCTCAGCAGTAGCTTCAAGGTTGTTATGTGTATCAGTTTAGAATGCTATAACACAATCCCTGCTAAAAAATCTGAAGGGAACATAAAATACATTAAAAAGATATAACATAGAATATAATAAAAAATGTATTATTTTACATTTAATTAATGAGGTACTACAGTTTTTTTAAAGATAAGTGCAAACAAATGCTGTGACTATAATATCACCAAGTTATAAAATAATTGAGAAATGAGTAATTTTGAGGTCTAAGCTTCACATGGCCCACATATTTTTCTTTAACTCCTAGATCGTGGTAAAGTCATTGGTGGTTTGCCTGATGTCGTTACTATAATGGATGGGAAGGTAAGAACAGTTTTTGCCAACAAGTCAAGCTGCCTGGTGAGAGTTTTGCTTTAACAGCAAGAGGGAATGCAGATGAATTTGTAGAAGCTGAAATCAGAATGAGGATAATTTAAACCACTTATTTTATTTATTATTGTCCCATTTATTTGAGACACATGAATTCTAAGTGAGCACAGGTACCATAAGCTGACTATACAGACTGATTCAGATCATTTAGGCAAGCAAGGTCAGCCTCAAGAGGAGCTGCTCTTGCGATGATTATAGAGGCTTGGAGTTAATCTTGGAGTTAACTGCATAATCATATTTGGGCGGACTTTCAGCTCTGTGTACTGAGTAGAGCAGTTCAAGAGGAGAGTCCACTCCTGCCCTGCAGAAGAAACTAAAAAGGCAGGAGGAAGCAGCCCCTGTCTGAGAGCCAGTATAATAGAAACAGAAAATAGGTCCCATTCTCCAGTATGCCAGACATAGACTGTTATGGCTGCTAAGAGTAAAGGAGGGTAAAGGACCTACCTGAGCCAAGGAGCTAAACTCTCCCCTCTTCCTATATATTGGCAGTTCCCTCCATTACAATATATAATTATGGGAGATGGAAGGCCAGTGAATACACTTATTTTTTTGACATCAGTAAGAACTAAATGCCCAGATACAAAGTCATAATTGGTAAATTTTTGCAGAGTCCCTTCCTAGGTCAGCTTGAGTGGTGGAGATGAAATTTCATTATTCGGACTGATTGGTGTCCCTCACTAGGGTTTTTGTCATGGTGGAGGGGAATCTCATGCAACCTCAGCCCAAACTCTCTGGGTACTAAGACAGAAGGACAAGACTAGTCCAAGATTAGTCTCAGCTGCTGTTAGGCCTTAGAGGTGCAAGGAAGTACTGGAACTCGGTCTCTCCATCCTGGGAGAATGTTCCAGACTCCAGACACCCCAGCCTTCAGTCCAGGAAAGACAAACTTTTTTCATCCTTCCCACTTAGACAGTAAGTTCTTGTCTCTTTTTCCTGAAGCAAATCTTCTTCTCTTGGGTGTCCTGTCCTTCACTATGGGGAGAAACTAGGTGTTCAGTCTGGGATGAAAAATTATTGAAGGAGAACAGGGTAAAAAAAAAAAAAAAAGAAATCAGTCTTGTGCACAGTGCAGCAGAGGAACTTGGAAATTATTATTGAGCATTTCTCACAGCACAAGAACTAGGGAATGCCTAATTACATGGTCATTACATGGCTTTAAAGAATCAAAAAAAAGGGTTTTTTTCAAGTGGTTCATAATTAATTTGTGCCTTAGTACTTCAGGCAAAAATAGATTTGGGTTCAAAAAAGAAAATAGGCAATATCATGAAAGGAAGTCCAGCAGGGGCCATTAAATACAATGTTCTTGATACAATTTGTGCTCATAACCAGTTCAAAAGCCATCCAATTGTGGAAAGCAGGAAGGTATACTGGGAATAGGATCTATTAATCCTCTGCATTTTTGTATACTTTCTTAAGCAGTTGCTTTTGACCTCTAAAAGATCTAGATGGACTTTCATTCTGAGTGACTATAGCAGATCAGCCCATGAGCCAATGTGACTCTTATCATCTGCTGGCTATCAAAAGCATGTTGATCAGGTTGTTTATGTCTCTTGTAGGAAGTGCATCTTCAGACACATCATCTGTGTTGCTCTGTGTGAAAACTGTCTTATCACCAGAGTAAGAGGTTGCATACTATTCCAGCTCTCTGGGTACTTGGTCATTTTTTGGATATCAGGAGCAGTTTCTTTAGAAAGTTGTGCAAAATGTGGTCCTTGCTGTGGCTGCTGAAAGCTGCTTACTCTGGACCAGACAGATGATTTTCCTCTTGGCCCATTCCTTCCTTTGTCTCTAATAAGTTTTCACATGAGGTGCCTTCTTACTGTGATAAGAGAGGCACTTTACAACAAGAAAGCTAGTCTTTTAGGAGGTTAGATGTAAGCCACTCTATGACCAACACCTTAAAATAGTCCAACTGTAAGGAAAGAGCTTGGTGAAGTCACCCCTGACTGCATGCACAGACTAGCTGCAGTTTCTTCATATAATCATGCCCTAAAAACTACAACCTCAAACTAAGGAAATACTACATAGAGCATTTCCAGAAGTAAAAGGCTTCAAAGGAGACCTAATCATGTGAGGATTAAGTAACTGAATGTGTGAAGATAAAATCTCTGACTCCTGAAATCAGGCAAAACAAAATGGATCACAAGATTTAAAATCACCTCTAAATTAAATATGAACATGTACAATGCAAGAGTTGGTTAAGTGTGAGAAGTTAACTGTACAAAAAAGAGCGGAGATTTTTCCTCATTCAGTGGAATGGTATAACTACACAAGTATATAGACACAAGGCAGAGCCTTACTAATGCTTCTTAAGAGAGTATAAATGATTTTTAGGTCACATCTATAATTTAATAAATTAGAACAGGCCAAAATGATCTACAATGACTGTGGAATGTATCTGTTCTCTGGTAAGTTTTTAATATTAACTATTAAAACTTGATTATTATGAATTAATTATTAATTGCTCTTAAATGAGGTTACTTTTGAGGGCAATAGTCATGAAATGTTGCCTGTGATACAGAAAGGACAGTAAGATTTAAACTCATGCTATTAGACATTAGTTTGATTTCCCAAATTCTATTTTTCTGTTTGTATCATTACTCCTTTAAATATTTTCTAGTAAGGATAGTTCCTATAGGCTATTATTTAACTTTACATGCTACATGATACCAGTTCTTTAAGAGTACTCACATACTTAGGTTGTCAATAGGTTGCACCCAGAGCATGTAAATCTTCCTTCAGCATTCCCTTCTGACTTTGGAGGCATGTTGTGTGCAAGACTGCTTCTGTTTGTGAACATATGGCACTTTTGAGCACTTAAAATTTCTTCCTGTTTGTTTTGTTTTGTTTTTTTTTTTTCCTCTGACATATATATTGCACCTATTAGAGTCATCATCATTCAAGGAAACTATTGCACAAAAACATGCATGTATGCACACAGACAGACTCTCTCTGCTTCCTCTGGGTCAGGATTTGGTGAAACTTGAAGGGGAATATGGAGGGGAGGGAATATAAGGAAGCATTCTGGTAGAACTATCAGGTTTGGGTTGTTCATTATTGGTTTCTTTCTTTCTTTTTTCTCTCTAACACAATGGTGCGTATGTGAAATTCTCAAGGTGACTTTTAATTATCTAGGGAAGAATTTTAGGCAGGATGAGTTTCAAGCAAAGGTGGACAAAGTAGGCACTAATCAGTGCAACTTCTCAAATGTTTCATTTATTCTGTCATCACTGTACATAAATACATAAAGTTTACATACATATACATGTGGTGGTCAAAATAGGGTTCAGCTGTAACTATATAAAAGTTTGGAAGAACAACCACAAAAATTTTATCAGCTGCTTCAATCTCATTTCAGTCCTTGGAAAATACCTGAACTGCCAGGATGGCCTAGTAGGTCATTTCAGCTATTCTCTGAATAAACTATACATGCATGTAACACTTTTATAACATCTATGTATTATTTATTGTTCACAAAATATTTCCTTTTACTAGTCAGGAGCATCTAGAATCAATGTCTAATGATTCATGTTATATACTCATTTTTTAAGTGGTTTTTTTTTTGGTTGGGTTTTTTTTATCATATCAAGCAATAACCTCAGGAGGCCTTGGTCAGAAAATATTTGCTTAATTCCTCCCTGCTGTGTACAGGGAAACTTCAAGGATGTTTTTAAACCTATCATTGCCTGAACCTCATGTCAAACTAATGGGTTGTCAGGAGACTCCTGCAGGCAGGACTGCAGTGACAGTCCAACTTACCATCTTCAGACATTGTTACCCTGAAGCTATTACTGCATAACAGTCACTAGAAAGATGGTAGAAAGACTGAATCAAAGAAAAAAAAAATGTTAGGAACTCTACTTTTCAGTCCTCAAGAACCTGAACTCTACTTTTCAGTCCTCAAGAACCTGTCTTACTTTAATTAACTAGGCATAAGAAGTGTTTGAAAGCAATACTGAGAATATTCTGGTTAAACAAATCTGACTTATCCTCAAAATTACTTCTCTTTTTCTCCTTCAGACGCTGAATCTGACTTGTACTGTGTTTGGAAATCCTGACCCCGAAGTGGTTTGGTTCAAGAATGACAAAGTGTTTGAATTTAATGAGCACTATGTGTTTTCACTGGAACAAGGGAAATATGCCAGTTTAACAATCAAGGGAGTGACCTCAGAAGACTCAGGCAAATATAGCATCCATGTCAAGAACAAGTATGGTGGGGAAACAGTGGATGTCACTGTAAGTGTGTACAGACACGGTGAAAAAATGCCTGAAATTAAGCCTGGCCAGCTTGCTAAACCCAGGCCAATACCACCATCAGAAGAAGTCCTCAAACCTGAGGGCAAGGCAAAATCCGATAAGTAAAGCTTGACACTATGTTTGACAAACAAAATAGAATACATGAGCTGTAGTCGAGGTATTCCCACACATAACTAATTGGCAATGTCCAAAGGGAAACTGAGCTTTTAGGGATTTGCTCCATGGAGGTAGCTGTGCTATGGTGCTGTACACATTTCCAACAATCTCATTTTGAATATGTGTACTAGGGTGGGATTTGCAAATAGCAAAAAGCCAAATGCCTTTCAGAGGTCCCCATATGCAATTGAAAGTTGTACAAACCTACAGAAAATCTTCATTTTCACTCTCCCCAACCCTCTGCAAAAAAACCCAGACAACCCAACAACCCTATGAGAACAAATATCCCAGTAGTAAAGGTAGTGAACTGCAGTTAGAGACATATTCAGAGATGGTTCCTGCTTTGTTCCACACACAGTCCCTTTGGCTTTGAGGCCTCTGATCCTGTAAGTCTAGTGGGTAATCTCTATTTAGCTGTGATACTGTTGTTTCATAGTGTGACTTTATCTTTGGTAGACTTGTGCGAATGTTCACTGTTTACTCACTGAAGCATAGGTTGTATTTTTTTTTTGCTCTGTGCTAATAAAACTTTAAAAGTCACCTTTGCTACTCCAAATCACACCTAACTAGTTCTGTTTACTCTCTTTCATTGTTTAATTATTGCTTATTGCACAATTTCACAGCTGGTAGCATGCAGACTATCGACTTTCAATAAAGAATGCAAATTATGGTTAATCACAGTCACTGGTGGTGCTTGTGACATTAATTTTACTCTTTACAATACAGGTCAAGATGCAAGCTTAAACTGGTACCAAAATGCATGTATACAATTCAGCCACTGAAGCTACTTATGTCTTTGATTCTCCTCTATCCAGAATGAACCACAGAACTCTTCCATGGGTTATGTTCTGCTAGGCAAACACTTCAATGTATGCTTATCATGAAACATTCAAATAGAATGAACTTCAGTGAGATTACTCACATATATGTCATACAACACATGACTGAGTGTTTACAGCTCTGGATTTTTCAGATCAGATTATCTGTTCAATGAAAGTCCATCTACCTAGATGAACCTTTGAAATTTGCTACGCAGCTTCCAGCAAGGAGTTCTTCTAATGGTAAGTAACACTGATGATACAAACACCCTGGATGCAGCCCTCCTCTCATGTCTTCTCCCAGTCTCTCAGATAAATGCAAAGGAAAAGGAGCATTGTGGGAGACAGGGGAGCTTGGATGAGGGGTGGCCTGGAGAAATAACGCTCTTCAAAATCTTCACTGGAGAAACTGTATGAAAGTGTCTGGCACAAATATTGGGACTATAACTTATGTTTGGTGTCATGGCTAAAAGCCAGTGCTGAGTCTTAAGTGTGGAAAATATGGAAATAATTGTTCTGGGGTTTTTATCATTTTATTATTTTTTTCCAAACACACAAACTGAGAAAACAGGAAACCGAACAGTTTCAGAGTAAATTTAATCTTGGGTATTTTTTGCATTTTTTTTTTCTCATCTCAGTGACACAAACCTTCCATTGTTTTGTATGGCAAACAAATGCTTCACTTGGTTCAAAAAATGTTTTCTTTTTGGACAGATGAAAAGTAGAGGAAATGAAAAGCCAATTTACAACCTGTCAGATGTAGGTTGGAGCACTCATCTGGGAGACAGGAGAGCAGTGTTCCTCTTCCCTGTCCTCCCCATCCATGGGAAATTGAACCTGTATCTGACCACCAAGAGTAGTGCACTAATCCCCTGTCTTTCCTGTATTTGGAAGTGCTGCTTCTATTTTATTTTTTTTACTTTGTCTGACTAGGTAAACAGACTGAAAAAGAGATTAGGCCTAGGCATACTACCTCTGACATGAGCATATTAAGTGCTGGATTTGAGAGGTTATCTCCTCTTCTTGTATTTTATCTTAGTTTTCAGCATTGAAGGAGGGATTGAGGGTGTGGTAATGTAGTGTGAGAGACAAAAAACCAGGCCTGTGAGAAACATGGAATGAGAAAAACATCCTGAGAAAGAGATAAAAGTCGAGGCCCTTGGAGCTAAGGAATGCCCCAAACACTTGCAGGATGAAACTATAGTCACAGGGTGGATGGGGTGGAGGTCGAAGCTGATAAAGTTGCCCGATAACATAGGATGCAGCTGGAGGGGAGAGCCCTGTGGAGACAGGATGGTTTTGTTCTGGTGCATAGGACTTTTACAGAAAGAACCTGCGCTTCCTCCTTCTAAAATTGTTAATGTGAAACCTTATGCCTTACTGTTAAGTGCCAGGGAGGGGTTTGCTTCGGTAATAGCAGAACTGCAGGAACAAGGCATAATTATTCCAACTCACTCACACCCTATAATTCCCTGGTGTGGCCAGCCTGTAAACCTAATGGAAAGTGGTGACTGACAATTGACTATTGGCGATTAAATGCCAATACAGGTCCTCTAACAGCTGCAGTACCTAACATAGCTGGACTGATTGCAACTGTACAGGAACAAGCCCACCAGATCTTAGCAACTAAGACAGGACAGAACATGTAGACTGTTTAAGAACCTGATGGTTTGAATGGATAATGTTGAGGATGAGAATGGATCCACTGTAGTTTCAAATTCCTCAAGTAAGAAAGACTGCAAGCCTCCTTTGCAACTCAGTGATATCTGTGAGCAGTCATGATAAAACACAACAGGCCAGCTCTGCAAAGGAAATAGTCTTTAATCACACTTTATTAAAAGATGCTTTGATTTGAAATAAAAAGCTTTTTGAAACATTTGTGTACTTAGAGCCAATAAACAGTGAGTTTATATTTAAATACAGTATAAACAGCCAGGAATTACATTGGACAGTGATCAGAAATGCTTCTTTTGGGTGAAAAAAAGTGGCTGTGGAACCACATTCTGTATCTGGTCATTGAATGAAAGTGTTCAAGAGTGTTAAACACTCAAGAATAATGATATTTTATATGAATCTGTCATCACAAGAACTTCAGTAAATCTCTCAATAAAATAACTCAGATTTTCTTTCTTTTTTCTTTTTTTTTTTTAAATCCTAAATTCTTATTAAAGGCCTTTAAGATTTTCAAAATCTTACCATGACAAGTTCACAAAACATCGCAGCCAGTCTCTAGAATACAAAGTGAGTATCGGCAAGAATTTAATATTATTCTTATCTCCTTCTACAGTACACAGGTTAATTTTAGCTGACACTATCAAATTATTGCATGTTATGGCAGCTTTTCAGAGGTATCCTTGGGCACAGGAGACAAGGTTAGTCTCATCTTGGTTTAGCTGGCCTTAGTTAAGCAAGCTCCACTTATTTCATTCCAGGCAAACAGAAATAATTTATTATGACAGTTAATCCTCTGCTGAAGTACAGAAATTATCATTCACAGGAACATTGTATTCAAAAGGCTAAGGACTTCCTATAAACTGTTTCACATTTTTCAGTGTTCAGTGTACCTTTTCTTCTTTTGTACACATTTCATTATGAGTACTAGGAAATGAATCAGGCCAACCCTTTTTAAGAGAGACTACCTTTTCAGAGTGAACGTGCATCTAGTTGCCCAGAGGGGCAATTGGATGGATATTAGAGGGACAAATAGGATGCTCTGGTAACCAAGTCAGATGGAATACATGACGAGGCATATTAGCATTTGCTCACACCTTTCACAGACTTGATGTCAACATTAATTTAATAATAAACCCTTTGAAGGGGCAAAAACAGAAAGTAAGATTTGCTAGAGAATGTCTGATGCCAAAGGAGCCTACCCACACTAACATCAGGGGAGATTGACTCATTTATACTGGATGTGAATTTAGTCTGTTATTTTTACAAATTCAGGGGCCCATTATAGTGAATTAGCTATTTGTGTTACCTTTAAGAAGAAATGCTTCTATTAGAATGATTTTCTCTCACACTGGTGAGTTTTGTGCTGTCTGAGTTTCATGTTGTGCCTTTCTAGGCAGTGCTAGCATGAAATGGAGCATCGCTGACTTGTCATGGGAGGCAGATAAGATGTCAGCCACTTGTGCTGATGGGCCAGAGTTGTGGCTGTGTCTGTCATGTTGGCATTCTGCTACGAAGCTGGCAAGGCTGCCTTTTCTCCAAGCACCTGATTCCTTTGAATCAGCTTTGATATGTTACTGTTTATTTTCTTGAAAACAAGTTCTATGAAAATTCCTCCTAAGGCCAATTTACAGGTGCTTTTTAAGAGGAAAAGATTTTTTTTTAATGACAGTATGTGTCTCTAGTGTAAGTCTTTCCCCAGCCCATAAGGTTCACTTGCATCCCACAGCTCAAAAACTTGTGTACACTTCACTAATTCCCTCTTGTATGGAGACAGAGGTTCAGTGATAATAGCACCCTAAGTGATGTTAACACACAGTTTTTAAAGTAATCTTTTGATATATAATAAAGCATTAATTTTCTGTTTTGAAGAACTAAGAACAAAACCTCTAGATGGCACCAGAAGAACAAGCTAGAAATGAGCAGATCTTAAAAAATTCTGCCAGCTATAGCATATCTATCATTTTGATACAAACACATCACTTAGGGAATGGGAGATTATTAAAAGCATTATACTTGTGCCAGTGACAAGGACAGGTCCAGCAAATGACTGTTTCCCGGAAATAGCAGGTGATTTTGCAAGCAATAACGCTGCCTCTTAATCATTGCATGACACACATTAAGAGGTTAAGCATGCCTCGTAAAATATTGCAAGACTCATGTTACATCAAGTTTCTCCTTAGGATGTGAAAACCCCAGCATATCAACTATATTTACAAAGGGAGATTTGAATTTGAGCTCTAAAGGCAAACCTCTCAGACTTAGAAGCTTCCACAGGTTTTCAAAATACTGTTTCTAATACTGCAAGGCCCATGCTTTGCAATTTTTGCTCAGTGTCTACAGAGGGATGTTTCCATTTGAAATTAAGGGGAGATCTGGAAGCAAAGAGCACAGGGAGGGTCTGGCACTCAGCACTGCCACTGCAAGATTCAGTGATGTCGAGACCTGTAAGAAACTACCAGTAGCCTTCTATATTAATATTTAATTCCTCATTGGAATGTGCAGTAACTCAGTACCAGCTTTGTCCTTGGGTATTAGCTCAAGGTTTATCAGATTGTTATATTTTAAAAATAGCATACTTGACCTCACATCATTTCCTTTATGAACATTTGAACTTTGTGTGGGTGCATTAAAGAACCGTTAACTTGTAATAAGCTTGTCTCATTTTTTAATTTAATGTAACTTCATTTTCTGTTATTGTTGCTCTTCTGTTACATTAATATTGTACAGCTGAGAGTCTGATAGGAAAAAGAGACAGACACCCTACTGCAGTTAGAAATAATAACTATTTCTAGTTATTATTCTAGCAGCTAAAGCCTTTCCCATGATATCCTATACTATCTGATGGAGTTGTCCCATGCAGGTTTCACTGGGCACCAGTGTCCCCCAAGAGGGAATTTGCCCTCCACCCTGCCAAGGGTCTCTGTGGGAAGCCATTATCCATCCAATGACATTGATGCACACAGCATGTAGAAGAGAGGCAGATGGAAAGAGCTGCAACTTCTGTTAAAGATAGAGCCAGTGTAGCTCTTTACCATTTTAAATCACGGTAAAAATTATGATTAAAATTTTAGTCTGCTGACCACTGGACCATTTTGAATGAAGAAGTGCACTAAAAGCCAATCCAACAATTGTAAATCAACCCCAAAGCCAGCCCTTCTGATTGAAAGATAGCATGTGAAAAAGAACCCCACACAGTTGTGTGCCACTTTTGCTGTCTGGAAAAAAATGCCTTCCACATATGAAAATGGCAATCAACCTCCTGCATGGTGCTTAATGGGAGGTAAAACACAAGACGACTCCCTGGCTGGGAGTTATGAAGCCACTTGCAGATGTCTTCATCTGAGTTAATCACTGAAACTCCCTTCTTAGAAAATGGAGAGAAACAAGTACTAGTAAGGCACAAGTTATGTCATTCTAAAGCAGATGTCTCAAATAAGTAGATGAATCATGTCTGTTCTTTCCACTGACTGTAAAGGGATCTTAACCAAGTTGGATGAGAGACATCTACATGGCTATTGTTTGAGGTTTGGTGTGATAAATTCTGCACCATGTTTCTCTTCAGTTGAAAAAATCTATTTACAGAGATGCTTCATAATATCTGGAATTTTTGCTGGTATTTTTCCACTGAAGTCTTATATTTTGAAGTCTTTGCTGCCTTCTTAGATAACCATGTTATTCTGAAATCCCTGTGCAAGCATTTGCTGACATCCAGCAGCCACTTGGTCCCAACTAATAGCTGACTCTTGTGATTTGACCTTTACCAAGACATTGCGTTAGGCCTTCTATTCTTTTAAATATGTAAGTGAGTCTTCAT
This sequence comes from Athene noctua, assembly GCF_965140245.1. Classification (NCBI taxonomy): domain Eukaryota; kingdom Metazoa; phylum Chordata; class Aves; order Strigiformes; family Strigidae; genus Athene; species Athene noctua. Next base: position 24,660,759 of record NC_134037.1, read on the forward strand.
CCCAGTTTTTGATTGGCTGTGATGCTGCTGTTAGTGTGGGAACTTGTTTCTGTCTTTCCTCATCTCAGTGCCTTTGTTCTGTGGCGACATCTCAATCAATAGATGCCATAAGCTTTTCATGGTCAATTAGTGCCCTTTGGCTAAGCCCATAAGATATGCCTTGTGCAGTTTCTCAGCCATGCTGGCCAGGCACACCCTCTGGCTGGAGAAGCATGATTCTGTGGTTCTTATATGCCAAACTTCCAGTGTGCCTAAGGAAGCTCAGTGATTGGCCAAAGCTCTGCTTCCTCCTCCTCCTGGGCTTGAACCTGTCTGCTTTTGTCTTCTGGTTGTCTCTTAACTAGTCCTCAGTTATCTTTCTGTATAGCTCTGTTACTTTTTAGACTTTGTTGTTTTTTGGTATGATTTCTGTTCCTCTGCCATTCAATCTGCTGTCTTTCGATACTGCCTTAATGGCAGAATCTGTACCAGTAAATAAGACAGTGCCAGGTTTGGTTATCTAGTCCTTAGGCCAACACCCTGTACACATCACATTAATCTTTTCTAGCATCCACTGTAAAGTGTAATATCATCTGAGCTGCCCACTGGAGACGGTACTTACATACCCTAACTACAGATCAGGAGGTGTATAGGAGTGTGTGAGCTGACCTGCACCAAAACTTTAAGGTCAGTCTGAACAGATAAAGTACTAGCTAATTAAGTTCAGTGCTGATGCCTTAACACTGGTTAATTTACTAGCAGAGGTTGTTACTAAAGTGTCCAAGCACCAGTAGCCATATGAAATGTGTATGTGATAGCATCAAGACTTAGTGTCCTGTTAGTAAGTAAGTAATTGAGCCTGCATAGCCTGCTGTTCTCATAACCACTTTCAGCAAGCAAGACTATTATAATGAAAATTAAATGTTTGGTTCAGCAGCCTGTGTGTCTCTGTACTGTTGGTAGCTGAACCTAGCATTGCTGGATGTTGACACTTTCCTGTTCATGATGCCTTTTATCAGCATTCACCACTGATCCTCTTCCTACTAATTTTTGGGTAACATGGGGGTATCAATGGATTGTGATTAACTGGCACGTTAGTACTTGAACTCCTCTGCAATGTATACAGCACTTTGCAGGCTTATATTCCAAACTTCCTGATTTTCTTCTTGGCTTTTGGATAGACCTCCAGGTCATGTACAGTAAACACCTGTGGCAGCTTTTGCTATTAAAGATTATGTTCTGACCTTTCAGGGACAGGTTGAGCTCTTGTGAGATCTTTCTCCTTACCTTGGTGCCTACTCCCTACTGCTCCAGTCCGTTTGGCTCTTATGCCTGGTCAATGGGCTTCCAGGTTGCCTCAGATGTGTCTTTTTTTTCTCCAAGTGTGACATGCAGACCTGTTTTACTTTGTCATCAGGTCTTAAACTTGGTTTTGTGTTCCCTTTAAACACAAGCGTGTTTTACATGCACAGCTCTCCTTTTAGTGGTTTCAGGTAGCTAAATTCCTATGGATCTTATTCTCTTCAGGCTTACTCATCTGAAGTAAGTCTGTGTCCCTTTCTGTTATGACTGTCTGAAGTGTTCTGTCACAAATCAGAGAGTATCTCTTGCAGACCTCTCTGTCTCCTGCGTTATCGAGTCACCTGTATTGTAGTCCATTTAATTAACCATGATTTCCCTTCTCATAACCTTATCTTTACCTCATAGTACTGAAGACTCAGAAATGTAATTTCCATCACTTTGAGAGCTCCACATGATACTTTCTGATGGATTCTGGTCAGGCCTCATGTCCATCCCGTGTCAAAACATGAACTGATAAACGACTGTTCCATTCTGAAGAAAACAGCTTGTAATTCCCCTTCCACCTGGGCACAGCCTCTTTGGGCCTGACAGGCTTTAATTGAAAATGCCATGGGCCAGTGACTTTGCAGTAACTGTGCTCCCAAGTCTTCTCCTGAGGCCTCAGGCTGTAATTACAGATGCTCCACAGGCTTTCAGGATTGGCAGCTTGCTTACATTCATCTTTATTCTTTCAGATGATCTTGTATTTTGATGTTAAAGAGACAGGCAGAGATATTCCAAGAGTGAAAAGGAACTTTTGTCTTTAGTCAAGTTGAGCCAGTAAAATAGAATCCATTAGGAAAAACCCCTCAGAGACTTGTATTGTTTTTCTTTTCCAGGAACGATATCGGAATTATACCAGCACACCTCCCCTGGAGACTGGTTATTCCTTGAAGGACTGCTTACTCTTCTCACAGGAGTAACCATTACCAGCATGAACCAAATTCAGTTCACACCCAACAAGCTCGACCCACAGGGTGAAGTCCCTCACTTCTTTTGTTTATGCTAATCAATACAGTAGCTATAGCACATTCTGCACCATACATGCTTCTCAGTTGTGAGTGCAATGTACTGTAACAGCAATTATAAGGGAAGATGATGAGGGCACCTTGCCCAATGAGATTTGAAATGTAATTTGGGATAATGCAACTAAATTAAAAAAGGTTTTCCAGTCTTGGTGGCATCTATTTAATTTCACTTATGACCCCACTGACAGTAAAGCCACAGCTTTTGTTTCGACAATACACATATCTGTTAGAACATAGAGTATGGGCCACAAAATGGGAACAAATGGCAAACAGTTTATGTTGAAGCATGTGTTATAGGGGAACAACAAGGATTTATTTGTGAAAGTAATACCAAGACATTTGTCACTTTGAAATACATCCTGATGAAACCTCTGAAACTGTACTTGTGTATGTTGGAAATGGATATGTTTGTATGAGAACCCTTTGTGATTCTATACTTACAGACAACACCACTGTAGAGACATATAATCCCTCAAATATTTGTGATTTTACAAAAATGATGGGCTGCAACTTTAACTATTCAGCTCTTGTCACAACCCACCAATTGCCACAATCTGACTAGACATTGTATCAAGATTTATTGCCCACCCCTATTGGAATGAATCTCACATTGATAAGAAAATATGCAACTCGATGGCCTGAGTCAATTGCTAAAAACCAAAGAATCCTGATTACTGTCCATCACAATGCAGAGAAGATACAACATGTCCTAGAAGAGTGAAAATGGAGAACATCACTGGTGGGAAAATTTTTGGATGGTCACCAACAGCAAGTGCAATTTTGAATTTGATGCTGCATCCAATTATAGTTTTGTTAGTTTTAACCTTATCATGTTTACTACTTATAATCATTCTGTATATCAAAGTTTGGCAAAAGATGAAACAAATTATGTCAATCCAACAAGTAAAATGTATACAATCAAGTGATTCTGTATGTGAAATTTTATATAACCAGCATCAATTGTGTCACTTAAACTGAACAACTTATCAAATAATTATACTCTTATTGCTGATCTGCAATACACCACATATTTATGACATAGATGCAAGAGGTACATATACTGCCACTCTATGAGTTGATAAAGTGGATTGACTGTAGTCATGGGGTGGAGAGTAATGGATGCACTTGATCCCCTAACCAAACTAGTGGTAGTTTGGTACAGGCTCCAAATGAAGCAAAAGCTTAAGCTGTTAACAGGCCAAGAAATCCTGTTTTCAGTATGTACTCTGAAAACCCAAAAAGGATCAGAGTGACACAGGGACCATCGATGCATATGAGCTTGGAACACCGATCATGCAACAACACATGAATAGAGGGTGGCTTTTCCAAGACTCATTTATCAAAGAACAAAGTTGCGGGTACAAGGAGTCTTATGCATACTTTCCCCATCACATGTGATTTGAGTAAAAGCCAACCACTTTATTGCATAAATATGACAGCCTAAGTGAGCCTTCTTTGAGCTCTCCCTGCTAGGCAGCATGGCTGCGTGGTGGTGGTGAGCTCTCCTTGAACTGGAACGTCTCTCAAGGTTGCTTCCTGAGGCAGAGAGACCTTTTACCAATGGAAGACCTTTGGTAAGTGACTGATATTGCACATACCCTTGTCATATGGTAACTCTGATTTGTGACTTGGTAACTTTAATTTTGTCTTGGTAACTTTGATTTGTGCCTTGATAGTTTTGAATTGTTCTATACAGTAAGAGAGTGAACCTTGCCATCAAACTTTATTGAGTTGGACTTTTACAACATCATATTAAACCCACTTTTGCTAATACCTTTGACAGTGGTTCTTTAAGCAATCTAAATCACCCATTAGTGACAGATCGAATGAAGAGAATCAGGAAAGGTGACCTGCAGATGAAAATTGCCTCTTGCTGTCCTCTTGAAAACCTGTCTAAATTTGGCCAAGTTGGTAAATTGTAGTTTGCACGTGAGTAGAGATTTCCTAGAGGTAAAAGTCTCTGATGGTTCTGTGTGCACAGGTCAAGCTCCATCCAACAACAGTTTGCTCTTTCCTTGAGATGACTCCTTTGGAACGCCAGAGACAGTGCCTGCTCTCTTAACTAGCTGCTGCAGCAATGAGAATCTCTTTTCTTTCTCCTGTTTCCCTGTGGGATTCAGGCAGGGTAAGAAGAGGGAGCTGGCTGATGCTGGTGCAGAGGAGGTGAGGGGACATTGTTGTGGGAAGCCTTGGACCACAGGGAGCCCAGGGAGGAGAGGGGAAAGGGGTCTGTGGAGATACTGGGAGCAGCTGATAGAGCGAGTGAACAGAACAGCTTTAGAGAGCATCTGATTGTGGGGATATTGGCCTGACTGAGCAAACAGATAATAGCAGGGACAGAGGAGATTTTTCAAACTCTAAGGGGGAGCTGGAGGGGAAGGAGGCTGCAATGAAGGGGATGGGCAATTAGGCTGAGATGAGTACCAGGTATGTGTGTGGAAGAGGCCATAGTGAAACAGAATGCAGCTGGATACGAAGGCACAAAAGCAGCAGGGACAAAAGCATGGGTGGGATGACATGTATTTCTCTCCAGAGCCTGATCAGATCATGGACATCTCTATGTATCTTAGATTAGTACATTTTATGAAATATGCTGTTGATTAGCCAAAATTATTACTGGTGGCAGCTTCTAATGAGCAGATCATGGCAGGTGAGTGGGGTAATAGGACTGAAATTCAGGAGAATAAAAATCTAAGCAGTAAGACAGAGTGACAGGAAGAGAGACACTGGTGAGAAACTGACAGAAAGATGCTGCTGTAACTGGGAAAGACCATGTCAGACGACAAGCCAGAATGATACGGAAAGGTACCTACTCTGAGATACTAAAGCAAGACTCAGCAATAATACAAAGCAGAGTATGCAGGGAAAAAAAGAGAGAAATTAAATATTCAACTAAGCTTACAAACGGAGAAGGAGATTCTCCGTGGGTATATTCATGGCTGTATAAGGATATTTGCAGTGGGAGTGTCAGAATTTCTGTTTGCTGAAAGTGTTATGTGGCAGAAGATGCTGGCATCAGAAGCAGAGATGTGTGATTGAGCTGCACAAGACGGTTCAATCTAGTCAGATAAATGTAACAATTGTACTTTTAGTTATGACAGATATATGCCTGCAAAGCTCTGATCTTCTACATGTGAAGACTACCAAGTTCGCTAAGGGACTCAGCTACATGATTCTAAATAAAGAAATGTAAGTCTGTGATCAGATCCTCAAGACAAGCTTGCAAAATCTCTGAAACTTTCTGATATTTAAATCTGTCCCCTTCTCAGGATCTCTGTACAGCACTGGACCTCTTAAGCTTAATACATAGACCGATCAGAATATCTTATTCGTAATGACAAGGAGGACACTATCTTCTATCTGAGGGGATGCTGGTAGGGAATTCTTTAGTTTGAGGAGCTGCTTCTCCTTATCAGCTGTTCAAATACTAATAACAGAACTACTGACAAAAGAAAGTTTATGTTTGGGCGACACAACCTGATTAAATTTTCTTTTCTAGTTCACTGGCAGTAGGTTGGATCTCAAATAGGGCAGAGAAGGAACTGTGCAGCTATCAGTATTTGCTCTGCAGTGATTTCATCTGTCAAGCTGCATGCAGCTTTCTTCTTTGGTTTTACAAAGCCAAAATTTTTAATAGAAAAAATAATGAGATATTGTGACCTGACAGTTTCACTGATGTGTCCCTATTCTCTGTACCCAGCTCCAGTGACACATTGCGGCCATAACCTTAATGTTTATGACTCTCTTGCTCTTCTGGCATGGCACAAAACAACCCCCAAGAATCTAGCATATATATATCTCACCTGTAGAAGTACTTTATTTTCAAGGTTTTTTTCTGTTTTCATTACCTTGTCATTGTGGTCATGAGCTATTGTGTGAAGAATTGCAGCACCACATTTCCAGAAAACAAATTTGTATATTTTAATTGCCATTTTCTGATTTTTAATCTCTGTTCTGTTAGATTTCTTTATTTTCCTGAATTATAATCAATGCTTTAATGATGAATCTACACCTGATTTGGAAGACAAATGAAAGCTATTTCATGTAGCTCTTATTTTCCTTTATTTATTTTATTTTGGTGGCTAATCCCAGATGGGACACGAGTATCACATCCTTTTTTTACAAGGACTTTACTGAGTGCACAAACTCTTATACGGTAAGAATCACATTTGAGAAGCTTGATAATAACTGCTGCAATATTCCTATTCAACCCAGAATGACAACATCTTAGCTATCATTTACTGGAAGTAGATATTATAGTGGAAAGCTTTAATAGACCACTCTTTAAACCATTCCCAAAAAACCAAAATGATGGCAAGTGACACTTTCTTGAAAAATCTGAAGTTGTGAGCTGGAGTAAAATTAGCAAGTGGGAATGTAGGAAGCTCTGACAACACAACCTGATTAAAAAAAAAAAAAGATGTTTTGTAGTTTGTTCTGCTTGTTAAAATTTAAAGAAAAAAATAAGGAAAAAAAATGAAACAAGTTGAGCACTTCTACACAGTGACTGGTCCACCATAATATCTCAGTTTCTCTCTGGGGTATTCTTCCCTGGAGGAGTAAGTTCTTCATATGGGCTACAGCACATATACCCCTGAAAACTGTGTCTTGTATGACACAGCATTCATGAAAGCATGCAAAAAAGCAATGTGTGAATATATTGTCAGTACTAAAGTTCAGCCTTTGCTCTATTGCTTGAATCATGACTAACTGATAAATGTTCAAAACCTGGTATTAGGAGGAAATAATCCTCCTTGAGGGTAGCAGAATTCAAATTGGAAGCAAGTAACTAATTTTCAACAGTGAGAATCAATTAACATAGGGGGTATAGCTTTCAACAGCAATTGAAACAGAGGGACTTTCTGAATAGATGCACATTAGTTAAATCACAAGGTATTTATTAATTGCTGGGCAACTTAGGTTTTTGGGTTTTTGTTCAGGCTGGTCAATTATTTTCTTCCTGCCTTAAAAATCTATAAAGCAACTGCAGTAGTCCCATATAATCTTGTGATACTAAGTGAAACCTTAATTCTTTCTTTGGCTCATGGATGTAGGGATAAGGTCTTGAACAAAAGAGCAAGTGACTCTGTCGTCATGAAGGGTGTACAACTCAGTAATAATGAGAAGTAACTGAAAGGGGAAGTTCAACTAGGTGTTTCTGTGAGACATCTCCTCACTTACTGGGGAGGAGAGATGAAGCTTTTCCCAGTGTAAAAGATATAAGACAAGATATAGTTGTCTTTGCATTTAGAGACAGGGATCAGTAGTGATCTTGAATTGGATGCAACTCCTTGTATATCACCAGGCTGAAAATCTGAGTCACAGGATTGTATTATTGAAATAAATGGGGTCATGCTAAGTGACATGTTCTTGGGCACTGGGAAGTTTTGGCCCCTAATGACTTTATTCACCCATGCTAATTCTGCTTATCAATCAACTGGTCATTCACTTTTAATCCTGCACTAAAACATTCTTGCAGGAGAATCTTAATTTGTGAGCTCTTTCTGTTCTCTTGTGAGTCAAGAAGTTAAAATAATTTGATGTTGCACTCCCTTGATAATGCAAAAGGCTGATGAGAATAAAAGAGATTTTACAATAGTGTGTCTCATTAAATCATTTTGCAGTTTGGTAGTAGGATGGTTTATGTTTCAAGTGGTGTTTGTGATACAGGACAGATAAAAAAAAGCTGTCCAACAACCATAGCAAAAATATAAGTGTTCATTATTTTTATTACAATAACATTTAAATTTCTGCTAAAAATCATGACTGAATGGTGCTAGAAGTTGTACAAAAAGCCCCAGATCCCTCAATGAGATGTAATGTTACCAATGGCTGCAATTTCTACTGTACCACCTTATAATTTAGACTCGAAGTCCTAGATGGATGTGAGTATATCAGTTTCAATTTAAAACATCAGAATGCCTTTCTAACCTGGTGATGATGCAGAAAAGCTTGAGACTATGAACGAGAAAAGGTTAGAAAAATGAGAAGACAGCAAATATAGAAGAATTTACACTTTGAAGGGAAACCAAAAAAAGTCAAGTGTATTTAACACTTCCCAGGAGAACTGGGCTTATTCTGTCCACTCTAACCACATCATTCACAAGTGTGGCCTCCCTAGGTGCACCCAAAGATCCAGGGGCGGGCTGCTGCCACTGGAGTAAGTTAGAGAAATATCTGCTATCGAGCCTCTTTTCTGGGGTGGGTAAAGCTCTCCACAGGCCACATGAACTGTCCTTGTTACAGCCACAACCTGCTCCTCATCACCATTTCTCCTTGTGATGCTTCCTTCATGACCTGACAGAAGCAGTTTATCAGACTTAACCCCTACTCCTTGGTTGCTACTGAACTACCTGAAGAGAGAGGGATGCTGAAAGCAATTGTGTGCTGGATTATTTTTCCTGATGTGCCACATGAATCCCCACTGGATGTAAGGTGAGCATTCCTGAGTTGTAATTTTATCATAAACCCAAAGGCATTTGGCTGATAGTTAATTATGTATGAACACAGTGACATGAATTTTACCTTCACCTTTAATTAAAATGGTGTGAGGATCAAGATTTATTAGAAGAGAACCTGCTTAAAACCAAACCCAAAACTTTCCTTCATACAGGAGTCTGATTTCCAGGCACAGCAAGTGCTTATCTGTGCAAGAAGCTTTCTTGGTCATATTCACGTAATAGTGTACTCACTGCAACATACAATAATGTAGTGTATGATTCTAATGACAGAACTGATATTTTTAGTCATAAACTTATCTTTATCCAACAAAATGTGCTGTCCTTTTAATTGTTGAGTCTTATGCTTATGCTACTCTAAAGCAAATTTTTATATGCTTATCAGCATAATTGTCACACAAGCTCTTTGCTCCTGACAAGAGAAATACAAGCCCCTATTTTTAATACTTTTAGAATTAAAAAAAAAAGTATTCCAGAAGTCCTTTTAGAAATATGAAGATTAGTCTGAATTGAAGTCACATTGAGGCAGATCTTCAGTATTTACTGTTCAGAGGGAAAAAATAAATTCTAAAAGATACCTAGTCCTGGATGTGCTCACTAAAAGGGTGCATAAATCAGCCAGTTTAATTCACATTCACAGGTAAAAAAAACAACTTACCAACATCTAAAATGATCATTTACAGCTTAATGAAACAAATGTTCTTTCAGCTTAAGGGTGAAGACAAAGAGAAGAAAGAGGAGCTGATTTCTTGTCAGAAAATGAGTAGAAACACTCTTGATGTAACTCAGAGATGTGTTAAAAGTTCCCAATAATGATGAAAAGCAGGTCATGTACATAGGTGCCTAAATATGGTTAATGAATATTTGGCCATGTGTAGCCCCTGTGCAGTGCTGCAGTGAATCAAAGAACAGCAGCATTTTTGCAGAGTGCTGAAACCTTAAAATGTGAATGAGGCAGTATGCAGAAGTCATAACTGTTGCCACTGTCAAGTGGCAATGAAGATAATTATCCGGTAAAATATTGGAGGCAGAGCTACTATCCCCTAAATTCTCATGGAACTCATCTGATTTACTAACTTTTTATGGCATCAAGATTTTCAGTTTGTCATAGCAACCTAGGAACAGATAGAGGAGTAGGATGTCATCAGGCAGCAGTCATAATACAAACATAAGTTAAATGACTCTAAAGTTAACGATCCAAATTCTTCACTGCATCCACAACGCACACAGTGTAACTTGGGGGAGGTGCACAGATGCTGTAAATTACTTTGGATGCCATAACCATGACCCTGGGCCAGCTGTGTATCAGACCAGACTGGTGGCATAAGTTAGAATATTCTAACTGCTGTTGTGAGTGGTCCTGTATGGCTGTTGTGGCAGTCATGTAATGCCAATGTCGTGCTGAGTCCCTGCCAGGCTTTTTTTTTTTTCCATTTTCTTTCTTACTCTGGCTGTAGGGTTGAAAGTAACTTAAGAACTGCTATATTTTTTCTGCCCCACTAGAAAATTACCCCACCCTGAATAATCTTTCCATTGCTGCCTGCCTTTTTAATTCAGCAAAATGTTGGAAGTCATCTTGAACTCAAGGGACAAGCTAAGGCAATATATTTTCCCTGGATTTGCATTTGTTTGTGTTTTACATTCTATTTTATCGTAATAGTATGGACACTAATTTTGCTTTAATTGTAAAGCCTGGATCCAAAAAAATGCCTTTAACAGTATCAAAAGACTATTCACCTGAGTAACAAAAAAATGGTAACTGAAAAGCAATGTTACTGACAAAATTATCTGTCAGTGCAACAGCATCTTCTCTACAGTTTTCATAGTGTGATGATATTAGTGCATGTTAAAGCTGCCTGCCTCCTCTGCTGCCTGCTTTTTAGTGATAAGTATTATCTATTATATTGCAGGGGCTTTTGGATAGAGCCTTGTATATTTTGCAGTTTTCTGAATATATTTCAATACCTTCAGATTTTATCATCTGCAGATAATTGTTACAGACAAACTAACTGAAATTAGTCTGGTGGAAGAACAAGAGAAACTTTCTACAGCCAGGGACACCAACAAACAGAAGTTAGAAGGTAGCAGTTGAACCATGTGAAAACTAGGACAACCCTAGCAAGGAACAGTCACTGTTCATCTGTGCAATAAAATCCATGAAGTTTAAGCCACAGCTGTAAAATTAATGGGTTTTTGTTTTTTGGTGAGCTGCCACTCCCTGGGAATAATAGCTTACATGTCTAGATTTCTTACATTCTCCTTTCCTTATCCTGGTAACCTAGGCTGTTGAAGTCCTTTTCACACTGCCCTCCTCTCTTTTTTTTTTTTTTTTTTTTTTCTTTTCCTGTGGAATATGCCAGGAACTTTCATAAAGCAGTCACTGTATTAGGAGACAGAAACTCCCAAAGCCTGGGTAAATGTCAGCACTGTGGAGCGACTTTCACCCCTGAAAGGTCACAGACTGCAGTTCCAGCACATTGTGGGCCAGTCAGCAAGCAACCAGTCAAGCATATCAGTTCAGCATAATACCACATTATTACATTTATCTGGCCAGCATTAAATGAGCTGCAGTCCTATGTTTTGCTTTCCTTGACTTTGAAAGAATGAGGCAGCTTTTGTAGGCCCATCCCAAAGCTGTTCATTCAAAGATTAGAAAAAGGCCACAGTGTCTGATGGGGGATTTAGACTGAATGGAAACACCTAACACCAAAATCGTGATCCTCAAACCTTCACTCAGCTTCTGTCTAATCCTCACCATTTACATTTGCTAAATACCTAGTATAGAACATTAAAGTCATCTGGTAGCACCTCAGCTGTGATGGGGCTAGTTTGCTCCTGGGACAAGCTTGCCTCTCTCTGAATCTGCCTCTTCCTCCTGTGTCCTGAGCTAGCATTTGAAGAGAGATGAGTCTTTGTTTTAGGCACTTCCTCCTACAAAAAGTAGTACTTTGAAATAAAGCAGTATTTCCTGCTCTCTTTTTCATTATGTTTTGCTTGTTAGCTTGTTTATTTGCTTTTTTTGTTTTGTTTTGAGAGTAGAGGGAAAAGGTTCTGAGAAGTTTCCAGGCTGCAAATCCCAAATGGAATGGATTAAGCAAACCCTCTCTTCAGGACTTCCCTTTAGGCTACTCTGTGCTTGGTATATTGGTTTTTGTGGGTCTAGCTGTCCTGCATGGGGGTGCCTAAAGGTTAGGTTCCACACTCTAACATTTTGATTCCTAAATTCTTGTGGGATCTTCTATTTTGCTGATTAAGAGTGGTTGTTGTGCGTATAGGGAATATTTTGGAATTTAGAATTTTCTAATCTGTTTCTCAAATCTGTCAATTTGTCTATTAAATTTGAAAAAGTGTGACAGGAACAGGTGATTTGTTTTCTTGAATTTACATACATGTATACATGCACTTTTGTTTTTAACCAAACAGCAGCACTAGGAAGACAGCAGTGGTGTATGCTACCCTTCATGCTCTTATTGATTCTGATCGCAATACAGTGAAGATTATATATTGATTACATAACGTTAGCTGCAGTTCTCATGATCACCATGGCCAATTATTTAGAAGACTAGTAATAAATCACTTATCTGATGATTACTCACTGCTAATGACTTCTTTTCCTTGGATGACTATTCTGTCAGAGATTATTGTACGATCTATAGAAGTTTCTAAAGTTGTGCTTTGTGTGGGTGAGCCGGCACTTCGTAGAGGGCTCTGCATGTTACAATTCTGCCATTTGCTAGGAGAGGCTGCCCATCTCTGCCTTCACTTTTCTGAACATTATCAGAACATCTAATTTCAATTCCGCTTTAGGGTCATGCTAAGTTACCAATTTAAAACAGTTGCTGTGATGCTGACAGTTTTAATTTGTTCCACTTGATATGCTAGTAGGCCTATTTTCTGCTCAAAGTAGATTTTGTAGTTCTGAAAGAGACGGTTTCTGTATTTTCTCAATGCAATGCAATTTATACCCATATTGCAGCTTCAGACATCTCCTTGAGGGCAAGTCTAATTGAAGTTGCTTGATTTCTGTTACCAATCACAGCTTTTTTCAAACTGAGTTTCTTTTCATCTCTAATGCTTTAAGCTTCTCCTGTGTTAGCAGGCCCACTCAGGTGTAACATTTTCTCTGAATCTGTCTGCTTGACCACAGCACTCTGGTTTGCTTTAGTCAGTCTCCCAGCTAACATTTAAAAAGCACCTGATGAGCTCTGAGACCATCTGATACTTAGGAGAATTTATCTGTCCTTTCTTAAAATGATTGCATGTAAATTAAGCCATACATCTACCTCTGAGCCACCCTGCAGCAAGTTGTGCCTTTGCTGGACTCCCAACAGAGCAGGGCAGGATTCAGCATGGATGTGAGGACCACAATCTGGATGTCTGTCATTCAGTAGTCATTTAAGGGGGTAATATTTCAACAATTCCTAACCAAGTCACTTTACTGGACCACTGTGCAGAACTGTACATGCATTTTTTTCTTGGAAAAAGAAGGATTTGTCAGTTTCAACAATACGCACTGGGTTATGAAGGGATGTAAGCATAAGTTTGTATGCACTGGCATTGGAATTAATAGTTTGTAAAAGAGAGGGCGAGGGTGGAAATTTCCATAGGAGTACTTTCTCCCATGGAAAAATATACAGATGTAACAAGCACTGCTTTAGATTTTAAGAAAAGCATGTAATGTATTACTTGAGGGTTTTACTTATATCTTTGAGGAAGATGGCAAGTGCTTGACGTTCACGGATCTCTTCAAATATCAAAGCCATAAATGAAACTCTGTTAAGTGTAATTAATCTCATAATTAATCTTCTCATGATCTGGGTTTTTTTGGACCTTGGTGTAACTTGCATTTTAAATATCTTTCATTTGTGACAAATTTCTGTTACACTCGCATTGTAGGGATATATTAAAATGGCTTGCTTTTTTTTTTTTTTTTTTTTTTTCTTTCTTTCTAAGTAAATAGCTAATCATGCAAAGCTTTTTTCTCAGAAGTTGATGAATTTGTTTTTTCCAACTGGTTTTCCATCTACACACAATGCTTATCCTCCCTCCATTTCCTTTTTCAACATTTGAATTTTTTGGTATTTTAGAAACATATGTTTGAAGTTGGATGGGCCTTTTACTGAATAGCTGTCAGAAAGAAGGACAATGAAGGAGAAGAGGCAAGAAAGTCTGACCGGAGGACCAAGATGTGTGTACTGGTGTCTTCAACTCCCTGTAGCATGAGCAGTCTTTGCAGCTGGGGGAACCTCTGTCCTTGGCTTCCCTTTCTGTCCCCTTGATGCCCTTTTTCTCATTAGGAAAGGCACTTAATGAAGAACACAGGCAAGGGGTTTGGGTCACAGAGAGAAAGGGGGAGGATGGAAACTATAACAGGAGATGGTCAGGGTGGTTTGGCAGGAGAGGTGTTTCTTGCAGTGTCATCATGGTGGTATGTTCTAGCTGCAAAATACTACCAGGGCAAAACAATACCTGCTTCTTACTTTAGACTTTTGGTCCAGTAGATGGAAAACTACCAACTGTACAAGGTATGTTTTCTCATCTTTTTTTGGAGATGGGGAAATAAGACACAAAAATTCAGTGATTTACTTGTGGGAACAAACACAGCCAGAGCTAGTAACAGTAGCAGAATTAAAGCATTCCCACTATCCAGTTTTACGTCTGTTTCTTTTAAGTTTTGTCGTGTTGCTGCGTACAGAGGCTTAAAAATTAATTTCACTTGTGAAATAACTTAAGATATTAACTCAAACCTTTACGAGCTTAATGTATTGCAAAACCTTCACAAATATTTTAGGGTGGCTCAGCAGCAACTAAGTCATTGATTATGAGTTAGCTGATACATAGAAATTGTGAAAAAAGTCTAGAACCAGATCCAGAGCTAACACACACACATACACTTCCATTGAAATCACACTCTTTGAGCAAGTTCATCATTCCATTTCCCTAAGTAGTAATATATACTAGGTAGAGGACTTCAGTATGGATATTATGGACAAAACTGCCATGAAAAGAATCATTATTGTTAATCCTTAATAACATACTGTATGCACAAGGGTCCAACTATACATCATAAATAATTTTATATTTCAAAAGTTCTTTTTAATGTGCAGTATTTTCATCCCATGTGTAACATTATAAAAGTTTCTAATTAAATAAAATTATATGTAAAGAAAATCTCATTTTTATATAAAATCTAAACTTATAATACTAAAAAAGACAGATATTGAGAAAAGCTATTATTTTTGTTGCTTGTAAATGTAAAGGTATGTAAAGAAACCTTTTCCCAACAGGGCTGATGACCTTTGAATGTATTATTAAGGGAAAGTGAATTCTTCAGTATAAAATCAGCATTCAGGCTAAGGTCTGGAGGATGTGTTTGGATCCTGGTAAAACTTTGCTGATAGAATTCTACCTATCACATTGTTACCCAAAATAATTATACTCCATTTTGATTTCTAAGTTAAATCAGAGCATGCTAGAAATACATGGAACTGGTGCAGCTATGAAAGATTAGAATTGTTCTGCATAAGCCTCAGGAGACTTGAGGTAGTCCAGGAAGGTTTTGTTAAGCTTTTTCTGTTGAGTTTGTCATGCCATTAACTGATTGAGAGAGTTGACTTGTAACTCCCTGAAACAAGGCCTGAGAGAAAAAACAGTCTGAGACGGATGGGGGTGGAGCGGAGGCTCTCCGAGCCAAGGAGTGTCTCACTCACAAGTAGTGAAACTATGGTCACAGGGCAGATAATGTGGAGTTTGGAGCTGATAAGGCTGCCTGGACAGCACAGGATGCAGCTGGAGGAGAGAGCCCTGTGAAGCAGGATGGTTCTGCTCTGGTGCATCTTGTAAAGCTTCAAGGGCCATCTGTCCAGTGAATGACATTTGCTTCATTGTCCATGAAAAGTATATTAAAGTTGACACCCCTGAATATGCTAACAAAATTTAACAAGGTCATGCTAATTACGTCATCCTATGAAGTACCTTACCCCTCCCCATACATAGGATATGCAGGTATGTGGGTTGACCTAGGGGACAGACCCAAGGAAAGTGACTATAAATTGAAGGGGTGGCAAGGAGTGAACTACAGAGAGCAAAAAGAAGACATGAATAAGTGAAGAAAACGGTAGCATTCCTGACAAACTCAGAAGGGACCAACGCAGGACACTGGACCAGTGATCTCTATGTCTTTATTCTCTCTCTCTCTCTCTCTCTCTCTCTCTCTTCTTTTCTCTTTCCCCTCTTCCCTCACTACCCTTAAGTAGTTCAAGGAATACTATATTGCTTGCTATAACTTGTTATATACTTAGCCAATTATCGTGTATCCAATTAGTACATTGTGGGAGGTTAATCAATGTCTGTTGAGTCTCATCTCACTGATGTCCACTCTGTTGGGGATTTACGAATCTGAGTCACTTCTCTACCTCATCTGAGTGGGACATGATACTGATACGATAGGTGTACCAACAGACTTCTAGCTACGTTAGAACCTCCCGAATCCAGTAAGATCTGAGGAGAGCTGTTGTATACTTATTTCCTTGATGGAGAAGTTTTCAGAAGGTTCAGCTTTCTCATTTAAATCAAATTATAGCAAAGAAGAATACTTCTATAGTGTTTTATACTTTCAACACATGGTGGCTATACTAATCCTGCCAATATCATGGACAGTGAGAACAGTATCATTCATCAAATCTCAGACACGGGAAAGAGCAGATAATTTTCCTTACATTCAGCAGAATTTAAGAAGTCTTTTCTAGAAAGCTCATTGCCATTTGTATATAGTTTGCATGTACTACAGCTGTTTTAAGACACTGAAACTATTCATGATACATATATTAATTACTCTGTGGTAATCAACGTGGCTTTATTGTGTCAGCACACCAAATTGTGACATAAATTTTCTTTTTAAGAGAGATTGTGATGGAGATTTTATAGTCAGAGATACTAATTATAATATAATTTATTAGGGATTACATCAGCTGTTGACATTTTAAATCCATAGTCTGAATTTATTAATTGAGCTTAGCAGCAGAGCATCATATTCAGCTTACTGTTGACTCCTACAATTTATTGAAAAATTATCTTGCTTCACCTTATGTATCAGAATCAGTTTGCAGAGAGCTCTTCTGTTGCAGAGGTATGTGTATTAAATTAGTACCTCAGATTAAAAGAGAAAACATTTAAAATGTCATTAAAATTGAGCAATAAATCTTTCACTTTAAAAAAGAGAGGAGGAGGATATCTCATTTCTCATTTCTCATCAAAGGTAGGCAACTAATTAGTCTCACTCCAATTAATACTTGAGTTATATATGAGATGATTGATCCTGTCTGGATTTTTATCCTTTGAACACATGGCAACAAGAAACATGTAAAGGTTTCATCTTTCATGTTTGTGCTGGTATTTTAAAGTGTGAATGTATGGGTTACGCACAGGCAATGGTGTATAATTTTGACTGCAGAGATAAGTGCATGCTATTTAATAACTTTTATTTCTACTGTTTATAGCCAATAAAGAACAGACCTTGGCCATGTAGAAAGAATGTTGACCAGCTAAACAGTCTACAGATGGCTTTTGAAAGTGTATTCAGACTGGTCATTCCAGTACAGAGCAGAGAACGTAACAATAATGGCAACACATAAAATTTAGGCTCAAAGTAAGATGCAAAGTCTGGGCCAAAGATGCCGTTCCAAAAAAACAACCTCACAGTCTCAATCTCCTCTAGACAGGCCCATAAAGCTGCCCACTCTCCCAGCTCCTGCTTGTTCCCCTTCTTTTAAGTCTGCTATTTGAATCCCCATGCACAAGCAGATGCTGAGATAGGCTCAACCAGGGAAAGCTTTGGAGCTCCAACCTTTGTCAAATAGGAACAGCTTCCATGTGCTCTACAGAAATTAATTGTAGCAGGCTAGCATCATACAAGTTTGCCTGGAGTTGTATGAAAACAGACTCAGGGTGAAATGAGTTGAAAAAATCTCTTGCTGAAGATGGTATGTGATATGATGGAGGAGAAGGCTAATGGGTCAAGCTCAGGAGTCCAGGAACATGGGCTTTTGAGCAATCTCTTGGACTGCTGATGCCAATAGCTGGGTCTGCCAATCGTAGGAGGGATGCTAGAGAAATAGTTGTGCAGAAAAGTTGTAGCTTGTGTTGTTTGTAACACAGACCAATTACTAGTCTCTCCATTTTGGGGATAAGTTTACTCCCCTTTCCATCCCCCCAGACCCTCCTTTGAGAGATGGTGATTTAGAAAAAGAGTTTGCTAAGCTGAGTGTTAATTTATCTCAGAAAAAATTAAATATGATTTATTGAACAGATGTATATTTTAAGATCTGTCATCTTCATTATGGGTTAGAATTTCTTTTGGCTGCAGAATAAGTTTTTGCCAGGAATAGAGGGCAGATCTCTGACAAGAATGCACAACCAAGTTCCCTAAGTAAATGAATACTGATCTTAGCATGCTGTCCTCTCTCATTTCAGTTACTTTTTATGAGCTCTGTGCCTTTGTCTTTCTTTGTGTTTCTTCAGTGTCCTTTATGTCTTTTTTTTTTTTTTTTTTTTTCCTTAAACAAAACAAGGGAGATGGGACTGTTTTCCAAGGAACTGTGTAGAAATCAAGAGCAAATTCTTATACACAGATGTCCTAGAAGGTGAGGAGCTACAGGCAAATACAAGTTTCTCAGTGTCAGTGAAAACCGTTCCACTGCAGACTGCTACAAGCACAGGGCCACCTGTGGCTTTCTGCATTTCTGCTGTTCAGAAATGTTTCCTGACAGTGGTCACAGCAGCACATACTGCAGCTCTCTGCTGACTGCTACTGTGTAGGCCTGCTATGAAGGAAGAGGATTGCTGAAATGTGGATTTACCACAACCCCACAAGCAGACTTCTTTTCCGTTGTGCATGTTTTCCTCTTCCACATGTTCATGGCATGCAGAGGTAGTATTGAGGTAGGCTGTTACTTAAACATAGCTGCTCTTTGAGGCAGGAAAACTGCTGTTAGGCAATATCGCTGAGCAGTCACCCCCTGTTCAGTGCTATCTTTCCACAATCTGACCTGTCTCAAAGTCTCATCGGTAGCATGAATTAGGCCCATGATGCTTAAGAATGCACAGAAAATGAGGCAAAAGAAATTCACTCATCCTGAAAAATAATAAACAGCATTATTTGAACAGTATATAATTGAACGGTGTTACTTCTGACAGCATTTTCTGGCCTTAGTTTGTAAATTAAATCCATTCCTGATGAAGAAATACATGGAAATACAGTAACATTACTTGTTCATATACATTTCTAGAGAATTATTTTTCTGTAACAAAGCATATTTTCTGCACTGTTGAACTACATCCATCTTAACGGGATCTGCCTCTGTTGGATTTATACATTTACTTGAGTGGGTGGTTTGCCTGTTTGAGAAAGGGAGTTTCTTGAATTATGAAAACAAGAAAATCTCATCTCCACAAACCACTTTCTATGATTTTTATGAGACAATATAAATGTTAACAAGAGTTATTAATTTTCAAACATAAACATCAGTAACTATTCAGGTTTTTGCTTCCTCAGTAGTTTATGAACTGGCAGTAAATATTAAAGGGCTTTGGTGATTCACCTTAATCTGGGAAGAGGGTATTTCAGTGAACTGGATATGAAACCATTGTCCTTTCTTTTTTTTTTTTTCCAGTATTTCCAAAGTACGTCTGCTTTTGCAAACTGCATCTTGAATGGCACCAACTGTGAGCAGTTTGTTGCTCTGATGAGGCACTTTGCTTTCTTGGACTGAAAAGGAGCTTCAGGAGCCAGATCCTCAGCTGGTGTGAATATACAAATAGTGCTGAAGTAAATACACTGCCATTAGGATGCCTGCTGATGTTCCCTTTCATTCCCTTAGAGTGATGTGTGACATCCCGCTCACACAAATGTAGCATGGCCGACATTATTCAAGATGCTATTTGCAAAGCAAAAGGGCTTTGCTCACTGTAAGGGTAAAGGGGCAGTGGTTCTCTATCCAACTCATTCTCTCCACCACTGAAAAGCTGTTCACAAAAGTCTATTGGCTCAAGCAAATCATCACAAGCATATTTACTTCCAAAGGAGAAAGCAATAAACAGTTACTCCGGGGTACATCAGTAAATTGAAGACAGTGGGATTATGGTCATTTACTCTGGTTGAAGGTCTGCCCTAGGTTTTAAGAATATATTGTTAATATCTGACCAAGGCTTCATTTTCATACATTGGTTTCTATTGTAAATAACTTATTTTCCTGGTGCCTACTAAATAAGTTCAGGGATTATCATGTACCGTATGTAAAACTGTGCAATAATTCTGTTATGCTGAATCTAGAGACTGTGAAGCAGAGACATCGTTGCATAACAAGTTGGAGGGAGGGAGGGAAAAAAAAAAGAGGGGTCATTCAATAACATGCATCAGAAAGGTACTGAAATAAGCCTCAAGGAAGCTCAAGAAAAACAAAAGTAGATAAGATGACAATCAGAAATGGTGAAAGATGAAGAAAGAAGTGACAGAAGAAAGGTGTTTACACTTGTTTGGCACTAACTATAGGAAGGCAAACATTGCTTTTTTCTTTTTTTTTTTTTATGGTCAGTGGTATCAAGACCTCCAACATGGATATTGAGCAAATTAATCTAGTTTAAGAAAACTGTTATAGATCTTTTATATGTATTCTATTTAATTATTAGTGACCCTTTTGACTAATAGCAGTCATACTACAAATATTATTGTGATGTGCTAATCATAAACTATTTACATTGTTTTTAAAGCTATCAAATGACTTGCACATTAAAAAATGCCAATTCCTTTATTTTCACTACAATGGGTACTTCAGGTAACTGTCTCAAGTGTTGATGTCTGAGCTGCGGGCTTCAGATTCAGTTGATCATCAAATCTTCTCTGGACAAAAACTAGAAGGTGATTTGTGCCCTGCACAGTAGTGTAGATGTCAGTGTTTAAGTCTGGATGAGAGCAACACTATGTGAGGTCCCCCTTACCTTTGAAAATTTGGGATCTCTTGAATATCTTCCATCTCCTACAGGTCTTCTAAGTATAAGTGTGTTAGGTATACATAAGATGTGCATATATATCAAAAATCTTCGAAGAAACCTGTATGTAGGTTTGGACTGAGCACCAGCACAGGTTGTCCAGAGAGGTTGTGGAGTCTCCCACCTTGGAGATATGCAAAATCCAGCTGGATATGGTCCTGAGCAGCCAGCTCTAGTGACCCTGCTTGTATACTAGGTGACCTCCTAAGAACCCTTCCAACTTCAAACATTCTGTGGGTGTAAATAACAGATTCAATGATCGGGAATTAACAAATGTGTGACACTATGCAGCTGAACAAAACACTAGCACCTAGTATCTTCTTGTTGCTAGGGATATAGAACTGTTCAAAAGACTGAAGTGACAACACTCATGACATGCATTCCTATCACAGCTATAGAAATAAGTATATATAATAAATCCCATTTTCCTGGGGAAAGGACAAATTAAAAGAATATCCTCTATTATAAAAAAGCCTTGGCTTACAGCTAGTGATTGTACATAAATGTGGTAAAAATAAAACCGACTTTTTAACTTCATTTTTTCTTTTCAGTCTTTGAATCGTGTAGCTAATAACACACTCAAAAGGTATTAAAAGTTTAATGACATTTACTATGAGTTACATACAGACTTTTTTATTCCTAAAGGATAATTGTAATCATTTGAATTCTTCTCTTCATTAAAGATGTCTAAAATAAAGTTAAAGAAAACACGTGAATATTCTTCCAAGGCTCAATTTGGATATCAATACAACATTGCTGCCTTGGAAAAAATTGTTTAGTGAAACAGAACACTTGCTTTTAAAAAAAGCTAATTCCTCTGTTCTGTACTGGATTATGCACTTTTGTTGGCTGTATTGGTTATGGGAATAATTTCTGGAGTTTAATTTTTTTAACTGATTTGATAGGTATTCTGCATCTCTGCCAATTTCTCAGAAGAGATTAGCCCCTGGAGCTAATTAGAAGAGGTAAACCAAACCTACAAGGAGCCTGGTCCCATCTCAGTTGTTATAGGGATTGGACTCTGTTACAAAGCTACAGTAAAATCTACCACATAAATCTACTATAGTAGAAGAAGGTGTTGGCAAACCAGAGTTTATTTATAACAATATCAAATGTAAATTTGTAGATTTGCAGAGGTTCAGGAAATAAAGTAATAAATTGACAATAAAACATATCAATGTCTACATTCTGTGAATCTATTTACAGAAGAAAATCTTTGCAATATGCCATATAACAAGAAAGAATAGTTTTGTACATTTATATTGTAATATAGAGGAATCAAATGCATGAAACAGATGGTATGTGCAAATAGTTGACCTTATGCCGCAGAATCAACAATTCAGTCAGCAGAGAGACAGGAAAAGATGGGTGTGTAGAAGACAATGAGAAAATCCTGGTTAGCCCTGCACACAAACAGGTGCCACGTGGTCTATGTTCTTTAGCCACTGTAGCAAAGGAAAACTTTAAAGAGTTTCTGAAGGAAGATAGTACAGGAATGAGGATGACTTTGCATCATTTTCTATGGTGATTTGAATCAGTCATGGCAAGCTAAACTCTCAGTCCTATGCTTTCTTCTCTTCTAGGGCTGCAATCTCTCATCATATCTAAACTCTGTCCGTGTTCCTCAGTATTTCATGCCATTGTACTAAAATCATGTGATTGCCAGGCATATCCACAGAGCACTGATTTTCCTGGGGTATAATTTGAGAAATATTTTTGTTTCTATGTATATGTGTATCTGTATACACTAATGTATACTGCGCATTCTTGCCTCCGCAGTTTATCCTTCACAGAATTGGGAAGATGGTTTAAAAGTTCCAAGCCCCAAATTTCTGACATGTACAAATCTGCTGAGATAGAGTCTGCCTATGGAGGACTGTTGTGGTTCCTGTTGTCTGAGTGGGTTCCATAACTTTCACTTTCTTTGGTCTCATTGTCATACTCTATAGGCTCTGATTTGATCTTCACAGCACTTCGATTTCATAATCCAGCTACCTACCACCTAGTGCCAATGCTCACCTTGGCTGCTGTGTGAGCATCTCTGATCAAACAAATCTTTTCATGGTCAATCTGTAATACAACCACAAAACAGAAGGACTGCCAAAAGGTTTATAGGACAACTACTCTTTAATTTTAATGGCACAAATGATGTGTAAGTCCAGACACAAGAAATAAACCACCTATACATATTGTTTATTATACCCAACACCTAGAAATAGTCTATGCCATATGGACTGAGCCTTCCAGAGTGTCTTTTCCTAAATGTGCCTTTTCTTTCAGTCAGAAACTCACAGAGTGCCATTCCTCCTTCTTTTTTCTGTTTGTCCAGTTGTGTTTGTTCATTCATAGCTGATTGAATAATAGAATCAAATTCTCTCTGCCACAAGAGCATATTCTTATAGTTCCTTTCTGAATTTTGTGGTTTTAAAGTCTGCACTCATATTTAGTTTTTATGGGACACCTAAATTGTGGAATTAAGTAGAGATAAAACAAACTGCTTGGAAGCAGTTTGGCAGCATAACACAGAGCTAAATGAAGGCTAATTTACTCAAATGAGAAATAGAGTATGTTAGTACACAGATGCAATATGTGTTGTGGATGATGTCTCAGCTTAATTATACCACAGCTCATCTGCTTTTAAACTTTTGATCAATTTTAGACAAGACCAGTAGAATTTGCTTTACTTATCTTGTATTTGCCAGTTTGACACAGGTAGGCATGTTCAAAAATGTACAAGTCCTCACAGCCTACTCAGCCTAAAGAGATATGATGATGTGATGCACAGAACATGTGCATGCTATTTGCCACTTGCAGGGAGTGTCTGTTGAAACAAATTATTCCCTTACATTAACTGCTTCCCCCCCCCCCCAATCAAATTAAGCAGGTAAACCAAGTCATTATACCTACAGTGTTATTTTTGTGGTGGAATGTAATGTTTTTACAGGATCCTTTTGAATGAAGAACATGTCTGTCTTTTTAGCTTTCCTAAGAATTTTGGACAGGTCTGTTTATCAAATATTTATTCTCATTTGAGCTTGTAGAACTTTTAGTTTATAGTCATTATTTCAGTTATATATTGCACTCTTAGTGCACAATCCTGCTTTTGTGTTTATGCTTTGTGACAAAGCCCTGTGAAATACTTTCTTTGACATTAATTACAGAAGGAGTTGAGTAAGTTTGGATGTTTATGATAAAATATTCAGAAGACAAAGGGAACTTGGCTTTTAAGTGCTGTAGTTTTTATTCCACATCTTAAGATGGCCAGATGTTCTCATACTTAATGGAGTGTTCATTATCTGTTATTGCCACTTTTTCGAGTTGACTAGCTGTTTTATTTAATGTGTTTCTGAATCAGCAGATGTCAATAAGCCTTGAAAGAGGTGTTTCTGTGCAAAGAGTCTTAGTATTTTTGAAGACACCAAGTCTTGGGACCTTTGAGATCTCTTTGGTTTTGCTGGAATATTTCTGTCCTTTAGGAACACTGTATAAAATTGAGGACTAAATTATTATACTTCAAGAAGACAATGAAACACAAGTGAAGAACAACAGTGACTTCCCTGTAAATGCACTGCAAAACAAAGGAGGCTAACTTTTCCATTCATGTAGACAGTACTTTCATGAATAATCTCTTCAAGAAGTTCTTGAGCATTACTGAGACTTCAATGCACACTAATTTTTTCACTAAAACTAAAGGTCAACTTTAAGCCCAGACCCACAGGCAATCTCCAGTGAGAACCTCTGAGCTTAACCCATGCCTGCAGTTCAAGGAGATGATAGAAAGGTCATGGTCGAAGGCAAAGCTTTGCCTCCAAGTCATCCAGCCCCACTCCTTAAACTCTAAGCATTACAGTGCTATGTGACAAGCAGCAGATTTCTGTTCCTGGTTTCCTGCCCTTTATAGCTGATGATTATCTGCTTAGCTGAAAGTAGAAGACTGATTCTTATAATGGTATTGTGGGAAGAAAATGAGCCAATGTTTATAGATAAATATATACATAAATTAAGGTATAACTTGGGGAAGTTGGTTGAACCCTCCATTACTATGTCTATTTTTCAGGGAAAGCTAGACATCTACCATCTCAGGCCTTTCCTGTAGGTTATTTGTGCTAACATGCACTTCTCTGTCAAAAGACAACATCAGATGGAATTTTCTATACTGAGAACATTGAATTACTTGAGCATGTCCAGAGAAGGGCAACGAAGCTGGTGAAAGGTCTGGAGAACATGTTGTACGAGGAGCAGCTGAGGGAACTGGGGGTGTTTAGTCTGGAGAAGAGGAGGCTGAGGGGAGACCTCATCGCCCTCTACAGCTCCCTGAAAGGAGGTTGCAGAGAGCTGGGGATGAGTCTTTTTAACCAAGTAATAAGTGATAGAACAAGAGTAATGGCCTCGAGTTGCTCCAGGGAAGGTTTAGACTGGATATTAGGAAGCATTTCTTTACAGAACGGGTTGTTGGGCATTGGAATGGACTGCCCAGGGAGTAGTGGAGTCCCCATCCCTGGAGGTGTTTAAGAGTTGGGTCGACATAGCGCTGAGGGACATGGTGTAGTTGGGAACTGTTAATGTTGGGTTGATGGTTGGACTGGATGATCTTCAAGGTCTTTTCCAACCTAGACAATTCTGTGATACTGAGAAAAAAAAACCCAATAAATAACTCAACCTAAAATATAAGTGTCTCCTAACAGCGTTATTGATACCATTCCAAATAAACTCTGTTTCCAGTGAATACACAAAGTCAAAACACAGATCAAGTGTGTCCTTATTGACACTCTGGTAGATGAGAGGTTTTAAGAATCTAGTTGTGTGTCAGAAGCCTCCAGTCTGTGGGGTTGGCCTTAGCTGGCAGCCAAGACCCCATGCAGCCATTTACTTCCTCTGTCCCCTTAATGGGACATGGGGGAAATGGGAAAAACAAGTGTGAGAAAACTTGTGGGTTGAGATAACAACAGGGAAATCATTTGCCAATTACAGTTGTGGGAAAAACAGACTCAACTTGGGGAAATGAACTTAATTTCTTGCCAATTAATATAAATATTTAATTACTAATTTGGATATTGGTAAATAAAAAAAAACCCCAACAAACAAACAAGAAATGAACATTAAAATAGTTAGGGAAAACATCATCCCTTCACCTTCCCTCCCCCTTGTTATCACAGCAGGCACACTCTGTACCCTCTGTGATGGAATGGGGTGGCACAGAGGTGGTTGTGATCTGGACATTTTGGTTTTTTTCTGCCACTCCATCCTTCTCACACTTTTCCTCTGTTCCTGTGCATGTCCTCCATGGGAATAGTCCCTTTGGGAATACCTCCTCTGGGGCCTGGAACACCTCCTCCCCTCCTTCTCCTCTTGCATCCAGCTTGCAGGTTGTTTCACTTTTTTTCCTCACTCCTCACTGCCTGTGCACCATTTTCTCCCCTTTCTTACATTTTCCCAGATGGCTGGGGGCTCAGCCGTGCCCTGCGGTGGGCGGGCTGGAGCCGGCTGGAACCGGCTGTGTCCAGCACGGGGCGGCCCCGCCCGCGCCTCAGAGCCGCCCTGCGGCCCCGCCGCCGCTGCATGGACATGCAACCCAGTATATAGTTATCTTAAAACGTATTGTAAGAGTATCCTGTTTGCATTTCTGTTGAGGACATTGGGATGCTGGGTACAATATGGCTGAATAGAAATGCATAAAACACTTTAGTGTTTACCAGTCATCTTGAAATCATTGTAATACAATTGCAGGTGAAAGTATCTCGGAATGCACTAAGACCAGAGCTGAATTCAGAGTGCACCAAAAGGCATCAGTATATTCCAAGACTGAAATCAGTGCTTTAAAACTGTATTAAACTGAAACAAGACAAATTTTAAACATGGAGAAATTCAGATATGATGGATATCCCTGATTAAATAGAAAGCCTGAAAACTCGTCTCCTCATTTTGTCCTTTTTGTCAGATTCCTTCCTCCAGTCTTCTTTCCAGTCTAAGTTTTACCAGTGACTTTCTTGAAAAAATCCCAGGCAGTATCCTGTGGATTTTTAAGAAAATAATATTTCCATCACCTCTGAATTTTGGATGTTGCACCCTGCTTCTGGGAGGACCCTGCTGCTGTCAGTATTCGGTCAGTCTGCATGAATGTGTCAGCTTCTTGTGTCAGCAAAGTATAGAGCAGATAGTAATTCAGGTACATTTTGTATTATTATTCTTATTGGCTAAAAAAATAAACTGAAAGATTCAGTGAAATATTAGAATCTGATAGACTAAAGACCACTAAAAAAGTACAACTTGTTTTTAGAATCACAGAAGCAAAGAATGGTTGAGGTTGGAAGGGACCTCTGGAGATCATCTACTCTAAGACCCCTGCTCAAGCAGGGCCAGAGCAGGTTATCCAGGACCATGTCCAGTTGGGTTCTGATCACAACCAATAACTGAGACTCAACAACTTTCTTGGGAAATCTGTTCTTGTGTTTGGCCATCTTCACAGTACGAAGGTGTTTTGTTGTGCTTAGGTGTAATCTCAGGTGTTTTAGTTTGTGCCCATTGCCTCTCCTTCTGCCAGTGGATGATACTGAGAAGAGCCATTATTCCCTCCCATCAGGTATTTAAAGACAATTATAAGATCCTCCTGAGCCTTCTCTTGACAGTCCCAGCTCTCTCAGCCTCTCCTTATACATCAGTGAAAAAGAGATGACCACTTAATCATCTTCACGACTCTGTGCTGGACTTGGTCCAGCATGTCCATACCTTTCTTGTACTGAAGAATCCATCACTGGACAATCCAGATGTGGGTTCACCAGTGATGAGTAGAGAGGAAAGATCACCTCAATCATATGCTAGTAGCACTCTTTCTAATGCAGCCTAGGATGTTCTTGGCCTTCTTTGCTGCAAGGGTGCATTTCTGTCTTATGGTTGACTTGCTGCCCAGGACCCCAAAGTCCATCTCTGCAGAGCTGTCTTTGAGCCAGCTGGCTCCTGGTATGTATTGGTGTGTGGGGTTGTTTCTCCCCAGATGCAGGACTTTTCATTTCCCCTTGTTAAACTTCCTCTATGCTCAATTCGTCAACCTGTTCAGGTCCCTCTTGTCACAAACTGCTCATAAACAAGAAACTTCATAAAGAGGATGTCTCCAACAACTTGAGTGCGATACCCTATGGGGGAGAAGCAGAGCAAGCTCTGTGGAGGTAGGGTGGTGGGCCGTTTCTCTCCCCCTCCCTCCTGTGGTATCCCAGAGACAGAACTTGCCTGACTGTGCAGGTACAAGCCAGAGAAAATAAGAACCTTCTGGAACAACCTATTGTGCATGTGTAAGAAAGGCTATATAAAGGCAACACCTCATGTGTGTCTTTGTCAACCTACCGCCTATGGACCAAACTCTGTCCTCCACAGAGTAATGCTGTGGGCAAGAAGAGCTAAGGTGATGCTTGTATAGGTAAAGACTAGAAATAGGGTCATGAGCTTGCCTCTGGTTGCACCACTGTTAAGACTGAAATGATAATCTACTGCATCTGCTTCTGATGGAGACAGCTTGCAGGAATATACTCAAAGTGATATATGAATTTCAAAACACTGTGAGACTTAAAGTGCTCAACCTATTGAGCTTATAGGAAAGCAAGCTGAAAGATAATTTCACACTTAAGTGAATCTGATGGGTGGAAACTTTCTAACATTCCTAGAAAAAGTCAAAACATGATTAAATGACTGGAAGTTAATATTAGGCAAAATCAGCCTTAAGGTAAGATGACTTTTACCTGAAGTGCAGGTAATTAAACACTGGGGAGGTGGTGGACTCACTCTAGTTGACAGAAAGATAAACAAGTTTAGACAGTAAAAAAACCCAACAACCCAAAAAGCTTTAATTCACCTTCTGACAGGATTCATATTGCCCAAAGAAGTGCAGCTCAGCAATAGAAAATACCATTTCTAATGTTTTCTTCAGGGTTTGAAGGAAAGTTTTCCTCTAGTCACAGTCAAGAAGGTATTTTGTTTATATATGTTATTTTATTTTGTTTTCCTCTTTTTCACCTCAGATGTGGTCAAGTCACTGTAAGGCAGTGCCCTGAGGTGGACCACGTCACCTGTCTGGGGAATAAACCAGCCATTTGTGTTCAGACAAATACAGCCTGAGCAACTGTCAACGCTGCAGTTGGAATGAAATATTCTTGCCATTCAGATTCACAGGGCGGCAGAGTTCCTCCTTTTTTCTCCTTGGCAACCTGAAGCAGAGAGCACCTGCAGGATTACTGAGACTTATATCCTTTATTTAGTTCTCTGGTATTTTGGGACCCTGAAGTGCTGCTGTACCCTGATCTTCCCTGCTTCTCTGCTCATGCTGTGCAACAGTCCCAGCATCTGTGGAGAGAAATGCTTTAACATAAGGCAGATATTTTTTTGTTTGGTTGGGTTTTTTTTTTGGTTTTGTTTTGGGTTTTTTTTTAATGAATAAAAGGGTTGCTGGTTGAAAATAAATGGTCTGTAATATCCAGCAAACCAGCCTAGATGATCTGAAGATTCCTGAAGCCTCAAATTCTATGAAGAGATGGAAGGTTAACCAAAGTAATACATAACAGCAAAATAAGGTCCATTCCTTTAAAAGGGTTATGAACCACAGGATCCAAACATAAAGTCTGAATCTAAAGTAGCTCTTGTTCCCCCTCCCCCATTAGAGGGCAATATTTATGTAGGAAAAATTTCCATTAAGGTCTTCATCATCTATTTACATATATATTCACAGGACTAAGACACTAGTGGCTAAATTATCAAGTTGAACCATCAACCCATGTCTGCTCAATGGTTCTTCAAATGGCATTGAAATAAAAGAGTTTGTGTAAGAACAGGCAATTAGTGATATTAGTACCAACTTCTCCCACATCAGTAGATACAAGTGTTTAGAAAGTTGTGCTGGTTTGGGTGTTTTTCAATAAACAGGGAGATCACTGTAAGGCAACAACATCAAATAAGTTCAGAAACTGAGGTTTCTAATTAAATGCTAACTTTGTTTGCCTTGGGCCTGGAAAAGAGATAAGAAGCTGCTTCATGCTGATAAACAAATATGCATGCAACAAAATGGGACAGTGAGATCACTAACCTTGCTTTGCAATGTGTGGAATTATTACTTTTTCACTTCATTTAAATAAGAATTATAATACTTAACGGAATGTTTGTTTACACAGGTCTAGGGCATGCTCCAAGTTACACTAACGAAAATGAAAATCAAACTTGGTAAGGTGGTCTGTTTGTTGCTTGGCAAGATGTTTTCAGATGAGTGACCTGTAAATTATCAATAAATCCCTCTGTTTCATGAGCACTACAGGTGATGTTTGTCTATAGGCAATATAAAGAATTTATCTAAGTCCCTCCTCTTAAAAGCTTGCTCCCTTCTCACTAGTACTACCCTTGCGTCTGTATCTCCACATGTGACTCCTTCCTTAATATTGCAGTCTTTTGTAGATTATTAGAGGATATGGATGTCCTGAAGACTTAGTTACAAGGGTGCTGACTATGTATATATGCTGAAATCTGTATTTCTTTTACAGCAGAAACTTCCTAGTGCTTATAAGTGGTTGATCTCTTGGTGTTTTTGACTGTGTTTGGAGTAGGTTTTGGAGAGCTAAAGCTTACAGTCCCCAGGTGAAATTATGTAAGTGACCTCCAAACATTCAGTCTTCTTTGTTGAGAAGTGTGATTCAGCAATGGAAAAGAAAACAAGAACAAAAGTCAAACACTGAATAAAACCCCATCACTTTGTTCTTTTATTTATGTTGCTTTAGGCAGTCACTAATGCTTTTTCAGCTCAGTTTGATCCAAGAAACTATTTCACTTGAATGGTTTGCACATTATAAAAGCTACACAGGAAATAGAATATGTAAGTGGAGGAAATTATTTTGTTTCCTATCCTCTGTGCATATAGATGTTTTGGGAGAAGAGTTTTAAAGCATGTGAGTTTATCTGTAAAGCTGGTAATTGGAATTCAGAAAAAAGAATCACTTCTTTTCATTTGTTTCCTTGCTTTCTCCAGCCACAGGTTATGGTATCAAACTGATGAAAGAATGTATAAAAGAAAGTGTGAAAGAAGTGGAATTTGATGCTACATGATATCCGAGAGAGATCTAACTTGACTGAGCAGCATATCCCATTTGTAAACCCATTGAAGATGTAGAAATAAGTGCTTTTTCTCCAAACAGGTGTATAGAAATATGGTTCAGACTAAATTTTCAGACTGTGTCCTGACTTACATCAATAGTATCTGGTACCTCACAAAATACATCTGCAGCTACTGCTGTCTTTCGAAGTTCTTCCAAACTGATTTAATCACCTTTTCAGCTTGTGTGTTCATGCCCATGTTCCCCATTACAGTGTTTGAACTACAAGGAAATGGTCTTTTCTGGGTAGAACTACACTGAAGCTTTTTCATGGAATTGCACTTTCTGTATTGCTGTGCAAAGGTGGTGACAAGATTTGCTAGAAAATAAGAACATAAAAGAATAAGTATGACTTTGTAAGGCAGGAAATTCCTGTTGAGTAGATGATATGGCTTCTTTGCTCACAGGATTATTCTTGGATTTTATCAGATGACTAGGTAACATCAAACATAGCTTCAGAAATGAGAGATGGAGCAAGGAACTTGGTTGGACCTATCTGAGGTTCAGGCCCACATTACTGACATTGTAGTTGGACTTAGCTCTTTCTGGAGACACACTTAGGTACATTCTTCTCTGCTGTATATCTCACTGGGTATTGACCATGGGTCCTTACAGTTGGATACTTTCTGAGATACTTAATCCTTCTCTCAGACCACATAGAAAATAACAGCTGTCTAACCAAAGCTGAATCAGGCTGAAAGACATAATGGTTGTGCACTGTGACGACCTCTTTTTGCTACTTTGACTAGTAAATGTGATAATGCCAGGGAACATTTCTACAGGCTGAAACTTCATCATGTGAGTTGCCAGAGCAGTTCCTGGCATGTTTTTGAGCAGACACTTTCTCAAATGATTCCTTGGCATGGTTCTGGGTTAACCCAGGCCATGGACCACTCTTGCTAGACAACTTGCAGTCAGCTATCTTATATTGGAAGGTGATCTAGTGGAAGGGATGAAAGCTGTTTTGCCTAGACAGGTTTCTCTTTAAAGTTGTTGCTTGCCACATCTTGTGTGCAAGTAAAGTCATAATCTTAATTGTTCTTTGTGGGTCAAGTCCTTTTGTCTACAAAGACCGCTTATAGCCAAGAAAGTTACTGGGCTCCAGGCTCTAATATTCGCTTTCTAAGATTAAATCTGATTCAGTGAAAGACAACACAAATAGACAATCACCAGCTGCTATTTGGAAGTTCCAAATAGTGCAGAACGCAACATCAGAAACCCCTGCACAAGGTAAATGTGACTACTGGTCTTTACACCACCTTCCTCAAAGCACTTCATTGCCTCTCTGTTGGTCTTTCTGTTGCTCAATTCAAATGAATGAAATGAAGTTCCTGTGTTATCCTGTAAACATAATTGCAGAGAACTTTTTAATGGATTTCTCCTTATTTCAGTTCCTTTGTTATAGATACACAACTAGAATCAAGAAAATTTGGGAATATCTGGATTTAAAAATCATTCTGCTTAGTTTACACATAAATGTGGGCTTTCGACAAGAGATCTGTTGATCCTTTATTGTTCCAAGATGTTTCTTGTCAAATAGCAAGGGTTTATTGCAAACCACATGTATTAAATTTATTCAATAATGTTTAAATAATGGCAACAGAGTATTTATTTTGCTCACTGTACCTAAAAATTGCTGAACTGTTTTCACTAATGTCACACAAAAATGCCTCAGGCAGAAAACAGGCAGAAAATGCCATTATGAAAGTTTGAAATTTGGTAAATTTGAGTGTGAGTATAAAGAAATAGTTTTCAAACATAAAATCATACAGCCTTAGCTACTGAGGTTGTTACATAAGACTGTTTCAGTAATAGGTGAATTTATCAAAGTGATTTTCTTTTGCTACCTTTTAAGCTAATCTTAACCCAGATGAGTCCTAAACAATAGGGACTCATATCTGTTTCATGCCACTGAAAATATAATCAGAAGGTTCATTCATTAATAGCAGGATGACTAGAAGCAACCACTGTGATGTAGCTGTGAAAAAAACAAATGTGATCATGGACATTATTGGGCGATGCTTTTTTTCCAGGAAAGATAAAGAAATATGATTAATATTAGGCACGGGTAAAATGCATTCAGTAAAGATGATTCAAGCATTCTGAGGTGGCAAAAGGCACAAAAAAATACTTTATGAAAGTAAAAAAGCAAAAGTGCCTGTGCTTAGACAATATTGATATAGGAACAAAGAGATGTAAAGGAGCTATAAATATGTTTATGCTTGAGAATTACAAGAAGTCTTCCCAGGACTGAGGTTCTGGGAAGCTCCATTATGAATAGTGAGAGGAATCTGAGTTATGTGGATCTTGGTCAGTTTAATACAGTTATCATTGTCTGAGTACAGATTTGATCCAGGGGATCTCTTCCAGCCCTATACACCTTTATCCTGGTGCAACTTGAGTGTACAGGGGAAATACTTCTTGCAGACTCTCCTGGTGCAACTTGTACCCATTGCCTCTTTGTCTTCTCCATGTGGCTCCTTATGAAGAGAGAGGCTCTGTCCTCTTTGTAGGTACCCTTTAAGTACTGGAATATGTAATGAGGTCCCCACCTGAGCTTTCTCTTCTCAGGTGAGAAGAGACCTAACCCTTTCAGTTTTTTCTCATAAGGAGTTTTTCCAGACCTTTGATCATCTTCACAGCACTCCTTTGGACCCTCTCCAGTCTGTCCTCATCTTTCTTGAACTGTGGGGACCAGAACTGGACACAGTACTCCAGGTGAGACCTGACAAGCACTGAGTAGATTGGGGTGATCCCTTAGCCTTGAAACAAAATGTCACATGCAGGTTACCTATTGAGGGTAGTCTCTGGCCTGTACCAACCCTTTGGCATGCCCAATTAATGAGGACAGCACTAGCTGGACCAGGACAAAATCTGTCCCAGGAAGCATTGCAATAATTTAATGGCAAAAGCAATTCAGTTCAAGTGCCTACTTGAACACTATTTAACATACTAGCATAGACAAAACCTGCTATTCTAAGTGATAAGATTGTACTGCAGCGTGTAAGGGAAATGGCTTAACAGCATTTAGGAGAACTGGGGAGGATCACCTCTCACTGTGAAGGCACCTGACATTCCCATGAGTCACGCTGCAAAACAAGCTTTTCTTGTCTTCAGTACTCACAATTAACACATCAAGCAAAGCACCTGGAGGCTGCAGGAACTGGAGGCACAGGAACAAGCCTTAAAAATTCTTATGCAGCTGGCCTTAAAAATTCTTATGCAGGACCCTTTAATTCTTCTGCTCAGGTGATGAACCCTGATGATACTAACTGAGCTAGGTCACTGCAGCCTCTTTGGGTATTTGGGGAAAAAAAATCAAGGTGTTTAACACTTTCAAACAATTGATGCTTGTGCTATTGCATTTAGAGGTCAACATGTCAGCTGTGATGAAAGGGGTTCCTTTAAGAAAATACATGAAGGAAACAAGAAAAAACTCTTGCTGCAGCTTGGCTTTGTTTCACAGCTTGAAAGAAAGAAAAAAAAAATTTTTTTATGATGACAACAATCAATCACTGGAATAACCCCCCAGAGATATGGTAGAGTCCCCGTCACTGGAGGTTTTTAAGTTGCGACTGGACAGGTTGCTAGACAACCTCATCTAGGGCTCCCTGTCCCACAAAAGGTTGAACCAGATGATCTTTGATTCTGTGAATCAAAAGAGATGCCTGACTCTGTGGCCCTGGTAACGTTTACTTTACAAGCACAGCTGTAGTCCCAGAGGTCCTGGCCAGGCTGGCAAGGTTGCCATGAGAATGGCTGGTGTCTCTCTCCGAACAGAAAAGACAAAACAGCAGGTTCACAATGTTTCAGGAGTGCCAGGCTTCTGGGCAACCCCTGGCATCCTTGCTAGCCTGGCACCTGGTGCACGATGCTCACTGCTGAAGAGACAGGGACAGGCACAGCACAAAGCCAGTGCTTTTCTACCTGCATATACCACAGCTGGCTCCTAATGGCCTCTGTGGTTGGGGGTTTGGGAATAAGGTGCTCACTTTGCTGTCTTCCACTCTTACTTGCTGAAGAGCCAGGAAGTGACTTGGACAAAGCTAGGAGTTGATTGATAAAGCACCATCCTCTCTTGTCCAACATGGTGACTATACTATCTGAAGACAAGGCAAAATGTGGCCCTGGGGCAGAAGTGACACTCCATTTTTTGGGCTGCTAGCATTTGTGTGCAGTCTTCCTCCCTCCATTGCACCAGCACTGCTGGTCAGGGCTGGGGAAGGTCTGGGAAAAGAAAAAAAAAAAGTCTGATTTGGCTTGTGGACTCTGAATGTACAGTGCAGATGACAAAAAAAAAAAGGCAGAGCACTTTGCAGCTCCTCTGTTGTGTGGAGAAATGTGCCTAGGAGCATGAGATGGTGTTATGTGTGGTAGATACTGTAAGTCAAAATGGACTCTAGGATGCATATGGTACCAGCTAGCATCACATGGTTTTTTTCCACCTGTGGTATCGAAGAGTTTCATTCCCAGAAAGATTTGTTTTGCCCATCAAACTAAACGCAGGCATTTAATCTGCAACATCAAACAGGCTTTCTGGGTTTTAGCCTGGGGTGTCAGTCTGCCTGGAGCCCTTCCCACTCCCAACTGTAAGGTTGAGGTGGGTGGTAAAAGGAGAGACTTCCTTTAGCAATGAGAAATTATTGGGAGTCTTGTGAAGCTTAATGAGATTTTAAATTTTTTCTTAGCTGTGTGCCTTTCTCTGTGATAAGACCTCAGGTGCTTTTTGTTGTAGCCTGATGGTCCAGTTAAACAAAAAGACTAGACATATATATGTTAAAACAAGCACAGACTGGTGTGATCTACAGACACAGAAGTGATGCCTGAGGGTTTGTTCCTGATTGAGAAGGTGCTGGGAGGACAGTTTAAGGTTGGGCACTGCTGAGTGTGACTCTTCTGCAGCATCAACACTGTTGTGCTAATCTTGAGAACAGGCAAATACCATGGCAGTCAGGGAATCAGAGTACTGGAACACAGCTGAGACTGTCCTTAGGAGTCCAGCTGCAACCTGCAAGACCAGTAAACACTTTTTTGCAAAGCTGCAGAATATGCCAGTAGCAATCTTCATCTCCTGCTCACTGTTTCACAGCCTTCTCTCAGCTAAAATGAAATGCTGGAATACAAAGCATGAAGGATTTTAAAAAACCTGTTGTTTTCATTGTTCCAACAAGACAATGAATAAATGCATCTAAAACTGATTATAAGCAAAACAAAGAATTTAATCCAATTGGGAAGAAAAACTGTTGCTTGTTATTTTCAGGGTCTTGTAAAATTTAAATGGAAAAAAAAAATTGGAGGCAAGAACCTTTTACCAAAACAAAATGTTTAATTTGTTGATTTTTTTTCCAAATGTTATGTATTCTTTAAAAGTTCTGCTTACTAAATTTGGCATACATTTATAGCTGTTAGAAATTTCTGAATTTTGTTCTAATCTATAATAAAGATTTACCAAAATGATAAAAAACTCTGCAGATGTTAAGAATGTAAAAAATCTGCTTTTGTATGAGAATATCTTCCTTCTGAAATCTTTCTTCTCACTTCATCAGTTCACTAACTGCATGAGAGTACTCAGTTTCAGTCCCTGTAAGAACAAGTAGTTTGTTGTTTCAGTGTTTGCTACACTAAAAACTAGCTGTTCAATTTCTGTGTGATGTTTCCAGTTAGGTACACACATTTAGAATCAGAAATATCAGTAAAATATCAAGGTACAACTGTAAAATAACTGCAGGTACATATTTACTTTAATTATAATGACTGAAAGATTAGTGTAATGACAGGAAATGAACATATATGTTTACACCATACAGAAATTAAAATTTATCACAAGGTGCTAAATGTTGACATTTGTCACTCTGAAAATAGATTTTTTTTTTTCCCACTAAAAGCGTAAATTACAGCCTGAGCTGGTATGCTCAGTATGATGTAGTAGCATATAACCATTTCATCAATAATTTCTATATCACTTATTCAATAAGGAGAGAAGAGAAAGAAATGAATCATCTGCAGGTTTGATAAATTGGAATGTTACTAATTCAATGGCATTTCAATTCTAAACTTCCTGTCAAAGGTGTCTGAGAGAGAAGTGGAAATTTCCTCCCAGAAAATGTACAGCCTGAAGCCCATAGCCCTACTGTAGGATTCTGTTGGAGATTGTTCTGAAACACACTGCAATAGAGTAGAAACTAGCTAAAGATGATTAAATAAGATTTGTGAATCAGTTTTGTTTGTTTGTTTTTGTTTTTTGGGGGTTTTTGGTTGTGTGGGGTTTTTTTTTTAATTTCACAGAGGATCTCTCATTTCCACCTACTCGCTATATTAAAAAAAAAAAACAAACCCAAACCAACTTCTGAACAATGCAACTGTGTCTGCTAAAAATGTTCAAACCAAAAATTGCTTGCTATCTAATTCAGTTAATGTTGTGTCATTTTATTATTCACTTGGGAGAGATTCTTATTAGTTCATATAACCTGAGACAATGGTGATTACTGATTATCATGTAATTAGAACATAAATGTTTAATGTTGATTAGGTTACACTTCTTTTAAAATCCTTAATGAACTGTAAGACCATTTTCAAATTTTAATATTCTTTTACAACTAGATGATTCCCTTATACCTTGACCATTTCTACTAGTGTGATAGAAAGTAGATTCATACGTGAGAAAATATAGTATTGTTCTTATAATTACATCCATTTTCCTCTTAAAAGGTTTCTATTAGGAAAAGAAGACTTTTTAAGTACTAAGCACTTTGCATATTCAAACATCCATGAGTTATTTTAACTGTCAGATTATTTTATAACATGTGCACAGTATGTACTTTGCACAAAATTTGAGGAAGTTTAGAAGGACAAAAGCCATTTTTATATTGTAACTATTGCTCTAGGATTTTACTGTCAAATATTGCTTCTCCTGTATTTTTAGTCAGGCATCGGAAGAGACTGTACACATTGGAGCAACAGTTAAGTGTTAATCATACTACTGCTGCTGCTGCTGAATATACTTGTATCAACTACATCTATGACCAGAGCTTTTTTGGCTAGGGCCCAGACCCTCAGAAAACTGTGTAACAGTTCATTTCTCTCAAAATAAAAACATTATTTTAATATATGCTCTTTTACTTTGGACATGCTAATTGCCCATGTCAAGCCAGAACATCAAAACCAACAGCCCTACATGTGTGGGTGTGGAGTTCTTGGTTCCAGCAGGAAACCACCTCCACTCATTGCGGGGGGAGTCTAACAATCTGGCAGAAGAGATGCAGCAGACAACCTTCCTATTACTGAGAAGCTGAAGTCTGCGGATTACTGAATCAGAGAACACTTTATGTCAGAAGGCCACAGTGTTGGACACAACTTCTAACATATTTCTTAATGTTAAAGGATAAGGTAGTAAATGAAATCTAATGAGGCTAGAGTGAAAAATAATGGCTAAATGCCAGAAATATTTATTTTAGTTTAAGTAAAATGAGAAGAGATGCAAAATATTTTATGTCTTACAACGTATTTATCAACAAATTCTGCTACAACACATAATATCATACTGTTATTCAAGGTCTGATACATTTAAGCTCTAGCTATTTGACTGAATTTATGTGTTTACAGTAATTTTTGAATACAATATCAGTCTATAGTTGCTGAGAGCTTTCTTTCTAGATCAGATATTTTTTCATCTGAATCAATTTTTGATTAAGATTAATTCTCCTAAATTTTGATTCTACTTTCATCATTGTAACAGGGAATCATGTCCCATTGTGTGACTTCAATGTCTTTGCTTCTATTGTGTTATCAAAGTCTTCTTTCATATTACCATAAAATCACTAGGTTTTTTGACAAGATTTTTAGGATCTTTTATTTTGAGAAATACTTCTAGGAAGTTTATGTCTATGTCAAGTAATTTTAAAGGTTATTAAATGTGCCTTTCAACATTTCTCTCCTTTGAGGAGAGAATACTCCCATGTACTACCTGGGACACAAAGCAATAAGAAAGTTTCTGCTGGCCTTATAGCAGGTAGAATAAACAAGTAATAATAATGAAAAATTAAAAATATCTTCACAAATTAAGAAATCTCTATCTTAAAATTCCAGCAATGTAGAAGTCACACTAATGCCATGTGGCATAGCTAAAAAAAAAAAAACAAATCAAACTTCTAATAAGAAATTTATTTAAGATTATGTATAGCAACTTGTGTCACTATTAATGACAGGAACTGAAAGCTAACCAGATATTGCAAACACAGGAAAAACCCAACATTTGCACAATGTTGCAGCTTCTTTTCTTTGAGAATTAAAAAAAAAAAAAAAAAAAAAAAAAAGAAAATTGGCCCCTATTCTTCAGTTATATGACTCATGAGATCTCAGTAGATATTAATAGTATTTGTATTAAAACTGCCAGTCTGGAATTTTTGGTGTTAAATACAAACAGTAAAGAACAGTAATGAGAAGTGACTGCAAACTGTACTAACGTGTTATGTTTAACTAGTGTTGATGTTCAATAAAATTATATGCTGTTATCTGCAAGATTTTATAATGCAGTCTTAGAGCTTGCTGCTACATTGAAATGGTCCAGAAAGCATAATGTGGATATATTTGCTTTAACTGAAGATGGGTAAATGTACTGGTCAGTGACCTGATTTAAAAGCCATCAGACTAAAATTAAAAATAGATCCAAATCAAATAGCATGCCCAAATTTTGAGTAATAATATAGGCTCATTAAACTGAAATTAATAGACCAAGCTAATATTTACAAGAATTATATATTTTTTTCTTTTCTAGCTAATGATAGCCAAAGTATTTAAGACTAAAGAAAAGCAAATTTAAAAACGTAACACAGAGTCGTGTATGTTTGTGAGGAATACACCTGGGTGGTTCTTAATACTTTGCACTGACAGTACATATCGATGTTCTGCTGTTTTTTAATCTTTCACATCAGATTATTCCTGCACACTCAGGGGTTCTCAGGCATCTAACACCTATGGATTTAGAAGATAAGTGTTTAAATACCATCAAGGTCCTGGGCTTTGATCCCAGAACTAATTTGAGGAAAGCTGTGTCTATGTAAGTTTGTTGTGTGGTGCAAATAGAGGACAGATGCAATCGAACGGCTGGTGCTGAGGACCTGACATCCACACAGCTCTTTGAGGATTGTCTTCTGGAGCAGCTGGAGAGTGCTCCTGTTGACTGCATACCCATTAGCAACTGGAAAATGTTATGTGCACTCATGAAGCTTAGTTTCATCCAAAAGTAATTGAGTTTACATGCTCCAGGACTCAGAGCACGAAACAAAGTGTAGTAAGAGGGGGAAATGGAGAAATTTGGTTTGAAAGTGTGTTCAGTCTGTTAGATTGAAAATATACTTTATCCTGTAGACAATTATTATAATGGTGTTACTCTCTTGGAGATATGATAAGGTGAGTTTTCCAGGGAACACAGGGCTTGTTTTCTCTC
This sequence comes from Athene noctua, assembly GCF_965140245.1. Taxonomy (NCBI): domain Eukaryota; kingdom Metazoa; phylum Chordata; class Aves; order Strigiformes; family Strigidae; genus Athene; species Athene noctua. The sequence continues at coordinate 24,701,176 of NC_134037.1, forward strand.
AATCAATTTTATTTTTGTTTAGTACTTATTATACATGAAGCTGACTGGAAAGAGAACAATCTTCTTCAGAAAAATAATTTTGAAATTTCTTTCCATTAACCATATTTTATTGAAAATATGAAACAAGAAAATGTCACAAGTGGATAAACCTGAAAAATCTAGCTGTTATTTTCCTTGCTTGGATCTGGATCTTTACTGCTGTGAGGTCTCATGGCAAAATAATTTGGAATTATGAAACCTAAAATTTTAATTTTAGAAAGGTTTGATTTTCATCTTCTTCATCCCATGGGCTAATACCTGAACTTATTTATCATTCTGGCCCTTGCAATGGTCAGTGCACATACAGGGTTTAGGCTGGATAGCTCTGGCAGTTGTTTTTGTCTTCAGAGTTTATTATACTACAAATCATCCTATTTGTTCCTTCCTTCATGGGGAGAGTATGAACGACTATACTAACGTCAACAGACAGCAACTTTAGCTCTGCCTTAATATACCTATTCTCATCTCCAGGTTTGAATTTTATGCAGACTTTCAGGCAGCTGCTGTCCTCTAAAATGCCATAGATTGGCCCATCTGCCTTCTGTACTTTGTCCATTTGTTGCCAAAGGTCCTAGGGGAAAAGGACCTTCCCCTGACCATGGGGCTGCTGGGTCTTGTTTGGCTCTAGCAGGCTGTGTAGTCGGTGGACTTGGGGCTGAAAAGGAAGTTCAAGGAGGCTGGATTGAAGCTAACTGCATATAAGTTTGTGGAGGAGTTTTTGTTTATTTCTCATTAAATTAGTTCTTATATATCATAAATACTAAGGGGACTTGATCTCACTTTTTTGCATATGAGTTCTTAGTGATGGAAAATTTTGGTCTTAATATTATTAAAATAGATTTAGTTTAATCAAGATAAAAATGAAATGTCTGTGATAAAAAAATTGATTGAAAGTTTCCTTTTTTGCATCAAGCTCCTTGAAACTAGAAGGGTAAGTTCAGACAATTACATAGGGTTACAACCAGAGGGTTGCTTAACATTTATTTCAGACAGCTTTTCTGGAATATTTCTGTTGTAGACAACATTTCAATTTTTTTTAAGAGTATATTATTCACTTGGGAAATGGGGTCTGTTTTGTGTTTACTTGGGATTTTTTACAATATATTTCTGTTTCTATTTCTATGATTTCTATTTCAATTTTTTAACGTCTATTTCTAATTTATTTGGGTTTCTCTTCAATGCATAAAGCTTTCTTCATCACTTTTTGAATGTCTGTATTGATCTTGGCATAATGGCTTCTCCTGTGGCAGGTTCAGACCTCAGTTTCTTCCATGGAAATGTAAGTTCCCCAAGTACTGCAGGAATCAGTTCTGGATACCAGTTTACCATATGATTAAATTTACTGATGCCGAAATCAAATTATGGCTTTGAAAGCATGTTTAAATTTTCAAATTTCATTATAGGTTTGCTAATAAATAACTTCAATGATTCAAAATTAAGTATCTGGGATTTTGTGAAGTCCTTTGTGTTCTACTCTTTGGGATTTTTTACTCTTTTTGACTGAACCTGAGCCTTTGATTTATGAGATATATATTAAAATAACCAGTGGGTTAGCCATGTTCCCACTGGAATGCACAGACTGACAGCATTATTTTACTGAAGGATATAAATCTTCAGTATCAGATAATATGCTGAAAGCATTTTATCAAGTTGATGTCAACCAACTTTCAATCAAACTTCTGTCTTCCACTAGAAGTACATTGTGAAAGAAGTATATGTTTTTTTTCTTGGAAAAAATGTTGAGTCAGTGAAGATATCTTCCCATCATAAAAATGGCAGTGCAACTAAGACATAATTTGGTTTCTTACTTCTTGTTAGGTTATGTGTTCTCTTTATTTGTTTCTTTAAATCATTCCACAGAATAATATCTTTACCTCTGTCATTCCCGAAATAAGACAGAAATATCTCCTTAAGATATTGGTGATCATGATAGATGAAATGCTGGGGGATATGGTGTAGGGGACAACTTTGTAGAGTATGGCTGATGGTTGGATTCGATGATCCCGAGGGTCTTTTCCAAAACTGAATGATTCTATGATTCTATGTTTCTATGTTTTTGGAATGTTACATCTTGTGCTTTCTTGTAACTCATGCACATGGGCATTGACATCTGCTTAATCATCTTTCCTTGCCTTAACTTAAAATAAGGTATTAAAGTCTAGGAACTAAAGACAAATATGGCTTTATCCAAGTCTTATTATTCTGTGCTCTACAGTGTCTCAGGTTTGCATGAGATAACTTCCCAAACAAAGGGTCTAATTCAGAAGCATGGATGTTTGGCCTGTTCCCTAGAGGAGCAGAAGATAATGCAAGTTTGTTCCTACTCATTCTGTACAAGTGTCATTAAAAATATTTTTGATTCAAAGCTGTTCTCTGATCATCCATAAACAGCAAATTTTGAAGGAAGAAAGGAGAATGGGCATACATAGACCTTCCATCACGGCCAAGTCAGGACATACAAAGCCCCTAGCACAGGAAGGTGAAATGGTAGGAGTGGGGAAGTGGGAGGAAAGGCAAAGGCAGTATAAGGAGAGAAATGATGCTTATGAAAAAAAAGGAAAATATGGAACTCCTGAGGAAAATGGTGTCTGGGGACAAGAAAGGCAATAGAAAGAGGGAGTGAGGACTTGCAAACCATACTGTTAATATAACAGGCCAGAGAACATCCTTTTGTCCTGAGACAAAGTGATAAAATCTAGCTTGCATTCATATGCCCAAAATCTATTTTCTTCCAGACTAATTCACTCCAGTCTGTCTCCTGGGAACAGTCTCTAAAACATTTAACAGACAAAGCACTTTACAAACTTAGTTAACTCTGTTATAAAACTGCTGTTTACACTACTATATCTAAAGGAACGATGTTCCAGAATTTTGTAGTTTATTCTTATGGTTTAAAAAAAATCTATCAAGTTTCAGATTGCATTCATTCATGGTAATATCATACCATTTGCTTTAAAGTTAGAATTTGCTTTTCTTCCTTTCTTCCTGGCTCCACCTAGCACATTCAGAGACAGCAGTCATATTTCAGTCCTCATTGACAAAATGAAGCCAGCAAGTTCTTAAAAATGTGTTAAAGTCTGAATCCTTCAAAGAACCTAAAAGAACCACTTATCTTTCAGTATTTAATGTTGTCTAGCTCAATGAAGTCCTGCTTCATACCTGCAATGTCTTGTCACAATTACAGTACTAATAAGTAATAGATGCAGCAAGGATCTTTTTCTGTTGGTGGCATGTTTTGAATCTGCACCTTTTTATATTCCAGGAAGTGTCATGAGAGCTATGAACCAATTGCACTGTATTGTGTGTTGTGTGTGATGGATATTTTAAATTCCTCTGAAAAGAAATGCAGAGCCACAGACATGTTCAGAGACCCAAAGTCTTGAATCACAGCCTGATGAAGGCATCTAATTTCTTTTTATTAGTGTTGAGATAGGCATTAATTCTGAAAGAAACACATCAAATGGAGAGAGATAAATAAAAGCATATGAATGTAGTTGAAATAGAATGAAAAAGAGAATAAAATATGTGTGCCTAGGTCATGTATGAAAAGATTACCACAAAACCCATTCATGGTATCTTCATGGGAAAGCAGGTGGCCGAAATCCTTAGTGCTGAAGTATTATTAACTGGCTGATGTCAAATGTTTTCTTAAATTCTATATTTCCCCCTTTCCAAGGGGAGGAATATTCTAGTGGATTAACTGTATGTCCCAGATTTCTTCTAAATTCTTTGTAAATCTTCCCAATCTCTGGGTGCTTGGAGAACAAATTAAATGCACTGAGATAGTCCTGACTGATACCTACTGATGTGCTTATCCTTATGAATCAGAAGAGATAGCTGCAACTGCAAATGACAACTGGAAAAAAACTGTTAGGAGAATCAGAGCATGGGTTTGAATAGAAAAAAAAGAAAAAAAAAAAGTTTTATGGAGGCATGTCCAACTGCAGCTAAGTATTTAGTTGGAATAACATCCTCCCTGTCCCCATACCTGCACTAGCAAATATAAAATAACACAAGTTGTCCCCTAGCTGGGATAAGCACTTTAATAAGTTCCACTCCAAATGAAGATGTTAAAAAATCTGTTCCGTAAGATTGTGGTTGTCTAAGGAGTCTATGTTTTTACTCTCTGAATACAGTTCATGTAGTGATCTGTTCAGCTGCAACCCTTCTAAAAATTTTTTATCTGAAGAACACACAAGAGATATATTAGCAAAATCAGCTTCCTACCTATTTAACATAGTTGATATGCTCCCTCTTTATCTTGATTGCCTGAGCATCATTACTCTGACTGTCCATTCTAAAAACAATTTATATCCCATGATATTAATATATCTTTATTGTTATCTTCTAGCAAATTTTCAGTTAGGCTCATAGTATCACACATTTATCTGTGTGCAGATAACTGGATAGACTTTAATAATCTTCTATTAATGAGCTTATGTCCATCTTTATTAGTCTCCATAAATCCAAATTTAATCTCTTATTTAGCTCATTTCTACCTTGAGGGCACACTTTAGTTTTATCTTTATTTCTATCAACCTCTCTTTACGCCTTTCTTCCTTTGCTTTAAACTGCTCTGATTGCCTTTGTATGCTTTATTCTACTTTGAAAAATATTTTTCGTTTTTTAAAACAGGCCCACTAACAAAAAGCCATCCTCTGTTCAAATTTTTTCAGTAAATGACCTGTTCAATTCCAAATAACGCCTTGTGGCTTATATAAAACTTATTTCTTTCTGTCATTGTATCAAGATTTATAAATCAAATTATTCTGGACGATTTCTGTGCCAATCTCTTCCTATGTCCTCTTCCTATGTTATCTGACACTAACATCTTCTCATTTTCTATTTTCATGATGGTAAACACACCTTCTCCTCTGAGGGATCTGTCCTTCTGGTTCCTCCTATTTATTTTATTCTAGAAAGGAGAATGGACCAAGGCCCCCTAGACTGACCTCAAAACAAGCAGCATGACTTGACACGGCTAAACTCCATCCCTGGACCCACAGAGAGGAAAAAGCCATTATGGCTTGTCCTTACTGCTTGCTGGGCACAGCGTATACTGCCTAAATATTTTAATAAGGTTGACTCCAAATTAAGATGTTAAAAAATCTGTTCCATAAGCCTGTCATTGCCTAAGGAAGCCTTATTTATGCTGGGCACGGCATATACTGCCTGGGCATCTTAAGGGGGAAATCTTGGCCTGAGTGGAAATTCTGTTAAGAAATGTGTTGATAAATAGTATGGATATGCCAGCCTGACCTGTTGTCTACAGAAGTTTGCTGCTTGACAGAGGCCCAAATTTGGGATGTTGTGAAGAGACTGCTGAGTGTTGTTCAACCCTCTGACTATTACCCCCTGCTGTTTTTTTCATGTAGACACCAGTGGTACTGCCCAGGGCAACCTGGAGAGCACCAAAAGTGGCTGCAGAGGTCTAAGGGTGATGGTTGGGTGTATGTAAGACAGGTAGTATTCTCCAAAATCCTGCTGGTGAGGGCAAAGGGTGTAAGGAGGAGGACACTGGTTCTATGTGTCAACAATTGGTCACAGGGCTGGAACTGGCAGCAGGATTTTGGTTTCTATGACCGTGGGACTTTATTTGAAGATCAATGTCTGCTTGGGAGAGAAGGGATCCACCTCACTAAGCATGGCAAAGGTATCTTTGCCAGCAGGATGGCTGATCTGGTAAGGAGGTCTTTAAGCTAGGAATTCTGGGGGAGGTAGAGAGTTACCAGCAGCTCTGTTGGGAGGAGTGAAGGACAAGTTCAATAAGCAAAAGGCGTGGGGTGATGTGAACAAAAAGAAAGACAAAATCAACAAAGCAGTGCTGAAGCAGGGTCACCTCACGCATGTGCATATAAACAAGGAAATGACTACCAGTCACAACTATGGAACACCTACCTTTGACCCATTCTGGGAAATCAGCATGCTGGGATGCCTCCCTGAAGTGGCTGTACACTAATGCACACATTTTCACATGTCATTCAGATGACGAAGGGACTGGAGCATCTCTTATGTGAGGAAAAGCTGAGAGAGCTAGGACATTTTAGCCTGAAGAAGAGAAGGCTCAGGGGGGATCTTAGCAATGTATATAAATACCTGAAGAGAGAATGAAAAGAAGATGGAGCCAGGCTCTTTTCAGTGGTGTGCAGTGACAGGACCAGTGGCAATGGGCACAAAATGAAATGAAGAAGGTGCTGTCAGGACACGTGGAAAAACATTTTTACTGTGAAGGTGATAAAGCATTGGCATAGGTTGCCCAGAGAGAGGTTGTAGAGTCTACATCCTTAGAGATTTTAAAAAACTGATGGTACACAGCCCTGGGTAACCTGCTTTGGCTGACCCTTTTTTGAGCAAGGACATTGGACTAGATGATCTCCAGAGTTTCTTTCCAGTGTCAACCAGTCTGAGAACTTGTAATCCTGGACAAGTGATGAACCCCATGCCCTTGTCCTGTTCATTTACTATCATAGAAGTAAGCACAGGTTCTCACTAAGGTATTTGAAAGCATTTATTTAAATTGCCATACCTCAGGTGATGTCTTCTGTATTGCCCTTAAAGTGATACATTATGATTTAATGAAAATCAAGAAACAAACTAAGGCTAGATTGTTCTCAGCATATTTTTAAAATTGCTATTAAATTTTGAATATATATCCAGTAGCTTTAGATGTTCTGGACTTTTCCTTTGGACTCTCCTTTTAGGATTCTGATTTCTTGTGAGTGTGTACTTCTCTAACTGTCTCCTTCCCAATGACAGGACATGATAACTAATTAATTCTCCAGGTCCAAAATCTAATTTTAGTTATTCAAGTTATATTACAATTCATGAAGGCATGTTCCTTAGCCAGATTGTTACCGTCAACCAAGTTTCATACGTTAGAAACCAGAGCTGGATGTTTTTCTGATTAGCCTTTAAACTAATTTAATAGAGTTAGTTTTGCAGATCAGCAACTTAATAATAAACACAACAGTGTTTATTAGGCAGGAGAGCTTTACTGATATAAGCAATATCTTGTTCCACATACCTCAGAGATAAAGTTCTCCAAAGTGTATTTTACCTGCCCACTAATAGGAGTAATGGGAATAATTTTTAATCAGAACCTATAATATTAAAGATTTTTTTTTCATCAAGTCCAACAACAGACTTCATTGTTTAAGCTTCTTGTATTACTTGTGTGGGTAGCACTGTTTAAAAATAAGGACAAAAAAGGAAACAAAATAAAACTGGTCCTCTTGAAGGAAATAATTTCTTTAATTTAGCTCTGTACTAAGCTCCACTACTAGAAAGATAAATTGTGTCTTATGTAATTGGATATCACCAAAAGTTTAAAATGCTGAGTTACAACCTATTTCTGTCATTGTCAAAATAGGCTCGATTCTCAATTCTCCCAAGCTTTGTAAAAAATCATAATATCATGCTAGCAGTCTCTCTTCTAAATGACAGGAAAGTTAAAAAGAGGCCCCTGTGTTACAAGAATATCACCTCCAGTCAAGGACTGTGTACAAAGACTAGGGTGGGCTCTGGCCTGTCCTCCTGGGCAGTTGCATCAGCAGTGATACAGTCTACACCTTTATCTCTCTAACAAGAAGCACTGGACTATGGCAGAGTAACACAGATCAAATAATTCACCTTGCCCTTTACTGGCATAAAAGATGTTTTAAAAATTATTCCTTTGTTTCTGAGCTAGAATTTACACATTTTTTTGTTGTTGCTTTTGTTTCTGAGCTAGAATTTACACATTTTTTGTTGTTGCTTTTCCTTGCAGAATAATCCCAGTTTCAGAGTTAAATCTGCTAATTGCCTGTGCCATTTACTTTCAGAAGTCCACATGGCTCTGAGGTTGAGGTAAACCAGTTTGTATTCTTTCTTAGGGAAAGGATCTTCAGGTATACTTTCAGCTGTAAAGCACACCTATGTTGATACTTTATTATTGCATTAAAGTTTTACAGTGTTGAAGGAGGAAAAGCAGATTGGAACTGCCACCTTCCTTTTTCAGCCCATCTCTTTGAGGTGATGTTGGGTTGGCTGATTTTGAGTAGACAAGATGGCCTTGACACTGTTTGCTGCAGATACAGATGGAGCCTGTGCTACTCACAAATGCAGTGAAGATACATGGATTTGGGTTCTGCTAACCTTCAGGTAGCACCTGTGACCTCCCAGAAAAATTATAGTGTAGATATACCCAAGCATCTGGAGAGTGGGATGTTTTGTCCCACCTATTTCTCTCAGCTAGATGTGATATCACCTTTGCACCACTGAAAACTGAGTTCAGAGATCTGAGATGAATCAGAGCAGAAAAATTCCAGATGCAACCAAGAAAGCCAGGAGAAACACTCTTGCAAAATCCAGAAGCATTTCTGACCACTGTATCTTTGTCAGAAACAAATCTACTCAATGGACAGACAGACAGCAAGGAGATTCCTCAGCTGTTCGACTCATCAAGTCAATGTTGCATCTCCATTCAGAAAATACAGAAGTGATTCAGGACCCTTCACTTGAAGGAAAGCCTTTCCTTTGTAAAGAAGGAAAATAGAGATAGGAGGCCAAGTAGGCAGAGAGATCAAGGAGTGTAGCTCTCCTTGACTGGCCTAAGTGGTGGTCCTGTAACGAGGTTTCTGGGCCTTCTCTCTCTAAGGAAATGGATAGGATGGCAGGACAGAGAACAGAGGAGACACTGTCCCTTCTGTATTTGCCAAAAAGATGTCAACTAAAACCAACAGAAACCAGTAGAAAAAAAGGACAGCTGAGGATGCCAAAAAAAAGATCATGTAGATTCAAGAGAGAAATATTTGTATACCCTGAAACAGGAAATTAATCTGTAAACATGAGCTTGGAATACTGATGATTTTCCTTAGAAAGGCAGATCTAATTGTCATGTTTTGATTGCTGAATCATCAAGGCATAATACTTATAATGGGAGGCTGCTCACCACTCATGACAACATCATCATAAAAAACATGGAACCTGTTATGAAGAGAAGTGGAGGATATCCTCAAGCTACAGTGTTCATGTGGGATGTTTGCTTCAAAGAGGATCTAAAGATTATAGTGATGAATTAGAAATAAATATTTTAATATTTTCTGTTTCTTTTCTTGTCAAAACATTTTCCTCCAAATATTAATTTTGCTTAGCACACTGCATCCTTGTTGAAGAATATGTAAGTCTTAATGCGATCTCAGGTATATTCTCTACATTACACGGTTTCTTTTTCTATAACAGTCAAAATATTCATGTAATTAAATAAGATGACTTCACACAGGGTATGCTATGCATGCATATTCAGATACTGTGCATTAATACACCTCTGATTTCTCTAAGAAAGTAACCAAACCTTTTTAAGGATGTGCAAATTTTAAGTAGAGAGGGCTTACACTTTTGGGTAATGATTTCTGGCTCTCTTTAAAGTGAACTTTTAGTGTACCTAAAATCAGGCATATAAAGAACATAGTTAACTTTTTCAGTCTATTAATCACTGATGCAACAATCCTGTAAACATATATCAAAATTAATCCCTTATCCTTATCAATAACATTCAGGATTTGGGATTTAATATTTTTAATAATAAACTTTCTAAAATACCTTTAACTCCTCCAGTGGCAAAATATTAACATAATTTTAGCTCATGATTATCTTAGGAAGACTTTTATAAATGCATCCTAAACTGTTTGCAATTGAAATGAATATGTGCTGTGATTAATAGTTTTGCGTGGTAATTTGGTCACATTTTACTGCTTGATGAAAATGATGATTTAATTATGATAACTTGATGAGGTATGCATTTAAAAACCTCTCCAGAGTTGGTTATTTTTTTCTAAATTCTGATTAGGACCAAGGTCACTGTTCAAATGCAAGGTGATGTGTGAGTAATTTATAGTATAGTTATTCTGGTTTGAATATTCAGATTTCCTCTAATTTTGTTCTGTTTCAAATGTCCAAATCTTATATGTATAGGGATTTTGTAGTGCTCAGTTTACAGCATACGGAATCTGTCATTAGCAGCCACAAAGCAGTTTGAAAATGAATTACATCAGAACAATGGAAATTGTTCTATTCTCTACCATTTTGAAAACATACACCCCCTGTGGCACTGAGCAACTCTTTTTCACTTACAGAGGTAAAGATTCTATTAAGTCAATATGAGGTCAGGGTGAAACGTAAGGTAAGGCATTATTTATTGGTGTTTAGGACTTGTGCTTCCTTGGGGGAAAAATGGCTGAAGAGCTGGTGATAATTTCTGCTGGTGGATATTCTAAATATCTGTGTTGAAGCTGAAGACTTGTCACTTGCCATTTTAAAAAGAGAGTAGGAGGAAGTTATCAGTGCTTTCCAGAGTTGGGTTAAATAAAACAAATTGGAGGACTGTGGCATGACCCTTTTTGGGAATAGCTAATAAATTGATCAAGGAATTTAAATAGATGAGAGGAAAGCCAAACATGGCAAAATAACTGGGGGGATTCAGTTACACATATCTGCACAGAAAGAACAGTGACATAGAAAAGCTTATAGCAACAAGGAGCTGAGAGAAAGCATGTCAACAGTCAACTTCCTCATATGTTGAGCTTTTTCATGAGCCAATTAATCGGAAAAAACCCCAAACTTTTGAAGAAGTTCGTAGAGAGTTAAATTTTTTTTTTTTTTTTTAAGGGAATCATGCAAGGTCTCTTGAAATTTTGAAAAGATTAAAAAAAAAAATGTATTTCATGTAGACCCTCCATTTTGAGGGGTGTCGAAGGCCAAATATGCAAACAGGACCCACTTCATAGGGAAGTCTGCTGCCTCCCTGGGGCTCAGGTAAAGGATCTCAAGGTAAAGCTCCACCTCTAGTGAGGCCCAAGGACTACTACCCTCTCTTGGTTTTTCAGGTAGGTAGCAATGACATTACCAGGAGAAGTCCTAAATCAATGGAGAGAGATTTCAGGGCCTTGGAGAAAATTGTTAAGGGGCCAGGGGAACAAATAGTGCTCTCCTCCATTCCTTCAGTTGCGGAGATGGAGGAAGAATACGGGAGAATTCAACAGATGAACTTGTGGCTCTGAGACTGGTGTTACTGGCAGGGCTTTGGATTTTTCAATCACAGGTTAGTATACAAGATGCCAGACCTTTTGGCATCAGATGGGATGCACCTGTGCCAGAGGGGGAAAAGGATCTTGGGGCAGGAGTTAGCTGGGCTCATTGACAGAGCTTTAAACTAGATTTGAAGGGGGAAGAGGACAACACTGGAACTCCCACACAAAAGCCCCAGGGGAGATTACCAGAGTTTGTGGGCTGTTGTACCAGCAATGACCCTCACCCTGCCATCTCAGTGGAGGCAGGGGTGGAGACATGCAGCACAACAAAGATGTAAGGGACATGGATGGATCAGTAACCATGGTAACACCTGTGAAAGGTCAGAATGGAATTAGAACCTCTAAATGCAAAAAGGTGCTGGGGTCATCAGCCCATCTGAAATGCATCTATACCACTGCACACAGCATGGGTAACAAACAGGAGGAGCTTGAAGCCATGATGCAAGAGGAAAATTATGATGTAGTGGCTATCACAGAGACATGGTGGGATGTCTGCCATGACTGGAGTGTGCCAAGAGATCTCTACAAGCTCTTTAGAAGGGATAGACAAGGAAGGAGAGGTGGTGGGGTGGCACTGTATGTTAGGGACTGTTATGATTGCTTCGAGCACAAGTGTAGTGAAGACAGGGTGGAGTGTCTTTGTGTTAGAATCAGGGTGAAGGCCAACAGGGCAGATGTCATAGTGGGAGTCTACTATAGGCTACCCAACCAGGACAGAGAGGTGGATGAAATATTCTATAGATACTTTGGAGAAATCTCACGATCACTTGCCCTTGTTCTTGTGGGTGACTTTAACTTCCCAGACATCTGCTGGAAATACAACACAGCAGAGCAGGACCAATCCAGGAGATTCCTGGAAAGTGTGGGAGATAACTTCCTGATAGAGCTGGTGAGTGAACCGACCAGAGAAGGTGTGAACAGAGAAGGACTGGTGGATGATGTGGCAGTTGGAGGCTGAGTAGGGCACAGCGATCATGAAATAATAGAGTTCTCTATTCTTAGAGAGGCCAGGAGAGGGTGCAGAAGAACTGACATCCTGGACTTCCAAAGGGCTGATTTTGTCTTGTTTGGGCACCTGCTTGACAGGATCCCTTGGGAGATGATCCTGAAGGCTATAGGGGTCCAGGAAGACTGGACACTCTTTAAGAAGTCCTAATGGCACAGGAGCAGGCGGTCCCCAGGTGCTGTAAGAGAAGCCAGCGGCAGAGAAGGCCACCCTGGCTGAACAGGGAGCTTTGGCTGAAACTCAGGGAGAAAAGGAGAGTTTACAGCCTTTGGAAGAAGGGTCTACCCTTGATCATTACAAAGATGCTGTGAGGCTATGCAGGGCAGAAATCAGGAGTCTAAAGCCCAGCTAGAAATTAATCTGGCTTCAGCAGTCAAGGACAACAAGAAATGTTTCTATAAGTATGTCAACAGCAAAAGAAAGACCAGGGAGCCTCCATCCCCTGCTAGATGCAGGAGGAAATACAGCAAAGAGTGATGAGGAAAAGGCTGAGGTGCTTAATGCCTTCTTTTCCTCAGTCTTCAATAACAAGACTAGTTGTACTGAGGGAATCCATCCTCCTCAGCCAGAAAACAGAGACTGAGAGAATGAACGCCCACAATCCATGAGGAGACAGTCAGCGACTTGCTGCATCACATAGACATGCACAAGTTTATGGGACTGGATAGGATACACCAGAGGGTGCTGAAGGAGCTGGCTGGGGTGCTCGCCAAGCCATCATTTCCATCATTTGCCAGCAGTCTTGGCTGACCAGGGAGGTTCCGACAGATTGGAAATTGGCCAGTGTGACGCCCAGATATAAGAAGGGTTGGAAGGACGATACAGGAAATTACAGGTCTGTCAGCTTGACTTCAGTGCCTGGGAAGCTGATGGAGCAGCTCATCCTGAGTACCATCACACAACACATGCGGGACAACCATATGTTCAGGCCCAGTCAGCATGGGTTTATGAAAGGCAGGTCCTGCCTGACAAACCTGATCTTCTACGACAGGGCAACCTGCTTATTGGATGATGGAAAGGCTGTGGATGTTGTCTACCTTGACGTTGGTAAGGCCTTTGACACTGTTTCCCACAGCACTCTCCTGGCAAAACTGGCTGCTCATGGCTTGGATGGGCACACGCTTTGCTGGGTAAAAACTGTCTGGATGGCCGGGCCCAGAGAGTTGTGGTGAACGGAGTTAAATCCAGTTGGCGGCCGGTCACAAGTGGTGTCCCCCAGGGCTCGGTGTTGGGGCCACTCCTGTTTAACATCTTTATTGATGATCTAGACAAGGGGATCGAGTGCACCCTCAGTCAGTTTGCAGATGACCCCAAGTTGGGTGGGAGTGTTGATCTGCTCGAGGGCAGGGAGGCTCTGCAGAGAGACCTGGACAGGCTGGAGCCATGGGCTGAGTCCAACTGGAGGAGTTTCCATAAGGCCAAATGCCGGGGGCTGCCCTTGGGCCACAACAACCCCCAGCAGCGCTACAGGCTTGGGGAGGAGTGGCTGGAGAGCTGCCAGTCAGAGAGGGACCTGGGGGTGTTGAGTGACAGCCGGCTGAACAGGAGCCAGCAGTGTGCCCAGGTGGCCAAGAAGGCCAATGGCATCCTGGCTTGTGTCAGCAATAGCGTGGCCAGCAGGGACAGGGAAGGGATCTTACCCCTGTACTCGGCACTGGTGAGGCCGCCCCTCGATTCCTGTGTTCAGTTTTGGGCCCCTCACTCCAAAAAGGACATTGAATGACTCGAGCGTGTCCAGAGAAGGGCAACGGAGCTGGTGCAGGGTCTGGAGCACAGGTCGTACGAGGAGCGGCTGAGGGAACTGGGGGTGTTTAGTCTGGAGAAGAGGAGGCTGAGGGGAGACCTCATCGCCCTCTACAGCTCCCTGAAAGGAGGGTGCAGAGAGCTGGGGATGAGTCTCTTTAACCAAGTAATAAGCGATAGAACAAGAGGTAATGACCTCAAGTTGCACCAGGGAAGGTTTAGACTGGATATTAGGAAGCATTTCTTTACAGAACGGGTTATTAGGCATTGGAATGGACTGCCCAGGGAGTAGTGGAGTCCCCATCCCTGGAGGTGTGTAAGAGTAGCTGTTGACAGGAGCCCTGAGGGATATGGTGTAGTTGGGAACTGTCAGTGTTAGGTTACAGGTTGGACTAGGTGATCTTCAAGGTCTTTTCCAACCTAGATGATTCTGTACGAGAGATAAAATTTCCAGATGTGATCCAACAGTCCTGTTCTAAAATTTAAAAAATGCCCACAGTCTCATTAAATTGCCTTCCCACTGGCTTGTGGCTGTCAATGAGAACTGTTTTTTTCCATTCAAAAAATGTCTTTTTTTAATTTTTTTTTTTTCTTTCACAGATTACCCTTCTCTCATGGTCTCTGCTGAGCTTTTAGCTTACATTTGAGTTCTCATCTCCCTCATTTTCTCTTCTGCCCTCACACTGGTTCCTGATGAGGTTTTCCACCACTTCATTCAACCACTACCATTTTGTCATATCTTTGAATCTGCATATTTCATACTTTCTCCCCCCACAGTGGAATATTTTCTGAAGCTCTTGCGAAGTCAGTCTCTCTTCACTACAGACCTGCTTTTTCTGTTGAGTTCTACCATCTGTCTAGCTAAATAATTATTTCAAATCTACTTTAAATCTCCATAGTTCCATCTGTTTTTTCCCACCATTGGCTGAAACTTCAAACCATCCTCTAACATCTTCTTCCCTTCCTCCATCCATTCCTCCATCCGTCCCTCCATCCCTCCCTCTGCCCTCCACCCCTCCCTCTGTCCCTCTCTTTCTCTTTTCCTCCCTGCCTCCCTCCCTGCCTCCCTCCCTCCCTCTCCCCCATATGGGATCATGCCAGTTTCTTGCAAGGCGACATTGTTGAAATGCAGCATGACTTTCATCTCACCTTCCTTTCCCTCCTTGTTTTTTCCTGAAATTCAGTTCTTTCTTGCTGTTGATCTGCATATTTTCTATCAGTTTTTCCCTACCTTTGCTCTTGTTCTTGTGAGCTGTCTTCATCTCTGAAACTCTTCTACACCACTTACCCTTGCTTGAATTTTCCACATAAATTCTCAGTACTTTCTGTATCTTTTACTTCACAGTACAAAAAGGGCAGTCTTTGCTCTTTGAAAAATATCCCACCTTTATCTTAAATTTTCTCCTCATTTATTGCCTTATCTTGTTCTTCCCTTTTACTTCAAGATCATTAAACACAGCATTTACTTCTGCAGCTTGGATTTCGCTATCTATTCATACTCAATTTCTCCCTTACAATACAAGGGTATTACTTTTGCCAAAATCTTTAGTGACATTTTAGCAAAATCTCAGACTTCTCCAATGTATCTTCATAGTCTTTAACCTCTACACTGCCTTTTATTTTGTTTGAAATCTTTTTCTGACTTTGCTTCTGTGACTGATCTCACTTGTGTCTCTTTCTGTGTGTCTAATCATTCCTTTGACATATCTTTTATATGCCCTTCCATATCTTTGCTTCCTGTAGGTGTCCTATAGGTCATGTCCGCCATTCTCTTCCTTTATTTAAACTTTTTTTCTAAATAACCTTATTTATGTATCTATAATCTTTACTCATCTGTGTTCTTTGTGCTGGCCTTTAGATTTAGTTTTCTACACCAGTAGAACTTTCCTTCTGTGCAAACTAAAGCTAAATAAAACTACAGTCTCAGTCAAAAGGCTACGAGTATTGTAAGGTATTTCTTGTCTATAGAGGCATTGACTCTAGGAAAAAAAAAAAAAGAGCAACACACAAAGAAATTTGTAGAGTAAATGAAATATATAATCACTTGAGTAAAACCAATAGCAAACAGAGCTTTATTATGTTAGGGTTTCTTATTTTGCTTAGGTCTTCAAATAATGGTATTCTAGCAAGAAGCTTGATTTACCCATAGCAGCACAATGTAAATTGGCAAAAGTAAGTAGGAAAAGTTTACCATATTAGTTGCCAGTTGACATGGTTCTCTTGATAAATGATTTTCAAAACCTATTTAAATCCTGATATAAAAATATGGTGAGATGAGTTCCTCTGGGCTCTCATTCAGAGGTATTCGCAGCTTGGAGTAAGTAGTACTGGAGTCAGTTCTATGTCACAGTTGTGCTGCTGCATTCAGATGGCTATTCAGACTTCACAGATATTTTGGTAGCTTCTTAAAGTGGACAACAGTCAGTATCAAAAGCACTAGGGAGAGCTTGGAAGGAAAGAGGAAGGAGAAGGAAAATAAAGGCAACAAAGAAAAAACCTCAGACTCTCTAATAGAGGAAAGTAGTAGAATCCCCAAAACAGAAGTAAAAGATACTGAGAAAAAAGGTTAATAAAAACAATCTGAAAAACGAAAAATGTAGAAGAGAAACTGTTACGGCACATGGATGGAGTGAAATTTTACTTCGAAGTTAGAAGATTCAACCTTGACTCACCTCTCTCTTCCAAAGCTTCCACTGAAATCAGAGCAGTAATGCATGTCTCCATGGTTTATTGAGTTGAGAACCATGAACCATGGACTTGCAAACAGGAACTCACAAGACAGGAAATGCAAATGTCACAGTTTTTGTCATAAACTTTACATAGTGATGAAAGGAGATGACAATGTCAGTTTTAGGTTACACATTAGGAATTATTATCAGAGATGGAAGAGTTTTATAAGTCTTTTTTCATAGGTCATAAACCATTAATTTCTTAGTATTCACAGCCACTCTGATCCACAGAGCCTAGGTCTCTTTTCCTCATGTTAAGTGTGATAACTGATATCTTGGCATTCGAAAATAAGCTGGATACTTCAAAGAAGTCTCTGAAACATGGCTTCTCTACAAAAAATTGACAAAAAGCAGAGGGCAGATGGGAGGCACATAAATACAGCAACAGAGTGGCATGGCAGCTTAACTTAGGCATGTAAATATATTTGCCGATTCATTAATTTTCTTTCTCTTTTTTTGCAGCATATAAAAATAGAAAAGACGAATGTCGTGGTTTGAGCTCAGAGGGAAACTGAGCACTACACAGCCACTCACTCTCCCCTTCCCCCACAGAACTGGGAAGGAGAAATAAAGCAAATTGAGATAGAATAGGGAGGGATGCTAACCTGTTATGGTCACGAGCAAAAGGCAGGCTTGTTACAGGAAGAAAAAAAGAACATAAAATTTAATACAGACACTAACAACACAACAGACAGAGTAGGACAGTGTCCCGATCCAATGTTGGAGGAGGTTTCGATACGAACCCAAGAGCGAGATTAAGACACAAAAAAAGTCAAATGCCATATACCCAAAATGGGTTTTTATTATTACAAAGGTGAAGAGGAGTAGCGATAGGACAGAATGGAAGGAAAAGACAGAAATAAAGCCAGGATGCGGGATAGGGCTGCAAGAATAGTCACCACCATGGATCCAGTGGTGTCCCGTTGGTCCTAGGTCTTCAGTTCTTTGGTGGTGGGTGCACACAGATCTGGCTTTGATGGTAGATGCACAGTGAGCAAAATTTTCTGCTGCCTTTATAAGTTCATTGTATCCGCTAATTAGCATATCTGCTCACCTTTAATTTTTTTTCTCTGGTCCAACAGATGTTGTTGCATCTGGCTTCAGGGCAGGAATGTTTGCCTCTTCTCGGTTCATTAGCAATGCCTGCATGGGGTCTGCCCTACACAACAGAGCCACAAATGGCTACAGGATGGGGCCAGCTCAGCACAGCTCTGCCCCTTTGAGGCTTATCTAAAGAGTCCAGACAATGAAACCGCAAGGAAATGGGGGGGTGCATCCTTCAATACATTCCTGCTTCCCTGGGCAGCATCCCCCAGACCAATCCACAGGCCGCAGCAGCTTCTCTTGGAGGTTTGCACAGACACAAGCAAGCTTTGAGACAGTCATAGGACATTTCAGTCTCTCACAGACAGTATTACCACATCTTGAGATCACCTTCCCCACCCCTCCCTTCTTCCCAGGCCCAGCTTTGCTCCCAATATCTCTTCCTTCCCCTCAGCAGTGCAGAGGGCAGGGAATGGGGTTGCGGTCAGTCCTACCACTTCATTGACCTTGTGGCACGTGGAAATTCTGGCATTCTTCTCTTGTTCCAGCGTGGTTCCCCTCTCACAGGAGACAGTCCTTCACAAAATTTCTCTGACATGAGTAACACCCATGGACCACAGCATTTCCTTAGCTGCTCTGGCATGGCTCACCCCTGTATGTTGCAGTCCCCCCAGCACTGACCTACACCAGTGTGGGCTTCTTCTCCCCACAGAGTCCCAGCCTCCTTTGGGTGCAGTCACCTGCTCTGGTGTGGCCCCCCCCACAGGCCTCAAATCGGTATCTGCTCCACTGTAGACCTCTATGGGTGACAAGGGGGGTTGTCCCTTCCATCTTCCCACCGGATAGAGCGGAGTCTCTTCTCTAGTACGCCTCCTCCCCTTCTCCTCCTCCTCCTACCGACCTCAGTGTTCACACAGATGTTCTTCTTGAAACTCCTCCTCAATACTCCAACTCTTCCTTTCAGATTCCCTTTCTTAAATATGTTATTGCAGAGGCACGTGTAATTGTCCCAGCCTTGGTGAGAAGATGGGTCTGACTTGGAGCCGGGGGAGCTTTGAGAAGTTTCTCACAGGAGGTCACCTCCATAGCCCTCTCTTCTGCTACCAAAACACCCCACCACTCACTCAAACCCAAGACAATGAAAGTGTGAGATAATAATAGAAAAACTTTGTTGTTTTTTTTTTTTCCTAGCAAGTCTTTGCCACACACTGTTTAAAGATGTATTAAATTTTTTTAAAGATTTTGAAACATTTATTTTCACAAAATGACAGGTTAAGTAAACTTTTATTGTCCAGTCTCTTTCTCCTTAAATCACAAGTCAATAACAGTACTTTTGGTGAGACAAGGTCAGGACTGCTGAGAGATTACCAAGTTTTTAGTAGGTACAGTGTTGTGCATATTCTTTTAACAGTTACTATGTGACGTTGTCACCAAAGTGTTTACATCAAACCCTACAAAGCTGAATCAAATGCAGAGAAAGACACTCAGTAATTCCTAGCTTAAGAATTATACCAATTATGACTGATCTGCAGATTTTCTAAAACATGTGATCATGAACTGCACTTAATAGTGGCAGTTTCAGTAATAATACTAGTAAGGTCAGAGGGAAAAAAAAAAAAAGTAACGGTCAAATATAGCTAGAATATGGTCTAAAACACACAGAATTTCAGAACAACAAACATAGCACTTAATAGAGATTCCATAAAATTATTTGGCTCAGCAAACACCAGCTGGAGAGAATAAAATGCTATTAGTTTAACTACTTTATCATCAGGTCCTCACTAATGATGTCCTCAGCTTGTACTCCAATCACAGCCTCAAAACTTTATTAGACAACAGGTTTTAGGCTGCCCTCTGAAAGAATAAACTGTAAGTTAGGGTGGTAATCAAATAGTACTGTTAACTTCTGCCTATAAGCAACATTTATATATTTATGATCAACCTTAGTGGAAAACCATGTCTAAAATCTAGATATGTCTTAATGTAACCCAATTTATATTTTTAATTAAACTCTGCATTTGATATATGTTGCCTGGTAACAATATTAGAACACATGACAAACATGTAATGGAGTGAAACTTTCCACTTGTCTGTAAGGGAAGCTGATCTGGGTAAGTGCAGCAATATGCAATTTTGTTATTCCTTTACTGTTAGTGTGAATACATTATATGCATATGAAGGTATTTCTGAACATTTAGGTGCATGTTTCAAACACACAAATACAGAAACTAGATACCAGATGGTGTACTGTTCCTTTCTTATAAAGTTTTTTCTCATTGATTTCTGAGAGCTACCTGGGTAATTTGATTGAAGAAGTTCAAGTGGATGATCAAATTTCTGCTGACAAAAGAGTAAGAGGCAAGCTGTTAGCTGTTTCAGCTTTCTTTGTTCATTCAAGAATTTTTTGTTGAGCACAGATCTTGAAAATCAATATGGGTACTATCTTTTTTCGTTTGTATTTCATGTAACTTAAATGAATGTTCAGTTCAATATAATTAATCAAACCATGTACTTTCTAGTTTTACAAAATCTTAAAATAATCACCATATTAACTGTTACAATTTTTTTCTTGTATTACAATATAATAAAGAGATAGTAGAATCCTCTTCATTCTGTCTTTTGTATTCTAGTACTTATACTTGGGCACTTCACAAGTAATGACCCCCAAACCAGTCAGTGCTCCAGTTCCTGTTTTTATTCCTATTGCTTGTATTCTGTCAAGCCTGATGCCCCATTCCAGTGCACAGAGAGAAGAAAACATTGGTCAGAAAAACAGAGCAGAGAGCAAGGCAATGCATCTCTCTAGTCCTACGGCTGCAGTCTTGGTCCTGGACAGACTTTCTGGAGAGACAACACGAATCCTCTGGAATGTTTCTAAACTGAGATACACAGGTTAAATTTAAAATAAAATCCAACACAGAAAATAATCCACACTTCAGTGAAGTAAAGATCAAGTAATAGATTCCCTTTCAAGTTCTCTATTTTGATATAAATTACTACTGATTCTGATCTTTTCCTGCTTAACAAACTGGTCTTTTAGTATTTATTTAGAGTTCTAATGAAACATTGCCCTTATAGGTGGAAATATTTAACTTTTCATTGTTTACTTACACAAAAATTAAATCAGGAGGTTGGCTTTAGTCAAATTTTAGTCCTGTTACATCACTTCTAACCAAACCTGTTTAAATATACATTTATCCTTAAGCATGCCTGAGGCATTTGGCAGACAAAAAAGGAGTGGCCCCTTGTATTGGCAATCTGAGATACTCTCCATTCCTGTAAGATACCGGTGTCTGATTACATTTAAAAAGACCCAGGAATACCTACTTTGTGCCAGGATGTAATCATTCACCCTGCAAAGCAGTGTGTGACTATAATAGTTTCCTTTATGAGTGCTATGTAATTCAGGTAATGGAAAGGAATATTTACAATTGCAGTGAAGAGTCAAATAAAATAGGCAACAGTGTCACCAAAACGGCATAAAAGAACTTATTGACACCAATGTGATGTAGATAAGCAGACACTCCTTTATTAACAGTTGGGTGTATACGGGAGTAGTCTCACCAATGCACACTCATGTAGCATGTTGATTATATAGGATACAGTGATACATATTAATCAAGTTCTCATACATAAACATGTTAACTCCATAACTAATTTTCTTCTTCCCACTTCTTTCCAGTCATGTGCACTTGAGTCCTGAAATGAGTTGGGGGGCTACTTTTGTGACCACCACAGAATACTGATGTAAAAGAAAGACCCTCCAATGCCCTTGACCCAAGGATTTTTGGCTCACATTGTAATTTTAACTTGCTTCGAGGACCTTTCACAATGTAACTTTTACAGTACCTGGTCTACAGGGCAATAAATCATCCTCACTGGATAGTCTAACAATGGTACCTCATCACAAGTCTTATTCTTTGTATAGAAATCTGGTTAATAATTATCACTAGTCAAGTTGGCCTCAGCCTGGGACTTTAAATGAACTTTGTAACAGTATATATAACTGGTTATATAGTTACTCTAAATAATTCCTTATTTCAATCCAAATCATCAAAAATCATTAAAATCAACTCAAATTAATAACAAATCAGTAAAATTTCCCCCCTTTGAAAATTTTGAAAATAATTTCAATACTTTCATATCAAAATCTATTACGTTCCTATTTCACTGTATGCTGGTGGGAGTCTTGGGATTACTCTTATGATCATGTGATTGAATGCAATTTTGTTGGTAATTTGTTTCTTCAAGCAGGAATAAATCAACATTATAATTAGGAAAACAACCAGCAAGATAAATAAGGTGCCAATTAATGATCTTATCCATGAACTTAAATTCCAACCCAATACACTAAAAATTTTGTCTTTCCAATCTTCTGACATATATTCTCGAACATTTTCAGTATCTTCTTCAATTTTTCCTAGTAATTCTAGGTCATGTTCTACATCTTGTGTCACATTTGGGATATGTATGCAGCAGTGGTCTACTCTATTTTTGAGGTATCCACAAACTCCATGCTCTTTAGGCAAGAGCATGTCTAGTGCCATTCTGTTTTGCAAAGTCATCCTAGAGGTTGCCTACAATTGAAGATTTAATTCTTGAATGCTTTCCTTGTAACATTAACCAGTTTTTCTACCTGTCCTGTTAGTCAATACAGCCACTCCCTGTTTCTATATGATGCTATGGGATTCAAAAGGGATTCTAATGCCCAACCAATTCTTATTCCCGTCGAGGTTTCATTCCATATTTCACCTGTCTCTGATCTTTTAACCTGCTCTAATTTTAAATTTTCTAAGTATACTTTAAAAGGAGATTTCTTCCAAATTGGGCACAATGTTGGCATACCTAAAGTGATCTGTTTTACTTTTCCACCAAGGGCAGATGTGTTGTTCAGGTTCCGTCACTCATTGCCCAAAACAAATGTCCTGGACTCTGAATTGCAGATCTTCTACAGCTAAATAATGTTCCTTTCATGGGTATGTAGGTTTTGGTCAAATTAAGACTGTTTTATGACCTTGGCAAAACCACCCATATTTTAAGGCAGCAGCCAAAGGAGGAATCCTCTGAATTATTAGGTCTGCACTGCTGCAGTCATATACCTTCTCACATTTCCACCCAGACACTACATTTTCCTTTTCTCTCAGTGTGCTTCCTTTATTGTTTATTGATGGTAAGGCTGCAAAAACTGTCCCATCCCAAGTAAAACACTAAGGAGTTTTAGCAATATACTGAACACTGTTGTATTAAATTTCTTCTTATTTTAGCCCGGGTTTGTGCCTCACTGCCAGCCCGACCGGCTGAGGGTGGGG
The DNA here is from genome assembly GCF_965140245.1 of Athene noctua. Lineage (NCBI taxonomy): Eukaryota > Metazoa > Chordata > Aves > Strigiformes > Strigidae > Athene > Athene noctua. Next base: position 24,724,112 of record NC_134037.1, read on the forward strand.
GAGGGGCAACAGCAACGTGCTCTCTGGTCCCGGCAGGGGTTAAACCACAACAGTTTGGAAGTTTCTGGATCTCTACTGACAACCTTCCAGGAAGGGGGCACCTTCTTTCCTCTAGTATAATGTATCCACACATCTGATTCTGCAGTGTTGATAGCTGTGAAGGTAGTCGTCAGTATCTGAAAGGGTCCTTTCCAGCGTTCTTGCAAGGGTTCGGAAGTCCATATCTTCACACAGCTGTAGTCTCCAGGTTGAAGGTCATGCACTGGATTTTACAGGGATAGAGGTGTATTCCACACTACTGCATTCCAGATTGCAGTCAGGGTTTTTCCTAAGGAAAGTAAATATTTATACACATCTTGTTTTCCTTTTACATGCATATTTGGATTTGGTTCTGGAGATTCATATGGTTTCCCATATGGATTCATAAGGATTAACTGATATGCCACTCTTTGTACCCTGATTCGCAACAATGCCAGTGGAAGTGCCTGAGGCCATTTTAAATTAATTTCTTGACATATTTTGATATTTGCCTTTTTAGAGTCTGATTCATTCTTTCTACCTTTCCAATGGATTGTGGCCTCCATGGTGTATGTAAATCCCAAGTAATTCCCAGAATTTTACAAACACTTTGCACTACATCAACAACAAAGTGTGGGCCTCTATCTGAAGAGATCCCAATAGGCACTCCAAATCTTGGGATTATTTCTCACAATAACCATTTCACCACTTCCTTTGCTTGACTGGGATGACAGGGAAAGGCTTCTGGCTATCCTGTAAAAGTATCAACCCTCACGAGAAGGTATTGATACCCATTTTGTCTGGTAACTCTGCAAAGTCTACTTGCCAATAGTCTCCTGGTTCCGTTCCAGATTTGAGCTCACCCATTTGGACCCTTTTCTTTATTACTGGATTATTTTTCAAACACACATCACATTTTGCAGTTATCATTTTGACTGATATGACTTGTCTTTTTAAAAGTGTTATTAAGGCCTCTACGCCCCAGACACATTCTTGATGTTTTGTCTGAATTATCTCTCTCATCAAAAGAGGCGGTACCACTACTTGTCCCTTGGATGTCACCCACCACCCAGCTAAATTTTTCCTAGCATTCATTAATTGCCCCAATTTATCATCTTCTTCTGAATATTCAGGTTTCTCCCTTGGGAGAATTCCTGTCTTGGTTGGAATCAATGCCACTTGTAACGTTATTTCTTTCACTGCTCTTCTGGCAGCCCTATCTGCTGAATCATCTTGTTCAGTCAGGACCACCCGGTACTTCATCATTCTGCCAATGATCCCCCCTTTTGTTCTAAAGCAGTTATCACCCCATGTGGGACGTATACTATTATTGTTCTTCCCAAAGTCAATTTCTGGGCCTCTTGAATAAGCATTACTGTAGCAGCAACTGCTCAAAGGCAAGTAGGCCATCCTTTACTCACAGTGTCCAACTGTTTGGAAAAGTATCCAGCTGGCCTCTTCCAACTTCCCGTTCTCTGGTTCAGCACATCCAGTGCAAGACGTTGTCTTTCATGAACAGGCAATTGAAAATCTTTGGTTAAATCTGGAAGTCCCAGCGCAGGTGCAGACATTAGAGCTTGTTTTAAATCTTTAAAGGCCTGCTGCTGGTGTGGACCCCATATGAAGGGAAAGTTCGTTTGAGCTTCATACAATGGCTTAGCTATTAGACTGTAATTCATTATCCAAAGGTGATACCACCCAGCCATTCACAAAAAGGCCGTTAGTTCATGAACATTTTTTGGCTCCAGTACAAATGGCTTCCTTATGGTCTGTTCCCAGTTGCTGCTGTCCTTTTGAAATGTCAAACCCCAGATATATTACAGTTTAGTTTGCTATTTGGGCTTTATTTCTGGATACTTAGTACCCATATAGTCCAAGAAAATGTAAAGGTTCTATTGTTACCTTTATGCAGGGGGATCTTTCTTCTGTAGCAATCAGTATGTCATCCACATATTGCAAAAGTAAGTGTCCAGGCTTTGGCTGTGAATCATCCCGTTTCTATACTTCAGGTTCCTTTGCCAACTGATTTCCAAAAAATTATTGCACTATTTTTAAATCCTTGGGGTTGTCTAGTCCATGTCAATTGCATTTTTCATCCAGTTTGTGGATTTTCCTACTCAAAGGCAAACAGTTTTCTGCTTTCCTTCTCCAGAGGTATACAAAAGAAAGCATCTTTCAAATCAAGCACTGTAAACCACTGATAGGATTCTTTTAATGCTGCCAACAATGTATATGTATTTGCCACTACAAGATAAATATCCTTAACTATCTGATGCACTGTTCTTAAATCTTGTACTAACCTATATTCACCTTATGGTTTCCTAACCAGTAAAATTGGAGTATTATATTCAGATTCACATTCCTCAAGAATTTTATACTCCAAAAATTTGTCAAGCAATTTCTCAGTTTCCTGTCTAACTTCTGTTTTAATTTGGTACTGTTTAATCCTTACTGCTCTTGCACCCTCCTTCAGTTGTATTTTCACAGGTGGTGTTAATTTTGATTTGCCAGGTTTATCAGTTTCCCATACTGTAGGGATTAGTGCTAGATCTACTTCCTGTGGAACTTCTTGTTCTTTTACTCTTTCTTGTATCATCAGGATTTCTCCTGTCTTTGACTCAGGTATTTTTAGGAAAAGTTCCCCTTTCACAAAAACTATTTGTGCATTTAATTTGGACAACAAATCCCTTTCTAACAAGGTTATCGGACATTCTGGTACATACAAGAATTCATGTGTAATTATTTTGTTTCCAAATTTTAAATCTAAGGGTCGTAGAAATGGCCTGTTTTCTTCTTTCCCTGTTGCTCCCCGTATGTTTGCTTTTTACGTTCCCAATTTCCCTTTACAGGTATTCAGTACTGAAAATGTTGCTCCTGTATCTACTGAAAATATAACCTCTTTTTCTCACAACTTAATTACAACCAGAGGTTCAACTGGGTTCCCTTCTGGATCCCTTCATTCATCTAGGATCATTAGTCTTGCTGTCTCTTGCTGACCACCCCTCATCTTTGGACATTCTTGTTTCCAATACCCTTCTTTTCTACAATAAGCACACTGATTTATTCCTAGGGGTGCCTTAAAATTTTGGTTCCCAGAATTTACAAATCCTTCTCTCCCGGTAGCTCCCCGTCCTCTCCCACGTCTTCAACCCTTCACCTGTGCTCCTGTAATTACAGCCAGTAATCTATTTTCTCTGTTTTTCTTCTCCTCTTTCTCTTGATTGTTATAAACTTTCCATGCAGCCTCCAACATTTTGCTGAGGTTTCTTGAATCTTCTTCCTCTAGTTTCTGGAACTTCTTCCTTATATCTGGTGCAGACCGCCCCATAAAGATTCAAGGCCAGTTGCATCTGAGCTGCCTCAGTTTCCACTCTCAAGTCATTATATTTTCTGGCATCTTCCTTCAGTCTTTCCAGAAATGCAGAGGGAGATTCCTTCTTATCCTGTTTTACCTCTTAAACCTTAGACCAATTCACAGACTTATGTATTTCATGTTTTACCCCATACAAAACCCATTTCTGATACTGATTTAATCTCTCTCTATGCTTCACATGGTTTGGATTCCACTGTGGATCTCCAGAAGGACAATTTTGCTCTAAAGTTCCATCAGCTGTCCCACTCATCACTGGCACTTCTGCCTGTGCCTTACCAGTCCTCAATACCTTTTGTTTCTCTGTCCTGTCCAATAAGTTATCCAATATAATTTGCAAATCATTCCAGTCTGGGTTCTGTGTTCTAATGATCACATCCACTATTCTACCTAGTCTCTCAGGATCTTCCCTATATGTCCCCGTAGCCTGTTTCCAAGCCATCAAATCCATAGCTGAAAAAGGCACTTTTACATATACTGGTCCATCATTATCAACTCATTGTTTCAGAGGGGCTATCACCTGTGCCTTATGTCTAGTTCGCCTAGATATAGGAGTATGAATTACAACTTCAGCAGGTCCCTCATCATCATCTTCTATTTCACTATTTTCTGGCTCTGGCACCTCTATTGCTTGATTTCTTCTATATCCATATCCCTGCCTCTGATGTCTCTTGTTGTCTTTGTAGAGGGGTTATATCTAATTCCAGTCCTACTTCATCCTCTTTGGGAGCTACATATTTTATGCATCTTTTCCCAATGTCACACGCAGAGTAACATTTCTTTATTTTCTTGTTTTCAGAAGTCAAAGCCATTACTAAGTTATCTCTATTAATCAGCTTACATTCTTTCTGCCCATCAGTTCATTGTCTCAAATAAAAGAACAAAACTACATATGGAACTTCATTCTATTTTTCTTTCCTTCTACAAAACAACATTAACTGTAATATGGTATTATAACTCAAAATTCCATTGGTAGGCCATTTTTCCTGATCTTCCAAAATATACAAAGGCCTCCAATGATCCCAATACTCTTATCATTTGGTTTTTATGTAAGTTATCATGTATTTCTCCCCAATGCTCTAACAGACATCCTAATGGGGAAGTTTTTGGTACTTTTTAATCAGAAGCCAAGTTACCAACACTCTTACTCTTTAGCAAATATGTTAGTTTGGATGTAATTTCAAAATATTTTATAATCCATACACACACAACCACTCAAATCTTTCGCTTCATTATTCTCCAGCTGTACCCTCACAGGATAACAGAACCACGGAACTGAGCTCTGCATTCACTTCGTACTCATTTGTATGTCTCAAACTCATGCAAACACCACCAATTTTTATATGTACTTTTTTTTTTTCCTATTTTTTTTCTCCAAAATACAAATACCAGCAAAACCCTATAGCATATAGTTTTTTTCAATATTTGTCCAACCCTTCAATAGCTTTTGTTTATGTCTTACAGGCAGGTATTCCAATACCCAAATTTTTCCAACCCTGCAGTAGCTTTCACTTAGGTCTTACAGGCAGACGCCTAGGCTCCCAGTGCAAAGAGGTACCCTTTGTCCAACCCTGAGCAGCTTTCACCACATCTGACAGGCAGACTTCCCAAACCAAACCAAATAAGAAGTGTCTTACCAATTCCAGGGAATGTCGCAAAAGCCTTATGGATCAGGGATTGATGGGTATCCCAGAGAAATCCTTGGTGCCGGCCAGAACCGATCTGGTCCCTGACTCCTCCAGTCTTTCTCAGCGAGATCCCATCTGGGTCATCAGAAACTATCACCAAAATGGAATAAAAGAACTTATTGAGACACCAACATATAAACTTTCCCACCCCTTAAAGCAAGAGTTCTGTGCAAGATTCTCAGGAGTACCAACTAAAAGAATGGAAAAATAATAAATAGGAACAGCTTCCCAGTTACTAATGGGCTTCTTTGCTGCTTGTCATAGAGACAACTGTATTCTAGGTGAGTAAGGAAAAAATTTCCACTAGACTTCTAGAAGAGCCTGATACTTTTTCCTGCTCAAGCAAATATCTGTCTCACAGTTATGGTTTTTACTTTTTGAGCTGTTATGCATTTTATATTTTAAGACCCTTCTTAAGGATTAGCATCTGTTTTGATTTTTTTTTTTATATATAAAGAGATTTCTATATTGTGACTGTCATTCTTACTGTTATTTATGAAATTTATTTGCTGCCACAACAGAATCTCTTCATGCTCTGACAAGAAATCATTCTACAGATGTAGTTGCAGACAGGCTAATTATAATTCCAGTAGCAAAGCCCTGGATCCAGACAATTTGCTGTGTATGCTACATGGCTTTCGAGCCCAAGTATCTGCCTTTACAGAGTGGGATCTATTAATTAAACATCAGCCATTTATCTTACCATGTATTTTATATTAGATACCATGACAACCACAGAGGCTTTTTTCATGTTCTGTTGATAGATTTTATTAAAAAGTGACTCACTGCCATTAATGAGTCCTTAATTCTTCTGCTGAATGAATTGTGGAGATTTAAAGTGTTTGCTTTACTTTTACCATTTATTATATATTGTGATCCACATTTGATGCTTACTTACTCATCTAAATAGAACTGAACTTGACAAATTTGATCTATGATTTAGTGCTTATCCTACTTAGCTAACTTTTTTCATAATGTAGAATGCTCTGGGATTCTAGAAAGACCTGAGTGAGTAAAAAAGAAGTCAGAACTCAGAATTGCCAGACATATTCACTCCTGCCTAAGCAGGTGTCCTGTCTGGCACCACGGGCACAGGTCTCTGCCAGCTGAAGAGATATTAACCCATTTGTCTGGCTCCCTCCCTACTTGCCTATATTTGCAGATAAAAGCTGCCGAAAAGAAGAGGGCTGAAAGTAGATATACCTTTTTGATGGTATACTATGGACAGGAGAACAAGATGTCTACAAGTCCAAACTAGCTTTATATTTTGCTGTTGTGTTGAGAGAAGCAAAGGCTGCCGTCAGGTCTTTCTTTTTGTTGTCTGTCTGTCTGGCAGACTGGCTCTAGGGAGGACAGGTTGCTGCTGAAACTGTATCGTGTGGGCTTGGGAGAACAGGAGGAAAGTGGTGCAGAGTCATGAAAGGTGGGAAAGCTGGGAGAGGAAAGGGAAAACTAAACTGCTGAAATGATAAATTCTGTTGACAATTCAGAATTTGTAATCAGAGTGATGCCAGAGGTATGGAAATGGACATGTTTTGGAAATAGAGGAAGCTTTTGTTGCTGAGCAGATTGTAGGAGGGGGTGGTAGGAAATGGGGGAGTTTAGTGGGAAGGATGTTGAGGGCCAAACTTTACCTTTCAGTGCAAGTGTGAATGTGAGTATAAGTCATTGCCACATGCTTTGCAGATTAACACAAAGTTCAAATGCTATAGATACATGACTATTACAGTATAATCTTTTAAAGAAGATCTTATTTATATTAACAGTTTGGTGTTTTCACTCATCTAATGGGAATTTTTGATCTTTTTAAATTGGTAAGACTACTTACTAATCATGGGGACTCTGAGCGACCTGAAAATATTTTTCTTCTTAAGATGAAAATGTCATCATCATTTTCATTGATCATATTATATGGATGAAATAGAAACTTTGTATTACATTGATCAGAACTTAAAAAGCACAGTTAAAAAAAATTTCATTAGTAGTGTTAAATTATGCAAATCAACCTTACAAAACAATTACCAGACCCTGAGTGTGACTACAAAAGTAATCTTGATCGATCTTTTTTTTTTCTTTTCACATTCAAACAATAGTTACTGGGATAATGAGTAAAACTCAGTGAATTATGAATATAGAATTTGTATAATCAGAGACAAGAAGCATTCAATTCAGTACCTTCTTCCAAGAGAAAGAAGAACTAGTTAGAAGATTTAAGTTTTGTTAGTACCTTGTTCCATGATCATGGTTCCCTGGTGTAAAACAAATATCTTAGTAGATTAGGGTTAAAATGAAACCTATATCTATAAATATACTATCACAGTAAACTTGTAGAGTTTAACACAGTTCACTGAAGAAGAACAAACTGAGTTCACAGTATCTGAAAAAAACAGCTCAGAGAGATGAATAGACGGTGATAAGACTCAAATAAGGTATTTTCTCATACACTTCAAAGCCTGAAGTCTGAAACAACTTCACTCAAATCGCTACCTGCTCTTGCTGTCAGAACAGAATGACTTGGAGTATTCTGTGAAAAATATTCCCCTTAAACACCATTTCCATTCCACTGCACTGAGCAACAGTTAGTAGAAAAGCTACTTATTTGGGAACTCACTTCAACAATCACTTCAATTGGAAAAAAAAAAATAAATTTCCACCTACTTAGTGGCCTAATATTTAAAGAAAAAAGCTACACACTTACATGTCACAGACATCTGGAAAATCAAGCATGTAGATGCTTGATTTTGGCAGATGACCATTTCCTTCAGTCATTTATCAATATTCATTCTGAGCTGAACTGAGCTTTGTAAAAGTCCCTTAGCAAGTATGCAGCAGCTCACTATATAGAAGGTACAACTCTGCTGATACGTGTAGACCAGGCAGGCTGCTAGCCCATGTTACTGAAGACTGGGAAGCTGGTGGCTGTCTGAACAGGAGCTCCATTTTATTCCTTCCCCCAGGCTCGTGTCAACCTTTGGCACAAGATAGGAATAGCATGTAACTGTTTTACACCATTTTGGGAAATGTTCTGCCTCCATTCAGTACAGGACTGCTTCCATTGAGAAGAGAGGCCTTTCTTTCCAGGCGCTGAGAATTTTGCTTTCAGTGCCAAAGTCTCCATCTATAACCATGTTCTTGTTTTGACTTTCACCAACATTTTCCCTCTTAGTCACTCTTAAATGCCCATAAAGTATTGGGGAATGAAGGCTCTACATAATGTCCTCAAAGCTTCTTCATCACAGTTAAGTAAAACCTGGCCTTTTCTTTTTTTCTTTCAATCTGAACCAATAAGAAAAAAAACTGTATGAAAAAATGTTTCTGAGGTCTCTTTTCTAACAGGCTGAAGTACAGCCTACATGCTTAAGAAGTTCTGAAAGCCTAGGATATTTTGAGAAATATATAAAACTAATTAAAGAGAAGGTTGACAATTGCTTAAGCAATATTATTTGGAGGTGTGCTTTATCTCAGTGCAAATCAGTAATGGCAGTTAGTGGCACTTATGATGATAACAATAATACAGCAATTTAAGAGATAAGGACTCAGATGAGGCACCATAACTACCCTAAGCACCACCATAACTATTCTTGAACTAACCCCTATCCTAATCTAGAAATGTAGGGACACTGTAATACTTCCCTGCCTGGTCTTCTAACAGGCATGTAACCGGGTAAAGAGATCCTGGAGGGCACAACTTCTTATCTCATAAATCATCCAGTAAACACTAGATAATGCTGATTCGCAGGTGTGGGACAATCTTAAAACAGAAGTGTCTTTTATCTAATCTATCTACTTCCTATTATGGCTCCTAAGAGTGTAGTCAGCTGCAGAAAATCATGGTTTTGCTTAGTGGTGGATATTTGAAGGATTCTATATATTTCAGCTCTCATCCACTTCTAAATTTATTCTGAAATAAAGCATTTTTATATAGTTATTATTATTAATAAAATATTACTGTATGCATAACAGGAAAATAACCCATAATATATGATGACATGACATAAAACAAATATTTCTTGTAAACTGTGCATTTAAAATCTAACAAAATACCTTGTATAAACTATATTTTAATGTGACATTTCTACTTCTTGTGTCCCCTTACAAAACCTTACCATTTCAGGTATTATAAGGTTTCATTAACTAATAATTCTAAAAGATTCTTAAATTCACTGATGAGAGAATGTATTCAGGTGAATTATTATATTACTTCATCATTTCAATTAAGAAGCACAAGGACACAGTGAGAATCAGACAGTCTTTCTGAGCTGTGGAAGAATTTTCTTTTTGTTGTACTTCACCACAGATATCCAGGTGTATGGACTGTCATGTCTCTATAGGTCTGTTATCCCTCTTGTCCCTTAACAGTAGGACAAAGATTATTTTAATGTAATGAGGTCATAAAACTAGCAACAAATAGAGTGGGCATTGCCTGAAAAGAATTTACATTACATCTTTAATGTGAACAAGAATATAGTTAGAGACCCTGGAGACTTCACCAGCTCAAGGTTTTAACCTAGGTAAAGAAAATTCTGTACTGCATTTGAGTGTCATGGCTGCATACAGTCAGCATCTAATCAACATTATGGGCTTAAGTTAAGAAATTTGAATAATTTGCTAAGAGCTGCACAACCTGCAATATTTTCTGCTGAGTTTGCCTTTTTCAACTGGAATTTGGATCAATAGTTATGCATCTGCTAGAGCTGTTCCAAACATTTGAATGCAATGTAAAGAAAGTCTTTTCAACATGTGGGAACAATAAAATTATATAAAGATGGAAATAGGAAAATACTCAAAAGCTGAAATAATTTTCAATTTGAAAAACCCTTTAGACAACTAGTTACCTCAGTATTTACAGAATTCTAGTCTTTACTATATGTCTGCCCAGCTACATATAAATACTAGTACTATTATACTATACAATGTATTAAAAATACTCCTACTGTACTCTACTACTAATACAGTACTGCTATTACTACTATCACTTTAGCTGATGCTACTACTACTTCTATACCTAAAATAATACTAATTCCACTTCCCTGCCACCAGAATTTCTGGAGGCTAAATACATTATAGAATATGAAGCACATATAGATACTGTATGAATAACATAAATACATACAATAAGTATTCCTACAATATAAATGACAGAGAAATCTAAAATATAAAGTATACCTTTGGGTATGTACTTCAAACTTTCAGGTGTGTGTCAGAAAATATTCAAATAATAATGGCAATTTTACATACATTTTCCCTTTGGGTTTTATCAACATTTAAGAAATCAATTAAAAAACAGTGAAAAAAATGGGTATTTGTAAAAATTGAGAGAAGCAGATGACAAACCCCCCTGTGTACTGTCTGAGGCCTACCATAATTTATTTTTTGCCCTGATTCCTGGATTTCTATAGCTATGTTCTACCTTTGAAATATTGGGCTGTACATATATGTCTGCTATGTCGATACAGAAAGTGTGTTTTGTGCTGGAGAAGTAACACATGTAGCTGAGGATAGGACAGGTTGACTTTGTTTTGCCTGGAAATACTTTTTTATTGTATAATTTGTGGCTCAGATGAACTCCCACCTCACCGCATCTTGTCTGTGATGAGAACTTAGAGATAATGAAACACTCTATAATCGCTAGGCTATAGGAAAAGGCCCCAATGTCATTCAAATCTCATTAATAAAAGCAGACATTGCTTTTCAGATTGTTGCCTCATAGATCTTGCCTGACATAACAGACCCTCATGGACTCTTAACCTCAAAATGTATGAGAAGGTCAGATTTCCTTGAAATTCAAACACTGATAAAATCATCGCTAGAAACTGTCATCCTAGTCTGTCTTCATACTGTGCAACAGAAGAAAAGATGTTTTCAGCCCGGCGAGGCCCTAAGGCAACCACGCTTCCACCTCTGAATCAGTATTGGAACTGCAAAAGAAGGTATTACATGGTTAGAAAACTGAGACATTTCCCTCAGACTAGCATTCAGCTGTATTCATTCCTGCAACTCTAGAGAACTTTCTTAAAATTAAAGGTAGAAATAGTGATGCTATTAGGAAGGAGGAAGACCATATAGAGGAAGACCACCTCTCCAAGGTGGGATATTCTCACATGCTTTCCCACTACCAGAGTAAAATAACCCTTCTCATCTCTTAGTGGCAGCTTCTGTGGAATAGACAAGTCATAGAAAGAACACAGATGCTGTGACGCAGGAGGAAGATATTTAGAGGAGAGTCAAAGGAAAAGATGGAGATTAGGAAATGAGAAATCTGAAAATTTTGGGGTCTCATGCCTTGTCTTCAGAAATGGAGTACTTCTAACCTCCAGAATTCCTGATCATCAGCAACAGAATGAACATTTCCATGTACTCCCAGAAATGCACTTCATATATTCTCCTTCTCTGAAATGAAAAAAAAAAAAAAAAGAAAAAAAAGGTGGAAATGAGGAATTAAGAACAGTGAGTGCATGAGAATATAATAAAATGCAAATCCATTGTTACAGTTCTCCTGTAGGAAAGCAGTCTGTTCAAATTTAAACAAGTGCAACTATGATAAATGGAAGAGTAAGTACTACCTTAGTAAACACAGGAAACATTTTATGTACAAAATCATGTGGAAAATTGCTAGAATAATTAACAATCAAATTGTCAGCGATGAGTATACATCGGATGTTATCCTTAAATAGCCATGTAATTAGTACAGAAACTTTTCTTTCAGGTATTTCCTGAGCAACTACACCAAAAATTTGTCTTTACACTTCCACCTCAAATAATCAAAGAAAATTTTGCACTTTGGAATTTATGATGTAGTCGATGTGCAGTAGAATAAATAATCACTTGCCCTTAATACACATCTCTGCAGTGAACTGCAGAAGCACATACAGTGAATGAAAACGAAGCATGCTATTTTGAATAAAGTGTGTGAAAAATCTTTTTAACTATATACAGATTTTCAATGCACTGGCTCAATGATATATCAGGTTATTTCCCTCAGTGAAGGTTGTTCTTGCAATCTCATCAGTTGAGGCAGAAAATGAATATTTGATTTGATGTGGTTACATATTTGTGAGTTGGTTTAAGCAGGTGATTTTAGAATAAGTTTTTCTTAGTTTTAGCACAGCTATTTGCATTGAAATTTAACAGTCAGTAACATATTTTTCTTTGCACTAGTGACAAAAGTGTCTTCTGCATGCCAGGCATTCCAATAGATGGCTAGAACTTAGTTTCCATTAAAAATGATAGATTTTTGATCTCAGATTTTGACTCTAACACACATATTCAGGTTTTACAGGCTTCTGTGCAGTAAAATAGGACTTGCCTTTTGCTTTGCACCTCTATTATCAGTGTTGTGTTATTGTATTATTCGTGTCTTATGCCTCTATTTAATTTTTGCAGTGCATAACTAAATTGTATATCAGTGAAAATACTTCTTAACAAAAGACTGCTGATGCATTTACTTCCTTAAAAAGGAAACAAACTGAATTACATAGAGGTGTCTGTTCTCAGCAATTCACAATTGATTCATGTGTTTGTCTTTCAAGACTAAGAATCTGAAAAGGACCTAGGGTTTAAATATCTGTTTCTAGCTCTTAGCTACATTTTAATCACAGTACCCTGCCTTTTCACCTATTAATACCTCACTGTGAAGACATTCCTCAGACTCATAACACTTTCCAGATGCTCAGTGGTGTCCTGCAGTGCTCCCAGGGTGATGGCATTGCAGGACACAGTTGGGAGTAGTCTGGGACATAGCTTAGGTAATGGTAAAGCAGTCAGCCCAGAATCAATATAGTTTCAAAAAAGATTCTTCTGCTGATGAGTAAAGAGTGTATCATATTGGCATTTGTACCCCTTTAGTAATTTCCAAGTTATCAGCATGTTTTGCTATTTATTAGCATATTTTGAGAAATACATGAATTCTGATTAATTTATCCATAGCAAAATTGCTAAATAATTTTACACTGTCCACAATTCAATTTTTAATGGAGTTTAGAGATTCATTAAGAGCATTCTGCTTTCAAGTGTTGGCTGGGAATGTGAAGCAAAGTTCAAGCACCCATTGTACTGGAGTGTAGGGAGTAGACATAATAGAAAAATAATCCCTACTCTGAAGAATTCATAATTTGAGATTAAATCAGTGAAAGAAACAATTCAGGAAGCATAGAGTACTGGTTTGTTCCTGTTCAACTGTATTGTAGTAAACGAAAGAGAAATTCATGCCTGGAGGAAAACAGGACAAACAGCATCAATATGTGTTTCTGTCATGTAAATGTGTACACATACAATTTAAGTAAGAATGCCTTGAATCCAAGACTTGGACTGTATACATTCTCATCTTGACTTTTCAAACCAAATTGTTTTCTCCTTTGCTTAGGTTTTGGCCCCAAAGGACAGCTTTGAAAAGAGCAGGCACTAACGTGCTTCCTTTATAATTCTGGACTCTAACAGAAGTGCTAACTGAAGGTGATGAGAACATACTACATTCTCATAGTAGAATGTAGAACAATAAGCATTTTGTAACAAACCATCACTCAGATAGTTAGTAAGAAGGCAGTGGAGTTATTTTAGATTTTCTGATCTAACTGTCATGCATCCTCACACACATAGCATGCCTTCCTAAAACTGATTTATGCACATTAATAAACATTAATAAAAGTTAATTGTACATGTCCACCCAGCATTCCAGCACTGCTTCTGGAACCATGTTGTGGACCTTCAAGGGCTGTACATGCTAGGAAAAGACAACAATATTAACAGTTGTACAGATTCCTCCAAATTAGACTGCAGTGAGGTCATTACTGACATATTAATTTGATAGGAACAAATAGAAAACTTGCCCATCACTTGCAGGAGAGCTGAGCACGCACACGACCAATGTGATCAAGCAATGCCCGTTTATTACAACTAAGAAAGCCCTTTTATCATGTTCTCCCGCACACGTGAGTAACATGCAGTACAAGTCCTCAAGACTGGACAGTTAACTTAGCCCGCGCTTTAAACCTTCTTATGATTGGATAAAAGGTGCCACGTCACCCTTGCCAGGCTTCCTGCCCTGTGGAACTTCCTCTTCCGTCCCAACCCCTTCCGGGGGTTGTTTGTCTCGTCGAGTTTCTCCCCCCTCATTCAGGGTCACTTCCTTATCACATTCTTGCTTGACTGAGGCTCTTATCAGTCTTGTTCTCACACAGGATTGCTCACATGTCCATTCTCTCGCAGAAAGTCCTCTAGAATCCCAACAATCACTGACATTCATCCCAGCAACCAATAGCTACTTCAACATGATTGTAAGAGAAATAAGCATTTCCAAAAAGAGGTTCATTCTATTTTAAGATAGCTATTTAATATATGGAATGAATCATCCTTGAAAAAGTGTAAGAATAAAAAAATGAGAAACATGACTTGATTAAGACCATGTGCATTACCTAGAAAAAAACATAGTAGGATTTGACAGTCAATGTGGAAAAAGCAGAACTAATAGGTGGCTTGTGTTTAGAAAGTCTTTAAACACAGAACTTAAACATTTGTCAGTTAGCATCCTAATGTTTTCTCTTTCAAAACTTTTTTTTTTTTATTTTTTAATTGATGCTAAACTTCTGTACATAACTTTGATAGGAAAATGTTCAACAGCAAAGTATAAATGAAGTGCACTTATTTTATACTCTGTGGGTCCCAGTGCACTAGCACTCTGAGCAGTAATATACTTGAACATGATGTTCTTACTCCCACAAGTGATATTAGATATCAGTGGGATCGCTTCTGTCATTAATGTTGACGGATTTGGCTTTAATTTCTTTGAAATATGTTTACTTCATTTATCACCACTTGCTCAGGCCACTCTAAAATTATCTAAGGAAAACCAGAATAAAGGAGTACTTTACTACAGATGTTTCCTCAATCTGTTGTCTTAGTAAAACTCATTTTAGGGTTTTTCTCACCTGTCCAATATCTTTTACTGAACAAAGATTTCCTAAAATCCACTAGAACTTTTACAGTAATGTTTGACGAGCCAAAGTAAAAAAATTGTTCAGGTTGAAGTGCATGATGCAGCAAAGACAGCTGCTTATTCATCTCCCCTGTTGTGAATTGTATTATTGGCAGCTGTATTATGAAGGCTGTACCACCAAGACAGTTTCCATTCCTGACCAAATTGAGATACTAGTACCTTTTTTTTCTTTTTTTTTTTTTTTTTTTTAAAACCAGAGTGAATCCTGCATTTGACCTATCAGCTTTACTGCCTGTTAATAATAAAAGACCATTCTATTTTCCATCCAACCTTTTAGTTTTACTTAAATCTTCCTCAATCTGGCTCTTTTGTTCCATTTCAAGAAATACATTCAGTTTGTGTCTCCTGAAAATAACCTTTCTTATTTTAATAACTTATCTTTCTAGTTTTTTCTTTATTTGTGTTATTTGAATAAACATCTCTAACTCCGAGAGCATGATAAATGTTGTTAAAAAAAGGGAGTAAATTGCATTCTCATCCACCGAATAATAATTCTAATAATCTCTGCAGCTATCCACACGATTTAAAGGTCCAGGAAGCCAATGGAAGCACTTATTTACATCTAAAAGGTCCTATATCAACATTTATCCTTAGCATTTATGGTGAAAGAATCCACATGAGAGGAACTGTTTGCAACACAAATTCATTTGTTTGATGAATACACAGCTAGCGAATGTTCTGTGGGATTGCACAGACCACTCTATAACATAACTACACTATGAAATAATTGCATTGGTGAGGCAAGATCCACACAATGGCCAGGGATGATGCCAGAAGCTGAGCAAGAAAAACTGAATTTTGCCTGTGTTGCCTCAGTGATATCTCCCTTGTGGACAATGTACAGGCTCAAGCTGTGTCATGGAGATCTGACCATGTACTGTGGCTTCTTGAGCTCTTATTCAGAAGAATATGCATGCTTGATCACCTGTAAAAGGGAGGTAACATTCATATGAACACCAGGGAAACAAAGAGAAGACAGCACATGGTCAGGCTTTTTCTCTGCCTCTTTTTCTAAAGGTTGAGGTCATCTGTCCCCTCAGAAGAGTCCAGGGTTTCAGAACATGTTTGAAATCTTTGACTCATGTTTCATCATGGTAAGCAAATGTCTTCATCTAGGAAGGTGGATGGTGAAAGAAGAAACTTTTTTCATCTCACAAAAAAAGGTTGCTTCATAGCCTGTCCAGATAAAATTTCTCTTGGGTTATGACTAAACAACAAAAGCAAGGCAAACTTTCATAATTACAAAAATTAGAATAAATCTCAGTGATCTGCCTACATCAGAAACTCTTTATCTCTAAAATAGAACCAACTTATGTTTTGATCAGGAAGAATTCTGTAACCTTTACATTTATGAATAGTGAATACAAGGTATTTTAAGCTGTTATTTTTCCAGTCATGCAGAATCCTATTTGAATTCATTTCCACAAAACAGCTAATTTTAATATCTTATTGATCATCTTGGGTTGAAACAAATCCCTGAATATCGGTTTTGTCATTAATATGTCAAATATCAGGTCCTACAATTTACCACCAATACTTTTCTGCATTTTATTTTACAAATCTTCTCTTCCATCTAAAAAAAATGTATATTTGAAACTTGTTTAATGTTAAGTGTTGTTAATGTTCTTTCTTGATTTAAATATTCAGTTTAAAATCATCCTCAGAAAAGTTGGCTAAAACCTAAGGTATAAACTGAATGGTACAGATTACATTTTATAAATCATTCAGAAATAAAAATTACACTTTATACCATTAATAAGATATTTTTAATATCAAATTTCAAGAATAAAGTTTGCATACTCCTTGAAGAATTGATCTCTATATCCAGTAGTCTATAATATTTTGATCTGTTATTGCTAAGACAGTAAAGCCTGCTGAACAGCTTCATTGGAAAGAAATTGAGCAAAATTAAAATTCTAATACCATCTTGTTTAAATCTTCATGTTTTCGAAAGGATGACAGCAGCTCAATTTTATATTCAAGCAATAAGATTAAAAAAACAAAGGAAAACAACAAGGAAAAAAAAAAAAAGGGAAAAAGACAAGGTAAGAAAATAACTTTGTCACCACATTGTGATCATGTGGTGTGGGTTATCTATATTTCACATTCCTGAAAACTTTTAATACTATATGCACATGAAATACAATAAAATGAAAGACATGAAAGGTAGCAATAGCCTCACTGACAGCATTGCACGCCACAGCAGCAGCAGTGCAGCAGCAGTCACACTGGGATGAGTTTGCCTCATCTTGAAGTTTGCTGAGAAGGTTTGTTTTCTGACAGAGTGGAGTTCAAAACTGTCCAGTCATATCATGGAATTAGATGTTGCTACAAATCAATTGAAGCTCAACTGTTTGTATACTCAGTGGTCTTACCTTAAGTCCCACAGCTTGTACTTTAAGCCTCAGTAGAACAATCCTGCTTCATCTTTGTTTTATCCAGGATATTTCCTGGGCACAGCTCTTACTTGTTACTCCTTTATGAGATATGGCTCCTGGTATACAAATCTCTTTGGAACAGATGAGGAATGAGGAAGGGTGGGGATAGGTCTGGATTGCTGGGTATGCCAGTTTTGTAAATTGGATCTATGTTTCTGAAAAGTGTTAAGACCAAAGTTATGATTTGCTCCAATGTGATGGTCCTGCTGGCTAGGCTGGTGAAATGAGATCTGGTTATCAACAATGAAAACAAATTCACAAATGCTGGACCCCAACAACAGGTGTAGCAAGCAGCCAACCTATAACAGACATTGAAGGTACAGATGCGTACTACAGTTCAGCTCAAAATACTTCTCAATGGATGACTCAGCCACCAAAACACTCACAAGACAGACAAGCCATAGCATTGCCCTGGACACTGCATGCCTTTGTCATGTCTGTCGCTTTCAGAAAGACCTTGAAAAAAATTGTGTGGGTTTTTTCTTTTTAGGAAGATCCCTGTGGAAAGCCAGGCATGCAGAATAACAGGTTTACTCTAACTTTATCTACTACTGTTCATTCTGTCTCTTGAGGAGATCCTAACTCACTCAACATAACCCACTCAACAACCCCTCCTAGCAAACCTACCCTCTCCATAAAGGGCACTGGACCAGAAAGTTGGCCAACACTGTACATTAGTCCCTGAGAACACTCACATGTCAGGCAGTGATAATGCATGATTTCTGCATGATGAGCTGTTTTGCTCATACAGTCTCCTTGCAAAGGCATCCAGCATCACTTATGTGAAGGTATCTTTTGCACATAGCATGGCACAGTCCAGCCTTGAAAGACAAGGATGGGAAGACATGAGGCAGAGTAGGAAAACGTTTATAGCACTTAAAAACATCCTGGGCATTTGATACCATGAACATGTTTGCAGCCCAAAACCCTTTCATCCTCTCTCAATTCTGCATTGCAAAAAAATGGACAGAAATGCTGTCAGACATCTGCATTTATATCCCTAAAAATATCATGAATAGCTTGTACACTTTGGTGGAGGATAACCACGGGCCTGCACACATTTTATTGCCTTATTGAAGCCAGCTTTTACACCTGTGGAAATCTTATCTTGGAATGAAGGCACAGGGACATATTTCTCATCATCCCCAAACTTCAAGGATATAGTTATGGCAAAGTGCACATGTATTACTGACACACATTATCTGGGCACATTGTTTTTCCTGCTTGGATCCCGACCCCCAAAGCCTGTGCATGTAAGCAGCACACTTGCCACAGAGCACTTCACCCTCTCTCATGGTTTAACAGACCTGGCTCTACTGCGGCCTTGCCACGTGAGTACACACAGGAAAACTGAGCAAACTTCTTCCTAGGCCAGACCAAGAACTGCTGTGAACTCAGGCTGCATCCAGACACTCCGAATGGGTCATTTGTATGAGTCCTCTGCTGGGAATGGGTCCTCACCTGCTCCCAGTCAGCCAGGGAGAGGCAGGGTAGATGGCTGGTTACAACTGCTTTTCACCTCACTAGGCAGCCTCTTTCCATGTTGTGTACTGAGAAGAAAAATCTGCTTCTTTTATATCAACAGATGGAATTTATTAACATTTAAATAAAAAGGATTGCATAAACAGTAACTAGCCAGAGTACATGCAAACCAAGTAAATAAGCACATCATATGCTGAGGTCAGCTGATGTTAGCTCTGAAAGTTTTGTAATGTGACTATAATTTCTTTATAAGACTTGGTATTTTACTAAACCAAACTGCAAATATATGACAGGAAGGACAGTAGAAAACCACTAGTAAAAAAAGTGAGTCATAGAAAGTAAACCAAACTGGATCCAAGGACAGTGAGCTCCATTCTTTTGTTCAAAAAATGATTGTATTTTTTGCATCACAGAAAAATGACCAAACGAAAAATATGTTTTTCAAAATAAACATGCAAAATGCAAGTGTAAAAACTATGTGACCTTACTTGAATCATATATAGAATATTTGTTCATATACCTTTGTTATTGAAAGGTAATATGAAAACAGATTGTATAACTATGCATATTGTAAATGTAGATACATACCAAAGAATCTCTATCTATGTATAAAAAAATATTGAAACTCCCTTAACTTTCTGTCATGATTTACAACTGCTGAGGCAGAAAGTCAGTCCCTGGGAAAATGAACAGAGAACTAAGGTTGTTTTGCATTTCTATAGAATTCATATCTCAGTGTGCTTAGCAAAAGAATAAATATATTTAAATATTCATATTGATTTAGAGAAGTTCTGAAAACAGGATGACATAAAAACTGTTTCCCTTTGAGAGAAAATTAGATCAATTTCAGTAGTTATTTAACTGTTCATGGGAACAATTATCCTTCATGATATAGGTGTGAAATGCAAGAAAAACCAAGATAGGCAATCTTTAGATAAGTGAGACTAACTATCTGCAGCTGAGCTGAATAGTTGATTGCTACTCAGAAAAAAAAAGGCTGAAGATTAAATATTTATTAAAGTAACTTGACTTTGACCTTAGCATTCAAATGGACTTATTTCATGGATCATGTTAAAGATATTTTCACTGAGTCTTCAAATCCTTTAGAGTGAGCAGAAGGAAATTCTGCATATATACAAAAGTGTGCTTTTTCTTGCATATGAGAATTGAGAAAATCTTCCCACTTTTTGCTAGGAGTAAGTAATACAAAAGCTATGGTCCAAACAGCCTACTTCATGTCTATGAATGAAAATACTGGGATAGATGACCACCCCAAATCTCTTCTTTAAAGAATGTAATCCTCTAGTTTGGTGAAACTTGAAACATCTTGTTAGTAAGAGAACTGGGCATGTTTATACCAACAAATATGTTGACCTTTTAGAGTCTATTACTTTTGCTCAACTTGCAAATGTACCTGGAAGTGATTAATGAACTATTTTATTTCAGGGACATCCATGAAGGAAATAGCTCATATTACTACATCCCCATTAAGAAGTCTATTCTCGCAGGCTGAGTGGAAAATGTTATGTATGTTTTATGTTCACCATTTACTGTTGAATTTTATGAACCAAAATGTATATAAGCAGTAATGAAAAGTATGTGCCATACAGTGAGATGAATGTAAAGGCTATTCTTTTTTTTTTTTTGGTATAATATTCCGTTTGTTACTCCCTGCTCAGTAGCTCATTTTGCTGATCTGCATAGACTAGTCTAAGAATTGCATTATATTTCTAATGGTACCTAAATTAGGCCTTTGAATTTTTCAGTGCTTTTCTCCTTGAACACAATACATAAGGATGGAGTTTTCAATAATCCTATTACTTAGTACAGAAATAGGCTAGGGCTAGTGGAGTGTCTGATGCTTTCAACTTCCAATTAGTGACTGCAGTTCCTGCATGTAAATTTATGGAGTAATTTAGAGGCAGTTATATTTATCAAACAAGAAACAGGAACATTGCACACCTTCTGAGAAACCAGATTTTGAAGTTATTATTACCTATAAATGACAATATTTACTGAAGTCTGCTTCTCCCATTACATATCATGACTATAGAATACCTTATGCTTCTATAAGATAAATTCTTCTCTCAGGTGACTAGGAAAACAACAAGAATGCTTCAGATGATAGCTTAAACTGTTATTAATTTCTTTATTTGAATTTACATGGCTGCATAGCAACACAAGTTAAATTGTGCTAATATTTTTTCTTCCAATGAATTTTAAGTTCTTTTTGAAATTACAGAGTTTAATTTATGCCTAGAACTTGGCAAGTATCAAGCACTTTAAAACTCTCTCATCCTTTTTCTCAGATAGATACAGACAATTTCTTAGCAAGGAGACGTAAAGCAAGAGATCTCGATTATAGGCAAGTGTATGTGTGAGTGAAGGATGACAAAACGGAATTTATAAGAACAGAATCCTCCTATTTATAAAGTTAAGTATCCAAGTATGGAACACCTCGTGCATTTGGAAATGATGTTGCTAACAGGAGGCAGCACTATAAGTTGGATAAAACCTGCTGGGGTGATTTTTTGATCTGTTCATTAAGATAAAAAATACAACAGTTCGTTCTATTGGGATAAAATGTGGAAGGGGAAAAAAAAAAGTGGCACACATAATGACCATCTTGCTGAAGCTTTGTTAGAGTTTGTGACCGACAGCTGATCTGTTCACAAGAGAATGGTCTAAATGGGGTACAGGGTGCACAGTTCTGACAGAGAGCAATAATGGGGAGAAAGTTGGTAAACACAGGGGGGGCCCTGTGTCTGTGTGATAGATATGGGGTAAAGACTTCCATGTCAGCATGTACCAAAGGCTCAAAATGGTTTAAAAACCAGAAAAAAAAATCTCTTCAGTAAGTTTTTAAATTAGTTTGACTTTTTTCCACCTCTGTACAAAAAAGGGAGTCAGAACCAAATAAGCTTTGTATTGACCCACAGGGTATTGTTCCATGCCAGTGTCCTGTTGTGGGCATGCATGTAATGATAATTTTTTTTAAGATACAATGTGACAGGACTGTGCTTTGAAAAATAACCTGGCTGAATCTTTGCCATTTGTGGTGTGCTAGCCTTGGTTAGCAGCCAAACTCCCACCTGTGTGATCGTTCACACCCCCTCAGAGGGACAGAGGGCAGAAAGCAGGAAGACAGGCATGAGAGAGGCCCTGGGTAGAGAGAAAGACAGGGAGACTTTTTACCAGTCACCATCACTGGCAAAACAGATCCTACTTGGGGAGAAAGAACTTCATTTGTTACTAATAAAGATAAATAATTAGTGATTCAGGTAGAGGGAAACAAAAAATCAAAGTTTAAAACAACATCTTTCCTTCCCACCGGAGCACCTCCTCCTCCTCCTCCTCCTCCTCTGCCCACTCCGCAGCCCCGCTGACAGCGCACGGGCAGACACCAGAGACAGCACTGAATCAAGTCTGTGAAACAAGGTTAGTTTTGGACTTTCCCAACTGTCATGCAATCAGAGGTTCTTCATGGACTTCTGAATGCTTATACCTTAAAAATCTAACTAAAAAGTCTAGTTGAAATATGTAACAAATATTACAGATATCTCAGCAAATATGTGTGTCTAAAGAATGTTTTTTCTTGTATACACGTATAGAGTAAAAGGACACAAGCTGTTACTGTGCAATGTTTCAACCTTGGTGACATTTATTGGTTTCATCACAGTGCTGAGGACTGTCCAAGGTGAAATGAGGTAGGTCCCTGTGTCATGTCCTGTTCAGACAAGGGAGACAAGTGACTCAGATTTGTAAATCCCCAACAGAGTGAACAACAGTGAGACAAGTCTCAAAGTCCAGACATTTATTAACCTCCCACAATGTACTAATTGGATACACAATAATTGGCTAAGTATATAATGAGTTATGGCAAGTGATACAGTATTCCTTGTGTTAATGTAGTGAGGGAAAAGGGGAAAAAGAGGAAGATAGAGAGAGAGTAGAGACATAGAGATCATGGGTCCAGTTTCCTGTGTTAGTCGCTTCCGAGTTTGTCAGGAATTCACCTGTCTTCCTCACTTCTTCATGTCTTCTTTTTTCTTTTTGTATTTCAATCCTCACCCCCCCTCAATTTATAGTCACTTTCCTTGGGTCTGTCCCCTAGGTCAATCCACATACATGCGTATCCCATGTATGGGGACGGGTAAGGTGTTTCACAGGATGATGTAATTAGCATGATCTTGTTAATCTTAGCATATTCAGAGGTGCATACTTAATTATTTTTTACTTTATTTTACACTACTTTAGAATCTAGTATTTGCTTCAGCGTATGTTGGTGGTTGACTGAATTCTGGTGGAATAGTTGGGACCTCTCTCATAATCATGCGATTAACTGCAATTTTACTGGTGAATTGTTTCTTTAGACAAGCATAGAGCAGCATGATCATCAAAAAGACAATTAGGAACAGAAACAAAATTTTAACCACAGATTGTATCCAAGAGCTCAAATTCTATCTTAACCCGCTAAAAATTTTTCCCAGCCAATCTTCTGACATGTCTTCTTGAATCATTTCTGTTCCTTTCTCAATTTTTCCTAGGAGATCTAAATCATGCTCTATGTCCTGAGTGACAACTGGACAGATGGCCCTTGAAGCTTTACAAGATGCACCAGAGCAGAACCATCCTGCCTTCACAAGGCTCCCACCTCCAGCTGCATCCTGTGCGGTCCAGGCGCCTTATTAGCTCCAAACTCCACACTATCTAGCCCGTGACCATAGTTTCACTACTTGTGAGTGTTTGAGACATTCCTTGGCTCGGAGGGTCTCCACTCACCCCCATCCCTTTTCTGTCTCAGGATGTTTTTTTTTTCTCACAGGCCTGTTTCTCTCAGGCCCTGTTTTGGGGAGTTACAAGTTGTCTCTCACACCCTGGTGTAGTCATTAGCAGTTGCTTTTAGCTCTGGAAGCTGTGGCTCTGAGTCCCCTCTTGGCTTCCTTCTGGGGCAGTATGGGATTGTTCACATGCTCTTTAACAGGATCATGATACTCTTGTTCTTTTCTGAAATATGGTCGGTGATTCTCACACATTATATATGTGCAGGACCCAGTGATACGTACTTACATGTCATATATAGGTGAACATACATGATGTGGTATTTTTATTTTGGTTGGAGTCCAGGTCTTTTTCATTCACCTCTACAACGATCTCCAGTGTCAGCTAGAGACTGGAGAGTGGACAGCAATGGCTGTTGACAGACACTTTGAAATGGAGTTGTGTCCTGAACACCTGGTTGCAAATATGTATTGATTCCTGGAGCTCTTCTTGACAAGAGGAGGCACAACTCAAAAGTTGAGGTCATCTGGAAGCATCTCTGTGTCATTAGAAGGGATCTGAGTGCCTGTTGGTGACTTGGTTCTTACCTTGAAATCTTTTGTGAGAAAAGCACACCCAGCAACGACTGCTAGATCTGGGCAGTTAGCAATAGTAGAACAATGCAAAAGAAATACTCCAGCTTTATCATTGCAGTTGTCCATCTTTTCCCTTGAACTTTGCTTGGGCACTGAACATACTGAGCTCATGAACTATTAATCCCCCTTGATATTCCTAGCTAGATGATTCTGTGGCCTTAAATTCTGTGCAAGAAGTCAGTCTGACTAGCTACTTGCCACATGCATACTCCAGTAAATACTAGAGGCAAACTTCTGAAAGCATTATCTGGGAGTCAGTACAGCATTTTTAAATGTTCATGAACAATAAGGTTTCAAGACTTTTTTTTTTTTTTTTTTCCAAAATAATAGCAACAAATATGTGTATCCTTAAATCAGTCAAAAGGGAATTACCTGCAAATTTACCAGTAATGTCTAAAAGACCTCTTTTTTCTTCCTCTCATTGACTGTTGTGCAATGTTGCTATAAAGCATTAAAGAAATAATTATGTTTCACTGTGTTATAGTTGCACTTTGATGACAGCTAAATAAAACTTTTTTATAGATGTTCTGAATGAGGACACATACATTGGATATCTTTCTAAAATACAGTGTTATTTTGTGTTCATTTTTCTGGAGTTACTACAGAATTACTTGTTCCTGATGAAGGTACAGATGCCACGTATACTGGACAATGGTCTGAGAGGGATGGAGGCTTGTGCATCATACAGCTGAAAGACCAACACGAATTCAGCCTTAAAGAATAAGCCATCAAAATTGTCTGGAAAAGATCCCCCCTTGATTTATCTGAAGTCTCATTAAATGTCTTTCGTACCTCAGCTTGTCTCACCGAAGTTTTACCTTCCTGCTGATCATTTTATTCTTCTGAATAGTTCCATAGTTTTGACTTGCACTTCTGAGAGTGTGACATCTGGAGTCCCAGTTTATATCTGCTCATGGGATTTGAGTAGGTTGCTGCATATTCACTGTAGGAGCAGAACGTGTCTATGGGCAATTTAATGGAATAGATGGTAGCTGTGATTTTGTTCCCAAGCTTATGCAGTGATAATTGTTCATCTGATCATAGTGTTTGTAAACTTAAATTAGCCTCTGAATTAGTTACATTCTGCAGAATTTGAGAAATATTGAGTTGGAACCTCTGCCTAAGAGACAACAGGAAGGGAGGAGATAATAGCCCTGTATTATGCCTGCCTTTGCTTGTGACAGAGGAAACATGGGTCTCTCAGCAAAGATGCTTGGTTTCAGACATAGATATACAAAAGTTTTATCTATCTGTCCAGAATCCCTGACAACAGCCTCAATTCTCGCTGGTTCTCTGCTACTCACAAACTACTTTTAGACTCAATCTAAACTTCAATAAACAGTAATTATTTTATAAAATAGGGCACTTGCATCCCACAACCTCTATCATTTAATCAGTCTGATAAGTTTTTAAGTGAGGTCTTGCACTTTGAATTAACTGCTGAGTTTAAGTTTAGATTCAGGCAAGAATGCAAAGGATCCCTTTTAATGGACAGATGTTTTCCATACAGGTTAATCAATCAATCATCCAGTAAATAGATGCTGGCCACTCTTCCATCGTTTATCTTCTTCAAAACATAGTTCTGAAAACTTGAAACCTCGTATCAGCCAAGTATACAAATCAGATAGCTTCAATGCAGGTTGATTAACATAACAGGTTTGGTTTGTCTTTGGGATAAATATCAAAATATTTGCCTGCCTTATTAAATTGGGAACCCAGACATCTAAAAAATTCTTAATTACTCAAAAAAATGTATCATAGACTGATTGTCAGATTATTGTCAGCCATAAAGTACCACCCTAACTAGAAGAATGAGACAAAATCTTTCTAATAGGATTGACCTTTGTATGCTATTGGAAAATGACACTAGCTTCAGGATGCAGAAATCCTTGGGGAAGAAGTTTTAAGGGAAAAGTTATTCTGCAGCTAACCAATAATGAGAATTTTCCTCAGAGAATAACTGGCAAATTAGCTACTTTGAAAAGATTGTATTAACATCAACAGCAGGGGAAGCTATTTGAGGATATTTTTTCAAGCAATACATAATTCACTAGGACTTGCATGGCCATATCAATGCTCATTTTCAATTTTTCTAGTGTTTTGGGGGACACAAAGGACATCTGTGAGTATTGTACATTAAAAAAAGCATTCAATATTTTAAAAAACCTAAGTTTATCAAACTTAGTTGGAGCCATATATCTACCTGAAGAATGTCAAAGAATGGGATCATCCATTAAAACTGTTAACCCTGTGAAGCTGATGCAGCTGGAGATGCAATAGCCAAATGGATTTCTGATTTAACATGTACATCTTTTACCATGTGCCCTGGTTCTGTGGGGGACTAGGCCTGTAGTTATGCAGGCAGTGGGCATATGTGCATGCAATATCCCTGACTAGGGAACAAGAAGCCTGGAAAAGAGGACACATGATTGCCTGATAAAGACCCTGGAGGATATTCTAAATTAGTGCAATCTACGGGTCATTTATTTAAACTCTTACTCTAAAAAGCAACAATAGTGCACCCAAATAAAGGAGGTCTGAAGTATAAACCACTATCCCTGACTCCCTTTATACTGAGTACTGGAATTCATTTATTACACATTGACATGTCCCTTTAGCTGGATTCATTGCTGTCACAGCACTTTGGTCACTTTTAATCACAGTGCCTTTAGAGTGGTGCCATCTGTAGAGGGTCTTTCAGTCTCTGTGATCTGAGTGTGTTAATTCTCTTGTGTGGAAGGAACTGAAGCATCCAGATACACAGCAACACTCCAAAACTGTCTGTGGTCTGAACAGAGGTAGTTTGCAATTAGATAGGGAGCACATACACGTGGTAAATAATTGAAAATGCACAGCATTTTAGTCTGTTGAACTTATGAGCAAGCTGGTGAGTTAATTAATACCTTTTCAATAGAGTAGAAGCAGAATAAGTATGATTTAGGGAAATGATTCTATCTATATGACTTTCATATCTAGTTCATTGAAGTCTGAGTCAGGTCACTAAGGTCCGTAAGTCATCATTATTCAGTTACGTAAATTAAGTTTATGGTCTGATTCCAGTTCCTGGTAGACTGGGATGCAGAAGCTTAATCTAACTGTTGCTGATGAAATAGTTCAGTATCTTGAGGGTCTGAGTTTCTACTTTGTTCCCAGAGGGCACCTTTCTCAAAAATTAATGTGAGTTAAAAATTAAGGCAAAAATATGGTTTTGCTGGATACTTTCTAGTTAGAAGATATAAAAAGCATGTCAAGAAGTTATGTGAGGGGGATTTGGACAGATTTATTCTGTATATACAGAATTATCTGATAGAAATAAACCCCTCATTTGTAAAACCATGAAAATGGAGTCAGAGTGTCTAGTGATGATTAGATAGTAAACAGATGGTATCTAGATATCTATCATAAAACCTAGTAACAGTGACCAACTATCACTTGAAAAAATAAACTTACCTAAAAAGGTAAATGTAGTTCTTCCTTTAAGTTTTGCTCTTTGTTATGAGTTTGACAGCATATGTTACATAGTGCTAACGTATTTAACAAAAGCTAAATATAAGATTGAGGAAAAAAGGTGAAAATCATCCGAAAATCTATAGCCAGAAATGCCAGCACCCTCTGGAAAAGAATGACTGTTCAGCATCACAAAAATGACTGCCAAAATCTTTACACAGAGGATGCAATTGGCAAACCCTAGTTGTCCAAAAACATTTCTGGTGAATACGGCTCATATAGGGAACCTAGTATCTGGTAGTCTATTGTCCTGGAGTTCTGGGTTGGAGAGGCAAAGGGTAGTGATGCTGAACATCCTTAAGGATAATGAAATGATCAAAAAGAGGGGATAAGAGGGAGTGAGGTAGTAAACAGGCACCTGGTAAAGAATATCCGCTAATAAAAATCAGAACAATATTGGAGTCTGAGTAACTAGCACACACAGGATTAAAAACACTGCTGGTATTTGGTAGTACAGATGAAGAGGATGAGCATTAGGAGAGACACTTGCAAAATCAGAGTGGAAGGTAGATGATCTCTAAAAGCCCATGATCATCCTGACAGCTCTTGGTAGGTAAATATGTCATCTTAAAAACCAAAAGGAAGGTTAGCATAAATCAAATAAGGCCAGAATATGACTAAAAGGAGAGAAAAATAATTAGGCAGTGAGTATTGCCAAGCTAAATAATATGGGCGAGAGGAGAAATTGCAATGTCAAGTCATGTAAATCATGGAACAAGATCCCTGCAGCACTCAGGGAAGGTCTGTTTGTATGCATAAGGAGGAGGTTCAAAGTATCCATTGACACTGGAATTTGTATAGTCCTGTAAGTAGTTACTTTCTGCAAAGATATCACCAACTTTTTGATTTATTTTTCAATCCATCTGTGCCAGAGATCTTAGCTGCATAATAGATGTGACCATACAGTTTACTAAGCAGACATTTCTTGCCTAGATTTATAAACATATGAACCAATGTTTCTGGGGGAAGCTGGTGACTGTAAAGTTCAACTACTAGTTTGTCAGGATTAATGATCCACATATTAAGGGAGACACTAATTCTTTAATGGGCTGTGGAGGACAGAGGTTGTTTGGGTACAACCCAATGTCTTTTATTCCAGCAATGCCTTTTACTCCAGAACAAACAGAACCTAGTACAGCAGAGCATCATCAGTCACTGTGGCATGTCACAGAAGAACACAGGTGTTACAAGGGGTCTGTCTGCTGAGCAGCAGGATCTCAGTTATGTCACCGTAGGATATAGACAGTTACACAGAAAATACTACACTACATTATGAGACAGTGTTGTGTCCTTCCCTGAGGGAGGAAATAGTGGGATAAAGTGAATGACTGTGAAGGATCCTCCTGTGACAGAGGAAGCTGTTGCTTTTCAGCTCACATTTAGGCTAATTCAGGCATGACTTCAGTCTGCCAGAAATTTTACTGCAAATACAGGGGAACTATTCCAGTGGTTTTACTCTTCAAGAACGACAATATTCACTGTTGGGGTGTTACTGCTTACCTCCAGATTCCTTTATGAGATGGACTGTAATACTTTTAAATGTGAGCTTTCTTCCACCAGAAATATTCTTTTCAAGGGCCCTAATTAGGCCCAGTGTATTTGTGAAGGCAAAATCTTTGAAAGGGAAACAGCTTGAAAGTTATCTTAGCCTCTGACACTAATGTAGGAGAAGGCAGAAAAATAATGTGAAGATTATTATAAAAGTTATTTCTTTTTTAAGCATTGTGGTAAGGATTGAAATGGAAAGAGATTTTCCATGAAAGGGTTAGAGCAAGAAAGACATTTCTATCAAAGAAAAGGTTACTGAGAACATATTTCTAAGCAACCCCAGGAAATTTTAGAGAGAAGTTAAATCCCAATGAAATTGGTAACCAATTTATCCCTTGCTGAGAGTTTTGACTAGAGGATAGACAAAAACTTATTTTTTCAGTCAGACTCCACTTGGCTTTATGTGAGCAAGAAACCAGAATTCCTGGTGTGGTGCTTTAGTCACAGCCCC
Organism: Athene noctua; assembly: GCF_965140245.1. Taxonomy (NCBI): domain Eukaryota; kingdom Metazoa; phylum Chordata; class Aves; order Strigiformes; family Strigidae; genus Athene; species Athene noctua. The sequence goes on from NC_134037.1 coordinate 24,754,022, forward strand.
TGATCAAGAGCCTCTGGCAATTGAGATGCTCCTCAGACTTAATCATGGCAGTAAGAACAGCAGACTGGAGATGAGGGCCATGACAGTACTTGTTTTGGTTGTTTTTAAGGCTCGTCACCAAGTGGCATTCAACACCCAATCAAACCAATCTTGTTCTGACATCTACAATCACTCTGTGAGAGTATCAGGAAATGTTACTGTTAGGAATGTGACTACTCCAGAAATAGGAATGGCTGAGCTAGCTCATTTATGGTCAAGAGAAGCTACACCTATACATTTTTATTTCTGCATTTTATACAGAAGTTTCACTGTTGTACCACACTGTGCAGGAGGCACTATCTTTCCATTTTTCACAAAGATGTTACCAGCCCAGTGTGTTCCCAGTAATAGCAGCTGCACTGTGACCCAAAGAAATAAGGGAGTTTGTGGTATGTAGTGTTCCTAGTCTTTTAACTGAACAGCATGAAGACTGCCCCAGTGTGTTTCAGCATACTTACCTTTCCTTCAAGGCAAGATATTGCCAAAATCTGCCTGCTTCACTAGGAAGGGGGTAGCGGAAGAAAGATTACTCCTCTGATAATTGAGCATCTGCCTCCAGTGTGCAAAAGGAGTGGTGTGTATCCAGAACTAGGTTCTGCGTAGAGTCAAGATATAGCTGTGTGTGCACCTAGATACTGGAGTGAGGTAAATTCTCGGATGTCTTAGCGTAAACATAACCAAAACACGTTACTGTCTTAACCTGTTCTTCTTCTGTTTTCTATTATCTAAGCTTTTTATTTGATGGAAGTCTACTTTTTAAGATTTTCTCCTTAGAAGTGATAAGGCCCACTACCACACTTTGGTTATCCTTTAAGATCCTTTAATTTCAGTAAATGTCACCCCTCTAGACAGGCAGTGGTAGTGATTTATTTTTTCTTTTTCTTGGGGTGCGAGTGTGGGAGGAATAATATTACACCAGTAAAATATACTGTTCTTGTATAAAATGAAGAGGAACAATTGGAGTTGCAACACAGACAGTAACAGAGAGAATACATATACTTTTTCATTACTGGCAGATTGCAACAGTATGCAAATCCTTAGATATGAGCAATAGTTTGAACTTTTGGTCTGAATGGTTAGATTTAGTTTCACCAAGCAGACAATGATTTTTTTAGCAAACAATATGCCAAGGTTAAGAAGAAATTTGAATACATTTATACCATCAGCTGTTTACATATTCTGGGAAGGGCATCCTCATCTATGAATGCTACGCTTTTCTGAACATATATTTGCTGAGAGGACAATATAATCTCACTTGTGCTCCAAGGACATGTAGATTTTATGTGATCTGTTTCCACTTACTGGTTGGAAACTATCACACTGTACCTTTGCGAGACTAGCACCCTGATAATCCACCGAGAAAGGCAGCTATATAGTGTGCTGTATATATCAAATACATGTTCAACTTTCCTTGTAATAGAATCCAGAACATATGATAAAAGTGAAGATATGAATCTTGCCTGGATTTTATCTTATGATAAAGATACGGCCCTAATGAGCTCTTGAATCTGAGAAATCAGACATACTTCTAGATGCAGTCCTATAGATGTTGACATGTGTTTTTAATCTCATTCCAGATGGTTTATGCCTCTTAAATGGCACCTGAGTACTTGGTGTCTACAGTTGACTTCAGAAATCCTTCCACATAATGGCAACCTTCATGTAAAATAGTCATTTTAGTCCAGCCACTGCTGACCATTTTTTTTCAGAAGTGTGGTCAGAAGAAAGAAACTCTCAATATGTGCAAAGAATTTTAGTCAGGATGACCCAAAGTAATCTGTTATGGAGGCTTTCAAATAAACAAACAACCACCAAAATTAAAAATTTATTATTAACACAATTAACTCGCCCTCTGCAAACTACAAGTTTGAATGTCTGTGAGAGGAGAACAGAACAACTTCCACGGGTTTAACGGCAACCCAAAACGCATAACAAATCTCTACTCCCTAGGGTTTAACGGCAACCCAAAACACTCTATCACTCACCTGACAAGTGAGGGCTCTCACCCGAGGACCTGCTCAGGGCAGCGCCCCGACCCAAGGCCCCTCGAGGAGTTTCCTTGGGCAGCGTCCTGACCCAAGGGGAGAGTCCTCGACCGCAGCTGCTGCTCCAGGGGACGAGCTCCAAATGGCTCCCCCAGGGGACTCCAGTGATCCCCAGGCCGAGTCTGACCTGGAGTCAACAGCGGCTCCCACTGGCCAAAGGCCCCAACTACCGTGAGGCCCCGAGAGCAAAATCAATCAGGAGCTGCTACACTTCAGCAGCCAAGGAGCCCTGTTTCCATTGGGCGGGTGCAGCTGCCACATGTCCTATTAACAAGTGTGGATATATGGCAGACCACATCTGAGTGGGAGAAAAAAATGGAAAGGCCACTGGATAATCAGGAAGATTAGATAACCATTATTTGAAACAGAGAAGAAATACAGTGTACAAGGAAGGAAACCTCAGTGACAAGAAGGGGAAAGGTTAAACAAGGGCATGAATACAGCACTGACTAGGGTGAGATTCTTATAGCGAATGGAATTAGAGTTTATAAACAGTGTGGAGAGAAATCTTAGTAATAGAAAGGTATCAGGCAGAGATGAACATCCTGAACAGGGGCAGAGAGGTATAACAGAGAATTACACTGCAATCCCTGGACAATCTTCAATTTGGTTTTAGGATATGGTTTCGGATAGTGTTATTCTTTCTGTGTGGCCGGAAGAAGAAAGATAATTATCTGCTGAGGGTGGAAGTAGTTGGGAGTGGTCGTGAACAATATAGTTTACAAATTAAAAGGAAACTTGTTTAATCATTTGACATATTAGAAAACATAATTATTTCAAAACATATTTGTTGATTAACTATATTCAGAGAAACCCTCTGTACCAGAGAAATCTGGAACTCTAATTTCAGTGAAAAGATACTGACTGGTATTTTTACTGAGCTCAGTCCAAAGGACAATACTTAAGCTTTAGCTAATAGAGAGAGACCTCCACCATACAGGAGGGGAACTTTGAACTGGACTATCTTGTACTGGTGGACGATGGCACATTCCAAGTTATAAATTTCAGCAAGTATGAATGAATATGCCTTGAGATTTCTCAGAAGCCTTTGCCAATACATTTTATTTTGGATGGAATAACATAGGGAGTGCTTGTACAAGAAAGTTACATGGCTGAATTGAGAAAACTGGTAACATGCAGAAGACGACCAGGGCAGCTGTCTGAGAAAAGGTATAATGGGGACACCAAACACTTTTTCTGTGAATTTGGTTGAAGAAGGAACTTACTCTGACAGAAGATAGTTAGGCAGGACCCTATTAGAGAATTAATATTTTCAACAGCAGCTGCAGTTTGCAGGCTATGAGTTTGCTTGCAAGTTTCTGTGTATTGGAGGCTGAAAATCCCAGGGAAGATGCATAAACAGCAATAAAAGTGATTATGACAATGGCTTGAGAGTGAACAGAAGACCTCAAGTCTTACAGTGTGGAAAACACTGGGGAGTCATGCTTCATGACTTGAGACACACAAAAAAGATTGTTTTTTCTTTAGACTTCAGGTAAACAAATAAAGTTTATCTTCTGTTCCTTTTTCAAACAGACACAAATACCCTGCTCCTAAACGTTGATTGCTATGGTAGACTTGTGGATCTTGTAAGCTGTGCAGTGTACAAGAAAGTGCAGCAAATCACTAGACATCATCATACACATCAAATACTCAGTTTTTGAGCAAGTTTATGGAATTTCATGTTACCTATACTCTTCTAATTGAGAAAGGGAATGAGACTGTTCCCTTGTCATGTCTTCTTTTTTTTTTTTTTTTTTTTTTTTTTCTTTCTGTATGTGCTTTCATTAGGCTTGGAAAATCTTCACTAGAAAATCCTGGTTGCTAGACTTTTGTCTTCAAGAGGTGAAAGAATTTCTGTTTATGGTCAGGCAAAAGAGACTATGAAAAGCAGAGGTAAAAAAAAGCATCATCCTTTAGATTTCATTTTTTTGAAGAAGATTTGAACAGCTGGCATATTTGAATAGAAAATTTCTTATGAAAATAAATTTTACCCCAGGCAAACATTGTACTACTTGATAACCACTTAGCATTCTGATTAACATTACAGAAGGAATATTTTAATGTGGAGTTTAAATACAATAGATTAATAAAATTGAAAAATGTCTTTATTAATTTAAAATATTAAATGGGAATTATGGAGTTTATACTTTCACTTTTATTTTAACAGAAAATTGCCCATTCACACATTTTCTTTCTCTGGAGCCATATTTCAAGCTGAAGACTGAGGTGCAGTACTTTTGGCATTTGATCTTTGATAAATACAGTAAAACCAGCAGTCTGATTATTAAACCACTGCCAGGCTAGGTTTCATTTGAACAAAGTTCAATAAAACACAAAACATGAAAATAAACAAAAGGGAGATCTGATCTTGGCTGAAGACTGGACAAATCCCTACAGAGCAAGTCGTACTTGGCCCTGATCCTCTTTGTTTAGAACAGATAACTCTGATCAAAAGCGCTGTTGTAAGACAAATAATAACCAAAGGCAGTAAGTCGTAAAACCCAATTTTATAATAATGAACTCAAAGACAGACATACTGAATATTGTGGTTTGATCTGCCAGTAGTCAATCACCATGTGGTCAGTTGTTTACTTCCCCGTCATGGTGAAATAGGGGAGGGACAAAAAAGAGAAATTCTTAGGTTGAATAAAAAAAATAATTAGTAATAGTAACAAGACAACAGTAACAATAGTAACTCCACATGGGTAAAATACAACAGTGGTTTACCTACCAGTGACTGGTACACAGCCCGTCTCCCAGAAATTATTCCGACCGCAACAGAAATCCCACCATGCTAACTGGGAAACAAAACCTGGAAAGGACCATGAGAGAGCATGCGTCTGCCTATACGCTGAGATGACATCGCAGGATATGGAATATTTCAGTGATCCATCTGGGCCTGGCCCTCCAGCTGTGCTCTCTCTCAGCCCAAGGAAAGTTAACTATCCTGGCAAAAACCAGGACACTGGGTCAATCCAAAGTGCATCTAGCCCAGTATTCACTCTCCCATAGTAGCCAAAAATGGGTGCCCAGTAAAGGATATAAGGACAGCAGAAGGGTACTACTCCACTTTTCACTCTAATATCTCATTTTCAACCTGTGATAATTTTCAGCACAGGGCTTGTGTCCAGTTTTTTATTGTTCAAGACAAAGTGGTTCCAGCAGAGTGCCACTAGAATGGATAGAGAGATGGAGCATACAGCATAAATGATGTTGGAGATGTTAGATTTGTTCTGTGGTCAAAAGGGGGCAATAAAGAGTGACCTAATTGTACCTAATGGGGAGTTAGAAAAAGGCACCAGAGTTTTAACAGAGATGCATAACTGACAAGTAATAGGCAACAGTCTCCTATTACTTGCAGTGAGAGAAATTTCAAGTAGACACATGGAAATACTTTTACTGTAAGAGTTGTTAAGCACTGGAACAGTTTGCTGAGAGTGGTTGTGGGATCTTCATTCCTGGACCTGAGTAACTTGTACTAACTTTGAAGTTATCTCTACTTTTAGCAGAAAGTTGGACTAGATGACCTCCAGTGGTCATTTCCAACCTAAATTGTTCCATGATTCCATGAGTTTATGACTGCCTGAGTTGGATATACAGTTTCCATGTGGAACCACAGTGAATTTCTATACTGAATTTGTTCAGTTTCCTTTTGAATCTTTGTAAACCTTCAGCATCCACAAAATGTTTTGGCAAGGAGTTCCACTTACTTAAAGAATCACCCCTTTGGCTATTTTTGAACTTTTCTAATGGATTCATTTGGTTTCTGTGTTCTCTGAAAGGGAATGGAAACAATCAAACAATATCCACTCGTTCCATGCCACTTGTGATTGTGTGGGTTTATGTTAAACTCTTTTTTTTTGTTTTCTTCAGACTTGAAGACTCTTGGTGCATTCATGATATTATAAATAATGTTCATCCTAATACAGTTATCAGATGTCTGTGTCTCTATGTAAATAGCTTTGCTATGGTACTAATAGATGGTGTTGTATTAGCCATAGTACTTATTTTAGATGAAAAAATACTGGTTTGCAGTTCTCTGATGGATTCTTAAGAATAGTTACTGGACTGCGTTACAACTTAGTATTGGTTGCCTATTACATTCATCTCAGAATTAAAGTCAAGCTCTCTTTTTCACACTTTAATGCCAAAGTATGAAAAATACTGAGCTTTGTGACAGCTCTTCATCACCCTGTCTTGACTTGTAGTTGTTATGCAATACCTTAATCCGCCAGTAGTTGCAGCAAGGATAAACTAAAGAAAGGTGGTAGAACATAAATACAAGGAACAGTTCTACTCTTTCCAAATTTGAAAGACATGTTGCTGAATAAGGAGAAGGGAACTTAATTCCTGTAATACTATGATTTGTACTACATAGCCAAATAAAATATTTTCTGTCTTTGCAAGAGGGCCTGATTCAGCACCACTGATTCCAGCAACAAGATATGCAGCTTCTCTGTCCTGCCTGTCAGCAAATTCGTAGTAAAGCTACTTGAGCTTTAGGGATTTTCTGCAGTAATACTGAACCTATTTTTCAATTAATTTCAGAAGGAAATTTTATTTGTGTATTTATCTCTCAGTCTGATATGCAAATGAAAGACTCATTTTTTCTTATTCCTTGCTTCTGTAAAAACAGTTCACTGATTTCTACAAAGGCACAGAAGCCCAAATTCCTCCCTCCTAACTTAAGGCATTTAACTGAAATACATACATTTAAGGACTTGGTCACCCTAGATTCCTGTAGACAATAGAAAGTGTTGTCTCTCTTCTCTCCAGAAGATGTTGTTGCCCTTCTAAGACCTACAGTTAATTCCAGAAGTGACACAGAATGAATCTGGACTGGAGTTATCTTGCCTGTGTTTTTCTCTTTTATGTGCAAAAATTAATAACCACTGCACTGAAATTCTGGGTTTGATTTCACTACAGGATCTTTTACACAAGAATATCAGTGTTACAGTGAAGACAGCCATTCTTGAAATATGAATAAACTGCACTAATCAAGGTTTCTGGCACATTATTTTCCTGAACTGCTATAGGTATGGTGGATAAACTTCATCCACCTATAAAATATATTTATCTACATCTGAGTCTGTCACCTTAGGCTCTCTTTATATTTAATGGGGAGAAACAGCGATTTTTAGAATGTTATAGCTCATGAAGATATTTTTTCTTGTCACAGAATTAACTAGATTGATGATATTTATTTTATTTTTGGTGTTTTTTCTTAATTGGCAGAGACTGGCCACAGTTGGAGATCTGACACTAGTCAAAATGGACTATAGCCCTGAGCTGTTGGAAGAGCTCTGTCTAAAAAAAGCATGTTGCTTACATTTTCAGGATCATGGATTTGTCCAGATTTAGGGATTGAAAACAGTTCCCATCGGGTCAGAATGTCTCACTTCTCACAAGTTTTCTTCTTATGCAGAATGGAAAAAAAATCTAGTCTGTATATTACGTTTTGTGTGTGTTATCTATCTTGCAGAGGAGTCCATTTATGGGCCTTGAAACCAGAGACTGGAACACTGATCTCTTCCAGACTGTGATATTGATCTCTACCTGTTCCTACACATGATACACAAATGGGTTTATATGCCAATTTAAATATCTGAGTAATTAAAATATTTGGTTGTAAAATAACTATCTCAGTATAAGATCTTCTGTGATATAACAGTGTATGAATCTCCATTTTGACTGATGAAAGACAAGTCTTAAAGAGCTTTTACAAGTGAAAATCATAAATATTTTAGAAACTTGTAAAGAGATGTGGGAAAAACTATGGGAATTTAATTTGCATTAATGTATGCATACTGTACGCATAATGTATGTTACAAAATATGAGACATGACAACTTTCCATCTAATTATTTAGCACATACATTTGCATTTCACTAAGATGACCATCTCTTTCCAAAAACAGTTTGCAAAAGGAAAAGTTATATGATGGGATTTCCCATTTTCATTGGAGCAGGGAACATTCTAGAGTAAAGTATACAACGGGTCCTTAGAACACAACTGAAAACAGTGATCATTCTCAGGCACTTCTTTATACTTATTCCTCTACTAAAATCATGTTATAAATGTAAGTATGTCAAGCTTTAGGTTTTTTTCCACAGTCTCATATTTTACAGTGCAATAATGTGCAACATATATATGAACTATTTAAAATAAAGTACACAGCATCTCCTTATAATAAAATGGTGCTTATTTGATGATAAATATAGCAGAAATATCTCAGTCATGCCACAAAAATATCTACTCTTAGTGGCTGACCATAAAAATGAAGCATGATAAAATTAGAGGAGAGATTCAGTTAGAAGCAGTTGTCTGCATGTAAAACACTTTCAGCTCAATTGTTTGATTTTATACTGGTATTTTTATTAAAAGGGCTGTCACAACACTGAAAATCAAAATAAAACCCAGCCCTGTTTATCCTTTGCTCAACAGGGGAACTTGTTTGGGATTGCACATTTTGGGACAAAAGTGTAGAAACTCTGTTTAAGAAGATCATGGTTTTCATACTTCATTCCTGAAGAATGTTGTCACAGGTCAATGAGCAGGAGAATCACCTCCACGGCTCCCCTTCATGTTAACAGTAGTGGCTAGTGTAAAATCCCTTTGCCTTAGTAGCTCAAAAGACTTATTAATGCTCCCATCATCATTAGCTTAATTTTTGCCACCTGCACTTTCATAGCCATTGACTCAAGTGAATTCTCAGCACAGCCTGGCTATTTGTTTTCACCTTACTTGAACATATTAAGTAAGTGGATGATTTATCCACAGGGGGTTTAGGAGAGTACCTAAAGTGCATGTTGATAAAACGATCTGAGAAAACAAAACTATTTAAATTTCCTTTTAGAAACAACACTATCTACATGCTAATTACCTAATGTTAAGACAGACCAGGCATGTAATCTCTTGGCTTGATTGCTTTCATGCCAGTGTAGCTCGCCTGACTTCATCAGTGTGGACCCTTTTATACATCAGTACAAATGAGAGCAGAAACATGTTAATAGCTTTTTACATTTTGTTGTTAACTTGTGCTTGGCAATGTTACAGGTGCCATAAAATGTTAATATCCAGTTTCTCTCAAAGTTAACTAGTAATTTCAAGTTGTTATCTAATGGTTCAGGAAAACTGAAAAGGAGATTAGAAAAAACACGATACGAGTCTATTTTTACACTGTAAATAACATGATTACTCTTTCCTTTGCCATGGCAGATCCCATAAATGTTGATTGAATTAATAGATGTCAACAAAATAAACAATAAGAATCCACAATAAGAATCAATGGAAATGGTTTACTTCCTGGAGATCAAATCAAATAACAGGGAGGATCAAATTAACTAGTGATGAAATTAAGGGGAAATCATTGTACTAGTATGTTGCTTCCTATAAGCTGATGTCAATAGTCCCATAAAACCACAGTGGCAAAAATATTTTCCCTTTGTTTATTCTCACTGAATCTGAAACACCTGTCCCTAACACTGTGTACCTCTGCAGACAGTAACATACACAGCTACCAAACTAGAATCACCAAATACGGATGCCTACTGAACTACTTATACAAAAAGACCCCGATAATTATGTTATGAATAGAAACCCTTGATCTGCTATTCTCTACTTTGTACTCATGAACACACTCTTTTCCAGGACCTGAGAAGAAACAACCACCATTGCAGAATGCTCTGAAAAATGTAACACATCTGAAATCTCTTCAGGAGTGCCCAAACACAAAATGCAAGAACAAAACTGTTATGAAGACTGTAATTATACCACTGTAGCAAACTAGTTTTATGTTCCCTCAGAACAAACTGTAGATATCCATTTGGATCCCTGTAGCAGTATCCAGCCAAGTCTTGGCTGTCCATGTGAAGTCACAATTCAGATTCTCATTCAGAATCAGCTTGTGGTTAATGTTAGCTTTGAAAAATATTCAGTTATATAAAGAGAAGAGCCAGGCTGCAAAAGGTTGTGATATTTGGTATTCAAAAGTTTTAACTAATGAAATAAACCCCAAAATCTGGCCATTGCTTTCAGTCTGATACTGCCTCCTCTTGCATATTTAGTCTTATCACCATAAGTTTTGAACAAATTTTTAATTACTTTTTATTTGTTCTTGACATGTAACACCTGGTTACTTTAGGATTATGCACAGAAGTGAGATAAACCTCACAGGTCTTTGCCCAGATAAATTCCTGCAGCATAGAATACAGATACCGACAAGCATCTAGGTACAAGTATTAACTCCACAGACCGAAGAAGACTGTCAGTCTTCCTCTAAGGAGGTTTTACCATCACAAAACATTCACATAAACAAATCTGTAGTCATCTCTCTGGTCCTTCAGAAACACCAGATTTGAGTGTGGATGTAGCAAGACTGGGGTGGATGCAGAAAAAGTAATTCAAGGCAGGCTACTTATTCAGGAAGAGGCATGGACAGAGAAATGGTGGATCTGGAAAGAACAAGCATAGGGAAACAGAGAGAAAAAGGAATAAAAGGGACCAATCACATTTAAGCAGGTAGCTGGTACGTTCACTAGACATTTTTCTGTGTAAATGTGCTCTCTACTCCATGTGTGTGTGCATTTGTGTATGAAAACTTCAAGGAAGACAAACTGGCAAGTAATTCAAGCAGTCTGTGAGATACTGAGGAGACCACAGGTCTATGGGCCAGCTACTGAAGAGATCTTTGTGTGTCTGTGAGACAATAGCAAATGTCAAGCTAGACTAGCCAGTAAGCATGACATGAGATCTGGGGCCTGGTTTCTGGGAAGTCTAGGCCAGCTACAGAGGGCCCTGTGTAAGTATATGTGCGTGGAGGGTGTGAGATCTGCTTGCAATCCGAGTCTGGTTAGGTGGCAAGTAAGAACACATTGGGGCCAGCTGATCGTCTTTCCATTCATTTGATCCTGATCAGGCTAATTCAAATTTATGTGAATGTTGTTTATGTTTTCAGCTCTAAAGGCACCATTTTCATATTGGGGTTGATCTGTTGGTGGTTGGCTGGTTTTGTACAGTGTGTATATTGTGTACAGAGAGTGTGTGTGCTCAGTCTTACTGCAGGCTGGTCCTGGACACCAGGAACCGTAGCGCCTTCATACCTAGAGGACCAGGAAAGTGTCTTGAAGTGTGGTAAATTTGTTTCAGTGGACTGAGAGAAGAAATCATGTTGGTCTCACTAGGTGTATCCTGTTGATTCCATAGGTTTGACTACTGTTTAGCATCCTATACAATCTAATTATGAATAAAATTCAGTTGGGAAAGAGATAACATGAAGACTGTTAATGAAAATAAAATTCCACTGCTTAAAAATAAAAAAATATATGTACACCCCAGGCTGTATATAGCACTCGTCATTTATGAAGAGGGTGATGAAAGCTTTAGAAACAGCTTTAAAGCATTTTGGTGTGGTAGGAAAATTTTTTTCCTATTTTTCAGATAAGGGACTGGGTTTTAATTGTCAGACAGGAAAATATGTTGTGGAAAAAGAACTGATCTAGTCTTTTGAGAAACTCATTCAGAAAAACTGATTCAAAAGAACTGATCTCCTGAACTGCAGTCTAACCTCTTAGGTACAAAGCTATCGGTTTTCCCTCTGCCATTCTCTGTTACCATTGACAAAGTTGGATACCATTATGGTAAATACGCTGTTTCAACGTCTCCGTTCTCTTTAAATGTTCAGAGTCAAACATACCACTGTGTACATCTTCAAAAGCTGATTTACACAGCTGAGTTTCTAGCTCCTAAGGAGAAAAGCAGTAGGAGGAATGTTCTAATTAGCATTCAAAAGTTGATCAAAATAGCAAATACATTACTGGAACAGCTGATTTAAATAACTTGTAATTGAAGACACCAATTTCCAGACCTTGAGGGTTTGTAATAAAATCAAGAACAAATAAAAGAAAAAGGAAACAAAACAAGCCTTACCCAGGCAACTAACTATTCAGGTTCAGAATATCAATAGACTGTTCTCTCTTCTAAACTGTCATTTACTGTTATCTTCCTGGAAAAGTGACTTTTCAGAGGGGATTTTTTACAGCATTTATCTGCATACAGTGAAGGTGATAAGGTAAGAGCTTACATTTTGCTCTCACACTGGTCTGATATGCAAGGTTTCCTTCTCTCATCATTCCTCTTTCTTCTATTTGATGCTGTGACCATTTGCTGAGTATTTAACAGTCCTTAATCACAGGTCCTGGGGCCATGCTTTTCCAAGCAAGACTCATTGCATGGAGAGCAAGAAAACCTTGGAGCAGATAAAACTGTGTGATAGTCTTTCGCTTTTACTGTTTAATTCCTTCAACAGACTCTGAGTGTGGTGAAATAGTCTCCTCACTTTCCTGAGCAAGCAAGTCATATGAAGACTCATCTGGGTAAGTTGGGGACATACATTCCAAATTCTAGCTATTTCAACTGTTAAAGTGGATTTTCTACACACACAGTGTAACAGGAAATTGGGATTTTTCATTATTCTATGTGGTGACAGACAGGAACTGACCTGAACCTTCACTCCAGACTTGAAGATGGTGTAGGCTGAACATTACAAAAGGATTATCATGAATATTTGTTCAAGTACATTTATTTTATTATGTGCACCTCTTTTAATGATGTCTTTCAAATGGACATTCAGGGCAGGATGCTTTTCTAGCATGAAGCCACAAAGAGAGGCAATCTGAGATTTATTCACAAAGAACAGAGAGACAATAATCTCACATTTACATCAATGAGCAGAGAGTAGGAAATATGGGAGACTGTGACAGCAAAGGGCAGGGTCCAGTTTCCCCTTGGAATACACTTGGTACTGAGGAAATTAAGTGAGCCAGACAAAGATCTAACATGTATGCTAGGACTTCTTGTGCTTATATATGAGCTGCTAGTAAATTGATGCAGTTCTGCTGAAGTGATTTTCATGGGTTTACACGAAGGTCTTCAATTTCTACTCTGCAGCTGGCTGCTAAATACTGTGGTAGCAAATTTATTTTATGGATGATAACTTAAACAGTATTTACAGGACCCAAACCCAGTATTTTAAACACATCTAAAATACTGCTTTTCTGCTAACTCTCCCAGAGATAGTCAAACTCCAGCTTTTTTTCTCCAACTATTCTTTCAAGAACAGTTACACTGAAAAAATAATGTATATTTGTAATGCGAATAATAACGTAAGTGCATAATACAAACGGAGACTTCATTAATCACATAATGTATTTGCTATGAATTATTAATTTAGATACCATTTAAATTAAGATTTTATAGGTGAGAAAAAGTAGGCAGTCTCTTTTTGCTTTCTTTTTGCTTTTCATTTCAGAATATCTCTTTTGCCTCAGAAGGATGCAGGATATATTTGTAAAACCAACTTAAAAAGGAGTAGCCGTAAAGCAGGAGTTTTAAGGAAAGTTTCAGAGAGAAACTTGTTATGACATGGCTTGTTTAGTTTGTAGGCCAAGTAGCTTCAGAAATATGTGCTTCAAATATACATCCAGATGTTACAGTGCTGATGAGAAAAGAACAGATTATGAATTTCTTTTGCTGGTGACGATTCATTCTGGTTACATATCTTTTAAACATTAACCATACATACATATTTTGCTGTTTTCTTTTTTATATCTCACCATTGCCACTGAAGACTTTACAAAGGAAAACTGTGGAACTGGAACTATGCTCAGGCATTGCTTGGAAAACTGACAATGGCCTGGTCCAGAGCTCTGTGAGGAACTCTTCTGGAAAAATAACCCAGTATGTAATAGAGTCCCAAGTCTGGGAACATTCCCTAACACTCTCTAATCTACTTAGAAGAGATACAAAGATAAGGGACCCTGTATTAAACATTATAACATCTTTTGCCTTTCTTTTGACCTGTAAATTTCCCATATAATTTCAGATATGCAGAATAAGGTGCATCCATCCTCAAAGAAATGGCCAGCATATTAACACAGTTAGCTGGTAGCCCATCATGTTTTCCAAGTAAAGCAAATTGTCTGTTATTCGTATTATAGGAAAGTTCATAGAACATCTCAAGCATGGCTCCAGAGGATAAGTTCATGAAGGCCAGAATGTATTTTAGCTGTCTTGATCTCATACAGGTGTTTTCTTATGTCTTGCTATTATAATGTAGTATGGCATGTTAATAAATATAACGAATATTAGATGTGGATTTTCAACACCACTTAGAATTAAAGTGAAGGACTGTATCAGATTTGCTTTCTCTGTTCAGCTCGAGGTCAGTGACTGTGACAATGTTTAAATTCCACTGCACTGTTTTCTCTAGAGGTTTGTAATTAGACCTTTGAAAGAAGCAATGCCTTTTTATTACTAGTGGCACAGAAATAGATTTGGAAGCAGAGAAATATGCAGTAGAATATCATTACATCTTCATATAAATTAACATAAAAAAGGTTTTGATTCATATCTATGCAGGCTTTTGTCAATCGTCAATATTCATGTATTTGTGAGGAGAGCACAGGGTAGAATATTTCAGGGAGCAATGAAAGCATTGCTGCCTATTTAAGGAGTGTGGTTTCTGGAAAGCTATCTTTTCCTCTCTGCTTGTTTATGGAAAACTATTTTTATAAGATTTTTGCTTTTGTTATTTTGAGGTAAATATTAAGAAAGGGAACATGACAATGATATTAATATTTAAATTAAACCAAGTGTTAGAAAACATTTGTGTCAGGAACAGCTTTAAAAAAGGAGATGCTAATTTATTTTAATTATGCCTGGGAATTTTCTTCCAATACATTCCTCTACACACAGGTGCTAGTTCCATTTGCTGTTTCTGCACAAATCCATCTCTCAGCCTTTTTGAAAGCTCTCAAATAATAATGGAATACCCTTCTTCATTCAAAGACCCAAACCATTTTCTTCTCTTTTTAATATGTCTTCCTCTAAGAATGCCACAAAGAAATGGGGCACCTAATCAAAGCATATCAGAGGGGTCAGTGGATTATAAATATGGCTGTTTACTGAATCAAAGAGAAGTTAAGTCCAAGAAGTATATACACATGCTGTTTCACATCAGCATTCAGCAGCTGAGCGTCAGACTCCAGGAATATAAATTGACCCAAGTTAAGAACGCCTCTTCTTTACCTTGTGTTTATAGATGGTCTTCTTAGACTACAAACTGAGTAAGGGACTATGTGGGGATGAAGAACACGGATTTTAGTGGTGTGAAAAGTAGTATAAATTATAAGACCAAGAAAACACATATGTGGGTGTGTACATATACGACTGTACATTTGCAAATGAAGAGAAACAAGAAACCTTCCTGATGGAAAGACTATGGGACCACTAGGTGTCGTTCTTGTTCCATGTTTCTCATTGGCCATATTTCAAACAGATAGTCAATAGGGAGTTTCTGCAAAATTTAAGTTTTTATACTGCTAACATTTTATGTCTGGTAGTTTTATTATGTGCACTACTGTCCTCTAGGGAACATACTGCAATACATATTTTCTTTCAGCCCACAGGTTATTGTTGTTCTGAGTTCTGTTGTCAAAAGTCACCACCTTGCTTGGCATTGCTGCTTTCATGGTTTCCTTAAAACAAAAAAATGAAATAATAAACAGTAGTCATGCCTTGCCTGAGGCATTAGTGTTATGATTTGTGCATGAAATATTAAGTGCCTCCTGTGGGTTTAATACTTTATTTTTAAAATAACGGTTAACATGATTTACTTCAAAATAATGTTTGGGTAATTTGCTAAAAAAAAATAAAAAAATCAGTATTTCAAGATGCTTAATCAGAACTTCTACATGTTATTTACTAAGTAAATAGTTACAGATTTTTTAGATATTTCAGCATGTTATACCATAATATTTATACTCTTATTAATGTATTTTAAACCCAAGATTTTGTCCCTTTGTCTTCTTTAATTTTAGGATTTTTTACCTTTCCATTCAGTCTATTTTAAACCAGTCTCTAGGTATTTGAAGGTTTCACCACTGCTTTAATTTCCATTGCCTTTGCTTGGTTTATATCTAAGGTTCAGTAACATCCCCTGTTTAAACCAAGACAGATTAACAAACTGGATTACAAATGTCTGCAGTGGAATTAGGCAAATATGATGGGGCACTAAAACGGTACTGGAAATATATCAAATATAGCCTATATTATACTGACAAAAGCTGCACCATGTTTAGGGAGGCTTCTTTCCCTGTATACCCAGGCACAGCTGACAAAAGGCTTAAGATGCATTTTAGGTATTTAGAAGTTTCTGGGGTTCTTTTAATGTATTTCTGACACATCACTGACCTTTTTTTGTAGCAAAATCATATCAGTATTTTGCCTGGGTAAAACAATCCACTTACATATGACCTGTTTACAGACTGTCATGACATTCTTCAAGGTTTAAAGTATCTACTTGATATTCTTAAATAATAGCATAAACATACATTTGATAACATCCAGCAAACTGAAGAACATGTAGTTTGGCTCAACAGTTCCCTGCTCATTTTTGTAGCTTTGGATGTGTGAATGGTAAATTACTACAAGTATTCACACTGCAATATGTTTTTGTGTATATTCTGTGCTCTTCACTACTCCAGAAGAGGATAGCTATTAGCCCTGAAATATCAAGGAGTAGATTTAGCAGGAAGCAGAGAAAGGTAAGAGAGTAAACAAAGCTCAGAACCTGGTCCTTTAAACTTATTACTGTCATTTGGAATTACTGTCTGGTTTTCAAAACTGTAGTGATATAAAGCTAGTTGGAAAACAAAATGCTGTATAATACCAGAAGGTGAAGGTATTGGGCAGCCTGGATTGAAATTCCATTGGTTTATTGGAAATAATTACCACAGAGAAAGATATTGTTTTGTTTGTTATTATTAGAAAAAATAACAATGCCATTAGAGTAAGTAAGAAAAGAGTCAATTCTACAGTACCACTGACCTTTGTTATCGGGGTTAAAGCACTTCATTAGGATAGTGAAGGGAAATTAAAATTGTGGTTACTTAGCTTTGTCTGTTCTCTGTTATCTTTAAGTTATTATCAGTTTATTGCAATCTACACAACTCTGCTAGAAAACAAAACCATTCATATTCTAAGTGAACTTTGACATGCGTTTTAAAGCAATGTTTTTGCATGTGTTAGAAGAGGTGGTCCAGAGCAGAGCTTTGATTTTTCCTTATGAACAGCTACCTGGTCATGACATTTCTTCATGAACAAAACACCTCCCTTTAAAGAACTGTTCACGGGTTTCCATTTTGTGAGTGCACTTTTAAATACATAGTGTACTTCAGACATAAAAGATACAATTTTCATAATTTGCTATCCTTTCTTAATGACAGACACCATTTCAAAACAAGTAATCCAAAACTGAAACATGGGCCTTATTTAATTGTATACAAACTTGACACGGATCATACATCTATGATGGTAGCTCATTTGTACCTATTCTTACTTGGATCATGTTACATTGTCATTTGCCTTAAGACACCCATATCAAGTAAAGGCTTTCCGTGGGAGAGATATACTTCATAAGTATGGGTGGACTTCTGCTTGATGCAGATGTTTCTACAGCTGCAACTCCATGCCTGTCATATGTTCTAACACAAGATACACCAACTTTCCTATTCAGCCCAATAAGTTTAGAGCAGGTTTTATTCACTCATGGTGATGCAATGTGCTTCCAAGAAAGCAATGCATAACAAAGGGAGTGCCACTTTTTTGTCTATTTGTCTTGCCACTTAGCTGTAGTATTTCAAGCTGGAGTGTGAGGTGCCCCATGAAGTAATTTGCTTACTTTTTGTACCTATGAGATGTCCTGATTCTATATACCTCCATGTACTCCTAATGTGGGTAAGGAGACTGTGATGAAGACCTGTGCAAGCCCAAGCATTATATGCTCATTGTTTTATAAAACTGGATTACTGTAAGATTATTTCTTACAGAATTAGTCAAAGGAAGCAGGGATCCTGGTAGAATCTCATATCTGAGCTGGTGGAAAAAGTTAGCTCAAGTACTGAACTGTCTGAATCATTTTGGGGTTTTTATGTTACAAGATTGTTGGTTTGTGTTGGGATGTTTAGAGGTATGCTGTCAGCTCACATTTTCTCTTTTAAAGACACATATATTCAGAAGTCTTTTCCATGGGTACTTATCTCTATAAACCACAAGCATCTCTGTGATACTTGAAATTTTCTCAGCATTAAATAATTAAGGTTTTGTGCTACATTTAGTTTGTCCAAGCAGCACATACTGTGGGCAGCTGTTTGGCTAAAATATTTGCTTCATACTGTCCAAGATAGTTACCTATAGCTTGCTAAAAAGTGGAAGGCTATAAACTTTCTATTTGCTGTAATACACTTAATTTTGACTCCAAAAGGAAGTAAGTTAAAATTAAATTTCAATGAGATATGAACCTACTGTCTCTCTTAAATAGGTTGGACAGACAAGTGTAAATCTGTAACATTAGCAAAAATTAATTATTGGCACTTTTTGTGAACCTTTTTGGTGAACCAGAATGTTATTTTAGAAGAGATTTCTGGAAGGCAGGTGTAGAAAAGGCAACAGAACGTTACAGAAGGTGACAGAAGTGTTGATGATGTACGATGAATGGAGATATAAGGCAATTGTCTGTCAGGAAGACTCAAACTTGTCTAATTATGTCTTTATAGCATGCCTAAGAGCTGAAACAGTGCTGGAAACCAGACCACTCTGGATACATATCCTTGACTACATTTCACATCAAATAATGAGGGAATACTTTATATACTCCAAATTTTATGTACTCTAAACACTACATGTTGTCATCTGTAGGGCAATATATAAATTTAGGAGCAAAAGAAATGAGTCACCACAGATATTTGTGTAACATAAAGTAATAATATCTCTAGGAAATAGAATTTCATATTTGAAGATGCAAAAATAGAAATGCTTTGTTTCTGACATTTAGAGACATAACTGACAAGTGTATGCTCTCCTAAATTTTTCTCTTTTTTTTCTTACCTCACTCTTGCAGCTTTTGTTTGACTTCAAGTTCCATCTCTTCAAATTCCTTTGTCAACTCGCTGCCTTTGCTGTGTCTAGAATTTAATTGCTGTAGTCTGGTCTCCTTTTCTCATTCAGAGTGAGATGGCAGTTGAGAAGGGTGAAGTACCGGCAATCCCTGCCAGATTTTTTTCTTCCTCTGCCTCCAGTTGCTTTTGCTATATGGCTTTGCATTAGGCTGTGGATAGTGGTTCAGCAACTGTCATATCAGTACAATCATGTTCAACTCCCTGGACCTGCAGCAAAGTAGAAAGAGCTGTGGGAAAATATAGACTGCTTATATGATGTTTGCCTAAATGAAAATGCATTGTATATATCATAGTACTTGCATGAAGCCAGAGGTGGAAAAGAGGACAAATATTATCCAGTTCACTTCTGTTTTGAATTCAAAAGAGTAGTAGCTCATCGGGGTTGTGTGAGGAAATGTAATGCAAAGTAAAACATACAAATCATACAATGTCTATTAATACTGAAGGGATCTACATTAGTTCTATAGTCTTTAACTAGTAAACACTGTACTGATGCGTGAAATAATCAATTAAAAACATTTAGTTGTTGAGCTACTTGCAGTGAATTTCCAACTGCTAGCAGAAACTGTAACACAGTCTCAAAAGAAGTCCTTACCTTTCATCTCTCTTGAAATTGGAGTGACAAACCGTGGTGCACTGAACCACATATTAAGTGAGGCAACAAAGCCTAAATTACCGAACTAACTGCTGCTAATCCCTGTCAGGACTAGTAATATGGTCTTTGATGTAGTAGACTTATACAACACCTTCCATAATCACAACTGAACTTGAACAGCTAGGTCTTTAGTCCAGGGCAGCTTTAGTCCAGTCCTGGGTTTGATGCATCTCTCCTATGAGGACAGGCTGTTCAGCCTAGAGAACAGAAGTCTCAGTGGGATCTTATCAACATATATAAACACTTGAAGGGAGGACACTAAGAAAATGAAGCCAGAATGTTTTCAGTGGTGCCCAGTGACAGGACTCAATCTGAAACACATTTTCACTGTGAGGGTAACTGAGCAGTGACACAGGTTGCCCAGAAGGATTGTCAATTCTCCCTCATTGGAGATATTAAAAAAACATCTGGACATGGTCTTGGACAATTGCCTCTACGTGGGCCTGTTTAGCAGTGGGGTTGGACCAGATGATCTCTAGAGGTCTCTTCCAACCTCAACCATTCTGTGGTTCTGTAGTTTATCTATCAAATGTTATGTCATCAATAATTTCTCTTAGTGGTGGAACAGAAACTAGGGCAGCTTAATATGAAAATTTAAAAAACTCCACCTGACTGATTATGATACAACTTTAGGGATATTCATATTGACATGCAAGAGTGATCAGTTCTTAGTTTGAGTTTTGATGAGTGACCAGTCTGGCTAAGTGACCAACTTTCTTCTTATTTGAAAGCTCTGTCTTGCTTTATGCAAAATATAAGTGTTCGCTAGTTACAAAATGATCAGCCCTGTCCTGTCTTTAATCTGCTCCTATACTTTCCAAAATACACAGACTCTATGCATAGTGAAAATATTGCTGTCAGGCCAACAAATGCACTAACAGTGATGTGGTCATGGAAACAACTTTGTTTCCTTTATAAAGAGTTTATTTTATCTTTGGGGCAGGCATACAGTTGAGGGATGGCCAGAATGCTGGCCATGATCTGTCTAGCCTATGAATAGATGGGCCATGAAGGGCAACCCACTACCCTCTGTGTGCATTACATTATACACAAATAAGTAACTGCCAATCAAAAACTACCGGTCATCTTATGGCCTATCTGTCACAGTAAAGAAAATGCATATACAGAAAGTATAGTTACCTGCAGTTTAGAAGACATGCTAAGTTTGTGGTTTATTATGTTTATAATTAATGAATAGAGATCAAGTGAGACAGAAATACTGCTTTCTTTCACCCTACTGATGGAAACTACTGGATGGGCTCATTCCTAGACACATAAATTACTTAAAATGAATTGTGGCATAACTCGCACTAGTGGGTATGCCATAGTTAAGAACAGAAAGAAAGAATAAAATCCATTAGGAAGAGAGATCCTCCAGCATTTTTCTCCTGTAGCAGCTCCATGCACTATACCTTGTGTTTATTGCCTGTTTAAATCACATAAATCAATCATATTTGTTTGATTCAGGGAAAATTAGAAGAAAGATTAAGTTCTTCCTTTTTCAATTTAATTATGTTCCAGCTTTTTATTTACCTTGGAAATACTATTTTCTATTGTATTAGAACTGAAGCTTAATAACGAAAAATTTAGATTTTCGCCAGCAAGTCACTGCTACAGACAATTCTAGATCACTGTACCCTGTGATGGCAGCATCTCTCCATTGCTCGTTTTAGACCAGTAAAAGATAATTTGGAATATTAACCAATTAACAGCCCTACCCAATTCAGTATACTCAATCTGATAGCTACTGTATTTAGTTGAACGTTCATGAAAAATTTACAATTTAATATTTTCTTTCCCCCTTTAAAAAACCAATGGTATAGAGATGGTACATAATTTTGAGCTTCTTTATTATGTATATTCTGCAGTAATATAATAGCAGAACTTCTAATAAACAGAAGAATTAATGAGATAGATTTTTATAGGCTTTACTTGAGGCTCACTTTTCTTGCCAGTAAGAACAAAAGTAATCTTTTCTTCTACAAAATTTCAGTCATATTTTGAGAAACCTGAAAATTAAAAGTTACTCAGGTGTGATTTTATGTTAACATATTCTCTTGTACAGCATATCTCGAGGCCACATTTAGCAGGCATGAAAACCAGTGAAGAAAATAAAGAATGACAATATATTTTAAATATCAAAAGGCTTTGTGGTAAAGTGGGAAACACAGTGACCTTGTCATTTTAACTTACTACTCCACACAGATCCTAAGCAAGTACAATTACACAGAGCCTGAAGGTGTACAATTGTAGGCACTGAATAGGTTCGGCATTTAATATTACTAAGTTACAGGTTGCTTAGTTCTCTCAGGCTACAGAATCACAGAATATTTGAGGTTGGAAGGGACCTCTGGAGATCATCTAGTCCAATGTCCCTACTCAAAACAGGGTCAGACAGTGTAGGTTGCTCAGGGCTGTGTCCCACCAGGTTTTTAATATCTCCAAGAATGGAGATTGAAAATATCTCTGGGCCACCTGTTCCTGTGTTTAACCACACTCATGTTAAAAAAAGTGTTTTCATATGTTCAGACAACATCTCCTGTGTTTTTGTTTATGCCCACTGTCCACCTCCCGCACCCCCATCATCAGATATTTACACTGATAAGATTGCTTTGATCCTTCTCTTCTCTAGGCTGAACAGTTCCAGCTCTTCCAGCCTCTCCTTGTATGTCAGTTGCTCCAAAACCTTTATTATCCTAGTGGTCTGTAGCTGGACTTACTACAGTATGGCCATATTCTATTTACTCTGGGGAACCTTGAGATAGGCAGAGCACTCCAGGATATAAAGTTCAGGTCATAGAATTCCTCAATATCATGTACTGCTACATTGTAACTGCACAAAGTCTTTTTAATCAGCATTCCTAAAAATAACCTTTTGTTGTTGTTTGGAAAAAACATAGAAAATGGAGTGCCAAAGAACTGAACTATTGTTGGTCCAAGGTATCCTGAGGGGGTTTTTCTTGTTTGTTCTGTTTTTTTTTTTTTTTTTATTATTTTTTTTTTAATTTTTTATTTTAAATTAAATTTAATTGGAAATAAATGTATGTCCCATTAAAAACTATTTAGCATGGGATTTCCCAGCATATCATGAGTCACATATATGGCATAAAAATAAAGTAAGGTCTTACTGGCAACCAGTTTCTTAGAAAAGGGTCGGCTAGGAACAATTCATCATCCCCCATGAAACACTGAGGCTACATCTACATGACCAAGAGTACCAACAGGTAAGTATGGCTGTGAAGAGCAAAATAATTGGTGGGCTTGAAACAACATTTTCAGGGTTTTTCTACTTTGAACTAGTTCTAGGCTGGCACTCATTAAATGAACGATGATTTGCTTCAGGAGAGCATTCAACATGTTACTGAAGTCTATTTCAAGTTTAGTTTCATCCTAAAAGAATCCATTTCATGTGTCCCAAGACACATTTTGCAATGTGAACCAAAGAACAGTAAGTGGAGATGACTGGGATATTCACTTCAAAGGTGTATTCTGACCCAATCTAAAACACTTAATATGGACACACTCCAAGGCTCAGAATTAATTTGATAGTAAAGGCCCAAGGAAAAGAAGTCTAGGTCAGTTAATGACCTCTTCTCTTTGAAATTTAGCTTGTAAGACAGTCTGAGAGGAAATTAATTTCTGATGCATTATTCACTGTTTGTTGGACCAATAATAATGGTAAAATAGCTTAGTGGAAAATGAAGTACTATTTTGCTGGTATTCATTCTTTCTGGTATAGTGCGGAATTCTTGGTGTTTCAGACAGGATGTTTACTTGAAATAGATGAACAACAACATCAGCTGTCATTACCATTTAACTGACTAGAAATTCACATCAAGGAAGTGCATTTTCAGTGACTTTTCCAAGCCAGTAATGTAACTTCTATTCTTTAAGTATTTTTCTTTTAAATCTGCATCCTTATTGAAAAGACACTCAACTAATGGGTGACTCTCTACTAACTTCAGCACATTTTGCATCAAATCTAATTTTCCATAGTTGTTCTGCAGATGTATTATACAGGAGAGAAATATAGCAAATATCAAGAAGAATTTACAGATGAAAGGAATAACTGAGCTTGCAGAACTCCATACAAATCAGCACAATAAAGTAAACTTTTTGTTTGTTTTTAAACTTGTGAATAGTTTGGTACACTAGGACTCACAACTTAGATAATGAGAGCAGTAATAAAGCCAGGACTGTACGTAAGAGAACTGATATTTATTTACCACCTTGCTCTTGATACCATGAAACTAGTTTCTAAAAAAGAAGGTGTTAGCTTTATTAGTTAACTTGTTAGTCAGAAGATTTTCAGTAAGCTATACTTCTATAATCAATGTGCAGGAACAGTATCATATTAAAAGAATTGGTCTTTTTCAATGATAGTGTCATATAAATCTGCCATTAAATTTCCATTTAATCAGGGAACTCTGTGGATTATGAGATGAGTAAGGATTCAAATACTTTTAAAAATGCAAATATTCAGGTATTTGCTATTTTAAGCCTAACATAAATTCTTAGACAACTTCTGTCATTTAATATTATTTGAAATTTGATAACCTTTAATACTTCAATAGTTATTTCTATATCTATATTTAGCATTATATTCAGCAGTTTCCTCAGAGAGCGCAAACTGGAAAGGATGAGCTCACTGTTAGAGGTAAAAATGAATGGACATCAGAAAGGCAGGTCATTGTTCAGGTTGTTATAGTATTACTTAAAGTCATATAATTATATAGCATTTCAATACCTCATAAAAACATACAACACAAAGAACAAAATGGAGAGAAAATCAGAAAGGTAACAAAGACCATGTCTGTGATCAGCCAACATGACCTCTACTTGAATGTGAGGTTTGGAAGGTCATCTGTCCTTC
Organism: Athene noctua; assembly: GCF_965140245.1. Classification (NCBI taxonomy): domain Eukaryota; kingdom Metazoa; phylum Chordata; class Aves; order Strigiformes; family Strigidae; genus Athene; species Athene noctua. The sequence goes on from NC_134037.1 coordinate 24,778,651, forward strand.
CTGACCAGCATGAAACAACTGTGAATGTAAACAATACTGCCGATAAAATCTCCTCTACTGATGAAATCTGATGAACAGAAACGGATGAAATAGTTCCCATATTCCAAGGAAATTAAGTTTGTTCAGGAGGATGATTTTATAAATGTATGTGCATTAACACACCTACTAGATGAAGTCATGTTGCATTTTGTTAAAATATCAACACATGCACTACAAACACCATAGTCTGAAATTCTTTTTCTTATCACTTCATGAAGCCAATTGAAGTCCTGTGCTTATCTACCATCTGAAAGAGATTTCTCAAAATTTCTTCTTCTCCAAAGTGTCATGACTCCTGACATCAATATCAGACACTGATTTTGACTTTATCAGAGAATATTTTCTTCTTTTCTTTTCTTTTTTTTTTTTAAAAAAAATCAGTTCTTATTATTTTTCCCAGAAGCTGACTACCATGGATGTAATCATCTAATAACAGTAATGAATGGCCACAGCATTCTGAGGCTAAGTGGCATCCCTATAGAGTGCCTCACGTTTTCTAGTAGCTGGGTGGGGGCTGTTGAAACTATAGTTCCCTGACCTTGTTGGAAACAACAAATTACATTTTTTTCTGTATCCCTTCAAGCTTTAATTTCTTATCCCACCACTTTCACACTTCTTGTACAGAATTTTCTGTGAGAATGAGTTAACTGACCCTTCAACTCATCGCAATTACTGCATCTGGAAAATGTTGCTGATATCACCAGCCTGTTGCATAATGATACTGTGAGAATTAAAGTACTATAAAAATGAAAAATATAATCTTATTATCTTCTATTTTCTTTTTTGCTAGAATAGCAGTTTAATTCTAAATATACCAGTTTTAAAACCCCAACTTTAGAAAACATACGCCAGTTCTTTCACAGCACTAACATTTACTAGAATACGTATATTTCAACTGTGCTTACCCATGAAGGCAGTTATTTTATATGTTTACTCTTTTATTACAAGACCTTAATTGGAAGTTTGCTCATCAGGCTATGGAGAGTTTAATTAAACTCAATGAAGAAAACACTGAGAGGAAAAAAAAGCAAGCTCTTAAATGTGCTATTTTTGTTCTGATTTTACAATAGCATTTTTCTCCCTGATTATGCTATCTCATATTAATAAACAAAACAATAAAAACCCACCTCTGGATTCTGTTAATTTAAATATTGGCAGCTTTCAGGCTTATTTTGTATTCTCAGCCTGGCTTGAGTTTTTTAGCATCTCCAAGAGAGCCTGGAGGGGCTTTTTTCATTCGAGTTCATATCTCAGGCACATGAAAAATATCATTTATTTGCTGCTGTTATTTTGTGGTTGGGGAGCGGGACTGCTTGCTCACTGAAGCATTTGTATCTTCTTCACCAAAGTTAATGGGAATATGCTTGTGCATCAACACGAAGGTAGGGTAATGTGCCCATCTTTTTATGGAGATGAGAAGAGACATTCTAAGATGGTGTTACACTTATTAACTAGAATGTTGTCTTACAAATGTAATCTGGAAAATGAAAGAAATAAACTAATGGTTCAAGATGTAGGCACTTATCTGATGGCACTCTGTCTTGTGTAAGCCCTCTCTTCTTGATGAGTATTCCTCCACTCAAGGAATCTTTCACTCAGAGAGGGTTTATGCAGGTCTTGAATGTGGAAATTTTGCTTAGTCACCATGCTGAGAGAACTGTGCTTTTCCACCAATAGTAATAACAGCTTAGCCACATACTTTCTCCATCTTTTAACCTGGGCTGCACTTTATCTCTTCCATGGCATCCATAGACATCTCCCATACAAAAGTACTTGGACCAGGGTTAGGCATACAAGTACCTTTTCAGTCTGTGGATTGAATGGAGAGGCTTTTCTTTTCCAAGTAAAGGATTTCTCGTATTGCTCTTTTGGAGTGCAGAAATTTTTCTTTGACAGTTACATGTTTAAATATAAAACCTAAAATACAAAATGACTGTAGAATACTGATGCTAAGAAGAAATACTCTAAAAGATTCTGATCTCAGCTTAGGCCAGTAATAGAGTTGGATTTACACTGTCATGGAACTAGAACTTGAGTCATCATTTACAAAAAGAGAGGACACTATCCTAAATTTTCTGTTACCAGACTACAGATAATTCTCAAGACAGCTGCAGCCTGCAGACTATATGTTCTCTCCTTCGCTTGCCTTGCAGCAGCGTGTAAAAACCTGGAGAGAAGTTAGGGATTAATTTAAAAGCCTGACCTGCAGGGAGAATGGCACACACCATGGGATAGATAAAAACAACAAATAACTATGTCACACTGATTCTTTAAGCCTGGCTGTCTAGAAGGTAAAGAATAAACCCTCCTGAGAAGAGGAGAAATCAAAAGAAGAAAAAAACCCAACAAACTGGAATAGAAATGGCTTTAGAAGACAGGGATCCACCAGTAGAGAACAAAAAACCAGTGAGCTGATTGTCCAGAAAATAGTATATTTACATTAATTTCAGCATTCATTCTCTTGAAATTCAACGATGTTGAAGCAGTAAAAAATACCATGAACAAGTAGAGACTCTAAAGGTGAAATTTTGCTTTATTCATACAGGTATAAATTTATTCCAGTGGAAAAAAAAGAGGTTTATGATGATGTAATAAAAGAACTGTCACTCATATTTTTCAAAAATATATATCTGTTATCTAACATTTTCAAAAAGGTAATTTTTTATACAAGCAGAAAGCACAAAACTGCTGCTGTCACATCCAGTATGAGATGTAGCTAAGACTTCCGAAGTGTGAGAAGCTGTGCAGGAAAAAAATGACAGACTAAAAAGGTGCCAGAATTTGCAATAACCTTCCAGTGAGAATCATAAGGGAGAAAAACAATGAATGTTTAAAGAAGACAAAAAGATTTTATATGTTCACTTTAGCATGGAAATGGATCTGAGTATCCTTTACTCTTTGGAACTGGAAAAAGAAGGTGAAAAAGGAAAAGGTCCCTGGAGAAGTCATGGGAATGTGTGAGACAGAAACTGAGAGGCCAAGGGTGTTCACTCTGGAAGCACACTTTGCTCTGCTTACAAAATGGTATTGCAGATCTCTGTTTCACACTGGGGGCTGGAGACCATGTGTTTGCCAAAAAGGCAAAAAAAATCTTGAAAGTAAGTTGCTCCTCTTAATTTCAGTCTATCTTCCTGGATAATTCAAGAAGAAATGGAAATGCAGCCTCTCAAATCAGCATAGATCTTTGTTTCAAGGAAAAATAAGATAAATTTTAAAAACATTTTTTTACCTCAGTGTTTTTTGAACTTCCATGATTTGGTTATTCAAAATAGCTAAAACCCACATGTATAGGAGAATAACAACTTATTAAATTTGAATTGCAAACATCTCTGTTTTGTAAGTAGGGGTAAGAAACATGAAGATGTTACAAGCTTTTCTACAGTGTCTAATCAGATAAATGCTCATGTTAGTCCTGCTTTGGGTTCAGAGGAGAGATAAATACACTCTCGTGTCAAGACTCTAAGAGAAACTTTTTTTTCAGTGGCACCCAAATAAATTTAAAGTAGTTTTCTCATGATGGTATCATAGTGCCACAACAGGATCATAAGTTAATCTTAGCCCTGAAGTGAATCTCCTTAAATATTTTCATCCTGGTGCACTCTCCATAGAAGACCACAAGAGGTTTTACACTGAAAAAGACAGCTTTTATCAAAATGTAAAGTAAAATCTTTTTTCACAGAAGAAAAAAGAAAAAAAAAAAAAAAGAGTGGGTAAAACAAAAGAGTAATGAGACAGATTTACACAAAAATCTGGTTTTGACCACTATGTCTCTGCAAGGAAGGTTCTCATTTTAGCACTTTCAGTGACTTTCAGCAATCTCTGGTCTCATCCCTAGGAAATATTTCTTTCTGTCACCACAAAGGCCTGGCCCTATCTGTCTGTGCCCTGCTCCTCTCAGTGGACTTGCCCAAGCTCTTAGCTTTGCTGACCTCTTTCTTGCTCCTTTCTTCTGTGTTGCACCTCACAGTCTCAAAGCATCTCTGCCCTCAGGTAGGGCAATTACACTACAGCAGCAATGCGACTGGGAAAGAAGGAGCTTCTGTTCTTTAAATGGATATTGGTGAACAACTCCTCATCTCTTCCAGGTGACTTTAAATTTAAAATGAGAACAAGCTAATAGGAAAAATTCAGTCAGGCATAATAATATTCTAGGTTCTTTCCTCTGGATGTAAAATTCAGAGTAGCCACTGTCTTGGTAGTTCATCAGAACCATAAATTATTGCCAAAAGTTTTTTTGTAGTGTTTTATAAGAGTGTCAGTCATCCATCAGGACCACTGCCCTCTGTTGTGCAAAGAATGAGCTCAGATCTGGTACCTGTTGCAAAGAATTTAAAATCTGTGCTTAAAAGAAGTGATATCAATGGATACAGATGGACAGGTGAACAAAGCTCAACAAGTAACAAAAAAGTAACAAAACCAATTAGTAGATTAGGTAGTTATTTCAGCATATGAAATATTGTCAAGTGTGGAAAAGTCTTTTCTCATGAAAGATTTTGTCTTTCTTATTCTTCCAGTTTTTGTGTTTCCAATGAAGAGATTTATTTTACTGTCCTGCAATCTGGATCAGTCAAAACTGAGGTAATGTAATTCTTACAGATCTGAGAAAGCTGTATATAATGCTATTAAACAGTTGCAAAAGTAGTCATATTATTGCCTTATTTAAAGTCATCACATATGGGGTATAAAGATGCATTTATGTGCACAAAAAGCAGCTGATCAGCAAAGGAGAACACAGGTTTTCAAAGCTAGAAAAAGAAAACAAGAGAGGGCATATCTTAAGCCATGATAACTGTTTCTGCTTTCATCTCTGCATATAGATTTGTTGGGAGCACAGGGTGAGGAGAAGGAATGTGCAAGAGATTCAAGATTCATGCAGTCAGCATGTTGCAGTCATGTAAACATCCCAACAACATCCTTACTAATCTAGCAAGTAGGACCTTAAACTAGGATTTGTGGGGATTGGAGATTGAAGCAAAAAGAGAAAGGAAGGAACAGGGGTCTGCAGCTTGAACTCAAGTTAGCAATGCACCCTTGCATCAGTGAAGGCTAACTACGTACTGGGGCATATTTGCAAAGTGCAACCAGTTGGTCAAAGGAAATTATATCCCTATCTACTTGGCTCTCCTGAGACTGCCTGTGGAGAACTGTGTCCAGTTTTGCATTTCACTGTACAAAAAAGTCCTCCAGCAGAGGAATACAAAGATGATTAAAGACAACAACCCCCAGCAGCGCTACAGGCTTGGGGAAGAGTGGCTGGAGAGCTGCCAGTGAGAGAGGGACCTGGGGCTGTTGATTGACAGCCCAATGAACAGGAGCCAGCAGTGTGCCCAGGTGGCCAAGAAGGCCAATGGCATCCTGGCCTGTGTCAGGATTAGAGTGGCCAGCAGGGACAGGGAAGGGATCTTACCCCTGTACTTGACACTGGTGAGGCCGCACCTTGATTACTGTGTTCAGTTTTGGGCCCCTCACTACAAAAAGAACAAAGAACAAACATAGAGTTACTCAAACATGTCCAGAGAAGGGCTACAAAGCTGGTGCAGGGTCTGGAGCACAGGTCATACGAGGAGCGGCTGAGGGAACTGGGGGTGTTTAGTCTGGAGAAGAGGAGGCTGAGGGGAGACCTCATCGCCCTCTACAGCTCCCTGAAAGGAGGCTGCAGAGAGCTGGGTTTGAGCCTCTTTAACCTAGTAGAAAGCGAGAGGACAAGAGGGAATGGCCTCAAGTTGCACCAGGGAAAGTTTAGACTGGATATCAGGAAGTATTTCTTTACAGAACGGGTTAGGCGTTGGAATGGGCTGCCCAGGGAGGTGGTGGAGTCCCCATCCCTGGAGGTGTTCAAGAGTAGGGTCGATTTAGAGCTTAAGGACATGATGTAGTGGGAACGGTGCTGTAGGTGTGAACTGAGAATGGTTGGACTAGATGATCTCCAGGGTCCTTTCCAACCTAGATGATTCTGTGATTCTGTGAAAGAGCATGTATGAGAGAGCAAGGAAATTGACTTTGTTCAACTTGGAGAGGGCTAAGGAATGATCTAATGCTGTCTTCAACTACCTAATAGATGGTTAAGGAAAGGACAGAGACAGATTTTTCTTGAACATTGTGAAAGAACAGAAGGTCATGGACACTGTAGAAAGGTAAATACCAGGTAGTTATAAGGAAAACTTTTTTGCCACAAAGGTGATCAAACACTGGAACAGGTTGCCTGGGAAAGTTGCCAAACTACCCTTGGTGATATCTGAAATTTGAGAAGGTTCTGAAGAACCTGATCTGAATTCAAAGTCAGTCCTGTTTTGAGCACAGATTTGACCTCCAGTGTCCAGTTCAACATTTTATGTTGCATTAAACCATCACTGAATTAAAACCAGAAGGCTTAGGCTGTTGTGTGAAAGAAAAGCATTTCCTTCTCTCTACTTCTGTTCATAGTGTCTGTAATTTTCTGTTGCTTGATGTTCAAACTTTAAATAAAATATTCTGAAAAAGGAACAATTTCATTCAATCCTAATTAAAAACATTGTGGAGGGGAGAAAGAAACACGAAAAAGGTAGGAGTTGAAATAGTATCCTGATGCTTTCATTTTTTTGTACTTGAACACGTACTTGAACACAGATAAAACTGTCCTCAAAGTAGCTTTAATTCATTATAAATTTCATGGTAGACTTTTGAAATAATCTACATCTATTTCCTTCTGAGCTGCAGCAATGAAGGAGTGATTTCCTAGTTTCCATGACCATACCTCATATTAAGTAGAGATGGTCATGATATTTTTTAAAATGCTCTCCTAACATCACATTACTTTGATTCTTCCTTTATATATATATATCTAATTTTCTATATTACTTTTCTCATCCAGAGTTCATTCTAAGTTCTTGCTGAATATTTTATATCTTTGATAGGTTATTTTCCTGCTTCAATTATTTTTAGACTTTCTTGTACATCTCTACTGACCTTCTTTATTCTTTCAGTATTTATTGCTACATGGTGTTCATAACCTTTGGATATATGTTAATTTAGCTTTAAACACTTTCTGTTTCCTTCCCTGCCCTTTCATCATGTTATTATTCCTCCCAAATTGCCCTGAGAATTTCAGCTTTTTTGGGGTGGAAATTCAGTTATATACTGAATGCAAAATCTTCAGGTTCAGTGTGCTATACTAAACCTAATTCCGCTCATTTCACTACTGCTTAGAAATATATATATTCAAATAATCAGTCTTTTTTCAAAAAATATTTTTCAAACTGTAGGCAAGGGTACTCCTTTAGTTTTTGTAGATGTTAATCCACTTGAACATAAAACCAGCTTTTACTCTATAAGGAATAAACAATGGTGTCCCTATCTCAGTGCAAGTCCAAGTTCTATCATAAGATAATTAATTGTATCAATAATATTTGTCATATTGTTTGATTTGCAATCATGTAGCCCTGCAATACAGTATTGACATTGTTAGTAACAGGCCATAATCTTTGTATTGAGTTTTCAGGCTTTCACGACTGAGACAACTGGTCTGCCTCAACTTTTCCCGCCTTGCCTGCAGCTTTGTTTCACCTGGTTTAGCAGTCATAGCAATTTCTCTGAAAGACCGGGTGCAGTGATCCTGACAGCGAGACCATCGTACATTGAAGAGTTAGTGATCCACATAACAGTGAACCTGAGTGGGCGCAGGCATGTGCTGTGCTGTGCTACTGTGCATGTACAGCGGGGCTTTCGGGCTGCACAGCTCCCCTGCCTGCAGGACAGCCACAGACGGCTGATTGTAACAGGGGAGCATGTGGGCAGCTCCCACCTGGCTAACACACCACCTGTGTGTCCTCTCTGTGCCTCTATCTAGAAGTGCAGCAAGCAGTTCTCATCTAAACATCCTTTTTATCTGATGGTAAAAATAACTAATAGCATTGCTTTCCTTTCAGAAAGTCCTATAAGAGTTCAAATGACCAAAATGAGGTAACATTTCCATGGATGGGACCTAAAACAGCATGCTGTGCCCTGGTTGGAGCCCATCTGATACCACACAACTTGGAGTTCCCAGCATCTGAAGGAACGTAAAATTATCTACATTATCCTATTTTTCTTTATAGCATTAGCTCCAGTAAAGAGTATTTTAAGAGATATTTTGCAAGATTTGAGTGTATTTCTCACTCAGATCAGAATGAACTAATATCCCCTTGAGGCAACATACCAGAAGCCTATGGCTAATTTATTTTGCTTTTGTTTATCTTTGTGTATTACAATCACGGTTTTATATAGATAGATATAATAAGTGGTTGCACAATTTAGAATGATAATGATGTAAAGCAGAGAAATGCGGGCTTGGTATAACTGCAGAGGCCTTTAGAAATGGAGATGCAGGATGCAGAATAGGGAAGTACCAGCATGGGATGATAAAAGATGAAGCACAAGCTTGGCTCTGGAAGCCTTGTGGTTATAAACATCTTACCCAGTAAAAGAAATGAAGATTTGGAGCTGGTAAAAAAATGTTTCTAGGGGTAACAGAGAGAACAAAGAAGTAATATCTAACATACATAAAAGACACCGTATACAGTGAGCTTGGATATAGCATGGAGCTGCAAACTAACAAAGAAAGAAGAAGGTGTAAAAATGTGTTACCAAACATACAAAACAGTCCCCAAGTGGATCCCAGATTTAGGAAGAAGCCATCAACATCATACTCCTCCTGGTGAAGTACTCCCCATGGTGGACAAAGCCCATAAAACTCCACCCAAGTTGAAACCACCAATCTTTGGACTTCAAACAGCAGGGGAAGGTGCAGCGACTGGGAAGTGTGTGCAGAACAGTTCTAACTGAATTATTAGTCCTTCTTTTTCTCTAACAATTAAATCTGGGCTAATAGTGTTTAGACACATAAGATTTCAATTATACTAACAATTAATTCTTGGACTTACCTATACATGAGGTGCGCCTCCTCTTTGTCTGTAAACAAGGTTTTGAGAGCAGATGTATGGATTTTACCCGTCTTGATTTTCAGTACAGCTTGTTTTCCATAACGGGCTATGCATCAGTAAATGTGCATGCTTTTCACTGTAGACACACATTTTAGGCAGTGCCCCCCATGTTTAAGCTGTCTTTAATATAAGTTAACAGGCAACATTTCAGGCTTTTTTGTTGCGACTGTTGTTCTTTATGTTAAGTATGTACTGACGTGCTTCTGCTGCCACTGAGCTAAATCATGTCTCCTCTCTCTAGGAATGCAAACGGTATCAACACATACTTCCAAAACTGCAACAGTCTGTTACAAAAATACCTGCAAGAGTCTCTACAAAAACTTGCAACAGTATAGTGCAGAGTGTACTGTTACACAGCACCAGTGTTGAGTTTCACTTATAAAAATGGAGTAATATGTGAAATAAGAAAAATCTACTCAAATGTATTTGCACTTCAGAGGTACACAAACCATTAAGAAAAAATTCCTCTAATGCTGCAGGTCACATCCTGGACTGGTGTAGCAGAATGTTACATAAATTTGTAATGGTGCAGAACTGTCTGTCAGCATTAACTGGCCACTAGATATAAAGAAAGGCTTGTAGCCCAACTGTGTTCCTTTCCTGCCCCACTCTCTATGGCCAACAAATAAAATATTTTGAGAATGTCTTCAATGACTCCTTTTGCAGTCCTTGGCCACCAGGACACAGAGAAACCCATAGCTACTCTGACTGATGAGAGGAGATGCAGCAACATAGATTGACAAGTGGTCGATGGGCTTAAGTTTATATTTTGTTTTCCCTGGCCCCTGTGGCTGAGCAATACTTGGCAGGCTGCTTTGGCTCTGGTCTTATTTGTTCTTCTCATAAACCTTTTTGATTTCTATGATATACTCAAAGGTTTGGTCTTCTGTGTCAGATTTCTGCTATTACTAATTTCTTACTCGTTCTCTGAAAACAAGTCATTTCCCTTGTCTTCATCACCCCTTTGGGTCTAAAACACATGTGTCATGTGTGCACTTTCTATAGACCCAAAGGGTCTAAAGGAGTGTATATTTGTACATGTAAATATGTACTTATATGTAGTAAAAGCAGGGAAGATATCAGATATTTAAAAGTTAAATGCAAATAAATGTATATGTACATAGAATGTATATGTGTGTGTTTATATATATAAAAGTATATGCAAGTATTGATATACAAACACATGTTCATATATTAAAATCCAATCCTACATAATAACATTTCTTAATTTAACATGCAATGCAAAGATTAGGAAAACATCTTAGGCTTGTGATATGGCTTTATGAACAGCCAACACTTAAAACATAAATTCTCAGCCAGTTATTTAGTTCCCAAATATCTCCCAACCTCCCACAGTCTCATGTGTTCCTTTTTATATGCTACCCATATATCTGCTAACTCATTCAACTTCAATTAAATCAATTACAAATCCCCACAGTGCCCTAATTAGAGAAATATACTTAACCAAATCTATCAATAATTATTTTGAACATCTCATAATATCACAGCTAGAAAAACACTTAAGTGAAAACTAATTAATTGCTATCAACAAAATAAAGATATCGTTACATCTCTAATGCCATCACACACATATAATTAGCTAATAAATTTTAAATGGGTAAATTATAGGGTGGGAAAAAAATCAAGTAAAAGTTAATTGTTAAATCTCTTTAACAGTTAAATAAAAATCATTATGATGAAGCAGGTTCTTATACAGAAAAAAAACAATAGACAAAACAATAATAACAGCAATTGGTGTAATTGTGCATGAGGTCTTTGCAGGAAAGATTTGGGCACGTGAGTCAGAAGTTCTCTATCACTGGCAAAGTGAGAGAGGGTTTGACCACTAGGAAGACTTGTCATTTATGATTTTTGTCACAGATACTGTGAAAGCAACTGATTATATCAGATGAGGGCACTGAAGGAGTTGAAATATGTCTTAGTCTTACTTGGAGGAGAGTTTTATAGTCATTATGATGCAAAGACTAGTGAATTAAATGACATATTTTTGTAGGATTGTGATTAATGAGAAATAGAACTTATGGCTATTAGAAGGATTGACCATAAGAACAGGTGGGTTAACAAATGTTCAGGTTTTCTTGTGAGTCAGAGGGATTTCACTCATTTTAATATAGTCCTTAACAGATTTGAATACAGTTAAACCAGAACTTTCCTGAAATTATTATTTTTATGTCCACATCTCTTAAAATACCTTACTAATCTTCCTGGTATGTTTTGCTGATTAAGGATACCAATTAAACTCAGACACCAGAGTGAAAAGAGTAGGTGTATTTTACTGGTGATAACCAAATAATGTAACAGTGTAATACAGAAAACATGCAGTAAGAAAAAGGCAGAATACTGCACCTAGAGCAACAAACAGGAAAATACAGGGTAATGCATCAAATTACTACATGGGAGAGAGAACAGCGATTAAGAAAGACCCCTCACCACTCGCACACGTCACCATCACCCAGCCCCGCAGTGGCTGGGCAGCCCCGGTCACAGCGAGGGTTTGCAGAGCCTGTCCCGGCAAGGGGGAAATCCTACGCGGGGCGTCCACCCACAGGTGAGGCTGCCAGAGTCTCTGTGAGCGGGTCCAGCCTTATATACCAGAGATCAACCAGCCAGAATAGCTGGCACCTTTGTTTTGAGTGGAAAATTTCTGGTTCCATTCTCCTGTTGGATTCCACCCAAAGCCTGGCCAGGGCTCAGTGGGGGGAGACCAAGGGAGTTTCTGACAAGGTCAAATACCTGGGTTCTCAGCCTTGAACAAGGCTAAACAAGGGGAGTTGGAGACATTCTCTCCTCACTCCTGATTATATTTTGTTTAAGCTGTGTCTTTCACTAGCGAGTTTACATACTTTGTTAATGATTAGAGACTAAGTTAGCAGCTTTGGCTTGGGGCCTGTTGTTCAGTCTTCAGTATTTCAATGCTTTAGGACTTTTTACATCAGCATAAGTGGTTTGTTATAACTCAGTACAATACCCACTAGCACAATGGTTAGCAGTTATAAAATATACAGGATTCATCTATAGGTCAACTCTGGCTTGGGCTTGTTGTCCAAGCCTTAGCACTTCATAGTTCCATTCCTATTACCATCTCAGGGTGTGAAAATTTTTTGCCCAAAGATAAATCACAGATCAATATTCTCTGGCCCCAGCGATTTAATCAGCAAGGAAAGGGGGGGGATGGAGGAGAGAACATTTCTTTCAGAAGCAGAATGAAGCAATCTTCATTTAAAGAAATGCTTGTATATCAAAGTCCTTAAAATTCCAGTGCCTTGCAGTTCCAGTGTATCCTTTCTGCCTGATGGAAATGTCCTTTTTCCATCAAACCTATTCCCACCAAGAGTCAACAAGCTACAGCCAGATTGTATTAATGCAGATGCTGTATAGGGAGATTTTAAAATACTGGTCAAAGGAAACTATAGTCCTATATGACATTGTCTAACTTAATTCAAACTTACTTCTCTTCCTCAATCCTTAAATCCTGTTTTTCTAATTTAATTTTGCTAATTACCATGCTTTTTTAATCTCAATTAAACTTGCAACCTTTTCCCACTTGAACACCTACAGATGAAATATGCCATTGAACACCAACTTAGCTACTTATCTGGGAATGAATTCTGTCATCAAGTTGTGCAAAAGAACCATACAATGTGACATTTGTATGCAAATTTAATAAAAAATCGACCATAACTCACTCAGGAGCAGAGTACTTGGACAGTGATAATTGCCTAATTAAGAAGACTGGTGGGGGAAGATAACACTAAAGATGTACTGTATATGAAATTAGACTGATTGGTCCTAGGCTCAGACATATTTCAGATTTCTTTTAATAGCTTCCTGTTTGTCAGTAATACTTATTCAAGGTGGTATTAACATCAGAGTTAAATATATGAGCATGAAGTTGGGTCTGAATGTTACTCATTAGAACTTTTCACCCTTAATTTGAAAGACTGTGTGATAATTTGATTTTATATTTGACAAGCAGTAACAATTGAGTTGTCTGATTGTTTTAAAATGAGAATATATAGTAAACTGGTTTTGTTTCCACCTGCAATAATTTTGTGCTGAAGTGATGAATGAAGCAGATAGATTAACACTGTGTAGAATGTCATTTGCTCTTTACAGCACTGTCCTCATGTATCTTCAGATGAATGAAATACCATGTCATAGATTTGGTCTTATCAGAAACAATGAAATAAAACTATGATTATAAGATGTACATCTTTAAAAAACATCTTATAAACCCAATTTACAATTTTCATAGTTTAACAAAATCTCAGGAAAAGTGGCAATTTTCCTTTCAAACTTTCTTTGAGCACTAGCTGAGACAAAACTTGAGATGAAGAAATACATTTGATGACATACTCATTGATTCACTATCAATTTTTTACATGGGGAAACCAATAAGCAGTCATACATGGTTCTGGTCCCTAAAAAGCAAAGAACACTTTTTATCCATGGATTTAAGACATTTTCTGAGTATATCACCTAACTCCGTTTAATCATGTAGTTAAGTTTTGATTTTATTGTTGCAGGAATGTGACTACACTCTGGAGGAAAACATTTTTTTTTTTTTTTCCTGCCTGAACAATGCTAAGATAGTCTATTTTTTTTCCATATCTGCCAATTTGAAAAGGCATTCTTGTGCACCATAATAGACTGTAGTTTCTCTGCTTTGAATCTTTTATATTTCACACAGAGTACCATAGTCCTACCAAAGCTGATCAAGCTATCAGAGAATCTGGAATCTCCTGCCATTCTCAGCTGCTACTCTAAATCCATCATTTGCAAATCTGAAAAAAACAATGGTGTCAGTACCCCAAAGGAGGAAACCTACTTTATTAACTTCTACAGAAATCGAAAGTTTTCTAGTGACATGTCACCTATAATTATTATAAATGATTATGTGAGCCAATTGATATTCTTTACACAGGAACTAATTTGAAAAACTTCTGAATGAGGGAAATAGAAATTTTTTTACATACTCCTGTGTAGGTGTTGTTATGCTAAATGAAAAGGGATCAAAATCCTCTAATTCTCTATCATGCCTATTACAGTATATATTATGCACTATGTACTTGTCTTGATGTACACTGGAGTGGGGTCCAGGCCTACTAATTTTGTTATTATCCACTTAAAAATCAGCCCCAAATTATTTTCTGTTGAGTGCTCCCTACCTAAAAAAAAAGAAAGGAAAAAGAAAAAGAAAATAGAAATAGAAAAAGACAAAGAGAAAAAAAAAGAAAAAAGAAAAATAAAAAAGAAAAAGAAAAAGAAAAAGAAAAAGAAAAAGAAAAAGAAAAAGAAAAAGAAAAAGAAAAAGAAAAAAAGGAAAACAAGTTGGTACTTCAGAAAATCTCTGTTGAAAAAATGTCATTAATGACACCAAAATATACACGCCAAAACATATCTGCAAGTAGCAAAATGTATGTAAGTCTAGAATGAAGGTTAATTGACACTGATTACTCCTTGCAAAGCTGAGGTATTCTCATTCACTGATCACCAACAGGAATCAGGAATTCATAGCATGGCCGTTTCAAGTTGACTATGAAATTATGAATAAGAGAGTGAACAGTGGAAATACTGAGTTTGTTCTTTAAAGGGAAATAATTTGATAAAAAAAGAGAAAGGCTATTAAAGAAACTAAGGCATGGGAAAGAGTTGCAAAGTTACTGAGAAAAACATTATGAATTGATTTCCCCAGTTTAGCAGCATACAAACATGTTTATGAGTATAATCAGTAAGGGGTTATATAAAACATGGAGTAAGGAAAAAAAATTTGCAAATGTCACTCTTTTTAAAAAAATTGAGAGTCAAAAGGAATGTGAAGAATTTTAAGGAATTGTAAAGGGGGAAAAAAATATAAACTAGATGTCAACATATGTGGGACACACAATGATATGAAAAATCTGAAGTACTCATGCAGATTATGTAAGAACAATTTTAAAATAAAGAGAGGGACAAATGGTTCTAAAGTAATTTAAATAACTTGGTTTTTCTTAACAGTTTGAATTCCAGTTGTTTCTAAAAGATCAAACACAGAGTGAATTTTTATGGAGAATGGAGAGAAATCAAAAAGATGTGGCAAACGAGCATTAACCATACACATTGTCGGGGCTAACATTACAAAATAAAATAAAAATTAAAGCAACCAAATAGTTTTGTAGTCAAATCAAAGTAAAGATTAAACTGTGTGGCTGAGTTAAAGGCAATATTATTTTAAAGAAGCAGTAAGTCAGATAATAAACTACAACCAACTTATCAGAGCACAGAATCAGATGCTTGAAAATTTCAATATTTCACCTAGTCCGCCCCTCTGTTCAAGGCCAGATTAACTATACCTTGTGTCACTCCTGATAGATGTTTTGCTAACCTGTTCATAAAGACATCCAGTACTGGAAATGTCAGGCAATCCATCCCAGTGCTTCACTATACTTCTTACTATAATATTTTCCTTCGTATCTAACCTAAATCTTTCTTGATGCAATATGCACCCATTAGTTTTTGTCCTATTCATCATGGTCATGAAGAAGAGATTTTTCTTTCCTCTCTGCAGAAATCTTTTTTGTTTGTTTTTACATGCTTGAAATCTATTGCCTTATTTCCCATCTTCTTCTCTTCTTGATGCTAAACTACAGAAATTCATTCTGTTTTCTCTCATAAATCACATTTTCAAGACCTCTTGATTATTGTCATTGCTCACCACTGCAAAAAATCTACATCTTTCACGGAATACTATTTTCCCGATGCCTTACCTTTAATAGCATTGCCTTGCATCGTATGCTTTGTAGGCCAGACTTCTAGGCCAGACAGCCTAGAATGGTATTGAGGAAACTCTCCATTTTTTCTGCTTTTTTGCATGTGTCTAGTTCACAGCTATCTTGTCATCCACTAGATCTAGAAATAATCTTCTGCGAAGTCTTGGCCAGTTGTTCCTCTTTGTGTATTTGTTTAACTTTTTCTGACTTGGATTATTGCACATAACCTTACCGAAAAGCACTACAGTTTTACACAGTCAATCTTTCTAATTTGTTAGAACAACACTGAATTCAGTGCAAGTTTTCTAAATTGTGTGTAGTCCACCATTACTGGTATCATCAATAAATTAAATAAGATGTGTCTCTATTACAATGAATATATGACTAGTCCCAAAACCAAAACAGATCTCTTTAGGATCTCACACAGTACATCTTACATGGTACAGTCCTCCAAACAGTTTGTATCCACCTTCTAATGCTTTCAGTTAGTTATCCATAGAATGTCATCTGAAGGAGCGTCAGAAAGTTTTACTGTATTCAAGACATACCTTGTCTGCTTTTCCCTTTATACATAAGGCCTGTCACAGAAGGACATCTGACTGGGTTGACATCTGACTGGGTTCATAACAAATCCCCATGTGCCATTACTCACCTCCTTACTCTGTCCTAAGTATTTCCAAACAGTTTGATTTCTTTGCTTTCCAGCTGATATATAAAGAATCAGATTATTTAGCTGCACCAGGAAGCAGAGAAGCATCTGGTTTACTTTAACACTACTGCTACCTAAAAATTTCTCAGTCAAGGCAGACAACCTGTGCAGCTTTTTGGCTTTAGATCCTAACAAAAACATCTGCCTTGTTTTGTATTACCCAGCTTTAAGGAAATTTGTTTTCTCTTATGATTAAACCTGAGCATCATTAAATCTCACTTTTATTATTTTTTTTGCTTCCTTTAATCTCTTTTATGCATAAAGTAAAAACAGGCAAAATTATTTCATAACAAAAGTAGCTACCTCATAGTTACATATTATATGGTAACAATCCTCTTTTATTATATTCCTGAATTAAGAAAATCCTTAGCATTGCACCAGATCTTTATTTCAGTTACTTAATCAATTGTAGTCATTTTCCAACAACAGACATTTCTGTTCAGTCCTGACATTCACTCTCAAAAGGGCTCAGGAATAATGAAAACATGGAGCACCTGAACACGATACAGAAAAGGAAAGTTTAAAATACAGTTTAAAGTCTATCTGTTTCAGAGCCTGGTGTCTTTCGCATGGATCTCAGAGCTGTGACCATAATGTCTGGGCTCTTGGTGGTGGAAGGGCTTGTCATAACTCTGTGTCCAAGCAAGGTCTTCAGTACTAGATCTGTATATCCATTGCCTTGAAAGAACTGAGATGAGGATAATTTGCCTCGTATCTATCCATAGAAGTCCATACTTTTTTGCATAATATTTATAATCCCATTCATTTATGGATCAAACATTTCCAGCTCTACCTGATGTTTTTCTGATATTAGTTTTGAAGTATTTATAAGTACATACAATACTGAAGAGATAGCTGAAAGGATTTGGTTTTATTTTAATTTTAATTTACTGAAATCCTGTGTAAAAGGTCATCATCCTTTTAAGAAGTCAGTATTTGCATGTGTTCATTTCAGTAATACACCCTCACAAATCCATCAGTCACTGGTCATACAGAATATAGTCCGAAAATTCTCAGTGCAGCTAGAAAGCTGCTGTTTAAAAAAAGCAATAGAATAGGGTGAAAGTTGTTACAAGTAAGAGGTCAGTTGTAGCATGTAGTTAAATGGGAGATTGCCAGGCTGTCTTCAATAAAATTTTTATTTAGTTAGCAACCCCAAGATTAACATGACCCAGAACATGAATTTTGTTCCAGCACTTTACAAGATGCTAATGCCACTTAAGTGTTATATTAAAGAATTTCTTGACCTTCACTTCTAAATTCTTTCCTTGTGACTCACAGTGTACATAATTCCATAAGCCATCAACAGAAGAAAACACTTCTGTTAAATCTGTCACCACCACCTCATTTTGATTTTCCTATATTTTTCCTATCCATTGCCTGATCATTTTGAGATAAAAACATCAAGTACATGGTCAATTAGTCTGGGTCCTGAGACAGCTCTGCTAAGATTTTTGGCCTAGTATAAATTCCCCAAAGATATTTATATATGTAACTCCCACTTCAGAGTTTACTGCAGAATGGAGACAATGTTCTGCTTTGCAAGGGTGGTCTGAGGTTGAATATGTTAAGGCATTATGAAAAACTTAACTACTGTGATAATGGGAAACTGATACATCATGTGAATGTGATGGACAAACAATATATAGAAAAGCTTGAAAAAATATACTTTTTAACTAGTTAGGAGCAAAGCAGAAAAATGAGGAATACAGCTCTTAAGATAGAGGATGAATCTCTCAGTCTTACAAGCAATATAGCATATATCTTGATAATTTGGGGGACAAGAGGAGTGAACCCCACTTGCAGGCAATTTCAGAATATCTCCATTGCAGCAAGGTAGTGAAAACTGCGATTTGTGACCCAGTTTTTAAGGCCATGTGGCCATATTGTCAACTTGCAGCTCTCTCCAGATGGCTTGTGCAGTTGAAGTCATTCTGGTTCACTCTGCTCTGGCTCTGCACTCTTCAGTGCAGCAGCATGCTACCTACAATTTAAACTGGCATTTTCATGGGCCTAGATTAATCCAGATAGAAAGGAACAATAAAAGAACAGTCATGTCAAACCTATCTCCAGTTATTGAGTACTGGTGCCCTTCTTCCTTTAAGGTTGAATCTACTGTCCCTCAAGACATTCATATATTTCTGGGTAGGTTAATCAGCACTTGGCCTATCTGCATCATCAGGGTCAGTTCTAAAGTTTCCCATCCAGGCCAGCAAAAACAATGTTAGGCTAATTTTTCCAAATCACTCTGTAAATCTATATAAATACACAGACTATATAGCTTTGTAATGTTATTTTAAGGTCGTGTATTTAATGCAGTGCAGGCCCGTATTTTTAAAATATAGACAACTGAAATTCCGATAGTCCTCTCTAATATAAACTGGAAGTAACTTCAGAGCCCTGTTACGAGTGTTTTTTCTCCTCATGTAATATATTAATGTAAATAATTACAAAAGATTCAAAATGCTTTGGAAATTCTACCAACTTACAAAAGGACAATCTCTTTCTACCCCCAAAATAACTACCTGGATCCATACATAGAACCCACACCTCTTTCCATGTATCATTCTTTTAAACGAGGTAAATCAGCTGCCATTGTGTGGTGTGCAACTGTTGACTGCTGTGCCCCTTTCTCCCCCTGCCCTCACTCAGCTTCTTCTACATGTTCCCACCCTTTCCCTGCAGCAGCTCTAGCGTCCTCCCCAACATGGACGGTTTTTCACTGGGTTAGTGAACTGAAATAGCAGGATTCAGCAGGCACAGATGACAGCACAGTAAATAGCCATTAGGTTGGCTGTATGGGACCTCAGCCTCAGATAAACTCCAAATCATTTCCTCATTAACCAGGCTCTTCCATTCCAGCTGGGTTCCCTCTGCAACAAATAGCTGTTTAAAAAGACAGCAGATGGACTCAATAGTAATGTTTGGTTTTCCCCAAGGAAAAAGAGAGATTGTGTCCTAGTCTGGGTTAGGGAAGAGCTTTGCTTCAGCAGCACTGCTTGAAAAGAAATGATGCTGTTTCACACTGGAAGTTAGAAACAGGGGATGTGAGAGGAAATGATCTAATGCACTGCACCATGTTAAGGTATCCTCTGTTTCACTGACATTTTCATGAGCTCTCTCTCACATACAAATTGCTCCATTAAATGTTCAAGCCACCATCATGCCATTCACAATTTGTTAAATTATGATTCATGCTTGAGACCAACTATAACTGTAATTCTTTAATTATTAGAATGGTGAAATACAGCCTTTGCTGTTATGCAGATTAACTTTATCTCTCATTATATAAGGCAGCAAGTAAAAAATCTGTTTAACTAAGAAAAGTATAAGATACTCGATAACATTCAAGAAGACACTAATCAGAATCAGTAACAAATCTGTAATTGATCACTAGAGCCTGAAGCTTTGCTCATCAGGCATTAGAGGTTAAATAACCTTTTCTTTTAATTGCTGCTGTTTACAGTTAATTAGATAATACATGTGAAAATAAATTTTTGCTAAGAATAGTAACATTACAAAACTTACTATGTACTAATGAAGAGATCCTGACATGCATGATGAAGAAATACTTTGCAGCAAAGACAACAATAGTTTATGGCATAGAATCTGCATACACAATGATGGTGTAAAAACTGAAAGAATAATTTTAATTTTTCTGAGTGTCTCTGTTTATTCCTCTTCCCCTGAGCTAATTTGTTAATGAGAGGCTAGTGACTTCAGAGTCTGCAGTTGTGCCTGAGTGTGTGAGCCATGTAAATGGTAGGGGCAAAGACGTGTCTATCATTTTGACGTGTTACAAGGTATCCAATAGCAATCAGGCTGGGCCACATATGAGAGGTTGAGAGATCTGGGTTTGCTCAGTCTTAAGAAAAAAAATCTTACTATGGCTGGAACTACCTAATGGGGGGGCGGGGATGTAGTGGAGACAGGCAGACTCTTGTTGCACAGTGACATGATGAGAGGCAGCAAAAAAAAGCTTAGACAATTAGAGACTAAGAAAGGCTTTTTCATCACGAGATTGGCCGAACCCTGTCACAGGTTGCCCAGAGAGGCTGTGGATTCTCCATCCTTGCAGATATTCAAAATGCAGCTGGATGTGGCCCTGAGCTGAGCAACCTGATCTCACTGGGTTGTGCTTTGAGCAGGTGGTTGGGCTACAGACCTCCAGATTTCACCCTTTGTGACAGTTTAATTCTTATGGTGCCTATCTCTGTACCAGCAAAAGGTATAGTGATGACATAGTGCTGAGGGATATGGTGTAGTTGGGAACTGTCAGTGTTAGGTTCACGGTTGGACTGGATGATCTTAAAGGTCTTTTCCAACCTAGATGATTCTGTGATTCTGTAAGGTAATGCTGAGGCTTAAGCTCTTGCTGTATGCTGCAGAAAAGGGAACAGGCACCAGCAGCCTATGGGAAAGCCCAGGAGTCCCACAGCAAAGCATGATATTTAGCAGCTATTGAGTTACCCTAAAACAGCATTTCTGCTTCTACTAAGCTGATGCTTTTCTTTGAACACTGTACTGCAGAGACACCTGCTCAATTAATCTTGCAGAGAGGAGATGGGTTTTCTAATTCTTTTAATCTATAGCAGTAGCTCTCACCCCAGGCAAATATGCTGTTTATCCTGCTCTCTTTTACCTTCTAATTTAGGACTTTAAATAATGCCACAGTTACAGAGATTTTTTTTAAAGCCTTGACAGACAATGAACTATGACTGGTGTTAGGCAAAAAAAACCCCCATATGTAGAACTGATTTAAGTTTATTTTCCTAGTAATGGTAGTAGAAAATAAAACTCTACATTAACGAAGAATTTAATTCATTCCCTAACATGATGAAGATGATTAGTCTGATGAGAAGAGTAAATTTGAAGGGTAACGTCAGGGAGGACTGAAGTTGTAGGAATTCATATATTGACATTGTTTTTTTGTATGAATGTGTGTGTATGTATATATATATATATATATATATATGTGTGTATGTGCATATATTATTTACAAAGAGAAAAATTTTCCCCTCTAGAAACTGCACTCTGAAAAGGTAGGTATAGAAGAAAGTGTAGGTGCATAATGATGAGAGGCAAAGCAGTGCGGGCAAAGAAAGGAAAACATAAAACCAAAAAAGACTGTCACAAACAATGACAAACCCTAATTCCCAATTTAATATATTTTCCTTTATCCTTTTCCTTCTACAAAAAAAAAAAGTAAAGAACTATGTAAGAATTTTTGCAAGGCTAAGTTACTGGCTAAAATTAATGAGATGATAATCAGATTTCAAATTAGGAACTATCCTCTCAAGAGGAGAGGAGAATCTTGTTTGCAATGAATTTAGATGGTAAGTGGGAAGAAAAATTATCTTACTGGTGTTTATGCCCCATTCTCAGAGGGCTCAGGAGCCTCAATTTTGATTTGCTTTAATGGCAGTGGGAGATGTTAAGTGCTATGTGGGACTGGATTCTTTCAGTATGATACGTATAAAACAGAGTAGCTTTGATATAAAAAAAATAATTCTCAAGCATCTAAATAATCAGGAAGTCCTGATATGTTTAAAGAAACCTGAAAATATCTTAATGTTAACTAATTATACCTAGGGTTACACATGGCACTGATGTATAGTAATTTCTTTAGGCTCTGGATAGGCAATAGTTTTTTCCAGAATAACAGTTTACAAATTTTTTTGAGTCACTGATGTTTAAGAACGATGCTTGGTTCTAGTTAATTATGTACCCTGAGGGTTAAATTTATCAAACAAATCATCTCCACCCAACCTAGTTATTTCCCATTTAGTAATGTCTCCTCTAATGTTAAGAATTTAAAACAGAATTAACTGCTTTGAGACATCGTTGTTATAAACACTTGGGAGGATTTTTTTTTAATTTTTAGAAATATATATATTTTATATATATATATATACATGAGCATTTATTACTATGAGTTTAAGGGTTCAAATTCGGGCTTTATAATTTATATACATTATAGTGATTTTAAAGTGATTCTTTAAGTATGATGAGCTGGAAAATGTCTCCTATAACCTTTGAGGAAGAGAAGATAGTAACAAAAATTCCTATCAACAGACTTTTCTTTTCATTGATTTATGTCCACATGTATAGAAACTGCCGTGAAAGGGGAACAACTGAGTCAATTAATGTAATTATCCAGATTGCCCCACCTACCCTGCTTCCACCAGTTTAGATAAGAGTAACTCCTGCTCCTTCTAACACTTATGTGGCAACGATGTCCTCTGTGTCTGTCTCCAGGCCTTGAATTCGGTCTCAAAACTAATTATTTCTACCAGGTTCTGTAGTTCATGCTGTCTTTCCTCTGGGCATATTTCTATTAGCAAGGAGAACAAAGATACAACACTAACAAAAAACTGATGTCAGGTTTTTCAATGTGGCCCCTGATTCTAATTTTTTTTTTTTTTTTTTTCATATGTAGTATAGATAGCCAAGACTTCATAAGGGGAGAAGAATTCAGAATCTGAGTTTAACTCTATCCTCTTTGCAAATCTTTGCCCAGTCTGGAGATTACACCAGTTTTCACAGCAATGCTGTTAACACAGGCAATGGAGACAGTGCTATCCACACCACCAGTAACTGTAGAGGGATATTCAGAAAGACCATAAGATTGATATTGAAATTCCACAGTGATACTGCTCAAAGGTTTTGCAGAAGATATATTCTTTAATTCTCCCAAACATGGCACTACCACAGAAACTATTATAAAAACTGACTAAAATGAGGTATCTAGAACAGTCTCTCTAAGAAAGTGTGCCATAGGATACAGTAGTATGAGGAGAGAAGGACGTGTTTTATTTTCAGTGAGATGATTTTCAATAGCTCATTGTATGGTCTTAAATTGTGCTAGAGTGATGCTTGTGAAGAAACATAGAAGTAATCATGTTTGAAAATGCATTAAGGAATATTATGAACATACAAATAGCAACTTGAGAGCTATAGGGGGTTTGAGAACTGTGAACGCTGTAACTCCATTACTGCTGTCCTCTCCACTGTCAGTCCATCACAAAGTTGAATCTTGTTTCAGATCATGATAGAATAACTTTGAAAAAAAATTTAAAAAAAAAAAGAAAAGAAAAGAAAAGCAAAAAGGCTTTCATAAGTAGGAAAAAGGTTGATTGTGCACTTCAGGCAGGAGCTGAACATGAATAATTAAATACAGGTACTTTGTCATCGGCATCTACTTATGAAACCTGGGGACATTTTGAATAAGTCCGTGTTTTAAGAAAGATTGAATTGAATTAATGTTTTAAGTTATATCTTTTCTTTAAAATTTGATAAGACAATAAAGAAACCTACAGCAGGATAAATTTCACCATTGAATGCTCTGTGATTTATCCTGATGAAAACCAGCAGTCCACATCTGTGCCACAGTATTGATTTACATTAGCTAAGCAATAACTGCATAATTGTATTCCAGTGCCTTTAAAAAATGTCAATTCATATAGACCTGGCAACTCTTGACTCTTTAAGGCTCTAAGCCTCTAGAAAGCTATTCAAAGGATCTTAGTTGCATCCCTATTCAGGGGGATGCAACTAACATTTATAAAAAGATATTACATAAAACCTAACATTTCTAAAAGGAAATATTAAACTAAATCACTTGAGGGTTAACAGTGATAAGACTTTTACTTTTGTTGCCTGTGTTCCAGGGCCATATGGAGATGAACACCACACTGGTATAAATTTATTAATGGAATTTATAAATCTCATGATTGAAATATTTCTACTATGTTCTCTCACTGTGTTTCTCTGCTTTTGAGAACTATATTGAACATACCACACAGTGACCTGTAGAGAAACAGGGTTTGTAGCAAGACAAGTGTTTGAAGTACCAGTACTTGTGGGAGTAAAACACCAGTTTCCAGATAAAAAAGCCTTCCATATTATTATACAATAGTAGGATTGCAGGAGTTACCTGGATTCTGTGATGGCAAGGAGTAGTAATTAGCATGTGTGGGGCTAAGCAACCAGCTGTAAACATTTTTTCTCACTTTAAAATCTCATTCATAAACAAACTCAGGAAAGACTGCAAACCATCACAGTGATGATAGATTTAAGTGGGATGAAAAGGAAGACACATCTGGAAGTGATATAGGTCAGCCTTGTGAGCAAAGCAGGGCTTATTTCAAAACTGTATTAAGTTGTTCAGAGCCTTCTCTAGCCCACTTCTGAAATTTCCAAAAATCGTGATTCCATAATTTCTGTGAGTAAACTGTTCCTACTGAACCACTCTCACTGACAAATTTCTTCTGTATGCTCAATTAAAGTTTCATTTTTTGCAGAGAGTGACCATTTAATCTTGTCCCTTTGCTGTGCAGCTCTGAGAAGAATCTGTCTCATCTCCTCTGTAGCCCATGTTTAGATGCTGCTAAATTCACCTCCCTCCCCTTTCCTTCTATTCTCAAGGACAAAAAAAAGCCCAGGTTCATTAACTTCTCCTATGGATTTTTTTTCTTATTTATTCTTCTTTTATTTCTATATTCATGTTCTAGTAATGATGTTCTTCAAAAATACAAGATCTTTAGATTTAGAAATTATAATAAAGTGAAATAAAATTTGACTGCTACATTTAAAGATGCACAACAAAAGCATGGATATTAAAAAACATTATACAGAGAGTCTTTTATTTTGAACTCTGGGTATCTGTTGCACAGTTGTATTTTTCTATGGTTTGTGGAATCAGGAGTTTTTAGAAATGAGATGACATCTGCCCATTCATTCTGCAAATGTATACAGGAGTAATTACTTTTAAATTTTGTTGTACACTTTCCTTTCTTCCATTACTTCCCTTCAAAAAAAAAATCCACAAATCCATTAAGTCAGGTAGTCATTGCAATATTTTGTTCCTTTTTTCCTGTAGTCAACACTAAGCCACTCCCTGGTTAACCTTGCTACTTTGGCAATGCTGGCAGAAAATCCTGCACAAGTGTGCAAGCTAAATTAATGCATTTATGAAACAGAGCTCTGTAGCGTGGACAATTTCTGTTGAAGGTATTATGTTTTCTTGCTTGACAACCTACTTTTTTTGATTGACTTTCTCTCATTCCAGGACAATACACCAACAAACTTCCGCCTTGATCTTAAGACATCAAATATCTGTAGATTTATGTTTATAATCCCCATCTTTGTTGTCAGTTAATCATAGTAAAAGAAACCTGAACATTTCAACCTTTCCTTACGTTGATTCCTTTCATACTCCTGGCAATTCTGTTACTCTGCCTATTTTTCTCTGTTTGCAAAACAGAAAGGTGAACATTTGCATGTTAAGCAATGGTGTTACCTGGCTGTATCTACCACCTGGCTGCTGAGACCATGATCACCGTTGTCTCAGTGAGGCACGTATGCTCGTGCCCTACTCTGAACACAACTGCAGCTGGGCTCTAGGTTTGATAAACAGTTGCTGGGCTTTACTTACTTCACACAAACAAACAGCTCGCCTCTAGCAACTGCGTCTCAGAAGATTCAGACTGTCTTATGGACTTTATACTGTGTCTTTCTGGTTGTAAAGTCTTATACATCCAAAGGAGTGCAAGGTCAAAACTGTAGTTTAATCACTTTATAACGATGCATTTTACAGTATTAATTTCTGTTTTTTCAAAGTGAAGTTTATTTTATGCTGGGCTTGCACTTTTAAAGTTTGAGTTCCATTGAATTATAGTATTTCTTTTTCCAAAATGATTTTGTTAAGGGTATTTTCACATGACAAGGAATCTAGCAACCATTCATCTTTTGATTTCTACTATTTATTCTCTTAAATGACTAGTTAGAATATAGAATCATGCAAAAAAAAGAACAATTTCTGAAATGTGCCCCCTGCTTTATAATCATGAAGTATGTTCTCTACTTGAACGGGTGAACACTAATAGTACTCATGTATCTCAAACCAGAATAATATACCACTGCTGTGAGATTATTGGTAAACTAATTTTTAAGCTATTACAGCAATTAATAAGGAAAAATGTAAAGGACACATCTTCTATTGCAGGGATGACTATCTACTACAGAAGTCAGGATCCAGCAGAGTGCCATGCAGATTTATCCACATGAAACTCATTACAGTCAAAATAACTATCTCTAAAGTAACTTGCTAAGTATGAATGTGGTGTACTATTTATTAGAACTATAAGCATACTCTCCCAGAGACACAGCACTCACAATATCTTTCCAGACTGAGTTTAATTTTTATAAGCTGGAAACCCCTTGTTAGCTGTAGCAGGAATATCAATGAAGAGGCACCAAAAAACTAAAAAACAAAAACAGTTTAAGAAAATATTACCTTCACCTTGAGAAATTTAATTCATCTGAGCCATCTTTTGCAGGAGTGGGTTTTTGGTACTTATAAGCCTTTTGACTCATGAATCATGTCTCTAACTGACATCTTAATTCTCACAGGTGAGAAAGTTCCTTCAAGACTGAGTTCCTTGATGACTCTGTTCCTGTTCAGTAGTACTGTAAACGGAAATCTTTACTGCTTTCAGTTCCTCTGCCATCCAGTAACCACTGATGGGGACTGGAAATTTTACTTCCTGCCTTTTATAGATCATTATTCCTCAAAATGAGGCTGACTCAGGAAATCAATTTTTTAAGAGTACTTTATACATGTTCCCAAATTCTTTCGAAAGATTAGTTTTATATTTGGCAAATAATACTGTTACTACTTTTTATTTATGTAATCATAGCATTTATGAGCCTGAGTGGTGGAGCAGCACCCTACTGTGTGATGCTGTGTGAACACAGAATAAAAGGTGGTCTCTCTGTCAAATACCAAAAAGTTACTTTGAATTGGCACTGCAGCCTGTGTAATACTTATGAATTTAAAAAAAAAAAAAAAAAAAAAAAAATCTGTTCATGGAGTACTTCTGCTTTTAAGACAGGTAAAGTGGCTGTTTTCAACTCTTTCATGCTATATTTATTTCACTGAAATGGATTGCATAGTTGCAATAATACATGTAAGAGAGATGGTAAAAAGAATGATCATCTGAATATATTGGTTTGGGTATAAAACGTGTGTTCCTTTTTCTGCTTTCTTACATGTCCCTTAGCAATATGGAGTGGAAGAGCCTAAATGCTACTTTAGAACCCAATGGGAAAATTTAGAATTTAGGTGCTTAAATCCAGATGAGCAAACCAGAAACTGTGTTTGATCAGCTGCAAAATACAGTGTCTAAATTTTTGAAGCATGACTTTAAATTTAGGGGATTTTATCTAGGGCAAAAGACACGAAATTTTCTTTCTAGGAGTAAGGCAGCAAAGGACCTTAGCTGTACTTAAGTCCTTGAGGCACTGCAGTTTAGCAGGCACTCCTAAATTCTATGCACATTGCAGAATCAGGCAGGAATAGTTATCTCATTTGAAATCATAGCTAGTGGTGAATATCTCCTGTATAATAGTTTTAAATGAATATTTAAAATTTCTTATTGTTGTCCTTAGTCAACATGCCATTACACAGATGAGTCTATACTATTTAGGTTTTATAGTCAACAGAAAAGAGTTGATTGACAAGAGAGAGAAACCAAGCAAGAAACATGTAGTGAGCAGGTTTTCACCAAGGGAGGTAAGAATACACGTCCTACTGCTTAGTATATTTCTACTGGTTTTATCCAGATTGCAGATTACTGAAAGAGGATACACACACAAAAGGAGCATAAACATGATCAAAGTATGTTAAATTGCATTAGTGAATATCAGTGAAAATCTGTGAAAGACTTGGGAGTGATATTTGACTGTGACAGGAATTTTCCCTAATGTCAGCCTGAGTGTTGCTGGGACAATGAGATGTAAAGTCACATTTATTTCAGTGACATTGTAGTGAAAGAAGCTTAGTTAGTTCATGGTAAATAGTCACTGATGAAAATCTTTAAAACTTTTAAGGAGTAAAGAGTTATAGATTTGAACTACAAATTCAGATATTCATTCTAACATTTGAAATTCCTTCTTTGCTTTGCCTTTAGCAGAGAATAAAGTAAATCCCAGTGTTTCACAAACTTTTTGTGTCATAGTAAAGATGGTCAAAGATTTCCTTAATCTTAGGAAAAAGAAGAAAAACTAGTTGAACAAACTGGTTGAATTTTAACCTCACTGCTAAGGACAAGCAGGCAAACCACATAATATTACTGGCCAATTAAGGATCTAGAAAAATTGTTCCGATATTGCTTTGTTTCTAATAACTGCTTTTTTAGTCACAAATTCATAGTCACATTGTATAAGAGGCACTTTTGCCTGGTTAAGGCAGTCTTTTTAAACAGAAGGCAGAAGAGGGAACTAAAATAAGAATCAGCTGACCGAAGAAAGAGACAGTGGACAAGGGACAGGAAGAGAATACTAAATCTCACATTATCAGGTGCCAGGCAGTACTGTCTGCACATTTCATCAGAAACTCCCTAATTCTTGTATTGTGAAAAACAGAAAACAGGATATAAATCTTTTTAGGACATTTAGATATCCTTTTTCTCCTCATTCTTTTCTTACTCAAGGTCATCTCTTGGTATACAGCCATGAGGCATTAGTTGTGCTATGGTGTCTCAGAGAATCCCAGGAAATATTTGCACTATTGCACCCATGTGTTTTCCTGGAGTTATTACCAGAGAAAAAAATTTTTCCCACTCTCCCAAGATGGTTATAATGGCTCATTGTCTTACTATTTTGCTCATCTTTTAAGCCTAATTTCACATGCTAGCATAATTTCTGGTTTGTATCACAGTTAACAGTCTCGATTTTGACATGATTCTTTGGTAGTATTAACAGATTATTTCCTTTTGATCAATGTAATTTCTCAGTCTGTGGTGTTTGTTGACTTCTAAGGAGTTCTGCATGGTGGCATGTGTGAGCCTTTTGCTACCTGGTACGAACCGGGATTCAAACTTCCATTGAGCAGCTCTGTGTAATCAGCACCTGACAGCAGGACAACAAAAAGAAAAGCTGTGAATTGTGGGCATGAGCACTTAGAAGAGACTGGAGAGAGGTGAAGAAAGTTTGAAGATTTCTGAAAGTGTATGGGAACTACAGGTAAGCAGATACAGCTGAAGTAATTGTTCAAAACTGTGATGCAGTCCAGTAGTCTGTAACTGGACAATATGCTGGGATCCAGAGAGAGAGAAAGAGCATTTAAGAAAGTGGTGGTGAAGAGAGAAAAAGAAAAAGAAGAGAAGCGGATATAAATGTGAAAAATATGTGCAAGGATATTAAAAATGTTATCCTTCTTTGTCCTTAGAGTTCCCTTAAAGTAAAAAAAAAAAAAAAAAAGTGTCATCCAAGAGTAGGAAGATCTTTTACTATATATTTACTAGTAATATTAGTAATATTAATAGTAATATTTACTATATTTAAGTGCTTTTCTTTTTCTGTAATGCTATGTCTCCTTGATTTTATTTGGGGGGAGTAGGGTTTTTTGTTTGTATTTTCTTTGGTTTTACTCTTTGATCTTTTTCAATAGCACATAGAGAAAGTTTCAAGGGGAGAAAATATAAAGAGGAACATCTCGGTTTTGGAAAAGTAGCAAAGACCTGTTTGGAAAAGAAAAAGAGAATCATTAACAAGTGAGTAGTCTTTTCACTTCTTTGCCATGTTCTTTCTTCTGCTTTCCAGGTTGGGAGAAAAACTAATGTAACAACAAGGCTCTGCTCTCCTTTCATTTGCTTCCAGCGGTGTGCCGGTTTGTTTCTAACAAAGTACTGTTCTTGCAAGTCTGTTATTTTTCTTTGATTACCTTAGAACCATTCATTGTTTTTTTTTTTCCCCCAGTCTGCTCATATTTCCCTTTCTTTGGATCATATTTAATGACTTTCTTAAATGCTTGACATCCTCTAGGAGCCACTGTCATCTAAGCTTTGGCTTTTCTCCCTTCTTTAAATATATATTTAGAAGTTTATTTTTACATTCTTTTGGGTTTTATACATCCCCTTATTAAGGCTATTTAAATTCAAAGTTCTTCGGTACATTTCAGATTTTCTTCGTTATGGGATATAAGACATATTCCCTGCTGCATTTCCCCTAAGAGTTTTTTGACCTTTGAAGCTGCAGTTCAGAATAAGATTACCAGGCATCTACTGTTTTGGGATGCAAGAAGTTATCCTCCATCCATACTTATGACATCTAGGTAGTCTGCTGCTCCATGTCCACTGAAGCAAGTGGTGCTGTTGCTGAATGTTAATAGTCTAATTTAATTAT
This sequence comes from Athene noctua, assembly GCF_965140245.1. Taxonomy (NCBI): domain Eukaryota; kingdom Metazoa; phylum Chordata; class Aves; order Strigiformes; family Strigidae; genus Athene; species Athene noctua. The sequence goes on from NC_134037.1 coordinate 24,809,313, forward strand.
TTAGAGTTGTTGGTGCTGGGCACTTTGTGCTGGACACAGCCAAGAGGACGAACTTTGTGATGGTAATTAGGGTACCCGCTCTCTCTGAATGACTCAAAGGCAGGTCAAAGCATCTTAAGAGCTGCCCCAATTTGTACTAACTGAAAAGTACTTTCTGAGGGAACATATCTGAACCCACTTAAGACTGCTCATGTTCTCATCTACCTCTCCTTACCTCCATAGCTACCTCTACTAAGTAACAGAGGGCACACTGGAAACTGGCTGTGTCAGCATTACAGATACATCAGGACTGTCCCCTTTTGGGGTATGGAGGCAGAATGGAAGAAAGTGTGTGTTTGCTTTGCGCTAATAACTTTTACAAAGGACAGTATTTGGCATGGATGCAGATGATAAAGGAAAAAATGGGTTGATCTGTAATACATTTGGAGTTGTTTCTATATTCTTTCTCTAAGTTGCTGTTTTCACAGACATAGACTGAATGCACATATAGTCCAGTTCAGATATGTAATTCTGTTCGGATGACATGACTGCCCAAGTAAACAAGGGATATTTTATTTTTGCCTCTGCCAAAATTTTTCTGTGGGACTAGTAAAAATTCAACTAATCTCTGCCTCTTTTGTCTTTCTGGAAGCAGTACTGCAGAATAGTATTAGACAAACAAATGCAGAACAGAAAGTATTCTATTGTCATTACTTATTTATTAGCTGCATACATGGAAACCCTGCTGTGAATATCAGTCCAGTAGTGACAGTCTTTTAATCTGCTTGCTTGTATATTGAGTGCTAAGAGCCTCTGGCCAGGCTTTTAGAAGTGATTTTGACACTTGAACAAGCAAATAGCCGCCAAAGTGCACCAGGTAGGCAACAGTAACACATTCAGAGCTGGCACTAATCTCCCTGTATGCCTAAACTCCCTAAGGCATCTATGTTTCTACAGCTGGCATTTTCAAAGCAGCCTAACTGTTGCTGCCAACAAATGAGCTGATGAGAGCCCTAGCACAAGTGGAAACCCTGGGGGCCATGGGAACAAGATTTGTAATGTAGGCAGGAGAATTTATTTCTTACCATTAATGTCTGATTTCCTAAGTGTCCTCCGAGGGTGCTGAAGACGTGTTACTTGTCGTGAGTGAAAGAGACAAATTGGATAGACTGGCCAGAAACCTCTTACTGTCTTGGCATATAAAATGTGTGCCTGAAATCTTACATCTCCTCACAAAACATGTGCTGCATGTACATGAGGAGGAGCAGATTACATGATGGGTCATGTGCCAGGTCTAAGCTGTGGAAAATGTTAGCGATACAACATCTTTCTGTGTCCTGCCAGCTCCTCTCTTCTGCTCGGACAGGTTGTGCGCGTGTGATCCCGCCATGGCACTGCTCCTAGCTAGATTCAAGCAACGTGGAAGAGCTGGATACTCTGATAAGAGATTGCCAGCCTGAAGCCTAAAGTGAGGACTGTGCTTAGTGTATGTGTTTTGCTCAGCTTCTGGTTGTCAGTGAAGTCCATGATTTTTAGAATAAGTAGCAGAAATCTTACATTGTCTTTTCCACAAATACATTATCGGAATTGTGGGAAGCAGTCCTATGCTCAAAGCAGTGTTGGGAGGTATGTCATCTTGCTGCTTCTTTTGGTTGGTTGATATTATAGCACCATTTAGCTACTGCCCCATGGAAATAATTATTTTGGAGCAGTGGGAGAGCATCTGTGCTGTAGCACCAGAGGAACTGGAAGCAGCATCCATATGAGGATGCAGTGGCTCCTCTCTACTACTTGGAAATCACTGCCTTGCATATAACAGTATGTCCATTTGCTGTCCTCACCATACAATGTCCAGCTTCCCTTCCTTTTTGGTTTTGGGGAAGTCCCTTTCTCTATGTGAAGATCATTTTTCCATCTATTTCTGAATTTTGTAAGATACTCGCTAGTCTTCAAAGCTGTCACTGGGCAGCATTTTAGCTGATGGCCATGCAGCAGCAGTGGAATGGATATTGCTCATACTGGGGCCTTCTATCAAGGTATAAAATGTACATTCAGTGAGTTTGCAAAAATAATTCTTAATGCTATTTAAACGGTGCTTTCAGTTCATGAATAAAATATTATATCTTATCCTGCAAATATAAATATCTTAGTATTTTTAAAAAAAGATATTGACCCAAGAGCAACAATTCCTACAAAGATGTACATTTTTTAATTCTTAAATTATTGGCTTAAAGTTTCATTTTAAGAGATACTGTAGATGGGGGGGGGGAAGAAGAAGAAAGATTAAGTGAATATGTTCACCTTTACTCAACTGATTAAAAAACAACAAAAAAATTTCTCATGTTTATGCTTAAAACGATAAAACAAACAAATCCTGATTCAAATCTAGGTACTTGAATTCCAAGTTGCAGCCTGTGGCACATTTTTATAGTTAATTTATGAACCTCTGAATTTCACCTGTGGAAGGACTTTGTGGTCTGAGATACACTTCTCCCTCCCCTTCTTTTTTCCCCCATTTCCTCCAAAGTATTTTGTATCTAATTTAGACTCTTTTTCAGCTGGAGAATTCGCATATAAATTTTGTACTGCTTTAAAACCTTCTTTTCTCAAATGCATATTTAATGACTTTCTTATTCTCAAAATCCCAAGCCTTCTTCACTCAAAGTCCTGAGCACAAAATACAAACCCCTGTGGTATACCTATCAAACATAAAATAGTGACTTTCCGAAAGAACTTCCCATGTTTTTAATAAATGATCTGGTAAGCAAAAAGAAAATTTTAAACAATTTTCAAGACGAAAAAGAATGTGTAATAAGGCAAATATTCTCAGAAAGTTACAAGCTGTGGTCTTATGATAACTACATCTGTGAAATTTAAGACTTTCAGAGTTTCTTGACAAGGTCACTTCTATTTCTAGACTGTAATGTAGAGTCTGTCTAATGAATTCAGCAATGCACTAATCTCACGAGGGTGACTACTGATAATTGTTAAAGGTGGAAGCTCTAACGTTAGGGTGCTGACTCTGGATTTGAAAAAGCTGAGTTCGATGTTGGTTCCATCTCAATCTTCCAGCTGAACATGGACAACTCATTTAGATGAATACACACTATTCTTATGGGGGTTTAGGTGTCTAAGTTCTGCTAAAATTAGGTCTTGAGTATCTTCGCATCAACAGATAATCTGTAACTGGGAATTACTGTGTTTATTTTAATCAGAAAATGTTAGAAGACTAATGAATTAAAAATGTGACAACAGTAATGGTCAAATTCTTAAAACCAAACTTTTTTTTTGTTTGTTTTTAATTGGAATAAATGGGAGGCTTGTAGTTGATTTTAAAATAGACCAGCATCTAACTCTGGAAATTTAATAATACTAGGCCAGTAAATTAATGCATATCTGATTTAGATATAAATGATTATGAATTCACAGGTCTAAGACCTAGGTTTTGGTAGCTAGGCATTGTCTACTGATTTCAGAAAATTGCTTCAGAGTTTGAACGCCTGTACTCAGAAACTTCACATCTAAAAAGGATGGTCGACTCATCAGCTTGATTTAGGTCAAAGACAAACCAAAGGAGCTCCATCCATCTCCCTCACACTGTCCTACCTCACAGCTTCATGAACTTTCATATGGCAGAATCTGTAATTAGGGAAGGGAGTAAAAAGGCTGTTGTGAGTCAAAGTTTAAGGCATTCCTAATTTGAACAATGACACTGTTCCATATTCATTGCGTCACATCAACTTCCATATTAAATTTACACAGTTTGCACATAGAAGCTGAGTGACACCACCAGCAAGTCCTGCAAAGTTAGTCAAGGATGCTGCCGATCTGCTCTTTTGTTTCTGACTATTGTTAAGAATTTATAATATAGCAAAACATGGGCGACAAATGTTGACTTCCTTCACACCAATTTGATCTCTTGAGTGATATTGCTCAGATACCACTGAGGGAAGAACCTGGACAGAGTGGAGATGAATTTTGGTGTGTGTTTAGCCCAGATATGGGATCAGGACCTTGAGCTGGTTGATCTTCTGGTCTCTTGCTTTTCAGTCTAAATTGTGCTAAATAACAAATCAGATGTCAGAAAAAGCTGAGGAATAAATACTTGAGTAACAATTTCTGTTCCCTGGTAGCCAGTTTACATAGTTATGAAGTTGCATAGACTTAAGCCATGAGTTTCTCTCTTTACACTAGAAGGACAGAACATTATACAGAAAATGAGGATGCAGCTGACACTGCCAGCAGATAAATTAATCTTCTGAGCTTCACCCTGGATGGGAAGAACCCTCTGATTCAGGAACAGCCATTAACACTATGAGCCGTCACTTCGTCATTGATGAGACTTCCTGAGTGCTCATCTCCTCTACTACTGTACAAAATCAAACTGGCTTGCTTAAACCACTCTGAGTTAATCTGACCAGCCTGACTGTACCACTGCTGGATAAAAGCATTCACAGGAATGAATGCTTGAGAAGTACAGCCATTAAATGGTAGGTCTTTAAACTGTCTCACATCTATATTGACTAGGTGACTCCAGCTGCAAAATCAAACAGATTAAACAGCTGCTGAAAGTGGTCTAAACTCACTTGACAAAACGAACTAGGAGGAATCACACAATCACAGGTGCACTCAGGAGTTTTCAACATGCACTTTGTTTCTTCTCCTGAACCCAAGCTACATGCATCTTCTTCCTGAGTACCTGAATTTCATCAAGGCTGAGATGCACCCTTTTGGAAATCCCTAATATTTTAGAGAAAGATAGTTTAAATCCTAGTTTCTCCCTGATTATAGAGAAGGCCTGATCCTAAACACAAGAGGGCATGAGAGGGTCTATGCCTCAGAGCATAGGGTATAGCTAAAGGAGAAATCTTAGTCGAGTTGCTGAAACAGAAAATCCTGTCTGCCCAGCAAGCTCTATGCTTTCCAGACAACTTTCTCCTCTCTTTGAAGCTCTACTTGCCTCTGCCAATTTAGGGGCTTACACAAAAGCCCTTTTGCCTTTTCTATTTCATCAGGTCATTTCCCACAATGAATAAAGTTTCTGCAACAACAGGGCTCAGTCTTCTGTGAACTTCCATTTTTATGTTGATGTAACTTGAATGAGTTTCTCTCCTTTATGCTGGTGTAAACTGGGAAGAAAATCAGGTCCAATTGGTTAAAGTCTATAGTAGTACAAACTGGGGTCAGCAGTGGACTAAGAGCACTTAAGTTCATAACAAATTTGTGGAATTGCTGTGACAAGACATATTCAAAGATACCAACATCACTTGTCAGAGATTTTGTTTAATTAGGAACTCCTTTATGATGTAAAGGGAAGGGCTAGCACTCTCCTAAAGCCCAGGACAATTCCTTAGTAACTGACCTTCAATGTGGTTCTTTGGTTGTTTTAAAAGTCCTTTGGAAAAGACATCTCTCAACACTATTCTTACCATCTTTACAGGGTGTTCTGAAGCTTTTTCATATAGGAAGAAAGCTTTTTCCTCATTCCTTGTGTTATGGATGAAGGCATAGTAATTTTCAACTCTTTTGTACTGAAGAGGTGTCAGTTCTTTTGGGCACTCAGTAAGAAAGGCACTAACACTCAACACATGTTAACTAATAGATTGAGTAAAAGATGAAAAATATAGAAAAGGTGATAGCAATCTTACATCCTCTCTGATGCCGGGAATCCTGGCTGTTGTAGCATTGGACAAGAACCTTCTCATGTATCATGCCATGCTGCAGAGTTCCTATCTGTGCAGAGGTTCACCAGCTCTAAGTTCATTAGTACTTTTATAGGTCATGCTTGAAATACAGATTCATCAACCACTGACAACAGTCAAGTTTGGAGTGCGGACCTAGCCTTGAAGAGTCCCTTGGACAATATGCTCTAACACCCTTGTCTCAATAAATTTCTATTTTCCAAACAGGTACAAATAATATATCAGGTTGATGAGACAATGTACTACAATTATGTTTGAGTACACATTGCATGCATATACACTGATTGACTATGCATTTATTATGTATACATTGACTAAGTATATTATATTTTAGAAAATTCACAGAGTATCTATGATACGGAGGCATACACCTGGGAAGTCGTAGATACTCTGCCACAGATGGTTCATAAGTGGTCACAGGCTAATCAATTCACCTATGAAATTTTAGCAATGACAATATAAAAATGCAAATGCAAAATGGAGTTTTCAAAAAAGAACAACTGAAATCATGGTAGTGGAATGTCTTGCACAAGAATACCAACAATGGGAGCTGCTTTATCCAGCTAGTATAAAACTCACCAAAATGATAAGAAAAGTCAGTGTGTTCTTCAGTGATACTGACTGAGGAAAATATATACTCCTCAGGTTGAGGTTGATGAACCTCAAAGATTTCTAGAGGTGTTAGCTTTAAGCATATATATCCTGCCAGGAAGAAGGAAAAGAGAAACAGGTAATGTTTGTTAGGCAATGAATTAATCTTTGATGAATAGATGACTAAGAAAGAATATGAAGCTGTATGGTCAAGGAGGAAAGACAGTTACTGTCAAAATAAATAATGAAACCTCATAATGTGAGGACAAGTAGAGGTCAGATGCAGACATTCAGGGGAGAGGCAGACTGACAGAAAACCTCTTTCTAAGTATTAACGATAAAAAAGAAAAAGCAATAGTTCAGTTCAGACACATTGTTGGTTAATCATTAAAGTCGTTCTGAAGATGACTGGGAAGTACAGAAATATTTTTCAACAATCTCTACTGTGTATGCATTCAAATACCCTGTTTTGGAAGTTATACGGTGTTGAAACTGACTGATACTAGAATATATGAACACCAGGTCCCATGTCTAATAAAAGTAAAAAGCAGAAACTCACGTATTTGAAGAATACAGAATTAGATGATCCTGACTTCCTCAATGTAGTTTGCTAAATATTACTGTGAATTTTCCTTTTGTATAGTATTACTGTGAATCTTCCTTTTCTATAATATTACTGTGTGTCTTCCTTCTTAATGTAGAACACAGGCTGCATCCCTACTGTGATAAATACCCACATTCAAGAAAGGGGATAATGAATCTTTGTCTGGAATGAAAAGGTGCTATCTTGGGACCAGGCACAGAAATTTGTGTACATTTTCTGGTCTACTGGTTATTCGGGCAACTAGTGTTACAAAGCCAATTTATCTCTGAGGGTATCTGATCATTCAGAGATATTGTAAAAATGACAAGTTCTTTCCTTGAATTGTCAGAATAAGCTTACTTACACCAAGTTTGTGCTTCATTCCGTTGTTTTTCATCCAGATGTTACTTTCAGCTAGTTATTGAGATAAGAAGATGTTGCTTTGTTCTTCTTATAAAATAAATATTGAGTCATTATTGTTTTTCTGGTGCTTAAGTTTGTGTTGTCTCAATTTAAGCACCAATAGGCTAATGTTAAACAGGATTAGAATAAATTTTGCAGCACTCCATAGTTGAGAAGGTGTATGGGAAAACTGTTGCTATAGTCATGCTTTGAGCTAAGTTAGAGAAAAAGCTGTGATATCCTTTCCTTGATTCCCTGCAGCTTTATAAGTGGGGCCAAAATATCTGACAATTAATATAACCAAACACAAAAGAATGTCCAACAGAATAAGAAACATGGCATTTCACTACCCGTTCCTGCAATGGAAGGATGGATCTGACCTACATCCTCGTAAAACTTAGGGATTTATAGCTGATGTAACTACCCAGCCTGTACAGATTGCATACTGTATGAAATCCCACATAAAGTTCATAAATTCTTGTATGAAATCTAGGAGAACCATTAGACATTAACAGAGCTAATGGAATATTTAAAGCATTTAGATTAATTATTTAGTCCACAGATTTGGAAAGTACATGTGAGATAGAACATGCATGCCTAATTGTTTTTTGTGCAAATAAGATACATGTTTGCATTTGAATGAAGTGTTAAATGTTTATCTCTGCATTTATATAAGCTAAATAGGGTTATTTCTAGCTCAGGTATAATACAAGCATTCATTGTTGAAAGCATTCTCTACCATATGGCACCCTTTATACTAAATATTCATCTATGAAAGAAATCCTGAATATTAACTTAAAATTATGGAAAATGAGAAAATCTATTAGAATTATAATGTTTATTTGTTTTCTTTGTATCTTAATACAGGATCAGATCATTAACCCGCAATAGGTACACATGTAAATTCAGTACATGTCGGATTTGTACCAGTAGATGGCACTGCGGGAGTAATGATGGCTGTTTGGAGGATAACGGGTGTTAAGTACCTCATATTCCACCACACAGGCTACAAAAGAATTTTTGTCTCCCACTGGTTTCACCAGTTTAATCCTGTTATACCATGAGTCAGATTTTCCAGGCATACTTACTACTGCCAGTGAAGGATATACTGAAACTGCTGACACCAAGTACTTAAGGTATTTTATGTTATAGAAATAGTAATCTATATTAAATTACTTGCTCACAGAAGATACCTTTTCCTAGCAAGTTTTCTGTCATAATATTTACCTACATATCATCAGCTCACATTTTTGCTGCTTGGATGAGCTGTCTAACTGACACAGCGATCACTAGGGCCGTGAATAGTATTCACAGTGAAATTCAAGTCATCTGCCAGACTACCAGTGAAACTAACCCATTTTGTGAAGTGAGGGTCTTCTCCTTCCGCTCAGGTATCACACTCATTTCTGCAGCCCAGGAGCTCGCCTAAAGAGTGAAATGAACTTTTCCCGAGCACCAGTCTTTGAAACTCACTCTGGGTTCCAATAGGCAGGCAGGCTTCTTTCCACATCACATATCATCACCAGTAACAAAGTTTCTGAGGGCTAAATTATGCCCTTAGTGGTACCTGTGTGATTGTTTTGCCTGCAAGGCTTTTGAACAGGTGTAGCTATTGGGATTTAACGAGCAATTTTGCCGCTGATGCTCAAGATGGAATAGTATCCAGCTGTCTCAAATAGTTACTTCAGCAGGACTAAGAGAAATAATATATTAAACAAAGTGTTTACTAAAGTAAGTAGACATGAGTCTAAAAACACATGAGATTTGATCTATCCAGGAAAATGGTGCCAATGCTACTGTAATCCTTTTCTGCAGGAAAATTGTTCTTTTTTCTTTTTTTGATACCTGGACTTTAGAATACACTATACACATCCTCTGATAGCCTCTGACACACTTTGACTATCACATATCTCCTTATGGAAGGTTTCCAAATTGAGATTGAAAATACGTTAAATCTACTACCCATTTGATGGGCCCAGAAACCTGGGTATCTTGACAGGGAACTAATTGCAAGCAATAATGTATCAGAGGAATGAGAAGTTGAGGATCAGAGGTTTTCTGCAGTGAGTACCTATACTGGAAAACAAATATTTTCCTTTACCACACAACAAACATCAGCTACAAAGTACTTTGTCCAAGACTGTACTGAAAGAAGGGGGTTTGTGGGCTGAAATCTGTTACTTTGAAAAGTAAACTAGCCATGGTATCTGTACTGGATTAGCAGTATAAATGGTAGAATGAAGCCTAATTGGGCCCTACAGCACTTCTACTGATGGATCGCAGGACTAACATGCCTTCATAGGCAGAGGTCAAAGATACATCTAAGCCCAAATGGTTCACTAGTTTAATTGGTTCAGGCATACCAGTTTTTCTAGCCAGCAAAACACAAGTGTGCAACAAGGACAGCATCGTAATTGCCTGCCTTGGGCTCCACAGAATATGCAATCAGGAACCCTTTTATGGCTGGGTCAAATGATGACAGATTTAAGGAACAATTCAGAGGGATTTTCAGTTGACGAGACTGTATAAGCAGAAGGATGCTGTAATGACTGTCACTCAGCTGCCGTATCCCTTGTGGTATCTCAGTCATGGCTGCAGTCCTGCAGTCACAGTTTTTTCCCACCTACTGTGCCCAAGTCATAGTATCATATGTTGAACCCTGATTTTGGGACCTGATTTATACCAGGTTCCATCTGATAATAGATCCCAGGAGAACAGTAACACTGAGGAAGATTAGAAAGCAGACAGCAGCAGTCACTGTCTCAGTGCTGTGGTATGTCTCATTTGCAACTGAGACGGTGGGTTTTGTCCTGTTCTGTCACTAAAGACCCTTCCTGTCTGAAAGAGAGACTGTGAACTGGGGCATAAAAAGGAACTTACTTTTTTTTTGGTCTTGGATCAAGAAAGTGAGCCAAACAAATATGCATAATATGGTTTAGATTAAATGTAGTCTTATGAATGAAATTTTATTTTCTTTGATAAAACCCCAGAAATTAATTTCTCATTGACAGAAAGGGAATTACATAAACACCCGAATCTTTGTGTCTCCTTAGCTGTTTTAGAAACTCTTTATCTACTACACCTTATCTACAGAGTGTTTTATTAACTCCTCAAAAATGAAGAGTTTTCCTATTGTTCATTGAATGTAATTGGAACATATTGAAATTTCTGAATAAAACATACATAGAAAAATTACAAAATAAGAGGTGCAATATTTCAAAAGCAACAACAATAACTCTAACTTTTTACTCTGTATATTTTTGTATATATCCTCGTGAAATGCTACTTTCTTTGTGATTTTTCTCCAGTCATTAAAGACAGGTTATTTTCTTTGCAGGTAGGTCTACAGTTTCCCTCAGGTATAATTTCTTTACCATACATAGTATTTAAAGCCAGGTGGAATGCAGTTTCTGTAGCCTGGTACAACCTGCATGTTGGGAATGCACTCATGCTTGTGACAATCACCGAGCAGTGATATACTGGCCAACATCAGTGCAACTTGTAGAGGACCTTCACTTCTCTGCTTTGGTGACTTCCTCTTTTTTTAAGGATGTTTCTTTTTTTCTAGCTAGAATTTGCCCCTTCTGTTTTGAATTTCTAATACATGTAGTGCTTTGCATCAAATGATTGGTATAATAGTATTTTTTTCCCCATTGTGCTTTAAAGCCATTATTTTGACTCAGGTAATGATGCAAAAATTCTGGTCTCACTCCTCCAGCTTAAGGACCCATCTCCCCAGAACACTCAGGTATACCTTATTTCAAAAGGCATCAACAGCTTTAGAACCAATATTTCCACTTCTTGAATTAATTTAATTCTCCTTACCTTTCTTTTTGAAAAGGTATTCACAACAGAAATAAAGAATCATCAAGCTAAAGCTAAAACAAATCTTATTCGTAATAAAGGAAGGAAACCAAAAGCATTTTGAATTTCCTTACTAGGTAGTTTTGGACTCACTCAGTGAAGATTCTTGTCTACTTCAAACATGACTTCATGGTATTGAATCAGATCCAAGGTCTGTCTGTCTCAGTATCCATAGTGATCACCCAGTCCTCATGCATTACTAATATTTTTGTTTTTCTAACTGCATCTATACATCAAGCGTTGAATATTTACAGTATTGGTTAGATATTTTTCTAAGTTGTCTTGATGATTTGATAATTAATTTTGAATCTTGCTGAGCCTTTATGAAGGTTCTTCCCCCCCCCCCCCCCCCCTTCAAGGATAGTTTCCATCTATCAATATTCAATGAAAAAACCACTGGGTTTTTTACCATTATCATATTGCACATCCTCTTGGATTCTCTAGGCCCTTATGAAGAAGCTAACAGTACAGCATGGACTTGACCATCCTAAGCATCTTTGTGGCACCTGCAAAAGGTGCTTCTCACTACTCATCCCCTTTCCAGGTCATTAAGCATCATGGCACCTATGCTCGAGCCTTGAGGCCCCCACTATTAACCTTTTGCTAGGATTGAAAATTGGCCATTTAATCCCACTCTCTGCTTTCTGTCTCCAAGCTACGTTTTGATCCATGTTACAAATCTGGGCTATGACACATCCTGGTGGAGTCAATGGAGGTACTATAAAACTTAAAGATAGGTACGTGCTCAAGCTTTCTGTTGAACTGCAGCAGACAGAAAAAGTCCTAACTTCTTAACAGTAAAAATGGTCTCCAGTTATGGAAAGAAATATGTCTGAAGTACATTTTCCAAAGCAGTCTGAAAAAATCTACAGTTTTTGCATGATACAACTGTCTGCATGTAAATGCTTCTAAGTGCTAATATTCTGATAGTGAAAAAACAATTGCTTTCATCATGAAAAGAATTTTCCTAAAGATTCACTTACATAAAACTAAGGCTTGCTATTTTTATTACTTGAGGAAAAAAAAAAGAAGAAAATGTGCTCAATTTTTGATAGCTTATATGGCAATTTTGGTATTTCAACAGCAAATGGCTTGTGGATAACTTCAAACTCAATAGCTACCCTAACCCAGCATTCTTCTCCTAAACTACCTTGCCTCCACCTTTGCTCTTCATCTTTCCCATAATATCTCCAGAGATATCTTCCACATTCCTGCCAAAAGTAGTGCTTTTCATTTGTGCAGTACATTTCAAAATATCTGTATGTAGTCTATATTATATGGAACTTAAAAACAAGCATTTCTGGGAGTTTTTCATTCGAGAACAGTTTCTTTTTTTGAAAAGTATATGTCTGTGATGGCCTAACATTTCTGAACTATGGAGTCAGTCTTGCAGCAGGGAAGGCTCTTCATTCTGGTACATTAACAAGACTGACTGTTAAGTCAAATAGCCTTATCATGTTGGCTCTGAACCTCTCTGTTAGAGTCCAATTACAGTGAATCAGTGGATGCAAGATCCTCTTCTGTATCTGAATTTTCAGTACCAGTACAGAGGCATTGTCTCTGTCTCCTGTTCAATTTCTTTATGTAGAATTTGTTGTTTCACTTTCTAATATTATTTTCATTGTCTTCTGGAGAAGTACATTTGCTTTCTATTTCCTTTCTGTTTTCCCTTTATTTCCCCATATCTAAGCACCTCCATTTCCTACAATAGGACAACTTGTACAACTCAGTATACTAATGTCTTTCTGTAGAAAAGAAGTTAAATAAAATGTTATTATAGCTGAGTTGCTATATTTCATATGTGTCTTTTGACCGAACTGTATGTTCTGAAAACCCAGAAGAAAAGGCATTCTTCACTCATGGCACTTATCCTTTAGAAACTTGCAAAGTGTAACAGCTTCAGTAAATTTTAAAAAATATGGCAGCTTGAAGGATAACCTTAGCTGTCTCCTGTAATTGTCAGATCAGTTTGATGTTTGTAAACCAGAAAAGTCCCTTACATGCTATATTTTCCCTGTACTTATTAATAAGTTCATATGTTTTGAGATTGTATTTAATATTGTATGTTTTTGCTTAGAGAAAAGATACCAGTAAAGGACTTTTCATAAGTCCAATAAATTACAATGATTTTAACTTTGTTATTGACAGCAAATGCCAGACCCTCAGAAGTGCTAGGACAGCTCATGAGAAGTATCTTACAGGTGTAGCCTTCCAAGCCACTGAGTGAGTATTATATGATATTCTCCTGGATAAACTTCTGTATGGATTTTTCATCAGTCCAAGAAAAAAAAAAAACAAAAACTATTTCAAGCCCCAGAGACTTCACAGTTGGGGGCTGAAGGAAAAGAAACGATCTTTATGATAACTTTGGACAGAAACTCTTGATAAATACAGAGGGATTCCTAGAAGCAGATATATGCAACTTAAGGAAGGCAGAGGCCACTAGGACAAAGAGTCATGGATGTGATTTGGCTTGGTTGCATTTCCATAACTCAAGAGGAATACTTATCTAACTGTGCATGAAGGAAAGCATAATATGAGATGTTATATGTCAGTGGGCTGATTTTTTTAAAAGCCCTTTGCCTGCTCTTTTGTTCCAATTGCTGAACAAACAAGCAAACAAACGCTCAAACATCTTTGTTTTAATAGCTGCTGATCAGTGCTGTGGCACTGGGATTTGAGGATGTGAGTATCAGAGGCAGTCACAGGCGTAAGGATTTACAGGGGTGGAAAAAAAAGCAAAAAAGCCCTTTATCTATTTTGAGATATGCACACAGTGTTCAAGATGCAGCCTCTCATTCAGAGACACTTTTAAAGCTGGGGGACTGCTAAAGCTAGAGAGACTGTGTCACTCCCTGTATGCCAAATTTCTTACAATCTTTCCCTCTCTTGAACACTGCTGGGCTGACTAGATGTGGTAGTGCTTTATGCTCAGTCTGAGTGAATTTACGTTATATCCAAAGACAATTAAAGGCACCTAACATTTCAGGAATGTAGTCAGAGATACTGAAAAGACAAAGGTTCACATAGCTCTGAACGGTGGTAAAAAGAAAGTACTGTTTTGACATTTTCTGTTGATGCATGCTGGTACACGTTTCTACTCCACAACACGCTGCCTCTGCTCTTTGAGTTACAAAGTTAAAACTGCCTCATCAACCATAGCTGTTCCCTTAATAACCGTATAATCCCATATTTCACCCACATTTTTTCTGTGTGCGCTGCATTATATTTTAGTAAAGCCTTATCTCTTTGGTCCATTGTTCCTCAAAATAGAAATGGAAGAAGGATAGTATAATCTAATATTAATGCCAGTTCAAGAAAAAGTTGTAATATTGGAGAGTGGAAATGAAAAAGTGTCCATTTTTCTTTCCACCAGTGAGCCTGTTCTTCAAACAGGTATCTAGAGCAGAATATCTAGAAGTATCATAAAGCTAAGCACAGGGAGATTAAAACGGGTAGCTTTATCACATCGCCAGTCATGTGCACTCAGAAGGTGCACCCTACTCATAATATATAAACTGTTTCTGACTTACATCCTTTTCATCTAGAGTGTGTACATCTGGTGTACCTTAAAGCTGATGGTGGAGAAAAAGTGTATTAATGAAATTCCTAAAAATGGAAACATAAGTAAATATGGATTCAGCTGGTTCTTCTCAAAGTCAATATCTCCTTTTAGATTACTCAAATAAATATGAAGAAAGCTTCTTTCTATGTTCACAGTAAAGAAGTGAGGCATCCATTTTAACTTAGCTGGACTCAACTATAACTCAAAGCTTTTTATTCAGAGAGAGTTTGTAACAATTTGAGAAGATGATGGTATGCGCTTCTTTGGAAGGAGCAGAACTGACCAAAACGATGAATAAAGGACAAGGAAAGACAAAACAACTTAGGACAGGAGAAAGGACTGTAGTATAACTAAAAAAGGCAGCATTACTAAGGTAAGGAACTATTTTTGCAAATTTGAAGATGCTCAGTTTACTGGAATGAAAAAAATTTGGGAAGTTTGAATCTGAAAACAATGCAATTCTGATGCTATTCTTTTGCATAGTTCACCATTACACTGCAGTACTCACTGGTATTGCTTACCCACTGTTTCCTTCTAGATATAATGATTCTATTGCCAAACCTCACTATGTTAAACAAATAAACAATTTGTGGTAAATTAAAAAAACCCCCAACCTTTGTGTGTGCAAATTAAAGTTAAGATCCAAAAGATAATTGTATTGGGTTTGCATGGTAAGGTTTTGGTAGCAGGGGGGGCTTCAGGTGTGGCTTCTGTGAGAAACTGCTAAAAGCTTCCCCCATGTCCAACAGACCCAATGCCAGCCAGCACCAGGATGGACCCATTGTTGGCCAAGGTTGAGACTGTCGGCAACGGTGGTAGCATCTCTGTGATAGTGTACTAAAGAAGGGAAAAAACTTATGCTGAAGAGAAGATGCAGCCAGAGAAAGGAGTGAGAATATGTGAGAGAAACAACTGCAGCCCCCAAGGTGAGTGAAGGAGGAGGGGCAGGAGGTGCTCCAGGCGCCGGAGCAGAGATTCCCCTGCAGGCCGTGGCACAGCCCATGGTGAGGGTAATGGGGGGGCAGAGACCCACCTGCTGCCTGGGGAGGACCCCACACCAGAGGAGATGGATCCCCAGACAAGGCTGTGACTCCATGGGAAGTCCATGCTGGAGCAGGCTCCTGGCAGGACCTGTGGCCCTGTGGAGAGATGAGCCCATGCTAGGGCAGATTTGCTGCCAGGACCCCATGGGGGACCCAAGCTGGAGCAGTCTGATCCTGAAGGAACAGCTGTGGAAGGGACCCACACTGAAGCAGTTTATGAAGAACTGTAGTCCATGGGAAGAAGAAGGACCCATGTTGGAGGATTTTGTGGGGCACTGTTTCCCATGGGTGGGACTCTACGCTGGAGCAGGATGTATCTTTTGCCTCTGACTGTAATGGGTGAGTAATCGCTCTCTGTCCTCATCTCGGTCCCTGAGCCTTTTGCTTTATTTTCTTCTTCCCATTCCTGAGGTGAAAGGGGTGAGCTAGTGGCTACATGCTGCTCAGCTGCCCTTTCTCAAACCACCAGAAGCCACTTCGGAGTCACCTACTATTTGGGTGCCCAAATCTTGTGAAGGGATGATTGGGAGGCCATGCTCAGATAAAGTCTGAAATAAACTAACAACCTTGTATTTAACATAGAGTGCAGCAATTGGATTCTTACTCTTTCACTGATGACAGTGGCTCTGGTGGCCATCTGGATAATCCACATCCCCAAAATACCCTGGGGACCAAAATATTCAACCAGAACATCAAAGGCCTGGCCTTCAGTTGCAGGTGCCCTTGTCTCAGGCAGCAAGCTATGGTGGAAGTGGCTGAGCCATCTCCAGGTCTCTTGTCATAACATCTCAGCTGTGTTGTGAGTAATTTGTGGAGCTGATATAAAAGGGATGAGAAAACAAGATGAATATGGTTTTGTAATCCAACGATTTTTATCCATTTTAAGAAATCATGCTGTAATACAAAGTATGTATGCAGTACCTAGGGCTGGGACCATATCCTACCTGCTTACCAGTTCCTCCAGAATTCTCACCACAGAATTATTTCTTAATTACTTCCATGCTACAACCTAAACATGGGCATCTACAGTATTTCTTGTGACTCTTCCCTGAACTAGATCCACAACAGGTTTCAGTCCCCTTATATCTATTAGTTGCTTTCTCTGCTCTCTAGAGGTGTGCAGATTGTGTTTCTTCCTTGGGATCCATATTCTTCTCTGTAATTCCTTGGGGAGTACTGATCTGAGATATATGCTCCCAATGTACCTGTGGCATCCGCAGAATCAGCCTCTTCCCAAAAGACACAAAGGACAACTAATGCTTTCTGAATGGAGGTGGAAGTGCTCTAATATCCCTACTTTGGTATTTCAGCTTTACCCTGATTAAAGCCAACTCTTCATTTTCTTATCCACAAAGCTGGTGATTTTAGGTACAAAAATAGCTGATAATTTCTTTGGATTTCTGTATTCCACTATTACTCCTGTGAATTTTAGCTTTTGCTGCCAAGACACAGTGTCAGTAGGAGGGGATGATGCTTCCCTCGTCCCATGCAGAGAAGTGTCTGCAGTCTAGTATTTAGGACACTCACATACGAGGTAGAAGATGTGAAGTTAAATCTGCTCATGCTGAGCAGAAAAATGACCTTGGGTCTTTTGTTTGCAGAGCGAGTGCTCTGATCAGGGAACTATAATACCAAAGGTCAGCAGGAGAATCACAGTTTCTTCATTTTGAAAAATGCACCTGCATTTTTTGTACAGCCTGTGTGTGCTACACAAGCACTGTGTATGTATAACAAAATAGGGGCTTTGTGGTCTATCATCATGGAATCAATCCACTTCCCATATCCTGACATGGTTAACAGAGTCCCATGGCCCAGGGTGTTGCACATGTGCACTGATCCAAAAGTAAAGTTGGGGTGTTTTCAGGAGCTTTCAAGACAAACAGGGACATTCCTGTGACCCTGAAGCGCTTCCAGGACACAGCTCAACAGCTGAGCACTTCCTTGTCTTGAATTTTTAACAGTTTTTTTCTCTACAATCCACAAATCCATTTTTTTTCCTCCCCTCACTGTTTACAGATCTCTAAGCTTCTGAAATGGAGGATGGAGAGGATGGAGAGGAACTGGGGCCAAGTCCTTGCCATGTATAAAGAAACTGTACTAGAGTTCTTTATTTCTCCTTTTTTTTTTTTTTTTTTCCCAGCTTCCCACTTTCCAGTTTTGGCTATTTAGGTAGTACTGATATGAATGGACATTTAAGGTCATTTACAGCAGGTCCCTAGAAACAGGAACAAAACCAGCAGTAATTGCTGCTTTTTTATTCAGTTAACTGAATTGTTTTTTTCCCACTTTGTTTTGTTGAGAGCAAGTTTTCAGTGAAGCATCTCTTAGTATGATTATGATCTTTTCATCTGTAGAATAACCTCTGCAATAAAAAATCAATACTCATGCAGTGGGCAAATCAGACTGTTCCTGCCCACAAGTATCTGCAGCATTGTGCTTTAAGCAGCTGTTGATTTGCTTTGATTTGGAGAAATGGCTTGTCTGCAGAACTGTGTATGTATTTATGCACATGGTAGTTTAAACTGTAGTGAAAAATGCCAGAGCTTTAAAACCATAATCTAAAAACAGGGATAGGAGAGATTTCTAGTTTCCAAATGACAAATGACATTTCCTCTTTTACTCTCAGAAAAGAGTACTTCTATCTTGTCTCAAAATGGAGACATTTTAATAGAGGCTGTTTTAAAGGCCTTTGTGAAACTGACTGTGTCTTAGCTAGTTGAATTCCTGGTAAACATTGCACCTGGTTTTACAGACAAACTGCTATTAAGGAAGTACAACCACCACCATCAATAAAAATATATAAATACATAGATCCGTAACTCATATTTCTGCAACACTACAGAATGAATAAACACACAAATATCATGTTTCCCATTAAGTTTATACTTTCCCATTAAGTTTATACTGACTGTCTGTCTTCTGGGATAGCCAGGATATATCTCCCATTAATACATGTAATGATAATGTCAGATTCATGTAGTGTTCCGCACAAAATCATCACCTGAATTTGCCATCTCTTCACATTTTAAATCAGAAACAAATCCAGTAATGTAGATAAATGGATGCATTCATAATTCACAGCTGAAAAAGCAAGCCTGGTGCAGACTTGGATCAACGTATTAGCATTAAGAGTGTACATAAATAGCAGCACATATGGAAACAATCTGCAGTACAGAACAAGAAAAGCAGGAGTTTATTAATCTTTAAAAATCCAGAAGCATGTCGTCATTTGCAACTTTATATATTACATAATATATACTTATACGTACATATATGTACAAGAGACAGTGTAAGCTGTGGACAACATGCACACTTCAGACACGCATTTTGATTCTTTTCAGACTCGCAGAGCTTTCATACAGTGATCTTTGAATTCCCAGACAGAAATTTTGCATATTCTTTTCATGTATGGTTATGCATGCAAACAAATACACATAAACCCCATAATAACTATTTTAAAATTACAAAGGTTTACATACAACAATACCTTGAAACAGACCTAGTGTAACTCATACTGGTTCGGTGAGCATCAGGCAAGCTGCTCATTCTGATGTTACTCAGAGTTACTGAGTTCATATGTTGGATTTCTATATCCCAGCACTGCTACTAGATTCTCTTTAGGTGCCAGTGTCTGCCTGCCATCAGTTCTGGAACCACTGAGTAACATTTGGTATAATTAGCACTTTTTTTTTCTTTTTTTTTCCTATGGTTCTTGGGTTCCTCTGCAAATAGTGCGAACTGGTGAGAGAATCTTCCAGCAACGGTGTCCAGTTACCAGCACAGCTGGCATCAGCAGGACTGGGGGAAGCCAAAGACAGATGGTGTTTTAAAGGACAAACCAGAGTCACTGCCAGTTGATAACAGAGTATCACCAATTGTAGTCAAATGTATGTCTAGCATCTAAGGGACTTAAATGAAAAATGACAGATACACCTAAATGTGAGAAAGAGACTGAAATCCCAGTCTGGAAGGAAGTGGGCAGAGCAATATACTGCTGTAGAAATCTATGTAAGATCTCCTGCTATAAATTACAGATATAACAATATAGCTGGAGGCTGAATTCAGACTGAGGTGCTGCTGGGTACAGGATAAGATATTCAGAAAGAAAAATCTCATTGCTAACAGGAATGGTTGACATTGCATAATTTTAGTGTGTTTTTAATGAGTCATGCAGGGGCTTTGGATGAAACAAAGAAGCTGGACATTATCAGAAGATTGTTTTCTGCCTCACTTTTGTTCATAGTTCAAGATACACTTGATCTTGCCAATTCCAGGCATTTCTTGGGGGGGCTGAGTGTGACCAAGTCTCTCTGCTTTCTGTGTCAGTTAAGAGCACTCAGTACTTAGTAAGAGAGCTCTGCACCTTGGCAGATCAAGCCCCTGGGGCCTTATTTTTGTGAAGCAATCTTCAGCTAAAAGCACAAGTGGTGTGAGCAAGCTCTATCTGCATCAGCTCAAAATATCATTAATATTATCACACAGTATCAATTCTGCTGTAATTTTATACCAGTCCTTAATTAAAAGTGTGTTCTAATTTTTCTATCCCTGCAAGAATAGGTCTTTTACTACAGCCTTCTTAATGGGGATTAGTTGCCTGAAATGATGCATTTTACAGCCTGAAGGCAAATAACTGCTGCTGTTTCTGTTTTCTTTAATGGTGAAAGCTGCCAGTGACGCACAGCACTGTGCGAGGGAGGAGGTCTGCCAGGCTCTGCAGCCAGGAACTGTGTGGTAGGAGAAGTTCAGTCTTTCTCCAGGGGCAGCTACTTCATAGCCCATCAGGCAGTGATGAAGCTTTTGATCCTGCAGCCTGCTTGAATACCAGAGTCTATGTTTTGCTTTTGATATAAAAGAAGTGAGCATATCATAGAATTATAGAATCACAGAATGATTCTGGTTGGAAGGGACCTTAAAGATGATCTCGTTCCAACCCCCCTGCCATGGGCAGGGACACCTTCCACTAGCCCAGGTTGCTCAAAGCCCCGTCCAATCCGGCCTTGAACACCGCCAGGGAGGGGACAGCCACAGCTTCTCTGGGCAACCTGTTCTGGTGTCTCACAATCCTCACAGTAAAGAATTTCTTCCTTACACCTAATCTAAATCTATCCTCTTTCAGTTTAAAACTGTTACCCCTCATCTTATCACTACTACTACTATCTGGTAAAGAGTCCCTCCCCATCTTTCATGCTGGCCCCCTTTAAGGTCTCCCTGGAGCCTTCTCTTCTCCAGGCTGAACAACCCCAACTCTCTCAGCCTGTCCTCATAAGGGAGGTGCTCTGACCATCTTCGTGGCCTCCTCTGGATCCGTTTGAGCAGGTCCATGTCCTTCTTATGTTGGGGACCCCAGAGCTGAACACAGGACTCCAGGTGTGGTCACACAAGAACAGAGCAGAAGAGGATAATCACCTCCCTCAACCTGCTGGCCACACTTCTCTTGATGCAGCCCAGGATACAGTTGGCTTTCTGGTCTGCAAGTGCACACTGCTGGCTCAGAGTCTGTTTTCCATCCACCAGTACCCACAAGTCCTTCTATGCAGGGCTGCTCTCAATCACCCAGCCTGTGTTTGTGTTTGGGATTGGCTCAACCCATGTGCAGGAATTTGCACTTGGCCATGTTGATCTTCATGAGGTTCACATGGGCCTACTTCTGAAGCCTGTCAAGGTCCTTCTGGATGACATCCCTTCCCTCCAGTGCGTGGACCGCACCACACAGCCTGGTGTCGTTGGCAAACTTGCTGAGGGTGCACTCAATCCCACTGTCCATGTCTCCAGCAAAGATGTTAAACAACTAGATCTGGACAACTGAGAATTATATAGTCAGTTTTATTTTCACTTGTGTATTCTTGCCTATGCCCTTACCCATATTCCAGTAACGTTTAAGTCTGTGTTTAAAGGTGTAACTGGATTCACAGCTCTGTGGTGGCAGTTAGTATGAGACAGGTAAATGCTTCTTGCCATTTAAAATACAGTTGATGTAATTTTATATCTGGAGATTTTCATTATTCTGTAGTTAATAATGTTACCAATTTATAGCATGCATTTCTGATCAAATTTTGCAACATTTTTCCAATAGAATTGCACATTTTATAAAAAATCTCTTTGATTCTTCTAATTAAAGCTGAAAACTAAGTAGTTATTTTCATTCTTAAATTTTAATGTTTAAATATACTCTCAGGAAAGTAAGATTATAGCTGCCTCCCTGATCTTACCTGTGCATTCCCTTTTGTTCAGAATATCCTCAAGCTTGATACTATAGTTTGATTTAATGTTGCATTTCATTAATGCAGGAATATTCCCTCTTCTGCCATTTTCTTGCTCTTTATTTTAAACATTCTCCTAATGTGTGAGACTATTCACCTGTTCTGTGAATGGGTCAGTTCTGTTAAAAACTCTGCATTTTTCTTGGGTTTTCCATGTTGTTGGTTGTTTGTTGTGGGTTGTTTTTTTTTTTGTTTTGTTTTTTTTTTTTTTTAAATCATGATAAAATGGAGGTTTTTGAATTTGGCCTTTGCTGATGGTCACTGATATCCAGCTAATGGTATCATCTGATCTCTTTTCCCATCAGTTATTATTACTTTAATGGGTTCTAATTTGTATTTCTTACTGGTTTTAACTTTTGAAAAGCAAGTACTCTTATTTGAAAAATTGATTTTTGTTCCATAAATGTTGTTAGAATAAACTAATATTTAGTTACTCCCTTGTTACAGTCTTTCTTCTGTGTATTGACCATGAAATGTTATTTTAAATGAGTCCTATCTTTCAGTTTCATTAGAAGATTATACGGTCACTATATGTTCTTAGATGCTATACTGACACTGTTCACTGGTATGCATGTCAGGATCTGCTGAATTGTTCTATATTATTCAGAGTAATCAATTTAATCTTCAGAAACACTAGTTCTATTGATGTGTGATGATTTGATCCTGATTATAGCTGGTTTAATTTGAATTATTTCCAAGCCATATTCTTTCCCAAGTAAGTCATATTAAAACAAGCCTGATATATATTTTTTGACACAAAAAGTCTTTGCTGAATAGCATTGAAGAATTGATTACGCCAATAAATTAATACCAAAAAGAAGGAATTATTTGGTCATCATCAGTGTAGATCTCCGAATAAAGTAACATACTGAAATTTCATATAAAATCTAACAAAACATAGAGGTACATTTATTCATTTATGTGAAAGTCAAGTTCAGAGTATTCATAAGCCTTTTGGTGTGTTAGAAGCTAAGTCATTAAAATAAAGCTTTCCTGACATTGAAGTAGGCTATAAACTTTCTGCAATTTATTTATGCTAGCTGATTTTCACTGAATAAGCACAAACAAATCTCAGTCCTTAAACAAGTGTCCCTATGCCTCATATTATTAAGTCGAACAACCAAGATAGTTTCAAGTTTAGCCTTTATTATTAGCTTGAAAAGTATAGCACAAAAATCTAATGATCAAAAGGGTATACTTTTATTATGAGCCTCATAATATAAAAATACACAGTCATAAAAATCTTGTGATAAAAGGCATCAAAGAAGAGTTTTATTAGAAGACCAGATACCTACTGTATATTGTGTTAACCCAGGGAACATAGTCCAGGGATTTTATCCAACTGTCTTAAGGTAAATGTGACTAAAATCTGTAAGTAATGCTGAATAATTTGGAAAGGTTTTGATGTTGTTGCTGTTAGATTACTCTGGTCTCGCTATGACTTCAATCTGTTCAGCAGAGCTGAAGAGGATTTTGAATTTAAGCATAATGCTAAAGTGAGAAGCAGAGTGTGTGTTGCCCATGACCTGACAAGAGCTCTGTAGTTGTGTTAACAGGTGACACCCAAGGAAGGTATAAAGAGTGATGATTAACAGAACAACACATCTGCCTATTGAGGGTGAGGCTCCAACATTTGCCACTGATTATGTAAGAAAACAGTAGGAATTACTTATTGGGAAGCTCCATCCACCAAAGGTTCACCCTCCTCCCTCGTTTAAAGATAGTCTTACAACATTGTTCTGTTAAAAAAGAAGGTATAGAGTATGAAAGATTCAATTTTTAAATTTTTTTATTTTAAACTGCCTATAATTTTAAATAACTCCCCACCAGCGAGAGCAAGGGCCTGGGGAACGAGGTCCTTCTCAGACTTAGCAGGCTGAAACCACAGCACACAGGCTAAATGTACCTTTCACTCTTCTGTTTGAAGCAGAGCCCTTCTGCAGCTAGCATGGCCAGAGAAGAGGCAACAAGGTGTCTGACTCTCACTGAGGGTGGAGCAAAGTGGTGCTGCATTTGCACTAGCTACAACTGGCCAATGACCATCAGTCATTACTGAAGGGGAATGTTGATCCTGAGCCTTTTCTGTTACCAGGTGCCCTGATTATGACTGCAGTATAAGGCTTGCTCCTGCTGTTTTCTTCTGCCTTGTATTTTTCTGCTTCCTTTCAGCCCAGAAAGTGCTTTCACTCAGAGTACCTCCAAGTATGGTAGTTTAGGCTTGTAGGATGTGGGAGGGATGGGATAAATATGCTTGGAGGTTTGCCACTCTCCTTTATTTGGTGTGCTCTTAGAGCATTACTAGCTCAAGATATGGAATGGCATACCTCTTTCTCACAGCAGAAAGTCTGAACGTTTCTTCATAGTGATAGGTGCCCATGCAATAAGAACATAGGTGATTTTAGGGATTTGAAATATTAGACAATGCTACAAAACACTGGATTTCTGCATGGAAGTTAAACAGTCTCTTCTGGGGAGGCAGAACATCAGATAAACTGACACAGGAGCCTGTGGCACACAGCTGAATCCCCACCCCACTTTCTAAAACTAGACTTTCGAATACCTTGTAATTTTCTTTGTTTGTTATTGTTATTTTAACCTTTACTCTTTGCAAATAAGATTACAGGAAGACAAAATCGCTGGAATTCCCAATCTCTTTGGGATTTTTTTACTTGATTGCCAAATATCTCTTAGGTTTATTGCTTAATTAGAGTTGGGCTGAAATGCAAAAACCTCACACTTCGTGCTGCATGTCACGCAAGGTCTTGTTAACTCAAAAGTCTCAATATTTTTTTGGTTCTGCCTTATTTGTGTCAACAGAAAATTTCACTTGCAGTTTAAAAGACATTTTCTTTCTAGTAAAATTCATAAGGTTCATGTCAATACCAAACTGTGAAGATTAATTCCTCAGCAGCATAAGTATTTTCCATATAGCTGAACTAAAAGAGTGCTGCCCTTTAGAAAAGTATTAGAAGTCCTATTACATGTGTATTTGTAACTCAGACCAGAAGAGAAAGAATAATTTAGTTATCAAATTCCTGTCTGCAATGCATGGGAGTTATGCGACCCAATTCTAACCACCTAGTTAAAGAACGATACTCCATATTACACCTTTTAATTCCCAGTTTTCTACTGCAATCCTTTTTCTTTGTCTAGGTGCGACCTCTAAAATCATAAATGGTTGTATTCTGCTATCGTTGGTTAGGCTGTTTCAGTTGCGGGGCAGAAATCCTTTGATGGTCACTAAACAATACATGATTGTGAGCATCTATCTACAGCTTGTTAGGATAGCACCTCAAAACTGTCCTCACTGCCTTTACAGTCCCACAACTGTTACATACTACAGTTCTTGGGTTTTTAATGCATTTTTCTTTCCACCCCTTTCTCCCATTATATTTATATATTCCTGTTCCTTGCACAAAAGCAGGGATTCATCTCACTTGGTATTAGATGTCTACATCCAGAGCAGCCAAGCTAGACTCTCATAGTTAATAAAAAGCTCTTTAAAACCAAATCGTGATAATCTATCATGAATAACACAAGTATAGCTGATCTGACCTTGAGCCAGGGAACAGAGTAGGTAACCTCTTTAATTTCTCTCTGTTTCTATCCTTTATGATTCAATACCAGTATAAGGTGATCAGACCTGTAAGGTTTTGAGTTTGTACAGTAGCAGAATTTGCGATATTGCCAGAGAAAAAAATTAACACAAGTTTTCAGGTGAGACAAGGATTTAATGGATTATTTTCTTGGATTTAGGTATTTAAATATTGAATAGTGTAGGCATCTAGCTTTCAGGATATGTTTCATTGTCTTTATTTTATATAATGAGCAATTATGGGAATTCACACTAATAACAATTGTAAGTTTATTAAGAAGAGATTGTACAAATCCCTATCTTTTTGTGTAGGTTCAGGCCTTGGAAAAATGTTATACTAATATTTATTGTGAACACAATGATAAACTGATGCTGGATAAATCCTTTTTCACCAGCCTATGGACAGTTTTCTCTAAACTAGAATATTCTTTTGTGCATAATAACATATGTCATTAAAGCTGGTTTATGTACTCAAATAGAAACTGATTTTCTACAAAGAAATTCTTTGTAATTGATTTCTGCTGCCCAAACCCCAATTTAAAAAATAATATCGATACATTTGAGCAGGAAAGAAAGCCTTCATATTTTAAAAATAAAAGTACTATGTTCTTCCTTTTTTTCCCTCTTTTATGATTTTAATTTGATATAAACTTGCCTTTCTGCCTTGTTATCTCCATCTATGGTTGTGCTTTTAGATGTATCTACTGAGCAGTGGAAAACTTCATTATTCTTCAAGTGGACAACACAGATCTTCTCCAAGTAATATTATATCTCATAATAGGTGTCATTGCACTCAACAGAAAGAGTAATTGTATACAATAGGAAATATTTCCTTGGGTTAGAAAATATGTCATCTGTTTGGTGACCCATTTCTTTCTCATATTTTATTAAAGGTGTCTGTTGTCCTGTTTCGTGTTTTTTTTTTTTGTTTTGTTTTTTAATATTTTCTATCACCAGATAAAGGGCTTTGTAATATCTGGAAGATTTTGATGGGTATAAAATCATTACAGGTTTTTTTTTCCTCTCCTGCCATTATTTTTCATTTTGAAGGTGGTGGAAGTGTCCTTTTAGATCATAACTTCAAGCACATTCTTATTCAAACAGTGAGACAAATAACAGCCCAAAGGTCTAGTTCAGAGCAGTGTTCATTATCATCTTGTTCTGTACTGTAAATTACAAGAATTCAGTTCATCAAAATATTCTATGTCTATATCAAAATGTTAACCCTATGTAGTGTTCGGAGGATTTGTATACAGCGGAAAGGAAAGGAGACATGTGGATTGATGATAACTATTGTTAACAGAATTGATAGTAATGTGAGGCAAGTAAGAAAAAGATTTTACAGATAGGGACAGCTACAATATAACCTGGAGAAAACACATATCACAAAAACCACAAGTGGGTTATCAAATGTTTATGGTACTACAGATCTCATACGGGAGGCAGCAGAACAGCGTAATAAGAATCAGAATATAATACTATTACAAGAACAGACATCCTTCAGAAAACAACATTAATCAAACTGGCTAATACAGTGGGGAAAATGACAATATTCTGCCCTCACGAGACTCGGTTATGTGGCAAAATTTCTCAAAGTAAAATCAGATGTTTATATGCATCAAGAAAATTTTAATAAAACTGTACTCAAAGAATAGTAATAGTAATTAGAAAATACAATTAATGTTATTAGGAGTAGGCATATATATTCTATAGCTGCACACCCAAAGGTAGTTAAACTAGGTTATATGATTTCAGTGCAATAGAAAAATAAAAAAAGAGCAAGTAGTCACCCTTTCCCACTTGTGTCGCTGTTACCTTCCACCAACATACAAAAACCTGGAGTTAAAATGCAAAAGATTTTTATATCTATATCTATATCTATATCTATCTATCTATAAATCAGTATTTAGAATGTATAATTCCATGCATAATTCTTGGCTCAGACTGGTTAAAAAATGCTATTAAGAAGAAGACAGTATTATTTATTTCCTTGTTTTGATATCTTAAATCAAATTGCTGTCTTTATTGGTCTTAACCAAATATGCTAAATTCTGAAACTTGAAAGAATTCCTTTTCTATAAAACAATGTTCTCTAGTGTTGTAATAATACTTTTATTTGAACTTCATTAACTTAAGTAAATACTATACTTAAGAACTGTCAGTTTAATTATAAATGTGAAAAAATTATTTCCTTCAAACTCTTCCTCATTTCTGCTCCTCTTTTTCAAACATGCGTGTAATCAACCTTTTTCAAAGAGCCCCTTACCTCTCAAGATACTGTTAGAAAACATGGTAAAGAACAAGTTCCTGTTAGAAGAAACAGAAGAGGAGAAATGAAATATATAACAGGTTTTAGTAACATTGCATAATGCATTATTGGAAGCTGTTAAAAAATGTTGGATAGGAAATTATAATTATATAACCTAATAAAATCAGAACACTAAAGGAGGTCAAGGAATATGAGTACTTACAGCAAAATTGGGCATTGCTATAGTATATGTTTGATCCATGAAATCTCTAAGAGTGTGTAAGTTCTTTCAGAAAATGAAGGTAAATGCTTTCTTAGTAAAGTGAGGGAACTCATGTGACACATGTGTTCTCCAGCAGAGGGGCATACTTGGGCTTGAGTGCATGTTCCAGCTGTATAGGTTACAGGCCCAAGACACAATTTTCTACTGCAATGAGGCAAAAAGAAACATCTGTCCATGGACACTGCTAAGCTCAATTTATGAAGTGGAGCAAGCGAGAGACAGGCTGTGTCAGGAAAAGCTTTGTGTGCATGCATGCACACACACACACATGTGCACATGGTAGGTAAGACCCACTCCCCCACAGCCCAGCCCAGCCTGGGGAAACATGGTGCTCACCCTGATCAGGCTTAGTGTCAGGCTCTGGTCAGTGGCTTGGCCCTGACGTAGGGTCTCTGCTCATACGCAGTGCTGGATGTGCCTGTACTGATGTTTCTCACAGTTTCTATTCCTGGAGAGCGGTTTATGGCCAAATGTTGGCACAGGCCATCAGTCAAGTCAGCCCCCGGTGATACTACACTTCACTTTTTCAGCAGTTTCAGGTGTCATTTTCCTGTCACTTCTTCCTCTAGGGCTCCTACCAAGGTCATGCCACACAGTTCTTGTCTGAGTTGCCCTGTATGCCATGGCTGATAATGGTCAGTCCTCAGCTCTTAGTCAAGGCAAACTCGTGATGTGCTAATGATGTCTGCCAGTTGTCTGGTTGGGAATGAAGTCCTGTTCTTCTACCCACCCACTCCTTTCTACTTCAGAGTGTGAGGAGAAGCCACTATTAACTAACCAGACATGAAAATTCTGGATCTAGAAAACACATAGTGATAGTTGACTGAAGCCCAAATGCTGAATTTGAGATTGCAGTTACTGGGGAAGATAGGTGATCCCAACAGGATGAGAGCTCAGTTCAAACTCTTAAGTCTTATTTTTAAATTAGTATGGAAATGAGCACATCTGTATGGACATCAGCTAACAATTTGTACAAACTGGGCCATTTATATTCAACTTCCTATGCAACAGCAGACACAGCAATTCTCACACACACAGACAGTGCTCTTCACCAGAGATGGTTCAACTGAGGTTGAAGTCACAAGAGAGTATCATAGTACACAAACTATTTTGGTTCTCCTCTTCCTCTGTGTCAGAGGGAAGAGGGCTTTCATTTTATTTAGGTATCTATTTTTCTTACAACCAACTTTCTTACCTTCTTTCTTATTCTGTTGCAGTCTGCCCCAAAGTCTTATTTGATTGGGCAAAATGTGCTTCCTGAAGTGAAAAATATATGAAAATTCCATATTCTTGCCCACTAGAATGTCAAGGGTCATTTCCCATTGTCCTGATAGGTAATAAATAGGTATTTCTGGTTTCCCTCCTGCAATATGTAAAGCAATGATGAACAGTCTCAATGTATCTAAGGTAGGCAAACAATGACATTTCTAGGTGACAAATTGTCTGAGTATCTTGCACAGAATAACTTCACACAGCACACGAAGGATTAGACTCAGAAATAGTACACTTAAAAATGCCTTTACAATTATTATGAAATCCAGAGGTCTCACTATTCGGGATTTATAGACCAGTTATTTTAATTTAATATTGGTTATGGATCATAAGAATAGAGTGACTATTAGGCATAACAAAATAAAACCAGACAAACCTCAAGCTCCTAGTCTATTTATAAAGGGACTTTATTGATTTTCTCTGTTATAGTAATTTTGGTAGAGCTGGATTAATTACTGTTAGAGACAAATCTTTTGTCTTAAATTCTGCTTTTATTTTCTTTTGGAAATTTAAATTCTAAAAAAAAATCCTGAGTTTGAAAACTGCTGAGACTATCACATTTAAATGAATGCATTATCCTCACACTGATGTGAAGTTTTTATCTGGTTGGGGAAATAAAAGGTGGCTTATCTTGTTAAATATAGAACATGACATTATCCAGCGGGCTGTTAGTTTAGCGTTTCCAAATGCCTTATGAAACTTTCAAATCTAGATGTTTTTAGAGTAGTGAAATTAACACTTTCAGATGGGATAAAAATCATACTATTATGTCACAGCAGGCTACACAGCTTAGTTAGACATCCAGATAAATAGCAAAAAAGCTTGGATGCTCTGGAATAGGATTCTTCCTCATTGCCTTTGCTGCCAGTTGCTATTAATCTCCACTTAAAACTGCATGGGCAAAACATCAACTGGAATGCTGTGACCAATTTGAGCAAAAGTACCCACAAAAGAGCAATGAGGAGAATTGGAACACTACGAAACCTGACATGTAAGCAGAGATTGAAATATCTTGGGTTTATTAGTTGAGGGAAGGGAATAGTGATTGATGGGGATGTGATAGGAACCTTTAAGTATGTAAAAGGTTGTTGCAGACAAGAAGAAAACAATCTATTATTCACTTGAAAAAGAAGTGAAAGAATTTATTCAATAATGAAAATTGTTATATTTTAGAAAAAAAAAATCCAAATAAAAGTAGTAATGAAGTGCTGAAACAAGCTGCCCAGAAGTTGTGGAGTCTGTAAGTACAAAATTTCAACAACAGATTAGACAAACATCCCTGAAGAATGAGAAGGAACTTATGGCAACCTCTTTTTGGGCGGGAGCATAAATTTAGTTTATCTTGTGAACCTTTTTGAAGCTTTATTTTATTTATTTTGTTATAAGTCATGCTTTTCAAAAGCACCTGCTTCAAAACAGATGAAGGACTGCAGAAGAGTTTTCTAGCCTCAAATGGATGGGATAAATATTGGATTCCTTTATGGAAAGAATGATCTACCACAGCATTACCTTTCCCTTTCCATCCTTGTGGTTTATGTACACATGGCCATGTTAAAAACACTATTTAAGACTTAGTCTCTGGACTCCTGAGAGATGTTAGGTCTGAGCTGTTTCAGCACATTCCTACTGTGGTCTAGGGCACTTTCCTGATGAAAATTAAGTTTCTAAGTTTTGTCTTCAGGGTTAGGCAACAAGTGCAGAACATTAAAAAAAAAAAAAAAAAAAAAAATTTGTCACTGATTCTTGTAATGGTGATCAGGTGTCTAAGCTATAAAGGTATTTAGGGACCTTATTTATTTATTTATATCATAGACAATAATATTTTTTTTTACATTTAAAACAGGTATTGAGCTTTGAGTCATTTAAAAGTACTTGACATGATTGGATCTGTGGCCTGTTGGTTTTTGCATATCTAATGAAGTGACCCCTGCATTGGCTTCAGTGGGATTTTGCCTAACTAGAGAAGGCAGGATCAGGACCTCAGAGGCTCATGGAGATGCTCAGGGTAGTCTGACATGACACATGTCAGAGTCAGACCACAGCTCACACATCTGCTTCCTGATATACTTGATAATTGCCAGCTCTCAGCTACCCAACTAGTATACTTTATAGGACAGAGGCTCATTTGTCAGATATCAACTGAGAAGAAAATCTCATTAGAAAAGTTTAGGGCATATAAAGTATTCTGTAGTAGTTTTATTGCTCTGTTTGTGCACATGCCTCTCTTGGATGGCAGCTGTTGGAGGTTACTTCTGAGTTTGAGACAATGAAGCTTGACATATGTAGAAGGTGTAGAGTGGGGCAAAATAGTTTATCTAGAAAAGGAAAGCCTGTTTGAAAAACTTTTTGGTGTTATTATCTTACAATCTTCTATTTGAAAGCATGACTATAGTCTTGATATCTCCACTGAAGCAGGAAGGTGGAAAGACCTTTAGAAAGGAGGAAAATGTCCTTTAAAAATAAAGTTTAAACATTATTTATCAACTAAATATCTTCTCACCAACAGACAGAAATTCTGATGATACAGCGATAGGTGTATGTAGGCCAGATAAGATAAACAAACAGCCTTCTCAGGCTCTTCAGTGTATAAAAGTAACTTTAGCATGTTTAACTTAGTTTTGTTCCTCACTTTAAAGCAATATTTACATGAAAAAAGATACTCTGGTCCTTCTGAAGTGTTACTGAGCTGAGGCAGCATAGATACAGGAGACTTTTCATGTAATCAATGTTTCCCTTTAGAGTTTAGCAACTTTGTTAGCAATGATTCTTACTCAAAAGTATGTTTAATGTATTGTAGAAATAATATGCTTTATAAGAAACACTGTAAAACATACTGTGATAGTACATCCTTGGAGAACTTATTTTGTCATTGGTTCTGATCACATTTAATAAAGGATGTTTTGCAAGAAGAGGAGTTAGTATGACACAAAAATCTAACTGCAGTTTCCCTTCTCACTTGGTGGCCATCAGGACCTCTTGAGTATTTGAAAGAATAATATTTCAGATGTTTTAAATGTCGCCACTTTGCTCAGAAATCACCTCTTTATGTGAGGCTATTGAAACCCCCCAAAAAAGACTTGAATCAATCTAAAATATATCTTCAAATTTGAATACAATTATTCTGAAATAAAAACGGCAATTAAAAAGAACCACGACCATTTTTTCATCCAAATTAAGATAGTAAACAAAGAAACATCATAGAAATTATTTGTTACTATCAATATAAATAATTTGTGACATTAACTCATACAGTGACATTGATCACCCATTTTACTGGGCATAAAATTTCAGAAATATTTTGTTAAACATTTGGATTTGAAAGCTGATCCTAGAGGTATATACCAAGCATTCAAAATGCTTATATATTTCTCATCATTAATTACGAATATATTAGTTTGGTAAGGCAAATGGCTTTGTTTGTATACTTCATTTTTCATTTACATTTCAGAAAAAGAAGCAGATAATAGGTAAAAGGAGAAAGTAAGTAAATCTATCTTATTTCATAGTGAAAACAGGAGGTGCTAGCTCTTTTGAGATCCCAACAAGAAAGGCACAAACACTTTCAGACTGATAACTGTTTATTTATACATTGATATAAAAGATGATAACAAGTTGTAAAATCTTACATCCCTTCTGATGCAGGGAAACCTGAGATATTGCAGCATTGGACAGAGCGCTAGTCTTTTGCACAGATCCTGTCTGTGGTGAGCTTTGGCAGCTCTAAAGCCGTTATTCTTACAGGGGCTTGCTCACAGTACCAGTCCTTGAAGCACTGACAGCAATCAAACCTGGAATATGGATAAACCAATGACATTGATTACATGTACATTGATTAACTATATATTGATGTTGTGTATATTGGTTAATTATATTATTGATTAGATACACCTTGTGGTTCCACAGTACTCATGATATAGAGGTATATGCTAAATTAGCCATTATGTGGACCACCAGCTGCTTGTACAATAGTTCTCTAGGCTGATCACTACAAATAGGAAGGATTAAATCTTTTTGTTGATGAGTCTGATACCTATAGCTTGTGATGTTGTGAGGGCATTTGCTTGTTTACTGGTCTTTGGACATGCAGAGTAGAACAGAAAATAAATGTATAATGTGAACTTCTAAGCAATGTAAGATGATTTCTACTGAAATAGAAATAAATCAGAATCATAAAATCATAGAATCATAGAATACCAGGTTGGAAGGGACCTCAAGAGCCATCTGTTCCAATCCTTCTGACAAAAGCATGGTCTAGACAAGGTGGCTCAGCACCCTGTCCAGCTTAATCTCAAGTGTCCAATGTTGGGGAACCCACCACTTCCCTGGAAAGATTATTCCAGTGGGTGATTGTTCTTACTGTGAAAAATTTTCCTCTTGTGTTCAATCAAAATCTCCCCAGAGTAATTTATACCCATTACTCTTCATCTTTTACATGTGACTCCTTTTAGAAAGTGAGTCTCCATCTTCTTTATAGCCACCATTTGGAACATGGTGATAAGGTCTCCCCTAAGTCTTCTCAAGGGTGAACAAAACCAATTCTCTCAGCCTTTCCTCATATGACAGGCTTCTCAGTCCCTTAATCATCTTTGTGGCCTTTTTCTGGACTGTGAACAGCCTGTCCACAATTTTTTTTTTTTTTTTTTTTTTTTTTTATAGCAGAGATCAAAACTGAACACAGTATTCCAGGTGTGGCGTGAAAAGTGCTGGGTAGAGTGGGGAAATGACTTCTTTGTCTCTGCTAGTGATGCCCTTGTTGATGCGATCTAGCATTCTGTTGGATTTCTTTGCTGCTGCAGCTCACTGTTCTCTCTTAGTTAGTCTGTTGTCCACCAGGACCCCCAGGTACCTTTCCACATGTACTAATATGACCAGGGAGAATATTCAGAGAAAAAAAGATTAACTTGGTATAAAGAAAAGAACATTCCCTTGTCTTTAAGGATTTTTCTTTAAACTTTGAATTTGTTCAAACAATTTTTGTTAGTAGGCTGATTTAAATGGTGCAATCAAATACAACCCATAATTTTCATCAACCTATCTATTTGTCTATTGGCTTATCTGAATAGAAAAATAGCGTGCTATCCTAATTAGAAACTAGCCATGAAATAAAAACAACTGCACTTAATTTTATAATCTTAACAAAATTGCCTGACTAAAGATATACAGAAAGATTTAGAGATTGTTTCTAAATACTCAGCAGCTACAACTCCCTGTTTTGCTGAAAGGACCACTCTCCTTGGCCTGTGAGCACATCCTCAGCTGATACAATGCCAATGGTGTTCACAACACTTAGTGTAGAAACTGATAATTTGGTATGCCTGAGCAAATCCATGGGGTAGACTCCTGAACTAGCTCTGAGAGAGTTGGTACTCAGGCTAGTGCCACAGAAGAAAAACAAATGAGCTGCATCAGCTTAATTTTTTGCCCTGACTAGTTTGTCCTGGTTTTGAGTAGGGCCAGTTATCTCAAGGTATCGTTGAGATGGAGCTGTACTGCTTTCAAAGTCTTGGGACTGCCACTTTGTTGGAGAACTGTTAATGTGGCATCAGAACTTACTGTTACATGAATGCACAGATATTCAACTCTCTTCCTCCCAATCAATATATATATGAATATTTGTATGATGTCTAACACACAAGGGGATGGAAAACAAATATGACTGAAACCATTCAGTCTATTAAAATGTTCCTTGGTATCAAAGCTATAGCCAGAAATAATTTACACTACACAATGAGTCATGCATCCTGCTTCCATCCCTGAGTAATGGCAGGACGTGGGGAAGAACATGTGCTACCTACTTAATGAGAATTATGAAGAGATTCATTTAAAACTGTACCAGCTTTTTACCACAAACTTTTATATCACATCAAATTAAATCAGTCAGCCACAAGCTCTGCTGCTAGACATGCCCTTCAATGCAGACACTGGTGCCTCTCTACCTTGCTGAATGCATCTCTCATACTGTAATTTAGAAAATGATCCCTGGGAATGTTTTATGTCTGAGGACTTGGTTCAGACAGGTTTTTGTCTAATAACAGTGTGGCCACACAAAGCATGATATTAGAAATGTCATCTTATATTAGTAAAGGCTCAGCTCAGAATAAAGCTATTGTCATCACTGCTAATCAAACTCAAAGGTGGAACTGGAGTAACACTGAAAATATTAAGTCAGATTTTTTTTTCAGAAAATTATTTACTTTAACTCTACTTATGTCCCCATTATACTCTCCACAGCTGCTGACAAGAATACAAATACAGTGTACACTCTCAAGAGAAAACAAACTTAGAAAGCTCTGTAAAAATAGAATTGAGTAAACACATCACCATTTTAGTATGGCAACATCTTAATGAGACAGAAAGTCAGGAAACATAATTTTACTGTTACACAAAGACATCAAAATATAATAAGATATGGTAATGCTGAGTTAAGACACCCAAACAATGTAAACTCTACATTGTAATGACCCCGTATAATAACCATACCTTTGAATTGCCTGTATTAATTGAAATTATATCCATCCTCCACACCAAGGTATCAGAAAAGCTTCAGAATAAAACTGTTGTTTTCAAATATAGAAAAATAGTTGCGATTTGTTTAATTATCTCTGTTGTTTTACTAGTCACATAAGAGTTACTGAAGTGTTGAGATGAGCTTTTCTTTACTGTACCTAAGCATTAAATTTACTTACCAATAACTGAGTTTACTTACAGGTTTGTTTCCTCACCTATAAATCTGTGAATAAGACAATTATGTAGGCAAAGTCAAAGAATGTATGCTATTATTGAAAAAAATAATGTGAAAGAACATACTGTAAGAACTGTACCATTTACATGGAAATAATTAGCCCTCTCAAAGTTTCTAATTAATTTTAAATGGAACAGTTGAAAAACCTAATTTTTTCATGAAATGCATGAAAGTCCAGAAGCATAAAGGTGCTATTTCAAGTGACACATTATTTTATTTTGTGTATAACAAAGAGGTGAAATCCTTTCTTCAACTGCATATCAGATGATGACATTTCCTGGTGGTCCTAGACTAACGCCTTACTGATGTATTTATATACTGTGTCTACAAATGATACCTGAAATGTTCATATTAAGTTACACTTGGAAGTTTCAACATGTCTGTTGACCAGAGAGATGACATTTGCCCTGTGATACTGAAGATGGAATTGTTCTCATCTTGTATGTCTAATTGGTCTTTTCTAAGCTTCCTATATAAACATAAGAGAAAGAACTAGGAGAGCATTATTCATGTCATCCTGTGCCTGTGCCATATAATAATATATTGGATAACAATATAGTATTTTCATCCCTTGATGACTTGCCATAGTACCTCTCTTCATATATATTGTAATCTTTTCCTTACTACAAGTCTTCATAATTTTTTTCTGATGTTTAGGCTGTTAGTTCATGGATGGTGCTGTCTTCTGGTTTCATACTGTGCTTCTGTGGATTCTTCCAGAAGAAAACCCATCAAGAAGGAAATAACTGACATTATAAATGAAAAAGCTGATGTCAACTTCAGAATATACAAGAGGAATATCCAGTTTTTATCCTAATGTGACTGCAAATACACAAGATCAACTCCCAATACACAAGTCATAGTGAGAGCTAAACCACAATTTCCATCCTCAACAGTACTGGTGTGTGATATAATAAGATCAATGCTCTCACCTCATTAACTGTTAGATGCAAAAAGTGGGATTTTCCACCTTCAGTGTGGTCTTTACACCCTTCAATCATCATATAATGTTTATATTGACACAACTGAAAATTTTGTTTTATGTTACAAACTTTCAGTGTTCTCTGTCAGAACAATGATGCTGATATGTCAACAGTGCAACCAACATAATCAAGTGTGATGTTATTCATGGCATGGAAAAATATTCTTTTTATTAGACTTTTCAAGTTAAGATGAAAGCATTATGATTACCTAAGATACTTATGATTTTGTCTAAACTTCCCTTTGCATGTAATATTCTAAAGAATATTGGAACATGAATGAAGAAAGACCATCTGGTGAATTTTCTTATAGGAAAAAATAGTTTTGCAGTGACATATTTAGATAACTAAGGGAAAAAAGTAGAATGTGACTGACCACAGGCCTTGCAAAGAAGTCAGCTTCTCTGCAACATGACTGCTTTGCAAAGGAGGGTGCTCTTTGTTTTAGATAAACTGTAAACTGCTGTCAACAGCCGATTGAATCAATGGTGTTTCTCCCTGAGTTAATTAAAAAAGTGTGAACGTCTCCCTGAGTTAGACAGACCAGCATGGGAAGGGAATGAATATGTAGCTCATCCCAACATAGAGTATAAAAACTAGACAACTAACAAAAGTGGGCTTGAGCCGGCATCAACCCACATATTCCTTCCTGGTAACTGACAATGCCCATCATCATGATGGTGACCATATTAAAGACACCGGTAATGGGAATCACATTGCTATTGGGATTGAACTGTGTACTAAAACTACTATATTTTGCCAAGTGCAACTTACATTTTTGTTGTGTTATGCAGTATATTTTATATCATTCTACAAAATCAGAAATCCCATGCAACATAAACTATCTTCAAATAAGCAAATCTGATACTAAACATTACACCCTCCATGAATAGAATATCTAAAGATGATCAGAATATTGGACTTTAACAAGTAATTTTTTTGTTTGCCTTTCAAGTTGGGCATTATTAGACTGTAAAGCCTCAATTTATAAAAAGGTCAGAGGTAAAATTTGTAGTGTGAACTTTACAAGTGGATATCTAGGTACCTGAAAGCTAATTCTTAGTTTCCATATTATATCTTACATTCTTTGTTATATTCTCTTCATCCTTCTCCTCTACCTTTTGTTGAAACTGACAGTAATAGAAACACAGTAGATAATGGACTACATAAATTCAAGCAGTGTCAGACAGAAAGGAGATTAAAGGATGTCCTTCATTTTACTCCTGTATTTTCTAGCCATTATTAGTCTTTTTCTTGAAAAAAAAAACCAACACCAACAAAACAACATAAAAAGGTATCTCTCTGTCCCCACAAGCTATGGTGGAGTCACCAAATTTGAATATTTGGATATTTTGGCTGGTGAGACACATTGTCAATAGGATAATATAAATCAGAAGAGACCTCATGAGGTTTTTTAATGCAACCTCATGCTCACAACAGGGTCAGACCAGGCTGCTCAGGGTTTGGGTTTTTTTTGATCTTGAAAATCTCTATGGAGACTGCACAACCTCTCTGGGAACACTGCTCCATTGCTTTGATGTCCTCATGGTGAAAACGACTTTCCTTACATCAGGCACTGCTGGTCCATGTTGAGCATGCTGTCCATCAAGACTGCCAACACTGTTCCCCAACTGATCAGGCACCAGTCTGTATCACTGTCAAGGGTTTTTGCTTCCCAAGTGCAGGACTTCATAATTTCATAAGATTCCTATTTGCCCATTCCTCCAGTCTGCCCATGTCTTTAGTGGTAGCTTTGCTCTCAAGACAAGTGGTCCTCTTAACACCTGGCATAATCTGCAAACCTGAGGACAGTTCTCTCTCACTTCCTCCAAGTTACTGATGATGTTAAATGTGACAGGTCCAAGGCTAGACCCTTGCAGGACTCCTTACCAGTCATAAGGTAGAGAATGACCTAATTACCGTGACCCTCTGAACCTGTAATCTGATAATCCAACCAGTTTTTTACCAACCTAGTTGTGTACCCATCTAGACCCTGACATTCTAAATCAGATACAGCCCCAGTTTTGGAATGTGTCTCCCACACTATCTATTTATAGGCATTTGTGAATTTATGAATAACAGGAAGATGTATAGTATGCCACTAATGTTTTGTTTGTAGTAATGGATGTAGTTACATTTATACATTTCTAGAAACTTACAGTTCTCTTTTTTTTTTTTTTTTTTTTTTTTTGGGGGTGGGGTGGGGTGTGCAGGAGCCAAAGACAAACGGGCAAGTTTTCTACAGTACTTATGTTCTGAATATATAGTCTGAGATTTAGAGGGCTTCTCAGAGGTTCCTAATTGCCTAATTTGAACTCAAACTGAAATACAAATTGGGTGTAGGTGCACGTGTCTTTTGAAAGCCTCAATAGGCGACTCTAAATCTTTGGATGAATACAGAGTGTTTATTAAAACAGAAAGGAATCCATCTTATTACACTGTTATAATGATTTGAAGTGTGAAGTTCAGCACAGAGTACTGGGAAAAATAAACACTGACTCTGTGGAAGGCAAGAGTGTTCGTGCAAAACTTAATGTGAGATAAAATGACCATGCAAGTGTTGACTAGTAGACAGCTAGGACCAGGGGCACAAGAGTGTATAGACTTAGGGAGATGTTTAGCAGCAGTTCTGAGGGATTAATTTTGTTTAGCTGTTGGAATTGGGCACTTAAAATCTTCAAGATGCATGTGAGAGGAAATCACCTTTGAAAATCAAACCTTGCTTTGCTTTCTAAATTAACAAAAAAATTATAATGATGAATGGAACAGCATCTAACTTAAGCCTAAATTCTCAGTTATGCCTGTGCAATTTTGCTGACCAACAAATGAATGTGCATATTAATTACACATTAAGGTCCTTGCTGAAATGGTCTTCTCTGGGCATGAGTTAAGAAATAATTTATGAAAAATGAATATTAGCTTGCTTTATTGTCGGTTGCATGGCTCTAATATAAAGTGATCTGCCCAATAGAGCAGGATGAGGGACCATAATATTTTGGAAAAGTTTTTTATTATAATTATTTTTTGCAAGTGAATTCAGAGCTCATATGACTGTTCCATTCAGTTTCAGAAAAGATGCATCTTGGGCAGAAGTAATGAACATTTTCTCAAATTGCCCAGACAATATCCTTCAGCTGTGACCAGGAAGAGCCTTTGGGAAGTTCAGTCTCTGTGCCTGTCTTATCCTTGGCCTCACTGCTTAGTCTTATACAAGGGTGTCAATTAGTGTCAATTATGATGGTGTTTTTTTGTAATGTGGGCATCTGTCTGCTAGGAACTGGACAAACTGCCAGCTTACTACATCTGAGCTGCAAAATAGCTATCAGATGGCCATAGTTTCCAATCACCAGCCATCTGGGTTGAACTTGTAGAAAACACTTATAGGGCAAAATGCTTTAAATCATGTGTATTTCAACTTCTTTTCAGCTATGTATGGAGGCACCTATACTAGCACATTTAAATAGGATGAGGTTATGTGTCCAGCACTGTGTCAGATTTATTCACACTGTTTAACTGGAGGTGGTGCGGGTGTCAGTGAATCATCAGTGTCCTAAGTTCCTCACCAGGAAAAGCTTGATGCTGTTGGTCCCTTTTTGATTTTTGGTATCTCCTTGTCCTTATTTTTATACTTTTTCTTAACACAGTCTGTATATGTGAGCTTTCTCTCCTTTGGTTCTCAGATATTCAGTTTTCTGTTCTTTGTTCTATCTAAACTGCTTTAACAAGATGGTAGTCCTACAGTGACCACTGATGGGCCACTGAGATTTGTGTTTGCAGTGTGGGATTTCTTGTACAATTCTGTGCTTACACTCTTGCAAACCAAACAGATAAGTAATGCTAAACAGAATAACAACTAGCAACACTACAAGCTACAACTATCCTAGGCCAAACTTGACTGTTTAGATAATTGTTCTCATAGCTAAAACACGATAAAATCAACATATGCCAGGACAAGACCAAACAAGTCCTGAGACCATGCCCTGTCAAGTCAATACAAAGACAACATCCATTAACTAGCAACAAGAAAATAATATATTTACTGGACTACAGATATAGTTTCAGAATGACTCAGGCTTTCATCTGGCTATGGCAGAGGCAAAGGAAGATGCCTTCCTGGATCTTCATCTACAGGATTTGGAGTTCACAGGGCACAGTGAACTGAATACCCCAAGTGACAGTCAAATACCCTAAACAACATGCCTGTCTTGCAGCTGAGCACTTCCACATTTTACAAATGAAATGCCACCAATTCTGTTGTATTTTTATTCTTAATCCTTAAATATTATGAAGAGATGTTTGTTTTTCAATGCAGTAATTATCTAAAAAGAACATGCA
Source organism: Athene noctua (assembly GCF_965140245.1). NCBI lineage: Eukaryota > Metazoa > Chordata > Aves > Strigiformes > Strigidae > Athene > Athene noctua. The sequence continues at coordinate 24,850,757 of NC_134037.1, forward strand.
CTACAACAATACAAATGTAATATGAATTAAATGTAAATTATGCTTTATACTTTTAATTAAGAGTACGGCAGACTATAACAAAGGCCATCAAGTTGATCTGGAATTCCATCAGTGAAGTGCAAATGAGAAACATATGGAAAATATAGTTTAAATTCACTTTACTAGGTTGCACATCTCTGTTAACTGTCAAAGAGCCACAAAATGGATGATCCAAAGTGTATTGTAAATTCTGCTGACCTGAACAGCAATATCTCACCCTCTGCATGTCTTTCCAGCTGCAGGAGGAACAACAGTGAGTAGCAGGTAGTTGGAAAAGGGTCAGCTCATGGCAGTGATGAAATTCTGTGCTAACGTTCAATGAGATCTAGCTTGAGAGATCTTTCACAGGTAAGTTTTTACCTAGAATAAACAGCTAGGCTTTTAACCTTACTGCGATAGGCAGAGATTGCTGTATAGTTGGTCCTTCCTTCCTGATAACTGAGCCGTAAGGTGTTTTGAACTACCTTGGATCAAAGGACAAAGTGTCCTTAGATATGACATAATTTAATTATGGACCTGTAATTTTCACTTGTCTACCTGTAGCAAAACCGACCCCCCTATTGAATGAATGACATACTAAACACAGTATGGGAATTAAATTAACATTGGCTATTATTGTCCTTGGGTATGGACATGAAACTGAGTTATCTTCAGGATGAAAAAGGTGCGGGCTCATTTTAGGTAGCATTCGTTTAGCTAAACAACAGTGACTACAACTCATCTACAGTAATTACCCCTGAGGCTCCCATTACTGTCAATAAAGAAAAATAGATGCCTTGAGAAGGCAGTTTATCTGATGTCTAAAATAGGCTGGGTCATGCCCTAAAAAGTTTACCTCTCAGGATGAAAAAGAAAAAGCTTCTTTATAGGTAACATGAGACTGGGTAAAAATCTGCATGTGGGCAACTACTACAGACTAATTAACATCCTGCAGCGTCACAGACTCTGTGTCCATGCAGCAATTGCACTTGTTGCATTTCAGATGTGTGCACACACACTAACACAGCAGGGTTTTTCATAAGAAGATGCATCAATATCAACAAGGAAACTGGATCCAGCTACTTCCTAAGGGTCTGGGGACAAGTCCAGGGGTCCCAAACTATTGCTAAAGAATTCTACTGTCCTATGTGAGGCAGAAAGGCATGAAGGGCATGAGTGGCATGGGGGAAGAGGTCAGGAGGATGTTGTAAGGAGGTTTTAAGTAATTCATGGGGATGAGAACAATGTGTGAATGATTTTGAAGTGGATGTTCTCTATTTTTCTCATGGTGTCATATTAATTGCAAATTCTCTTTTTCCATGATGGTTCTGTCTGCACATTTTTTCTTATAGGATTGCAAGTCTTTCCAGGAAAGCAACTTCTTTCAGCTCTGGTAGTAAAGATTTAATCTTGCTCCTTTCCTTTCCACACCATGGAGAAACCCTTTTGACTGCTTAAAATCTGTGTTGGGATATCACAAGGAATATCCAGGAGAGTGCTGCTTTTCCTTACAGTGATGTTTCCCTCCAGTGCTTTCCTAGCTTGAAAAAGCTATTCCGACAAGATGGAGCCTATGCACAGGGCTCCCTCCCACACCTTTACCATAAGCTCTAAATTAATAAGAAAACAAAAACACACTCTGAGAAAACCTATCAAATGGATTTTACCCTGGAGTACATATTCTCAAGCTCCTGCCTAGCACTGACTCAGAAAGAAAACCACTTTTACATAGATGAATAACAGGTAGAGGTGTAAATGAGGGGATTATTAAACTGTACATCAGTTCACAGCCAGTTCAGTCCTCACTGCTGTGGATTTAGGAGAGGTATTGCCCCTTGCCATCACTGAAGCAATATGAATGAGATTCAATAAGGGCCAAGATTTGAACCTTGGTCTCCACCCCACAATATGCAATTGTGTTTACTTTATTATAAAACTTTTTTCTTTGTTTGAAAACTATGTCTGAGTTGCAATCTCTTTACAATTATTGGTTTTGCCATAGATTATAGAGATCTCAAAGGCCTTAGAACTCTACAGTATTTCCATTGTTTAATCTCAAACAGTTTTTTTATTCACATTGATGTATCAGGATATCCAAATGCAATGCAGAAAGTCACTGATATGAGATGGCCTCCATAATGTACAGGTTAGTCATCTAAATACTATCTCTGCTTGATTATGTAGCTTTTGGCTGATGTCTTCATCCTGAAATACAAAATCAATGCTTCATCTTTAGCTGTCATGTCATATTGCATTGCTTGATACATGTTGCATAAAAGTCTGCTACAAGAAATCACAACACAGTAAGTTTTTTGAATTTATTAGAGTTATTGCTTATTAATTCCTAATATTTGTGATGGGAGATATTAAAGAAGCATTACTGTTCTTGCATGTGTCTGAATTTTATACAGCCAGTATATTGTTCTTGTATCTATGTCCTTTAGCAATAATGATAGTAGCCAAGATGAGATCTTTGCAGGTTATGGAGTACAAGATTTATATACACTGATGTGGAGGGAATATTGTTGCTCTAGTTAACCTAAATAATACTGAGTAATAAATGTAGTATTTTTTATTATTTCTCTCCATCCATGTTATTCACATGAAAGAAATTCAATTTGAATTGTCTCAGTGCAGCTATAAATATGATACGGAAAGTCTTGTGCAAACATCAGTTTAGAAATAGAGTGTCTGATCTGCAGTAGCATTATACAAGGTCTGCTGAAAGCTGCAGTGAAATGTACATTCAAATGAAGTCTCAAGATAGAGGCTGGCTCTCTGTGGACTTGCCTGAATCGAGCAAGATTATAACACCTGCAATGAAAATCTGGCTGGATGAAAGTTCGCATCTGTCACAACAGTGAATCAGTGCCCCCCTATTACAATATACAGTGTTAAAAAGAAGCCCAAAGGCAAAATGTAGTAAGGAATTAGAGGTTTTTAGTTAAATTGCTTGTTATCCCATCTGGACTTGAGCTGCTTCAGTTAGAGAATTTTCAGGTTTTGCAGAAACCTGAAAAGCATTCTCTATCTGCTGGCACCTGGACACCTAAAGTAAAATTAATATTCAATTTTTAAATAATTTAAAATATCCATCTCACAGTAATTCTGATTGTTAAAATTGAAACTTAATACCTTTTCAGAGAGCAGTAGGTGTTATAGAATAACATAAAGACACTTATTAAAAACTGTATTCATAATCAATTTCCTATCTTCAAGTGGCAGGCAGTTAAAAGACTTATTTAAAATAATTATTTAAGAAGCCTATTGTAAAAATAATGCACCTTTGCACCTTTTGAAAGACTTAACAGCTAGTTTTATGATTTGCAAAGAAGTAAAAATATTATTTTGTGTCTGGACTTTAAACATAAATCAACAGCAAACACCTTGATTTTAGTTCTGCAGTTACTTGCAGTTTCTAGCCTATGAGGTCTTGAATGCTTTTGGATGCTCTCTTTAGTCTTGGTCGCTATACTTAGATCAGCAAAAATCAAGGTATATTTTTGTGTGTATAAATACTGGCACACCCACATGTACATGGACACACAAACACGTACTTTTGCTATATATGTCTCATATATGAAACATAATACTAGCATAAGGTGGGTGACTGAGTGTGCCACCTGTTTTGTAGATATGCTTTATGATAGTCGTAAGTTTTATCAATATTTAAAGGGATTTTTGAATAAAACCCGTTTCTAATATAATATATTGTAAGTATAATATATTGTGAATATTATCTATAATATAAATATGCTGAGAATTAAACTTCATTTTTAAAATAAGAAAAATCTTATATATTAACACTATTTTCTATGTTTACACAATCCATACTTTCCAACAGTTGTAGTCCAGTAGTACTAACTAAAGATTCATTTAGGCAAGAAGAATTAGAAGTGCCAATTGAGTAATTTCCTTTGGTGAACACAAGCCATGACATAATAGGAAATTACTTGTGGCAAGTGATTTAGCAAGGAAAAAAGTAGTTCTCTGACAGATTTTATTAGTTTGAAAGCACATTTCTTTTGTTTGTGTCCTGTATCATTCATTAGTAGCTTTTGCAAGTCACTGTCCCCAGTAATAACAATTTAAGTTATGAACTTACTTTGTGTCAGCATTGCCGGTGCTTCAGGAAGCATATGTTACTCAAAGGCACATCAGTGACAGAAAAGATACCTTTGTTGTTCTAGCACGTAGCATAACTCTAGGTATAATACATAAATGTTCTTCACTGAAAATCCTTCGCTCTGCATTATTTGCTTGTTTTGTTTCTCTCCTTACAGAAACAGTCAGATTTGAGCTAGACTTAAGCTTTTTTTCAAATACCATTTTCCAAAGAATGTATTGATTGCTCTTAATCAAAAGCAATTTATGCATTTTGCAGGATCTAAAAAAAATTAAACACGTATCTGCTAATTGCTTTTGCATTTATTGTGCCTTTCTTTTCTCTTTATTTACTTTGCAAAGTCAGACTTTGACAGAATTTAGATCAACCATATTAATTCAAATTATCTTCTTCTGTGATTGATGCCAGAACGTGCTCTCATGTTCTTATTCACTATTTTCAGCTGTGGTGGGCAGTAACCTCCAAAGGATAACAGGAAGCACAACAGTACTGCTAAATCCTTAGACCATCATATCTGCAAAGTGGCTGTGTGTTCAAGTCCAGTTGTTTTCATGAACAATTTCAGCACTCTAAATTACTCAGTGACAACTTGAATAATTATTGAAATACAAACGTCTTTCAGCATATAGAGTACTTGGGAACATTTTTCAATAACCATTTTGCATATTCTGCTTTCCAAATTCATTACTAATGCTGAGACACAAGACTGTTTTTATTCCATAGCTGGATGTTTTTCAAGCTTATAGGACATTTAAAATGGAAAAAAAGAACATTTCTGTTTTGAACATTTGCACTAATGCAAACTGCATTCCATGAATATTCATAATACCTTCTCTTTCTATGACATTTTTAGAACAAATACTGCCTGATAAAAATGTTTTGTAAAGAGAATCAAAGAGGTTAAATGCCATCAAACAAAATTTGTAGAATTCACTGTCTATATAGGTTAACAATACATTTCTGCAATATTTGACTATAATTATAGGATTACAGGATTCTGACCAAAGTGTTTGATGTTAGTTTTCTGAATTTGTCCTTACTGGCTATTTCATTTGTGGTTTAGCTTTTGTCTATGCATCTATATTTCTATCTGTCTTTTTTCATATTTGCATGTCTTCTTGTTGACGGAAAAGTTAAGAGACTGGATTTTTTTTACAAATTTGTTTGAACAAGTTTACACTGTGTTGATTACTTCACCCTTTTTGCTCATTTAACTTTCTCTTTTTATTTATCAAACAATATTATTTTAATTCTATACATAGAATTCAATACATTTTTAAAATAAAAAATAATTTAATTTATAATTTGAATAGTCACATGTATGGATGAAGAGCTCAGGGGAGGAGGATGCCTTTTACGAAAAAAACAGAATTGTAGCTATACATACTTAATTACCAATTTTGTTGCAAATGCATTTAGAAATCTCCAGTACTATAAAATCCAAGTATCCAGGTTTTTGACAAACTTTCACATCATTTAAGCTAAAAGATTTTGTTTCTAAATGAGTGTGATAGCTATCCAAACAAGGGAAAGAAAGAGTTGTATGAGATTCTCGGCAATAAATAAATATATTTTATTTTTTTTTAATGACTTCACACTAGTAGTACGTTTTCATTCAATTTCTAACCAGCAACGAATTATCCCTGGGGTTCTTTATTTTCAGCCTAAAGGCAAAACTTTTACCAACATAGCTACAGGATCATGTCTGAAAGATACTGTCAGAGGTCCTTATCCTTACTTCTGTGCAGGAATATGTATGTGTGGGGGGGGTGGGGGGTGTGTGTGTGTGTGGGGGGTGTGTACACACACACACACACACATATATATGAACACATGGTAAACCATATTTATGAAAGCTCTAGTGATGAAGGTAGCTTAGTCTATGCTGTCAAGTTTAGCCAACTTCAATCAATCTCAGTTTCAATTTTTATCAGAGTATCTCTCCATGCTGCTTCCATGCAGTCTTCCATGTTGTGGTTTTTTTTTTTTTTTGGTGTTATTTGATATGGACACAGAGAAAGGATAGATCCCTTATTTTCTGAATATTGTTTTGTGTCTGAAAACTATTATGCTATGTCCCACCTTTCTAGAAATATAGTGCCCAGAACAGTGCACCACTGCAGCTGAGGTGTTGCCAGTACATAGCAGAGGATCAGGCTGTTTCATGTGTTTTATGTGCTACATTCCTTTTTGTTCATGTAAGTATGATCTTTTTTCCTTTCACAACAACATGTCTTTGTAATTTGGTGTTCAATTTTTAGCATAGAATAACAATTATTCTTTCTACATTGGAACTGTGACTTGTATTTGTTTAGCAATGTATCCTTGCATAATATTAGCATCCTTTATTTGTCCCCACTCAATAGGAAATTTAAGAAGCATAAGAAAATATTGAATGATACTAGACCTAGGACAGAACCCTGGAAATTCCTATGTGATACAATCTTCATTGTGACAGAGAAACATTAATATTGTCTCTAGTCCATATTATTTTCATTTAGATTATGTCTCCGAAGGCTGCTTATGAAAATGTCTGTCAGAGCCGTGCTCAGGTCAGGATATATGTAATCTACTTTTTCTTCTCTATTCACAGGCCTGCTACTCTCTACTAGAGAGAAATTATGTTTTGGTTGACACAATCTATTAATGACAAATCCATATCCTTTGTCACTCACCCCCTTATTTTCTTATATCTGCTACTAGTTGTTGCATAGCTACTAATTTCAGTAGAGCCGTTTTGAAAATTGGTGCAGAAAAGGAACAAAGATATTAGACTTTTAGTCATTAGTTATGGTTAGCTGTACCATTCATGAAAAGCAGATTGACCCTTTCCTTTGGTTGTTCTCTTGTCACCAACACACTTGAAATTATCATTGTCCTTTGCTAATTGCAGCTCTTTTTTTTTTTTTTCCCCTCTGTGGTTCTCATTTTGTCTCTATATGCTCATGCTACGCTTTCATGTTCATCCTTATTAGCCTGGCCTAGTTTCTGCTTCCTTTTTTCTCATTTCTTTTTTAAATCCATGAAGTGTTCTTCATTTAGACAAGTAGGTCCCTTACGATATTTTCTGTCTTTCCTCTGCAGAGGTATAGTTTGTGCATGAGACTTTTAAGTCTTTTTTTAAAGAAGTGCCAGATTTTAAAAAATATATTTTCTGCTCAGACTAACCTCTCAGGATATTTAGTCCACCAATTTTCTGAGTTTATTGAAGTCTTAATTCTGAAATTCATTGTTTTTACTTTGCGCTTCTACCACTGCCTTGTGATTCCTTCCATCTCAACATTCTATAGTTTGAAAGGGAAAGGAAGCCTGGAAGTTCTTCCTCTCTGATCCTTATCTCCACCAACAGTGGCCACAAGTACATTCTACAACTAGCTGGGCATTTCTCTTCTTTTGCCGTCTGGGTGGCAGGTTAGCTGGGATACTAGGACAACTCTGACAATTTATTTTTAAAAGCCTCACTCAGTTTTTCTGGGTTTAATATAAACCTATAGCAGAATTCCTTGATAGATGGAAACTACACCATTATATTTTTAAGCACCACTGAAGAACATTTCAGTGTTGTACCTATTACTGTATTCTGGTCTCCAGAGTAGTCTATAATATGGAAGGAAATGTTGCTTTTCCTGTTTTATTTGTTCGTGTTTAGTGTGTTGTAGACTTTTTCAGCAAAGTCCTATTCATGTGAATTGTCTTGGCACTTGACATAACCAAACTTGTAAAAATTAGATTCTTGTTCTGATTACAGAGAAAGATGTCAGGCTGCTCTGTTTACTTCTTTTAAAAACCTTGTCTTAGAATGCAGTCATTTAAGATGTCTGGCAAACCAAGCTTATATGTTCCTTCTTGGTCCATCTTTGGCTCTATTGTGCATATTCATAATGCCATTTGTAGATTCAGGCTACCATTTTTGTAGAGCTGGATATTTAGAAACAGTTGCAGATATGTACATCTTCTTGTCACATTTCCAGCGTTGTTGACAGAAATAAACTGGAGGCATTATTCTATCTCTAATGGTCCAAATATAAGACATTACCAAAATTTCTGAAACTTTTTCAGGTTTTTACCCCAGTGTTCCTATCAGCAGCAAATAACAGCATAGGGAATGATCTAAAGCACATGGAGATAGCAGTAACAGAAGAAAGAGATGATGAGATAAGGGGGACAAACATTGTCCCTATGTGGCATGGAGCGGTAAATGCTCCAATTTGGCAAGAAACCATATACTTTCTTTGCACTGTGTATCCCCATCAGGATAATCCTGATGTCACTAAGCTGTTTTCTGGTAACAGTAAAAAAGCTTGTTTAAAACCACCAACAGATCTCTATAAGATAAAAGTAACATTATCCTCTACTTTAGTGGAAAGTTTCTGTTTCTATGGTCCTTATTAGTAAAGATTTTAAAAAAGGTACACAAACCTTTGTGAATTCTATCAAGCAACTAGTGATGAAGTTCTGTAAACATATGAATTTACTGGTAAATATACTCAGGGAACTGACTGACCTTGATAATAAACACTTCATATGATATGTTGTCTAATAACAAATGTAACACAAACTCTCTTAAGAATCCAAATAATTTGCTTAAGAACGCCATGGAAGTCAAGAATATTTCATGAATAATTTTGTGCTTTACTTTGGTTGGAAATAAATGGCTCATGTACTATATTTCATGATTTGTTTCTTGAAAAACAAAAATAGGCCTTTATTTCCAAAGAATGGTACCTATCTTCTTTATGTTTTTAAAAACTGCAAGAAAAAGTGGGTTAACAAACATACACTGGGTTTGTCTTTTGAATTGACACAAATGTGACTGATTTGGGAGCAAAAAATAACAGCTTGTCTAACTTATTAATGAATAATTAATTTCACCTAGAAACCTTTAATTAGGCATATCAATAACATCAAACCATTTGAATCTAACTGTTTATTTGCCACTGCTTTGGAATTAAGTTCATATTGATCTGAAAATTAAAAACTGTATTGGTGATTTTCACACATTCATGTTACTTCGTATTAAAAGTGAAAGTTGTTCAGCTACACACCAGTACAAAATGAGCAAATTCTCTGAGACGTATTTACCTGCCTGTACTGTCTAAATGTGAGGCATGTGACTTTGGATGGTGGCTAAGCCATTGCCATGGAGAGGTGATAGAGAAAGGCATTGGTAGGTAATTCAGCACATCTCTCAGTAGATGTTTAAAATCAGTGAGACAAATTGTCCTCCAGAGATGCTTCTTTGTTAACTCTAGACAAAGTCTAGATGAATACTTTAAATTGAGTGCACTATCAGATATCCTAGGGAATATATCCCACATATCCTCTACTCACAATATTCTTTTGTGCCCAGAAAGTTTCCTTTCTGACCCATTTGGCTCTCGGCTAGTATATCTTGTGCCTGTTGCTCTTATTGGTCCTTTAGACTGACCAGTTCTCTACTGTGACTCTCTCTTTCTTGCTCTGCCCTAGTGTCTCGGAAGGCCATTCTCTCTGAGCAAGCTCTCCGAGGCAGGACTAACCTCCTCCTTCCAGAGGAACATTTGACCCACTTGCTTTTCTAAAGAAAGACAACATACAGTCAGAATAATCAGACCAGACTGTCACATACTGTAAGGAGAAAGGTTCTTTCCACAGTATCTTCCCATGGCAAAATTGCAGCTGCAAGTCCATATCAGATACCACAAAAATTTTAAGTTGAGTTTCACGTAGATGTATAGAGCCACAGTCTACTCATCATCAGTTATTCCAACCTGAATCAGATGGAAATCTTATAAAAACAAAAATATTTTTGAAATAAATGTCTGTGTTTAAGTACTCATAGTTTTTCTACAACCTTCTTATATTCACCACCTCATTTCCTGTAACATATTCATGGAGATCAGAAGAGGCTCCCAACAACTGGAAAAAAGGAAATGTTGCAAAAAGCTTTGAAAAGGGTATGGGAAATGTTTGGAAGTCAGTCTTCAGGCCCTGGGCAAATTGTGGTGCAAGGCCTCTTGGCACACATTTCTGGGCAAATTAAGGAGAAGAAGGTGACTGGAAACAGTTTAAATGGATGGGAAATCATGCCTGACAAACCAGATTGCCCAAGACTGTGAGAGAGACCAGAGACACTGGCTTGGGAAAAGCAGTGGATGTCACTTACTTCTGGTTGAGTAAGGCTTCCGCCAGTATCAAAAATGTTCTTGTACTTGAGTTAGGATGTTAGAGTCTGGAAGGGTGGACTACTAAATGAATGATCAAAATGACCATCAGAGAGTCATGATTAATCAGTTGTACTCTGTCTGAAGGCTTATAACAAGTGAAGTGCTAGAGGGGTCTGTCCTGGGACCTGTCGTAATTAATATCTTCCTCAATAGCTTCAAAGGGGTAACAGAGTTCTCTCTTATCAAGTATACCAATGATGTCAAAATCAGAGAAACGGGCTTTGCCCAATGGCAGGACTGTCATCCAAAGGGATGTAGCCAGGTTGGAGAAATGGGTTAGCAGGACCCTCCTGAAATTCAGTAATGACAAGTGTGAAGTCCTTTGCCTGGAAAGGAATTGGCTCTTGAATTGATACCAACTGAAGCATGATGGGCTGAATACTGAACAAGACCTCAGGGTTGTGATGCAAAAAACTCAAAATCAGTCAGCAGTGCTTGATATACAGAAAGTCTTTTTTACCATAAGAACAGTCGACTAGTGGAACAGAGAGAGTGAGCAGACATCCCAGAGAGATTGTACAGTCTGCATAGCTAGGGAGTTTCAAAATCTAAATAAAGCCCTGAGCAGCCTGGTCTGACTCTATAGCTGACTCCGTGTCATGACCCAGACTGGAAGCCCAGAGAGTCGCAACAGTTCTGTGGTCCCCTCAGGTTAAATTAAAGTGAAAAGACATCAAATGACTAGTTAAAATGTTTTACTTGAGGCAGAAAACAATTTAATCTTGCAAAGGAAAATAAGTAATGTAGTCTCTTATAAGTCTAAAAGAAAGAAAAGAAAGGAAATAAAATAAAATAAAATAAAATAAAAAGTAGAGAAAGAGAATCAAAGAAATCTGGATCACCACTCCTGGATCCAGTGTTGTCTCAGGTCTGGTAATCCTGGGTGGCGGGCGTACACACAAAAAGTCTGTAGAGGACCCCACACCAGAGCAGGCGGCTGTGCTAGGTCGGGACCCTATGGGAGGCAGAAGCCCCTGCAGTCTGGCACTGGGAGAACTGCAGCATGTGGAGGTGACCCATGCTGGAGCATCATGAGAAGAATGCATCCTATGGGGAGGACTCACAACGGAGAAGGTTTGTGGAGGACTGTCTCCCGTGAGAGGGACGCCACATGGAACAGGGGGAAGAATGCAGAAGAGTGCTTACACCCCACCTTGGAGGAAGAAGTGGCGGACTGACTGCACCCCCCATTCCCTGCCCCTGCGCAGCTGGGAGAGGAGGTAGAGTGAAAAGCTGGGCCCAGGGAAGAAGGGAGGGGGTGGGGAGGAGGTGTTTTAAGGTATGGCAGTGCTCCTTATTGTGCCATTCTGTCTGTTAAGTGTTTGTTTTGTTAGTGATGTTCTTGCTTTTCTTCCCCTAATGAGTCTGTCTTTTTGTCTGTGACCGTTCAAAGGGGTGAGAGGCCCCTCACTGTCCTCATCTCCATTCCTGTTTAATTTTTCCTCCTTCCCAGCCTGGGTGGGAAGGAGTGCGTGAATGGTTCCGTGGTGCTCAGTTGCTCTCTGGGCCTAAACCACGACAAACCCTAATGGCAATTCCTGTTTATTCACTGTCTCATGTGTGGTTATAGATCATATATTCCATCATCCATTTCTTCTCGTGAGGCAAAAAAAGCAACACTTCCGATTTAGTGTTTGTGTCTTTATATATGCCCAGTATCATGCTATGCATTTTTATTTTCTGTGCTGTAATAGAAAACAAATAAAAACAATGTTATAAATCCAACAAAACAACAGGGGAATATACAATATAGGGCCTTGGAGAAATTGTGTGTGAGTAGTAGGCAGAAACTAAAATGTGAAATACATATTGATCTTTTTGTTATGATTGAAGAACACAGAGTACACAAACAGTGGAAGGAGGGATATATGTGTGGGTCTTTTGACATCACTAAATTTATGTAGTCAGCTCTCAAGCTGCAGACAAACAAAGCTAATACTTCATCATCATGATTACTGGGTGATATGTATTATGAAGGATGTATCTCCGCTGGTAAGGATAAAGCTTAGCTTCTCATTATGTGTTTGATCGTTTTTTCCTAAAATTCTATAAAGGAGGCCTAATTCTCTAAAGGTTGGCTGAAATTACCTGAAAATTCCATTTTCAGATTTGTTTTGTTTGTAGCTGGAAACCCTGAGCAAAATAACCCTCTCAAAAAATTTTAAAATCAAATCCCATTGACTCCATTAGGGCTAGAATTTCACTAGTGACTTTTTAAAATATGTCTTTATATTATAATTTATGGCCACCACACTGCTACCTGAAAAATACCAGCAATTGCCTTGAAGCACTTCAGATAAACTCTTAGCCAGACTATTAACAGTTACAGACTCTCTTTGCAATTGTCTGGTGACACATAATGGTGATGTTTTGCTGTGACCTGAACCCTGAAGAAAAATATTTCTGCGCAAGTCATTATTTGAAAAATGTCAAAGCTTCTTGACTATTTGTATTCATTAAAGTTTGTAGCTCCTTTAACATCTCTTCCTTATACAAGTACCCTGAAAGTTAACTGTCTTCTAATATAATTGTGGAGTATGTCTGCATGATGTGAAACATAGGAAAAGAATGAAACTTCCTATACTTAGTGGACTTCTCATGACCTGCAGACAAACAGTTTAAGGTACTCACATGTTTCCTTATATTCTTCTAATACTGTAAAATCATAACATACTTAGAATCTAATGAATTTCTACAAGAAATTATCTTTGAGTCTGAGTACTCTCTAGAAATGAAAAGCAACAACTTGATTCAACCTGGAGGATTAAAATAATGATAGATTTAACTCAGCAAAATCCCTATCTGAAAGTGGTGGCAGAATTTTATATCATTACAGACTGCAACATCTAAGCCACACTCCCCCCCAAATGTATTATGAAATTACTAGTCTCATATATTTGTTTAATTTTTAAAATATGTAAGTTTTCTAAACCTTTTTTTAAAATAAAGATTTTTAAAATTATTTAAGTGCACTGCAATTCTGCCTAAAGATAAAGATGCCAGAATAATGGAATTATTTCATAATACCGAGAACATATCTATTCTGTACTTCAGCTGCAGCTTATTCCCCAAAACAGTGTTCAATTGATCCAAATTAAAGTGAACTGAAGGTATGCATGAGGACATATTTTTTTCCTTCACTTTAATTACAGAAACATATTTTGATACATAGTTTAAATGAGTTGCTTTAAGTGAGTTTTTATTGGTTCTCGAAAAAAAAATTAGTCAAGATAGTAGATTAATAAAAAACACTAATTTCACAGCTGATGATTTAAATAGTCAAACTAAACTTGGTAGTAAAAAATGCATGTTTTGTTTCTGCAAAATGCTTCACTGAAATAAGTAATGCAAATGGCAATCCATTTCTAGTTATTCTAGTCAATATATCAGATATAGTAAATTTAGGAGAAAAGACCTTAAATAAAATTGTAAAGTTATTATAGATATGGTATGTTAATGTTGAATTTACAATAAAGTCAGAGAAATTATTGGAGCAGCAAAAAAGATTGAATTAAGCAATTAGTCATTATGAAGTCAGAAATAAAAGGCCAGATTGTTCTATAAATGTTAAATTGGTAGTTTACTGTTTTTCACAGTCCGTGGAAAATGTCTTCATGCTGTTTTTTTTTTTTTTATCCATTTATTTGTTTGTCTGAATTTTTCAGCCCTACAATGAAAAAAACATGCATCTAGCATTCTGGGTACAATATTAAAAGCAAATTAATATGTTTCAGCTAGCCTCAGTCACATCAAGCATCCTAAGAACAAAGAAATATAACAAAAATAATTATTCTTCCCTCAATGTCTGTAGAGTATTGCTGTGAAGCCTTAACTAACTGCTGTGTTTTTGTGAGCATAGAAAAATATGATTGATTTTATGATATGCCCTGAAAAAAAATAACAGATTTCAGATGTGATGAACCAAGACAGAAAACAGTACCAGAGATAGTGAAATGGTAATAAAAAGATGCCAGCTACTTTTTCATACACGTACTGAAGTTCAGGGCAGCTTTGTCTCATCTCAGAATTATAGAAATGCACCAGAGAGTGAAAGACAGATAAGTCCCCTATATGTGTGGGTCTCCAGCCAATTTTAGATCTAAACAATTTGTAATACTAATGTGACAGCTCCAACAACAGCTAATACAGATCACAGAGCACACACATAATATGCTTTTATAAAGATAAAGCACTGCTTAGCAAATGATGCACTGCGTCTAGTACCAAAAAGATGTAACACTTTTTAACTGTAACAATATAACTTTAGTCTTAAAATGACTAAGGCATGGATGAAACTGCAGGGCTGCCGTCTAAAAGAAATGAGCCTAGGCTTCAAGCAGTCTATAAATAAAAACAGTAATTCTGTCTGTAACACTTGCATGATCATCTAGAAACAGCAGAAGTCATTTAGAAGACCTGTAGATTTCAAGTTCCTTGAAATAAACTATGGACAAATGGATCTGTTTCTTTTACAGATATTCCCTGTCTTTTGAAGTGCTTTTCCCAGCCAGTTTATAGTACATGAGGGTAGGTAGGAACTTAACTTGTTCTTGATTCAAGCTTCAAACTTTCCAAAACCATGTAATTGACATTGTATGCATTGTGTATAGATAGCTGTAAATGATACAGAGAAAAATAGAAAGGAAAAGCATCCTGAGAGCCCAGTTATAGAACAGGACTCAACATTTATTATTTTGAAGTAATCTTTCAATTTTATGAAGTCAAACACATAATATTTTAATACCTAGGTTTACTAAGAACAAATGTGTGGTTTCAGCATCCTGAGCTGTAGTGTATTCATATGAATAAGGCAAGAGAGAAGAAAAGTGAAATTATCATGAGCCATGAAATTAGCTGCGTGTGTAGTAAATACAAAATGAATCCCAGAAGAGGGAAGGTTTCACTTTGTAAGTTATAGTTATTTTACATAAGTGTTCCAAACTGCAGTAGATGTTTCATGTAGGATTATGTGATTATTTAAATATAATCTGTAAGGGAGTTCCTGTATCTATTTTTAAAGATGAAGGCTTTTGACACTTTGTCCTACAAGATTCTCATAAAGATGTTGTGTCTGTGTGAGCTACATGAACAAACAGTGAAGTGGATTGAAAACTGGCTGAATGGCTGTGCCTAGAGGGTGGAGATCAGTAGAATGAGGTCTAGTTGGAGGCCAGTAATGTACCCCAAGAGTCAATACTGAGTCCTATCCTGTTGAACATTAATGATCTGGATGACGAGATAGATTGTATGTCAGTTTTCTCGTGATACAAAACTGGAAGGTATATTTGAAAAGCCAGTGTTGTGCTGCCATCCAGAGGGACCTTGACAAGCTGGAGAAAGGGTCGACAGGAACCTTACATAGTTCAAAAAGGGAAATGTAAACTCTTGCACCTGGGAAGGAACAACCCCATGCACCCATATATCCTGAAGGCTAACTGTCTGGAAAGCAGCTTTGTAGAAAAGGACCTAGGGATCCTGTTTGAACGCCAAGTTAAACATGAGACAGCAGTGTGTTCTTGTGGCAAAGGAGGTGAATCGTACCCTGGACTGCATTAGGCAAAGTATTGCCAGCAGGTCGAGAGAGGTGGTGCTTCCCCTCTGCTGATCACTGGTGAGGCCACACCTGGAGTACTCTGTCCATTTCTGGGCTCCTTGGTACAAGAGAGAGATGCACATGCTAGACAGACTCCAGCGAAAGACCACGAAGATGATGCAAACACTGGACAGAAACATCAATCCTATGAGGAAACCCTGAGAGACCTGGGACTGCTTAGCCTAGGGAAGAGAAGGCTCAGAGGAAATCTTGCCAGTTTACATAAATGTGTGGATAAGATGGAGCCAGGCTCTTTTCAGTGGTGCCCAGTCACAGGACCAGAGGCAATGGGCACAAATTGAAACATAGCAGGTGTCATCTGAACATAAGGAAACACTTTTTCACTGGAAGGGTGACAAAGCACTAGCACAGGTTGCCCAGAAAGGTTGTGGAGTCTTCATCCTTCAAGATACAGAAAAGCTGGGGGCTGGACCACATCACTTCCAGAGGTCCTTTCCTACCTCAAACAGTCTGTGATTCTGTGATTGACATAAGAATTTTTTTTTTTCTCTTTATTTTCCAAGACAAGAGTCATATTCTATCATCACTGTCCCTAATTTATACATTCAGCTGTCTTCTCTGCATTTATTAATTTTCTTAGGTAACATGTAAATTTTGAAGGGCTAGTCCCTAGCAAAATATAAACCTGGTGCAAAAGCCATTGAAGACAGCAGGGTCCTAAGTGACCACATAATCTCATTTCCACACTTTTGTTCTACTCACTGAACATAATAACATAAGACCTGTAAAAGAACAGAATAAGACAAGGACAAAAAGCTTATGTGGGTGCTTGGGAGGTTAATGCATGTGATTCTGCTTTTTTCATAAGCTAATACATAATTATTTTCTTCAATTAGATGAAATCAGTTAAAAAGCTTAACTAATCAATTACTGAAGAAAACTTAAGCAGAAAAAAAAAAAAAAAAGGCCCCAAGGACCTTAATTTCTCATTATTTAACAAGTTAAAGACAAATGAATGCTAGTCATGTACTATGTGCTGTAAGAAAAACTTTCCTCTTTCAAAATTTATCTGGGTAAGCTGGACTTTTCTAGTATCACCACTTAATTCCTTAATGAACCTTTAGAGGATTGTTTCTGGTACTTAAGCAACAAGATGCCATTTCCCATAGCTTTGGCAGCTTTCATCGATAGTGTTGTGTAATCTTCCAAGTAAGGAATACTAGTAGGGTGTCTGTGTACTCTTACAAGACTTGGAACCAGAAATTCTGAGTACTTTCATAATTGGCAAGACATTCTGGAGAACAGGTGCATTTTCTTTGTGGACCACTGGGTATGACATTCCAAACTGGCTGCAAGAGGATTTTCCAAAAGTCATCAGAAGTCCTTCTAGTTGACTCCATTGGCCTTCTGCACTCACTTGTCCTAGAGCATGCACAACACAGAGAGGTCAGGAAGAGTTATCTGGCAGAAAAAAAAAAAAAAAGACAAACCAGATGTCCTGAGTTTATTTATACATATGTCAATTAAGGCCAGAATAAATAAATCAAATATCTTACCTCATCTCCTACATGAAAGTCTACCAGATTGCATCCACTTACTTCTTTGTAGTGCCCAGTAACATAATCTGATTTAATCGAAGTGTATTTTACTTGGAAAATATTTGTTTTCATATAAGGGTCTTTATTAATAGTCTGTTTTAATTAGTACTCTGTTACATCTGCTGACCATTTATTTCTTAATAAACAGTGTCCTATTTATTTCAATTTGTGACCTTCCCATTGCAGTCATTATGTCCTGCTATAACTTTCTCCGCTAGATATGAGAGTAACATGAACTCAGTTTGTTTTCTGCAGGAGGATGCTATACATCGAGACAATTCCCAGCCTTCTTTTCCTGAAAAACAATGTTGTGGTTTAACCCCAACTGGCAACTAAGTACCATGCAGCCTCTCAATTACTCCTCCCTGCCCCTGGTGGGGTGTGGGAAAGGATTAGAAAAAAAAGACAAACTCATAGGTTGAGATAACAACAGTTTAATAATGAAAAGAAAATATAATAATAACAACAATAAAATATTAATAAATAATAATAATAATATATAAAACAAGAAAAAAAGAGAGAAATAAACCCCAAGAAATACAAGTGATGCACAACACAATGCGATTGCTCACCACCTACTGACTGATGCCCAGCCCACCCTTGAGCAGTGATTGGCTCCTCCTGGCCAACTCCCCTCAGTTACACACTGAGTATGACTTCTTATGGTATGGAATATTCCTTTGGTTAGTTTGGGTCAGCTGTCCTGGCCAGGGTCCCACCCAGCTTCTTGTGCACTTTCTTGCTTGCAGAACATGCAAAACTGAAAAACCCTTGACTTAGGATAAGCAGTACTTAGCCACAACTAAAACATCAGTGTGTTATCAACATTATTCTTGTACTAAACCAAATATACAGCACTAGAAAAAAAGTTAACTATGTCCAGATGAAGCCAAGACAAGCAAACAGAGGAGTCTTTAAGACTTACATGACAGGTTATAGCTACAAATATTGTACAAATACAGATTCTCTCCAGAGCTACTTTTCCAAAAATTCAGTGATCTTTTATGACTTTCTTTCTAAATGCCTATGCATTTTGCTCTCATAAAGACGTGCCTCTATCTTGTTCTCACCACAGTTTAACTCTGCAGAAATTATAGATTTGGTATCTAGAGAACTTTGTCAGTAGTAATTTTGTATTTACTTCCAGATAATTGATTAAAATGATAAATAACCTAAGGGTTAGTTTTGGTCCCTTTGGAACTTCATAGAAATAGCTCCATTCATGGTACTTCCATTTGTCAACTACTATCAGGTAGGTTGCCAGGTAGTCAGGTCCATTTAAAATGCTGCTTACTGTAATGTGTAGGTCCGATTATTCTTCATGAAAATTTAGTGACATGGTAAGTAATATGCTCTGTAGTAATTTTATCAAGCAAAATTTTTTATCTTCAGGGAATGAACTTGTCCTGTTTATATAATGTATCTTCTTTCTTCCTATGTGTTTAGCCTATATTTTGTCTTAAACCCTTTGTTATTAACCTCTATGTAAAAAGCAATCTAGAGTGTCTGTTCTCATTTATAAGCATCTTGCTATGAGGTTTTAGCCTGTCATTGTGGACAGCAGAACTTATTTGTCTTTAATGTCTCATTATTTTAACATTACAATCTAACCTCTTTTTAATTAATTTAAAATAAACCATAGTGTTTTAATATACCTGTTCTTTTTCCCCCAGAATCGTGTTCCAAACTGCATAAAATGCTATATACAGTATACCTGTGACTGAATAATATAATGAAATTGGGTTCATTTCACAAAATCTGGATTCTGTAAAGATGTACAGGTCTGTAATTACATTCAAGTACGTGACTTTTTTATCAGCTGAATTCTATGTCATCTTTTGTCTGATTCTGCTAGGAATTGATGCTAGACTAGGTTATCTGTAATCACTGTTCATTCCCCTTGTCTTACTAGGACAATATTAGAACTTTTGCAGTCTTTGTCTGTATCTCTTCACCTGTATTGGCAGTCACAGATTTACAGAAAATCTGTGCTTGGAAGTCAGCTTTGGAGGTCATCTGGTCCAACCCCCCTGCTCAAGCAGGGCCACATAAAGCCGCCTGCCCAGGACCGTGTCCAGACAGCATTTCAATGTCTAGGGATGGAGACTCCACAACATCCCTCAGCAATTTATGCCAGTGCTCAGTCACAGTAAAAGTGTTTCCTGATGTTTAGATGGCACTTGCTTGTGCATCAGTTCGTGCCCATTGCCTCTGGACCTTTCACTGGCACCACTAAAAAGAGCCTGGCTTCGTCTTCTTTACACTCTCTTTTCAGGTATTTATAGACACTGATGACATCCCTCCTGAGCCTCTCTTCCCTTGAGTGTACAATCCCAGCTCTCTCAGGCTTTCCCTACAGGAGATATGCTCCTGTCCAGTCCATTCATCATCTTTGTGGACCTTTGCTGGACTCTATCCAGCATGTCCATGTCTCTTGTACTGAGGAGCACAGTACTCCAGGTGCAGCCTCATCAGTGCTGAGTGGATAGGAAGGATCACCTCTCGACCTGCTGGGAATGCTTTACCAAATGCAGCCCAGGATACCATTTTCCTTCTTTGCTGCAAGAGCATATAGTGGACTCAGGACAGAGATATGCATTAACACTTTGGAATACAGGCTGTTGTATTCAGATTGAACAGGCTGCTTTTTTTTAAATATTTACCTGTAGGAGACAATTGTTTATTGCTAACAGCAAAGGGCCTCATATTCATCCTGTGAGAGATATATATATGTATATATATGTGTGTGTGTGTATTCTATAAAAAACAGAAAGGAAAAAAGTTGTATATTTGAATAAAGTTTCCTTTTCTGCATATGTTAATGGTATTATTGTCTTCATTCAATAATAAGCCTATGCTACTCCCAAGTTTGGTTCCCTCCTTATTCAAGTAGATAACTACAGCTTCCTTTCATATTGCCCTTTTTCTGCCAGCTGAATTTTTCCCCTTGATGACTTGATTGTTCTTACTAGTTTTCTGCACTTAGTAGGATGTGATTTATACTGATATATTCCTACATGTTTTTTCCCATTCAGTATAGATTATTCTTATTCCTAAGTGTTTCCTTCTCGTTAACCAAAGACTAAAATTAGGGCTAAGGAATCATTGACTTATTTTTTGTCTTCTCACCCATCAGAAGAGTGTATTATCCTCCGAACAGTTGCTTGCCTTTCTCCTACTGATAAAGTCAATGGCAACATCTTTGCTAGGTAAAAGATCTCTCTACACAGGTTCAGAGAGAAAACTTCAGCTGTAGCTCATTGCTTCTCCACATCTCTTTCACAGTATGTGTTCATCAGCAGGCTTAAGCACCTGAATAGTAAATTACAGATTTCCTTCCCTGTCTGGACTGTGTCAGACCTTTAAGATTAGTCATACATACACTTTTGTTTCAGGCTGCTTTTTTACCATAAAGATGGCCCATGAAAATAATAATAACAACAAAATTTTTAAAAAGCTCTTTATACCAGAGCGTTTGCACTTTTTTCAAGATTCTCAGTAACAGAAACAAATTAGGGGAGCTATTACGGGAATTGCAATAATCAAATAAACCTACCAAAAGTGACATATAAGTTAAAAAAAAAAAAAAAAAAAGAAATCTGACAAAAGATAAAACTCAAACCGCTAAATTCATCAGGAGAAATTAATTTGTATTACTGACAGTTATAGCGGAGGCTAAACAAAGCATTAATAGGGGCTGGAATGGAATCTCTGAGAAAAGAAGTTAAAATATGCTACATACTATAAATGCATCTTTTAGTACAATTTCTTTTTTTCATTAGCATCAGTTACTGTCCTGGGATGTGTCTTTAAATCCTTGCACTGCTTTTCCTGTCTTTGAAAGCTCTTATGTGCTGCAATTTTTGTATACCTTCTTTCATATCTCTGCTGCACATATTTCTGAAAAGCAAGGAATGAGGATATTATTACAAATTAACATATTGCTGCATTTTGAAGCAGCAGGTTACTTTCTGGCAAGATTAATTTTATACTAGTAAGAAACATCAGGAAAACGCTGGGGGTGCCTAGTAAATCTACCTGTAGGGATTTCAGTGATTTGAGATACAGTATTCTCCACCTCAGAATTACATCTAAGCTAGCTGAGATCAAGTGATTCATTGTATTCTCCTATGGGAAATTATCTATGAGCCCCAGTGAGGTAGAGATTAAAGCTGCCCACTTCCGTCAAAGTGGCTGACATACCTGGTAGTATGACTTTAAATATCTTTAAATCAAAAATATCTAAACCAATTTATATGAAAGGAAATGAAATAAAAGTACCTCTCTTCTGGCTTAGATGTAAATTGGCATGTATGAATTTATAGAGATATGATAGCTGTGAACTGAGTTACCACCAATTATTAACAGCAGTATAAATCCCTGCGGATAGAAGCCCTTGACAGAACTTTGGCTAACAGAGATTTCTGTCCCTAATCACTCATGATGTGTTGAAAGGAACAATAAGAAGAAATTCTGTGTTCATTTAGTAATTTTTTCGGGGTTGGTTCTGCTTAAGAGCAATGTTTATGTGAACTGGAGCATTTCCTCCAAAGAAAATATTCAAGGTAGCACAATAAGCACAAACTTTTAATATGTTTACTTACCAGTAACGGATCTCTGACAATTTTAAATCTAATGTGATTCCATTATGTTCCTAGAGCTAGCACATATTTACAATAGTGGGAACAAGAAGACAAACTACCCTCTGTTTATATCTTTTCAATTTCTAGTGATTTTTGTAAAATTAAACACAAGAGTAAATTTAAAAAGGATTATGTGGAGAAAGAAAAGTCATAAACCCAAATAGAACAGAACTCCCCAAAAGCTTTGTATTCTTCTGAAAAGGGATGTCCTAGAGAAAAGATTCTGAACTAACAAGAACAGGTAGCTGACATCTCTCTGAACTTGAAGAAAGTATAACAAAGCCCAGTGATCTGAAGTTGACACCAAACAATTTAAGCGAGCAGTTTTAATCCAGACAATTACTTTTTGAACAATTTACCTAGTAATTTTTGATAATATTGTTCTGAGGAAAGATATATGCCTACAGTGCATATACCTACATCTAACATTTTAAAGATGCAATTTATACCATCCTAATCTTGACACCCAAAATAGGTCAGGTCAGCCACACCCTAAAAGTACCTATTTCTCTCTACTGACATTAAAGGCAGACTAAGTGTCTCAGATGTAGATGACTATAATGCAGCCATCTACTTGTATATGAGAAAAATCCAGCTACATAAAGTGGGTCAAATAAAATTGTGGTGCAAGTATTTCTGACAGAAGCTGCATGACCTATAATTTTTCAGAAGGTCAGGATAGATAATCATAATGCACTTTTTGGATTTAAAACTTAGCAATCCTTGATGAATTTTATTTCAAGAAGAAGAAATACTTTATCCTCTTTTACCCATTAAGTCCTGCAAATTATGAATTAGACAGAAAAGAAGTTATTAATATCTGAACATAATTCTTCTGCCTTCTTACTCCAAAACACTTTGCATTTTTCAATACATAGATTTTGCAAAGTTTATCAAATCCATCTTTGAGTTGAGACTTTGCTGCATTTCCCAATTGTTTTGAATAAAGGACTGCATCCACTTTTAAACTTTGTCTTTGATGACCGTGAGTCAACAGATTTGTAAATTTTGCTGCTTACTCTGCAGACCATCTGCAGAGCACTCCATGGGCAATGTTGAAAAGAAGACTTAGAGGCTGAGTTATACTACCTCCTGCTCTCTCTAGTTAGTATCAGCCAATTCAGCAGGTGTTTCCATATCATGTAGCATAGTTGTGATTGTTCCATTGTAGAATATGTGGTCAAGTTAGGTACCTATATATATTCAGCCAGTAATCTGCAGGATCCTGCTGTTGTGGGAAGATAGTTGGGGAAGATAACATTGGAAGAGCTGGTCCTAGGCTAGAGTTGGTTTGCTGTACAATGCTATTGCAATTGTATATGTAGGAAGAATGATTATAAAACCTCTGTAGTAGAAAAATATGGACTTTTTGTTTTGAATGGGGTGAATGTTACTCAAGGAAGTGCTTGTCTGTGTAAAATAATAAATATCAGCATTTTGCAGACTGCATGACTGAGTGCTGCCACTAAATCCCATTATGGTTGAGCAGAATGTGGGTGCACAGATGGAAGAGCATATCCTGGACTATAGTGTTCAGAAAGAAGTAAGATATGTGATAGAGACAAATGATTTTGTAAGACAGACATAGAATAACAAAAATTAAATACTGATGAAAGAAGACTTCTTATGACATGCATCATCATAATCAGAAATTGTCTGGCGATTACAGAATTTTTTTTTCAGGAAGACACTATGTTTCTCAGAAAAAAAAATAGCTTTTTTGTTGAAAAATACCTGACTGACAACACAGCAGAAACTCAGAAATTTGGTGACCTGATTTAGATGAATGTGTGAAATGAGACCTTGATTTAAAGTCCTGAGGTTAATTCTGTCCTCATCCCTTCCCTTCCCTTCCCTTCCCTTCCCTTCCCTTCCCTTCCCTTCCCTTCCCTTCCCTTCCCTTCCCTTCCCTTCCCTTCCCTTCCCTTCCCTTCCCTTCCCTTCCCTTCCCTTCCCTTCCCTTCCCTCAAAATTTCTCCTTACATACCCATCCACCATATGCAAAAATACTCCAAGTCCAAAACTACTTTTAATGGTAGTCCACCACAGGGGACAATCCCTGTCCTAAGTTGCAAACATACAATAACATGAAGCATATTTCCATAACTTCAAAGCCAATCGGAATTCACTTCTGAATGCTGAATAGAAAGTTTGTCAGTATTCAGTTTTTCAACCAGAATTGTCACATTTACTTGGCTCCAGTCAGAAAACACAAAGAGGAATGCTTGCTACATGCTAAGGAGGCATGAAATGGAAGCCACTTGGCAGACCCCAAATCAAGACCTGAAGTGTGTTTACAGGGTGCAATACAACATGGGGCAGACTGCTTCAAGCCAGCTGCAAGGGAGAAAGGTCCACAAGACCGCAAGAGAAGTTGAGGAATGGGATACCAGGAGGATGCTGTGCTGGGCTGATTAGCTGGGAGTGCTGTTTCAGGTCCACTTCATGTGCCAGTACTGCTTCCAGCTCCAAGGTGACATACTCAGAACTGGCTTAAGGAAAGCCTGCATTGTAAATATCTCCTAAAACAGGGCCCCGTTTTCTAATGGACTTCAAACACAGTGGGAAGACAAAGCATTCTTACTACTTTAAGGCTGAAATTTTTCAGAGGTCTTGGAAACTATTTTGAAAGGAGCAGGGAAGATTCATGTAGCATCTGAAAGAAGCTGTCACCCTCACTGTGGGATACAGGGAGCAGGTTTTTACATTTCCCTTTGGTATGAGGTCATTGTTAGCAGACAAAAGACTTGTATAAACACTGAGGGCACACAACTGTTCTTCAGGACCTCAGACCAAAGAACTAGAAAGAACTCTGCAGCCTATTGTTTGTGATAAAAGTAAACTTCATTCTTTCACCTAGGTATGAAGTGATTTTTTTCTTTGCTTGATGAGGCTGTTAACTCTTTAATCCATGAATATTTTTGTCTGGATATGGTTTATACTTTCAATTTTTAAACATTATTTGCATACAAATCATACAAATATGAACATAAAAATTCAAACCCAGCAAGGAGAATATACACATTTTATTGAAAGAAAAGAACAAATATTCAAATATGGAAATTATTTTGAAATTTTACCACATTTATCTTAAGTCAATGGATGGTGGAAATGAATCTTATAAAATCTCAGGCTCTGTGAATAAAATTACAAACATTTTAAAAATAAATGTCTAGGGTTTTTCATCTTCCATTTTCACTTTAGAACTCAAGGGAAATAGAACTAATACACATTTCTATCCATCAGTGAGAAACTCCTTACTTTTAAAACTTCTGAATGAATATTTTAAGATATTCCTTATTCAGAAAGTGAGTTGTAAGCTATCCATGGTTTTATGCTAAAGGAGTACTTGCAGTTTGGCTGCTTGTAGTAGTTAAATTGTAATCTGTGAATATACATCCACATTTGCTGGGGAAAAATAAAGCAAACCAACACCTTGGTGCAATAGAATTCTAGTAGATCTAAAATGCCAAGGCATGCTTGCCTAAACTTAGCTTAACTCATCCTCACCCCTGAGAACATGTTCGTGAGGATTACATGTATGGAACAAGTCTGATGAATTATAATTTTTAAATTTATTATTTACATGAATAAAAATCAGGTTTATACATAAAGCTAATATTTAATATATGAATAATTTTGTTGTGCTTTTTATCCAACAAAATCTGTGTAGAAAGAAACAGAAAAACACTCTTTACACCTTCACTCTTAAAAAAGTTGATAACAAAATACTTATTTCTTCCCCTCAAACCTTGACTGATAAGACAGATGTAATGAAGATAGAGACTACACACAGAAACAGTGAATGTGAAGTGTTTAGAAGAAAACTGTCAAGCAGTCATTTAAAAGTATCTTGGGACAAAAGATCATCAGTCATCACAAAAGATCATTACAAAAAGAAGTGTTGATCCACTAAATGTAGACAGAAAGATATTAATGGGAAAAAAAAAAAGGCAAAAAGCAAAAGCTTTCCCTGAACTCAGAGGCAATCTGAGGTAATCAAAATGAAATGTTGCAGTAACAATGCACAAGGAAAAGAAGTACAGCTTTTAAAATGGAGATGTTTGCATCTAATTAAATAAAGCAGATATTATAGGGGTATATATGTAAAGTTTCACATACTGTGTGTTACACATTGTGCTTTTATTAATGCTTATAGTGAAGCAATATCAGAAATATTTTTTTCCTAAAATCTAGTGTCATGGAATTTCTTTTTATTAAGTTAGTGTCTTTTTAGACATTATGTTTGCTGACATTTCAAGATTCAGAATAGACACTGAACAGTGGAAATCCAAACCTCATTATTTTTTACAAATCTCATCAATTTCAAACCAATCACACAGTCTGGAGAGACAGATTTATTCAAAGTTTAGGGCTGGTAATATGGAGAGTATTCATTTAATGAGATTAACATTGTAATTTTATTATTAAAATTTATTTATAATAATATGATTATAGTAGGTCAGTATAGTGATTTGGCTACACTAGTTTGTGAGATCACCCCTGAGAACTGATGCAAAATGCTGCTTCATGCCCTTAAAGTGTTTTCAGGAAAAAACAAATGATTTTACACTCCAGGAAGAGACATTAACCTGCTGCCATGAGAGCAGTGTCACAAGTATCCATGAAGCCAGCTGTCTCAGTGACAAATGCCACACTGACTTATCTCTGACAGGTTTCTGGAGGCTGCTAAAATCGGCTCCTGTGAGTTTTGAGAGCATGTTGTTCTCCAGATGGAGAATGGTACCACTGATTTATGGATACAAGGATTCATAGACTGGATGGGAACAGGTACTAGTTCATCAGTACAATGTGGTGCAGCAGAAATGTTTTGGGAACTCAGCTTGATCTTGGTCTTGATGGACTTTCCTCCCATGTCAGACATATGCAGCCGTAGCACAGCAGTTTGGCATTGAACAGACCTGCTGCTGCCATCCTGGTGATGATCCTAGATTGATCTCTCTCAGGAACAATCCATGTCATGTCATTGCATTTGATTCTGGACATCCTTGAGGTGGACCTTACAGTACTGGTGATCCTAACAGGGGGAGCACAGAGCTATGTGGAGATGTTGGATATCACTGTCCTTTTTAGCTGCTTTCAGGACTGGAGGACTGAGTGCCTCCTGGTTTTTCTTCTTAGGGTTGTGAAGGTTTTCTCTTCTGTCCAAGGACATGACTGGGAATTGCCCACCTGTAAATTAATTTCTTCCACTACTTAAGTTTTATAAATACGTATCATAGACCCATAGAGCAGAGTCATTCTCTTCTTTTCATGCATTTCCTGAAAGAGTTTCTTTGGCCAACTTCTGGAGAGCTTTTCTACTACTCAGAAATCAAGTTATTAATTGTTTTGCTGATTAAGGATACCAATTAAACTCAGACACCAGAGTGAAAAGAGTAGGCGTATTTTACTGGGGATAAGTAAATAATGTAACAGAGTAATACAGAAAACATACAGTAAGAAAAGAAAGAATAGTGCACTTAAAGCAAACAAATAGGACTTAAACCAAACAAATTGGAAAATACAGGGTAATGCATCAAATCGTTACTATGAGAGAGAGAACAGTGATTAAGACAGATCCCTCACCACTCGCACACGTCACCATCACCCAGCCCCGCAGTGGCTGGGCAGCCCCGGTCACAGCGAGGGTTTGCAGAGCCTGTCCCGGCAAGGGGGAAATCCTACGCGGGGCGTCCACCCACAGGTGAGGCTGCCAGAGTCGCTGTGAGCGGGTCCAGCCTTATATACCAGAGACTGGCAAACCAGAATAACTGGCACCTTTGTTTTGAGCGGAAAACATCTGGTGTCACTCTCCAGTTAGATTCCCCCAGAGCCTGGCCAGGGCTCAAGGAGAAGTCCAAGGGAGTTTCTCTGCTTATCCAATTTTGGCCATGTTCTTTTTACAACAAGGCCACACAGCTGGCATCATGGCCTTGTTAACTTGCTCCTACACAAGGAAGGCAGAAGATATATTCAGGAGAGACATGTTTTATTATATCTAAGCTACACCTTTTGTAAGCATACATATTTCGCTAATGACTGCATACTGAGTTAGCAGCTTCAGCTTGGGGCCCGTTGTTCAGGCTTCAATATTTAACACTTTAGCACGTTTTACATCAGCATAGGTGGTTTGTTATAACCTAGTAAAATACCTACTAGCAAAACAGTTATCAGTTATGAAATATGCAGGATTCATCTATAGGTCAATTCTGGTTTGGGCCTATTGTCCAAGCCTTAGCACTTCATTAATTTACAGCAGAAACATGAAATTAAAAAAAAAAGAAAAAAAAAGAAAGAAAAAAAAAGATGAAGCAGCAACAAATCCTACCAGCTACAAAAACGTTAACTACTAAACAGTGTAGCATCAAAACTCTATTTCAGATGTCTGAAAATACACAATTGAGATTTACCTGTGCTGATGTTTAAAACATTTAATGTGATATGCTGTTGATATATTCCTGGTCACAACCCACCTTTAAACAGTCATTAGTCACAATTTTTAAGAGGTACATTCTCCACTGCATCTTCTTGAGCTTATCTTTTGTGTTGTTTAGAAACTACAGCTAGTAGGGATAAAGTATGGCTAGTTTATCATTGCAGCATCTCTCAGTTTGCTGAAACAACATACAACACCAATTTCAAATTCAGGGATGACTGCACAGTGCACTTCGTAAGAAATAAGATCCCTTACCTGGCCTGCATCCAGCATGCCAACTCCAACTACAGTAATTTCTGTAGTGTGAGATTGCAAAAAAGTTTGGAGGAAGAGGAGGGCTGCTCCATGCAGACGGACAGGTTTGTCCCTTCCACGAGCCACCTGGCTACCTGCATTCCAGTCTGTGGCTAGCATAGGCAAGTTTAAAATTACAAACAAACAACTTAGTTCTGTGGTAGTTAGTGATGGATAGAGAACTTCAGAGACAGATTAGTTTAGATAACCATGAGATTTAGTGATGGTTGTGGCAGCTCTGGTATCTGTTGGCAGTTTAGCTCCTGCCACAAGTCTGTTTAGTAAACCCAGTCTTACCAAGCATCAGAAGAAATTTCACAAAGAAGGCTAAACACAAGTTACACTTTCTTGCATAATCTCAGGCACTGCGAATCCCTAAATGTCTTATATGTGTTATATGTGTTGACTTTAAAAACGGGAAATAGACATTGTGGAGTAAGTAATGGGGAATAAGCCTGATCAAAGCTACCAACTATGAAGGTATATAGATGTTGGAAAAAAAATCCTTTTTCATACAACTCCCTTTCCTTACAAACAGTACCTGTCACTAACTAATTTTTTACACCTATTATTTGTGTTACTGACTTTCTACCAAGAAACAATTTGTTTTTGTTTTCCAAAACTTCAGATTTCAACCAAATTTGTTTTCTAACCAAAACATTTGCCCTAAACAACGTTTTTTGTTTTATTTTTTTTTGTTTTTTTTTTTCTGGTACAAATTGTGATGGCCTTCAACTGTGGCTGTCTTCCTTTATTTCGGTACAATCAACATATCATCAATGGCAATCAAAACCAGAAAGTAGAAATATATAGAGAGTAGAAATTAAAAGTTTATTTTATTTATTTTTGATTCAGGACATGTTCTTGGTTCCTCCTTTATTTCATCTTCAAGAAAACATTAAAAAACCCCAGGTTTCTATGTGAATCTAGTGTGGCAAAGCACTTCATGCTTAAATTTAAGGATAGGAGTAGCTTATTATGTTTTTTTTTGAAAAATATGCATAAATATAGTCTTAAAATGACAATGTATGCTATTTCACTAGCAGATATGCTACAGAGATGGAACAACAACAGACTCCATAATTTTGACATGTCCTACAGAGTAACAAAAAGTATAGCAATCACCCATGTTTATATTACACATTAAACCCAGATTAGAACCCATGTTTATGTCCTACATCATCTCTTGCCACACTGATAAATCCTTAGAGTAAGTCTTTCTCAAATTCCAGCCTCTATTTTCAAGATGAAACCAGAGTTCAGCTCTGAAAGCTCTTATCTCTTCTTAGGAGACAGAAGAGAGTATTTTAATCATGGAGTGAGCCTAGTTTTCTCCTTCTTGGCTTGTGCTTCCACTTATGCTTGTGGTTCTTACTTCATTTGAAAGACAAAGTTACACTTGTTTTGTGGACTTGGTGGGCTCCAGTCTGAAAGGAACAATGATCTCATTAGTTTCTGCCCTCCATCTTAAATCATTCTGTCAGTGTTTCTTTGATCTACCCTTCCAGTGTCAGAATAAACTAGTTTTTCTTAAGTCACAGGTGGGGCAGAATAGAGAAGAACTCACATGGACAGACTCCAGTCTTATGTAAGACAATACAGGTATTGAAAAACTACTATTTCTCAACTAGAAATGATGTCTTGTTCTGTGAACTTCTTCTCCACTGAACCAAGAGATTAAATGAGGCAGTGTGATGGCAGGCAGTGCTTGCTGAAGCTTGGTCCTGGGAGTGTGCCTGTAGGCACAACAGTGCTAGCTATATTTGGTCTCTAAATCAAACCCTGAGTTCAAGCCAGGCACCTATATGCATAACCAGATTTATTCCTTCTTCATTGGAAAATACTATGTAGCATATTGAAGGATTCAGTGAGTGATTAATAAAACCAACATATTTTAGGCATTTATTCTTTAAAGATGTTAAGTGAAGGTGCAACAGTGAAACATTGGAAGTTAGTACACAGCAAAGAAAAATACTTGAGTAAGCTAAAAATACTTGTAAATAAAATGGAAATACAATGGCTGCTATGTATAGGTTTCTTTGTGAACTTCAAAATGATGTAGCAGATGTGAATCTTCTACATTTTCTGCAGATTATTAAGAAAAACTCACTACTCTGCAAGATATGTACATACATATACCTACATGATTTTTTTTTTTTTTTTTTTTTTTCATAAGGTACTTCATTGTGATCTGCACTGTCTGAGGATCCTTGAGATAGATGCATTTGGAAGTGCGGATGAAGGAAGTGGTTTCCCTAGCAACAGAAACTTTGTGTGAAAACTCTTCAAATACATTCTTGTCTTCCTCTTTCCTGTTTATGCCTTGCTCAGTGTTTTGGTTAGTACACACTATACAATTAATCCTTTAGAGCACTGTTCTCAAAATATTTGCAATGCCAATATGCAAGACTCCTTTACTCTGAAAAAGCCCTGTGCTCCTTAGAAGTCCTTCCAATGAATTTAAATAATTCACAAAAAAATGTACATTGTACATTTCAACAGATTTCCCAGACACTATTTTGTGAATTATTTAAGATCTAGGTTATAAAAATAGCCTTATTCACAAACCTCATCCTGAAGTTCAATTTAATTTCATTAAAATTTCTACTTATGATAGATTTAATAGATA
The DNA here is from genome assembly GCF_965140245.1 of Athene noctua. Taxonomy (NCBI): domain Eukaryota; kingdom Metazoa; phylum Chordata; class Aves; order Strigiformes; family Strigidae; genus Athene; species Athene noctua. Next base: position 24,882,264 of record NC_134037.1, read on the forward strand.
TCTCCGGAGTAAAAATTTTCATTTCTCTCACACACACAGAGTCTTTATATATGAGCATAAGCTAATGGTTTACTAGACTGGTGAATGGTCAGCTATACCATATCTCTTAGTATAAGCGATTTGACTCAGAAAAGATTGCAATGTTTTCTCATTGACTCAGTCTTCATAAAACCCCAGGGGATAGCTCAGCTAGGTAGATGGCTTTATTAAATCTGTTTTACCAGCTGCAGTTTGCATGTTTTTGGTAGCATTATAATACATATTCACTGACAATTATTGCCTTAATGTTTTTCCCAGAACAAAAGCATAATAAATTACCCTTTTTACTTTTCATCTTATTTTACTACTATTTGCATTAGTGCCGAGTCAAAAGCAAGCAAAAACCAATCAAGCTGACACTCATGTTTCTGGCTGCTACCTAAGTATTTTTCCTCTTTCTTTCCTTTGATGATTTGAATATATATAAAATTATCAGACACAAACTTTTGTACTGAAGTCTAGGAATTTATTCCAACTCTGTTTCTGGGATTTATGGTACTGGTTACAGTCTTTAGTTGGTTGTCTTTCAGAAATAAAACATTTCATATAGAATGGAATTCCTGAGAGTTTGGTAGACTTAGGCAATATGCTTAGAACATCCTTTGCACAGATAGAACTTGGTAAATGGATTTCCTTTTGCTGGGTAAATGTACTGGAACAGGACCATCACCAGCTACCAATAGATGCAAAATGCAACTCCTTTTCCTATTATTTATATTCTTTCCTTAGAAATCCCCTTCTGGCCGATTATCAAAGATAAACAGAACACTAATTTGCATGATATTAACTACCGAACTGCCTTACCATTATTAGTTTAAATTTGTGAGAAAAGTGCTGAGCACAGTGTTGGGTTTCCTTTCTTCCGACTGAATCCTAGATTGCCCTTGTTAATCCTTTATGGAATAAGAAACCTGCAAGAGCCAGAATTCATGGCCACATCAAGGAATATGTTATACTTGGGAAGAGTCAACACAGCTTCACAAAACTTCCAAGATGATCCATAATAATATTGATAGCGGAAACTTTTTTGATACAGTTTGTAGCACAGAGTACAAGCACAGTATGATATCAGAGCTTGTATGAGAAGAGAGAGCAGAGAGGGAAGTGCTCTAGCAGTGCCTCTCCTGGTTAAGTGCATTGCATGTACGTTGCCAGTAATGTACAGCAGGTGCCCACACCATTATTGGGAAAAGGAGTAATACCATTCATCACATTTTTCTTCTGCAACTCAGCAATTCTATGCAAAGTGTTACCCTATATTACATGTGGTAAATCAGTTAGCATTTGAAAGATTACTGGGCACATTTCTGTTCAAACCTTCCCAAACAGCAGAAATAACTGATTCTGCAACAGTGGGCTCGTGTAAACTTGGATGTAGTAAGTCTATTTGGGTTTCCAAAAGGCTGTTGGTAATACCCTCAGCAAATAATTTAATCTGGCAGGGGACAAGTAGAAGGGTAAGTAACTGGTTAAAATAAGAAACAGAACAGGAGTAAATTATTTCAGGAGGGCAGAGTTATGTGACCAGTGGAACTCATCTGGGATATGTGCTGTAATCTATGTTGCTCAAAATATTAATAAATGAAGCAAAGCAGAGAGAGTACAGGGACACAAAAGTTTGATGAAGATACTAGATTATTTAGAGTAATAAGGACAAGGGTCAGCTGGAGATATGAAGAATTATGTGAATGAGTAACTGAGAAGTCAAATGACAGATAAAATTTTGTGTATATAGATAGGAAAAAATACAGCTGGAAAAGTTACATACAAAATGATAGGCTCTGAACTCACCAATACCATCTATGAGCAGATCTTGTTTTACTACAGATTGAGCCATAAAATGTCAACTCAGCACTCAGTGGCAGTGAAAAATAAATATTCAAAATTATTAGAAAAGAGAAAACAAAAAATCTTTATTATAAGACAGTTCGTCTATACCTGCAATATTTTCTACAGTTATTGTATCCTCACTCTCTAAAAGGATAATGTAAGAACTGAAAACTGGAGGAAAACAAGGGTGATCAAAAGTATGGACCACTTCCAGTGCAAAGAAGAGCTAAATTTGTAAGTAAGTCTTGAAAAGAGAGGAAGGATATGACAGAGTAGTTATGAGTGCCATGGCCATGTGTGGATAGGACTTGAAGATTCAACATTTCTTGCAGGTCAGCGACTAGAGACTAATAAATGAAGCCAGATCAGAACAAAGAACATAAGATTGTTCTTCCAAAGGATGGAATTCTTTGTCAAAGGGCACAGTGGAAATAAAAAGCTGCATGCCTACAGAAGGAAACAGGTCATATCTATAGAAAAGAAATTTATTTAAGTTATTTTATATATAGAAACCTTGTCTAGATCAGCAAGCCACTGAACTGCAAATAGGACATTAAGCTGAAGTATGTTTGCAGTTTTCTTACTCTTGTCTAAGTACCCACTTACAGTCATTGCTGGAATGAGGACACAAGAGAGACATAAAGCCTTTCTTCTGTTCTTATATATCTGCAGAGACTCTATTAAAATATTTTACCAAATACTTATGCTATGTACTGATATAATCCTGAACATCTTAGTCTTATTTCCCTATGTTAATCACTCATTTATTATTCATGTCCTCTTTCATAAATTTTTACTAGTCTCTAGCCTCTCTTATCTAAGTCCTTCATATTTATTCAGGAATCATACTCTTTAATTGAGGTTGAGCTGAAAGATCTGTTGCTTCTTGTTTTCCTTTGGATATTTTCCAATATAATGTTCCTATGGGATTATTATGACCAGCAAAGAGTTAAAAGAAAAGTAAGCAAACATTCTAAATCTCATTCTTTCATTTCCATCTGTTCCATATTTTGGGGCCATGCTCAAATCTTCTTTTCTTTCATTTACCTTAATTTATTTTCAGCTAATTCTGCTAATCACCCTTAATTTTATGAGTATGAAATTCCCCTAGAAAACAATTTTTAAACATTCCACTTTTGCTTATAAGCAGTAAAACACAGATCCTATAATATCAAGCTATCTGTTAAGTTTTGATCCCTCAGAGACCACTGTTGTCATTGACTTCTGCTTCTTCATAAAAAGGTCCACTGCTTCATCTTTTGCCCATGCCATTTCCTTTCCTGATTTACAAATAAAGCACTTTAACAGATCCAGTATGCCACTGTACTTGCATCCAGATTTGAGATAAGATGAAAAAAAAAAAGCTGTACACCAACTTTACCCACACATTATAAGGACATGATCACTAACTACATTATTATTGGCAAGACAGTAAAGAGGAAGACACCTTGTACTGACTGTTTATATAGATATAAAATGTAATAAGGCTAAATTTTCATTTAAATATTGGACACTGCTTAAAATAAATTACTTTAAATTTGTGCCATCTATGCTGTCCTTTTAAGCTGTGTAAATGAAGAACCTTTTTCATTTCTTTGTTGATCTTTTTCCATTTTTCTAAGCTGTCATTTTATTTTCACCGTTTGCTGATTATCATTCATGCAGAAAGGTCCAAAATCTTATCCCACATAATTTAATTTTATTAACTAGAGCTATTAAATGTTACAAAATATTTAAAGACAGACCTCGGAAATCAGTAATCTGTTAGAGAACTGTAAACCTGTATGTAACAATTTGAATCAAATAAGCCTGTCATCAGTTGATCCACTGTAAATTTCTATCACCTTACCAAGAAAATCATCATTAAAAAAGAATATCATGTGTCAAGTGATTCTTTGACAATACATCTGATACATATGAAGATTGATTCATCTATCACTGTTCCAAGAGTGTATGTTATAGTGTTAGTTTTTATTATATTAGTTAGTTATATATAGTTATATATAGATAGCATTTATGTTGGCACAAGGAAATATTTTTATAAAAGTCCTGTAGAGGTATCTGGCCATTTAAAATTAATCCTGTGTCTTCAGCATAATTTTAGCACTAAAACCAACAATAACTCTTTACCATATTCTACAACAGTATTTAAGGCAAATATGTTATTACTCCTTGTTTTTTTTCTTATAGATTTTCCAATTATTAATTTTATTTTGTTATTCGGCCTTTTATTCTTGGTGAATATTTTTGAGAATATTTTATGAATACTTGAACCTCTGTCTCACTGATGGTACTCAGTTTGTTCATTAGTAATTCTTCTGTTAAGTAGTAATTTATTTTATTGGTAGACAATAATTTAACTTTTTTTTTTCCCACTAGCTACACCTACTTTCCTATACAGTTTAGGCATAGTCGTTTCAGCCACTTTATTGACTACCTGTGTTCCGTTCTGACTTATATTAATACTTTTCCTCCTATCTGTCCATGATGAACAATGTAATTTCATTTGTTGGCCTTATCCTTTAAGTATAACAGTTTGAAGTTCTGATTTTTCAGATATGCCTGCTGAAAGAGCTATGACCCATGTCTGTGAACCAAAATACCTCCTAAAATCTCTCACTTTGTGTCATGTGTAACACACAGAACTGTTTTGCTTCAGCAGAGGAGGTTTTCATTACTGTGGATAAGTTCATAAATGGCATAAACACTTTCTTTTTTTCTAATTTATTGATTTTTAAAAATTTGAATTTGGATATGACTAAATTAACTTGCACTTAAAATGATTTCTCCATTGGCTTGCCCTGCCAAGAGCTTATCCTATCACATCTGATGTATGTTTTCCTGATCTGTACTTTTAAACATAATTTATATTTCTTTAGTAATTACAACTCTTTGTAGCATTGATGGTGCTCTGGCAGTGAAGCATATACCTCTTCACCAAGGGACAGTTTATTTTCATACATGCAGAAATCCCAGATTTCCTTTCTCAAAGTGAGGTTCATCCACTTGAATTGTCATCTCTTTTTATTTATCCTACTGTATTTCACAATACCTGAACTAGAGATTAGTTCATTTTAGAGGAGAAATGGAATAAGAGGAGATGTCTATTTAATGTATAGATTTGCACTGAAATAATGTTGTCACTTACTGTGACATATACATGTTTTTCAATTTACAGATCTACAAGAGGGAGATTTCTTCCTTGATAAGTTGTTCCAACCAAAGAGTTAAATAAATACACTTTATTCATAGCTTCAACTTCTAGTGGATCATTTCATATCTTTATTTGCTGTACATTTTCATGGGTCATCATTCATTCATTCACATTGTTCTTGAGTTTGAACAGTGTATTTCAGTAGATCTACAACAATGCCAGAATACAGCTGATATAGTATCCTTACTTCTGGTTAATATTTCTACACGCAAAAACCAAGAACAAATTGAGATAAAGTCTTGGAACCAAAAAAATAATTTCAATATTAGGTTAGATAAATCATTAAATAAACATAAAAATAATCAGTACTAAGATCTCCTAACAATGCTTGTTCACAGGAAGCAGATGTACAGTTGATTATGGGTGCTGATAACAAAATTATTTATTAAAATCACTCAGATCTATGATTATGAAGTTGATTAAATATATTATTATTGAAATCAGTTGTTGTATTGGGTGTAGGTGGCAAGAAGAGCTGCAGGCGTGGCCTCTGTGAAGAGAGGCCAGGGTTGCCCACATGCTGGACACAGCTGGTTTCAGCTGACTCCAGCAGACCTGATACAAGCCACAGCTAGCCCCACAGCCAAGCTGGTGGCAGCTCTGTGAGAACGTACTTAAGAAAGAGCAAAAATACCCAGTGAACAGAGAAGATTGAAAAAAAACCCCACCCAACCCTCCAATGTGAGAATCAACAGTGCAAACATGAAGTTGAGAGAAGGACTGGGAGGACGTGCTCCAGGTGCCAGACCAGAGATTTCCCTACAGCCTGTGAAGAGGATCATGATGGAGCCGATATATGTACTTCAGCCTGTGGTGAGCCCATGCTGGGGTAGGTTTATCCTGAAGACTGCAGCCCAAGGGAAGGACCCATGTTGGAGCAGGAAAAGAGTGTGAAAAGGAAGGAGCAGTAGAGTGGAGCTGTTATGGACCCCATTCTCCATCCCTGCCGCATTGCTTGGGGGGGGGGGGGGGGGGGGGGCGGCGGGAAACAAGAGTAAAATTAGTAAGTCTGAACGGGTAATACACAATAAGGTTGCTCACCACCCTGCGACCAGTATGCAGCCCGCCCCCAGCAGTGATCCTGACAACACCAAAGATGCTGCCATGATGACTGGAAGCGGAAATGAGAGAGAAGCCACCTCCTTTATATACTGAGCATCACGTCACATCCCTCACGGCCAGTCCAGGCCCGGATCTCCAGCTGTGCCCCTGCCCAGCTCAAGGAACATTAACTCTACCCTGGCTGAAATCGAGGTTGGGTGCTGTGGCTGTGTTCTCTCTCAGTCCAAGAAAATTATCCCAGCGAAACCGGGACAGGGTGGGAGTAAGCTGTTGTTTTAATTTTGGCCTTTGTTTCTCATTATTCAAATGTATTTTAATTGGCAACAAATTAAATTAAGTTTTCACATGTCAAATTTCTTTTGCTCGTGACAATAATTTTTCAGTGATCTCTGTCTTTACCTGATCCATGGCCTATGTCATCTTCAGCCTGCATCTTTCAAATCACTTTTAGAATTCCAGTTATTGGACTACTGACTAACTTGTCTTGCTCTGTGACAAGAACTGTGTTTTTGAAATATGAAAGTTCTTCCATTTAAGAGCTTGATCAAGTAATTTTCTTCAGTTTTATTCTTTTATTTCAAAATAATCAGGCTTACACATTTATTAGTACCAGTCTTCACTCAAGTGATTACCTGACCTGAAAAGCAAGATGTCTTGCTTTAATCCTTTGCCTTTTAATAACTGTAATAGTCAAATTTTGGCAAATTCATCTTTCAGTGCCCTTCTTATACATTTTTAGGTGGAGACATTTATAGAAAATATCCTAATTAAATTAGCACTTTAAAAGTGTGGAACACGTTCTGCATGTATCGGTAAAGAAGTCTATTATTTTATTTTTCCCAGAATTACTCAAAAGACTATTTGACAGAACTTTCAAATAAATAAATGTGGTGTTATCTCAGTGGAACAACTGAGATTAAATTGTGCCAACAGTCTATGGAACAAAAAAAAAAATCATATTAAAATAACTGAGTATTGGGTTTCTTTCTAGTCACTGCAAATATGAGTCAAACAAACATTATCACCAGAAAAATTCAAACTAAATTCAAGCTTCTGATGTTTTTCTTATAAACAAGCTCTTATTCTTCTTGAATATTAATTTCCTGTTTTGAAATTCAGTGGTAGGTCAAACAGCTAAAATGCATGTCTTGACAAGAGTTATTTAATCCCATCAAGGTGAAAACATTTTAAATATATAATTTAAATAATGTCTGTGCTTCTGTAAAAGCTATTGAGCTCAAAAATCAAAGGGTAACTGAGTGAATCTATATCTCCCCAGTGAGGTAATAAATGTACTTTAACACTGACATTTCTTTGGGCAGTACTCTTAAGACCTGTTCAGAGTGCTTAAAATGCTGACATCGGTTAATCCATTTGTTACATCACAAATTTAGACATCTGTTAAATTTTTTGCTTGATCGCCTTGTTTAAGGCTCATAGATCTAAGTACCATGTCAGCTCTCCTGTGTATGGTGTTACTTTATCTACATGCTGGTTTTCCACTTCATTGGTTAATCCATTTTGGTTATTATCTGGAAGTGCTATTAGCAACAGTGATTTCCCAAACTCTTATTAATTCATTTTCACACAAAATTTGAGATTTTTATGGGCCATATACATAATAGTTCAATGTAATAAGAAAAGTGAATTTAAAGCTTGTTGTCTTGCATAGTGACAGATATAACAGTTTAGTCATGAGGCAGTAGCTGCTGATTGCTTTTTTGAGAAGATATCTCAGATGTGACATGGGATATTTCAAAAAATGGCAATAAAAAGCCATCCCCAGTAAGCAGCACTGTCACTTCATTTGGAACAGAGCTCTGCTGGAGTTGTTACTGATCAAAAAGATGGAGAACCTAATGTCTTTTCTTGTCCTATCAGCATGAAGTAAATTCTTAAGACTAGGGACAACTATTGTGTGATACATAATTTCTTTCAATTAATATTGAAATGCTTTGTACAACTGGGAAATATATCAGCAGGGGAGACTGGTATGTTTCCTCCCACCCTAACTGCAATAGAGTGTTTCTGTAACATGATCCAGAATATTGGGAAACTGGTTATCAAATTTTCTGACAGTAGAATGCTAAAAGATGGGACATACTGATTGTTGAGATTCAGGAAAGATGTGTTTTCATTTGAATGCGAGTTTTAATTTTCCTAAGAGTTTGTTTACATAGAGAAGGAATTTTAAAAGTATTCATTTCAAAATATTCCAAAGATTTGGTTTTTAAATATTTTGAATTGGTAATCATATTAAAAGATTCATATCCACAACTTCCTAACTTGTCCTGAAACTTGCAAATTCTTCTCCTATTGTCTGATCTGTCACTAGAAAAAACAATGAAAGAGATAGGTGCTTTTGTCTCCTCTTTTCCTTCTTTCTTGTTCCGTACTATTTTTCAAAAGATGTTTAATATTCTCTTACTATAGTAATTTAAGCATGTGTTTCAGTATTATAAAAAAATGCAAGCAAGCATTGAGACTGTTTAATAGATGTTTTCATGTGAAAATGTTACAATTACTCTCTTAATTTCCAGCCTTGAAATATACTTCAGTGCAGTTTCCTAAATCTGCATTGTTTCTTAAATCTGACTGTCCATGATCCATTTTCCTTATCAGTGTAGGAGCTTTGCCTTTGGAATTTCTACATCTTCCACGGCTGTCTGGATCTGGTACTTCACCACAGTATCTTTGCATCTTCTACGTACTTTACAACCCCTTATGAGAGAGGCAAATAGAATTAGCTGTTTTACAAATGGGGAGCTTAAACACAGAGAGATTAAGACCTAGGTCTTAAAATGACTTAAGAGTTATGATTTGAAAGGTGCAATCTCTGATTTTCAGGTGTCTTTCTGATAGAAAACACAGCATTAAATTGCAGTTAGATCATCAGCACACCGTATTGGTAAATTAGACAAATATAGGAGCTATACAAAAAAATATCCAAATACTAACTTAACCAATTGGAGATGATGAGGAGAGGGGTGGGAATTTGGGGACAAGAAGATTAGATATTGTTCAAATGCATTGTTTTCAGTTGCTGTCCCCATGGCATTCATTCAGGATTATGTGTTCTAAACCAGCTCAACTTCAGAAAACATAATTTTATCATAGCTAGTTCATGCCAGACAAAGATCTAAAACGTTAGGCTAGACATTAGACAAGGACAATGAATAATATAATCATGAAGCTAGATAAAATTAAATATTAGAGAGCATAATTCTGTAGATCAGTAGAATGAGCAGATGATTAGAAAACCAGTGGACTCCAGATTCCTGGGACTACACTCTAGTTTCCTGGGACTGCTTTTGCCATTTTTAATTAAAGATATTGGTTAAATGAATATAATTTGTTAAGGCAGTTGGATTATTTATTTATGTAAATATATTTGCATGCTAATATTTTTTCTAAAAGTTCTAATACTATTAGTTCTTTGCTCTTTTATGATGATTTTAATTTTCTCATATGACTATACTTTAGATCCACTGATAGCGTCTACCACATAAGAATAACTGCAAGCATAGTAAAAACATGCTGAATATGCTGACTTGAAGTAAACACATTCTTTTGTAATAAATCTTTGACTTTATGAATAATAGAAGAAAGGTAACATTTATCAATGTTTGTAAATTTCACATATTTATGCTTTGTTGGTGAAAATATTTGAAAAGTATAAACTTTGTATATAAATTATAACTCTCCAAAGAATAAATAATTTCACTTTACAATAAATGATTCTGAAACTGAATATTCTTGGATTTGACATTAAATTGTAAGTGGTTAAATACTGGCTGATGTCTTTAAATATTAACTAGACTTTATTTTGCAGCTAAGAAACAAGCAGAGATGAAGTAAAATATTAATGCCTCATTGATCCATTTGATTCAACAACTTTATCTGTCATTTATCCTCTTAATATCTCATATTGGACTGTGCCACTGAAGGAGGCTGAGTTTAGTGCTGTCAGCTAAGGTCTAAAAGTCAAAATGGATGGATTTATTTTTCTTGCTTTACTACATAAATTCTTTGTCGATAAAATACAGTATGTTGATAAGTTCAAAGTTATCTAACTAAACACTGATGTCAAGAGACATCATATTTAATCACCAGAAGACATATACTCTCATAAGAAAGCCTGAATTTGACAAAGGAGAGAATAATTGTTCTGAAGCTACAGGAGGAATATTGTGAGCCCACATATTAAGTTAGATTCAAGTATGAAAACGGAGGACATTCTTATTCAACATGTGATGTAGGTACAGTTTCTGTTCACTTTTGTGAATGTTACCACTATCAAAATTACAGATTAATCATAGTTGAACTGGTAAAGGTCTGGTTCTGTAGAAGAAGAATTGTGAAGAGCAAATCAAAAGTCTCTGTCAGAGTATATTCATATCACACAAATGTGCTATGCAAACCCTCCCATGGCAGGAGAAAGTGAATACAGAATAACCCTTTTGTAATTTCACAGTTTGGCTACAACTAAAATGACTTCCATCTTCAAAGCTTCTAAGCACCTTAGCCTCCAACTACCATGCAGTTATCATGCTACTCACACTAGGATTTGGTCTTTGACATATATCAAGTGATTTTCAAAGGTACCCCAAGTAGCCATTAGGTGTTATGTTTTCTATTTTCTGCATAGATTATTGTGGCATTTCATAGATCCATTATCTGACCCAGGTTAAAATTCAGGAAATATTAGCTTGTTGCCTATGTTCAGGACACAGAACAATACCTCTATTTTGACACACCGTTAATAAACTGGACATTTTATTTATCTTTGCAAAATGGAATGAGATTGCTGGTTTATTTATCCTTCATGCATATCTGAAATATAATTGGGAGAGTTGATGTTACTGACATATTATTAAGCTATTTCAGTTCTATATGTCGTTCTGCAATAAAACAGAGGATAGCAATTTTAAGCTCGGTGCTGCCTACAAAATTATAGGAGTACCTTAGAGTCTACAAAAAATCTTGGTAGTATTACTCATTTCTCATTTTATAAGTTTTAATTGAGAACATTATCAATTAATGATTCCAGACTAAAAGTAATTATTAATAAAGTTCTGGAGATCATATCTACCCCTACTGCTGTAAATTCTGACTATCCCAGCTAAGGGATAAGAGCCCAGCCCTACAATTTTTCTATCAGAAGATACAGTGCCTATTAGAGTGAGTTAATAGTGAGAGAGTGGTATACAGTGCTTCTGAAATTAGTGCTCTTGAAAACTGCTGGCTAGTTTCTCTGGGAACAGATCTTCTATCCTATGATATGAATGACATTGGTATCAACTTCTGAAGCTTTACAGGTATGTGCCAAGTCCTGCCAGAACATTTGCATGGGACTACAAAAATCAATTAAGCAGGGTGAGGGGATGGGCACAAATAGTGTGCTGCAACAGTTTGAACTACTACGTTGTTAACATGCCCACCCACATGTTCTTAGACCACACTAACTACATTGTCCCTGCTCTGAGCAGGGGGGTGAGCGAGGCCACCTCAGGGGCCCTCTCCAAAGAAAGTGATTCTACAGTTTTGTGAGTCCATGCCTGTCCCAAGCAATGCCTGGAGATGAGACAGACACTGCTCTCAGCATGCTATAAGGCATGGAGCCTTTCTATTTTTGGATAGAAAAATGAAGGCAGAGCACTTATTAATATGGTTACAAGTTAAACATATTTGTTCTGCTTTCCGTGGGGACCAGAAGAGACCATGATTTTCTTAAATTTCCTGGCATGAGCACAGTGATAGGGAAAAGCCTTAACAGTAAGAAAGGCAAGGCATATGCAAATTGTACAAAATGTCTGTCTGCTGATATAAAGCTGTACAGCATTTACTTTCCTGTATCTTTATGAGGACTGAGGCTACTGATGAGTCATCAGATGTATGAAATATACAGGCCTTATCAATAAAAATACTTGATATCCTGTTTTTCTTACCATAACCATACAGTCAATGCTATTCCTATGCTATTACTATTTAATATTATTTATTCAAGGTGAATTTTTAAACGTAAAAATAGATATCTATGTCAAACTATATTTTATTATTAGTTTTTCAAAAAGGAATGTTCCTGTGCACATATTAGCAAACAGACTTTTTAAAGTCATTTCACAGTCAGTCAAATAAAGCTATGTGTTCCATAAATAGGTTGCTAAATAAAGCTATATGTTCCATAAATAGGTTGCTATAATTCTAGTGGACTGGGTGAATATTTTTTTACTCATGCTTTCCTTAAGGAACACTTTGTACAATTTTCTAAGTGTTGATCAAGACAATGATTTTGTTGCAAAAGCCCTGCTGTGGTTCATGACCTCTTGTAGAGCTGTCTATGTGAAAGAAGTCTGGACTCATATGACATACAACAAATTCAGAAGCAGGACAGCTAGGCTGAAATTTCTCTGGAGTCCATACACTATGCACAGCAGTGACATTGCACATTTGGAAACTTTCATAACAAATCTGGTTGCTACATAATTTTACCTTTCCTGCAAACTAAACTCTTATGAACATCACTGAATTCTTGCACACACACACACATACATACACACACACTCCCCGGTAAGAATTAGGAAAATGTACATGCGATTAAGTGGGTTTTGTGTAAATACTGTGTGTGAGTCTAGAAAATAGTTCGTTACTACCACAAAAGTTAGAAAGAACCTAGGAAATCTCAGTTTTTATTTTAGTATGTAAATTGCATTTTAGTAACTAAATTACCTTACCCTAAACTATGTTAAGGAAAATGAGTTTGACATTTCTTATCATATGCCTTTTTTGTGCATAAGAGATGAATGAGTGGTTATCAGCTAGAATTCCCAGCAGTAAAATGTCTTGTTTGTTCAATCTTTTAAGTAGTACATAAGCAAATGTATCTGTAACCTGCAGGCTCAGCACACAGAAATGTATGCATATCACTGTCCTCTCAGTATTAACCTTACCTGAGCTCCTGTCCCTCCAATGTTGACTTTGTTTGTGTACAAATCCTTTTATTAATTTAGGATGGACCTAGGGACAATGATTTCTCCTAGGAGTAATGATTTCTGAATTCCTCTATGTGGGTGCAAGAGTCTACCCAGCTGGGGCCGTGCTTCTCTCCTGTCTGACATGGTTTTCCCACAGTTCAAAACAAACAAAACTGTAAGAGCTCCTTTCTCTGCATAATGTATTTTTTTCTATTCTATGTATTCAGAAGACAAAGTTAATGTCAACTTTAGGTTAATGTAATAAAAGTGATGATTTGATTTTAGTTGCTGGGAACCCTGAAAAGGGATGATTGGGATTTTTAATTGCCTTCATGCACTTATTTACCTGCAGGCTGTAGATATCTTTTTCTCAAATATTTTCACATCAGTTTGACAATGTAAGATGAAGCATACTTGGAAAGTTTGATATAGTAGTTGCAATAACAAAAGTACAGTAACATCTATAATAAAAATCTTTTGATGTTTAGTGTAGCAGACACTCCCCTATGTTAAATAAATACATCAGATACGAGTGTCCGTCTACACTGGCATAAAAATTTATCAGGCCTTCTTACTATGTGCTTGCATTGTGTGACTATCAGAAGTGGTAAAGGAATGGTAGCAAATATACTGAATTTATTACAGAAAAATAAAATGAAACGGAAATACAGCTAATTAGATCAGTGCTTAAGTAGGAACTAGTGGGTTTGAGACCATTGAAAATCTGACCTCCAGAATCTAAATTTTAAGCGCTATTTTTAATATTGCAATTATTGAAGTATTTTATTCCTGACAGTCCTCAATTAAATAGAAAAATGAAAATTGCTTCTCATATCCTAATTTATCACTATAGTCATAAGCAGAAATAGGAGTTGAAAAGAACACATTTTCTTGTATTACTGGATTATGATACAGGATAAAATACAGACTTTCATATATTTTTTCATAATGACTTCTTCATTCTGCTGAAAAGATGTCCAATTTCTGTAGATATCAAAGCAATACTGAAGATGGTAAATCAGTAAACATCATTTAAATTGACAGCATCACTCATTTATTAATGATAATCTTATAAATTTATAACTAATGGAGATTTCCCACTGAAACTAAAATTATAATTCGGAATCTGACCAGAAAAATGTTTTTGAGGGAAGTTAGAGTTTTTTCATATTTTCCCGGTTGACAAATGCATATTAAAGATCAAATTACAACCACAAAGAGAAATCTTCATAATGACTTGTTTTTTCTTATGAGTTTCCCCTTTTTTTCCTGAATTTTAGATCTTGTTTTTTACACATTTTGTCCTCAGACTTCTCACTATCATAAGTATAAATGTCATATTTATGTAATACTATGGTTTGGATTTTTTTGGTTTGTTTGGGTTTGAGTTTTTTGTTTGTTTTTGTTTTTGTTTTTGTTTTCTTATTAGAAAAATACTATTTAATTCCTTCTTGGAAAAGTCACAATGATTAAGTGGACAATAAAAAGTCTGTGTTAATCAAAATAATCATATTTACAAATCTCTTTGACTTTCATGGTAACATCTGACTGTATCAAAAATGTAAATACCTATCCAAATTTGAATCATCTTAGATTTAAAAGGTATCCTCTTGTCATTGTTCTGGGACTTTTCCACTAACAGGACTTGGAGTCACATAGCTAGTCAAATCAATTTATTCATGTTCTTATAAAATATATATCACTATATAGCAAAAAGAGAATAATAATTGTTTAATGTCACAAAGGACATCAAGACAATTGGCATCCAGAAATGCATAGAAAAAGGAAAATAAATATTCTACTAGTTTAGAAAATCCCCAGTGAACATAGATGAAAGTAGTCTGAATATTTGGCCTTCTTCATCCCCAACTGGTAAGAACAAGGTGTGCAACAGCTGACCTTTGAGACTGACATTTTTTTAAAGATGCTGCTGCATTGGCTACATTACCCTTAAAGAGAACAGACACAAATTATAAACATACTGCAGAATAATATTATGGGTTCACCCTGTTGTAAAAAACACAGCCATTCTGCACTACCTGTGTCAGGAAAATTATTGCCACCAAGGAGTTCCAAGACAGCATTAAATGACAGCACATTTAGCCACTGAATATAAGAAGCCTTATGTCATTACCTCCATTGGCTGAAAAATGGGGGAGCTGAGGATATTTTTCTGTGGGTACTAGAGTAAGAAGATTAACTAATACAACTTTCCTGTAGATAAATAGTGCTGGGTAAAACCACTTTACATAACAAGATAAGATTTCTACATATGTTTATTTTTTAAAAATATTTCAGTTCGGACAAAAGTGTGCCTTAGAAAAAAGTGCGTTTCATAAAATAAACATAAAAATGTATTTTATACCCTTCAGAGTTTTCCAAAACTCAGAATGACTGATGTAGTTATCATTTAATATATGGTATTAATCATACCAATTTAAGAATAAGCTAATCACTATGAGCTCTTTCATAGTCAACAAAATTAGATAAACATATAAACACCTCCAGGAATATACAAATACCTCAAGAGGACAATTCATCTTACCTGTCTTAGCCCCATACTTCAAAATGGCATGACTATCCCTTGTTTGTGCAGCCAACAAAGACTGGCTTTGCCTTAGACATCTGTTTTTTAGACAGCTCATCTAGGTCTTCAAGGTGTTCAAGAAGTGCCTTATGGATATAAAAAGCGCATTAATTTATTGTAGCTAAACTCTGTACTTAAATGGTATTCCAATAAATGAGATAAAGACAGAGTTGACTGACATAAACTAGTAATAAGCTAAAACATAAACAGTCAGTGCAGTTGACGGGACCTAAGTTATCAAGTGCACATTAAAAATTGAACGGGGTGCCCTGTCAGTTTCAGCAATATTGCTGAACATCTCATTTAGATCCTTGCATCTTGAACTCTTCATGTCATCAGATTTCCTTACACAGATATAACTGGATTTTCCTGAAATGGATTTAAATATATATACTTGCTCTCTGATAATTTAAAAAGCCAACTGTGACTTTAAATTGGCATAAGATCAAGAGAAGCACAATACACAGTTTTTAAATTTGAAATGAGAATTCTTCTCTGCCATGTTTTAGGAAAGTTCAGAAGATAAAGAAAAATATAGATTACTATATAGATACTTTGAGGTACATAATATTAAACCTTTATCAAGGTAAATTAAACTTTTCTTTTTTTTTTTTTTTTTTGAAAAGAAGAGCTTCTCTTTCAGATAAGTGCTTCTTTCATGGAAGAGAAAAAAAGATAAATAGCAAACATTTTTTTCAGCTCTTTTATTTTCAAGGGATTTTAAGTAGCAAAAATTTTGGTGCATGTAAAATAGAGTTGAATTTGGTATCTTTTTCTCCAGCTAACATATTAACCTTCTAATATATTTGCTCCCTTTGTTTTGACCCCAACTGATTTGTTTTGAACAAAAATGTAAGATAATTTGAGTAAGTTCATTTACAACATCTCACTTCATATTTTGTAAAGAGAGGGGTTTATCTTAAAATGTCAACATATATATTGTTTTACTAAGTAATACACTTAAAAACCTATTTAATGAAAAATTCTTCCCCCCTTATACCAGTATTGTAATATTTTCTCCGCAAAACAGTGGTGAGTGTTAGGTTATGTGATTAAAGGTCCATCTCCATAAGCCTTTCCCAGGGGAATGTCAGCCCTAGAGGTTGGGGAACACCAAGCACCAGGAGCTAGCAGGGGCAGCTCTCTGGGGCACCTCACAGGCTGAGGGAGGGAGTCACTGCCTATTGCAATCTATGCCATCTCCTGATTAAACTCCATTTATAACTGGTTTCCTGGCTGAGGGACTCTATCTGTGTCTGTGTCTGTGTACAAGTTTCTGAGAGTCAGTACCTGCAGTAAGACCGCAGGACCATAAGTCTGAGCTGGATACTGGAAAGCCTGAGAGCTGGCTACTGGAGAAACCAGGGCCAGGATAGCTCCTGTAGAGACCATGATATCTGGGGTTTGACTACTGGTAAAGTCATAGGTCTGGACCAGCAGCCTGGGGAGACCTGTCTGCATGTGTGTCTGCGTGAAGCAGCTGGCAGACTTGGGGATCCAAGGGCCAGCAACTGGATTGACTGATTGTCAAAGGCCAGTTACAGGGAGCATCACTCATGTGTATGTGTGTGTGTGTGTGTAGGTCTAAGTATCAGCAACTAGAGTGGGGCTGCAGTCTCGGGGGCTTGTATGCCCAAGTGCCAGCAGCTGGGAAGACTGGGATTCAGGGGCCATCACTGAGCAGAATAAGTGAGCCCAGCTGCTGCGAGGATCCACACTGGACATATATACGAATTTTCCACTATATCGGTTTTCACCCTGATTAGCCAAAAAGCGGAACAGAGTGAGGCTGTTGGTGCACCTTGTGTTTATGTAAGTGAGGAGGTTTTATGTCTGTGTTCATCTGTTAGACCAGCTGTTTACATAATTCCATATACGGAGAGAGCTGTGACTGTTTACCCTAGAGAAGAGAAAGCTAAGGTGTATCAATGTCTACAATGTCATCAATGTCTATAAATACCTGAAGGGAGAGTATAAAGGAAATGAAGCCAGGCCCTTTTTAGTGGTGTCAGTGAAAGGTCCAGAGTCAATGAACACAAACTGAAGTACAGCAAGTGCCACCTTAACATTAGGAAACACTGGCATAAGCTGCCGAGGGATGTTGTGGAGTCTCCATCCCTAGACATATTGAAATGCTGTCAGGACGTGGTCCTGGGCAAGTGGGTCTAGCTGGGCTTGCTTAAGCAGGGAGGTTGGACCAAATGTCCTCCAGAAGTCCTTTCCAACCTCAACTATTCTGCAGTTTTGTGATATAGTCTAGAACTCTGAAGGAAAGGACAAAGAAGTGGTATCAGAAATTTTGAAAAGACTACTTAAATTATGGAATCTTGCTCAGGTTCAGAATTAATATTGATTTAATTATGAATAAACACACTTAAAATAATGTCTTAACTCATGTGTTTCATTATCCTATGCTGTTTTTTCTATCATAAGCTTTTTATGATGCTTGTAATCTAAAATTCTGAATATCTCTATTCTGAGCATAAATGATTGTAAAATATGATAATTTTAGGCCAAGTTTACCAGTGACCAATACATCACAGGTTTACAAACAGAAACTGAATTTTGATGAAAGGTTTTATGAGCTGAAGTGTTTGCAGTCATCAGGTTGTGTATCTACGTAAAATGGCAATGCGTGGCTACAAAAAATGCATAAGTAAGTTCCTCAGGCCATCTGATGCAATTAAGGAACAAGGAGCTAGAGATAGGTCTGCTCTGATAGGCTTCCCAGCATGAATAAAGAAAGAAATTAACTGAGAATCTTTAATTTATGAAACAGAAAAAACTACTGAGATAGAAATTCATGCAGTAGGAAAGATTGAGCAGAATCCATAAGATTCTGTAATCTGTAAAATGCTTTGGAAATATGAGAGGTGAAGGAAATGAACTTTAATTTATGTGTTGTATTGTATGTATCGTATATATTCTTCTGGGACAAGACAGGATGGAAGAATGGTTCATTAAGAGACTGGGCCTTTCTTGTTTGACCTAGTCATTAACATTGGCTTATGTGAATATCCTGGCAGAAACAGGAAAGAAGTTCCAAGAACTTCCAGACAAGAATCCTTTTTCCTCATAAAACTCTTATTTGCTGCTAGTTATCCTGGTTTTCTACCTATATATTGTGAAGCAGAAATTGTCACAAATAACATTGCAGAATACTATACCTGAGATGACTTCAAAACGTTCATACATATGGTTCTGCCTTTTTATCCATAGAGTAGCTTGTATATTTATGAGGCAGAGAAAATAATAGAAAACTCATAGTTAATTTTTAAAGATTTTTTTTTCTTGTATTTTGTAGAACCTACTGCCTTGTTTCATATGCAGTTATCTCAAAATTGTAATATTCTGAAAGACTTAGAATTGCTCATTACTGGATTGAATTCTTTAAATAATAGGTCATCATTTTAGATTAGAGTTTTCTACCAAAATGTTCATAATTAGTATGCTAAATAAATGTTAACCTATTCAATGCATGGTTCAGCAAACATTTCAGTGTTTGTATTCACCCAGTTATAGTTAAACTGATTCATCTCCACAGAAAATTCTTGACTATTATTCTTGACTAAATTTAAGTGAAGGTATACCTCCACTTTTCAATGATTAACATGTTTTAATTTCAAATTTATGTATGCTGCTATTTTGAAGAGTAAAATGTGTATAAGATACATATTTCAAGCTTTATCAAGTATATAGTTAGATGCAACACATTTGTAAGATATGGAGTATTTTGTATGTACTGGTTGTATGTCTGTCTCAAATAGTGTAATTTTATACCTAAATGAAATCTAAATGTGCTAGAATCAATCATTGATACATATAATATATATGTTATACAGTATAGTCTGAGTTTTATAGCAATTCATAACCCAGTTCTAATTTGATTTTAGTTTTAATTGAGTCTTTGTAAAAATTAATGGTAAACTTCTCTCTAAAAACAATCTTTCCAAAATGTTCCTCTTCATCTCCTTCACTCTGGGGAGTATCTTCCAACAGGACTTCAGAAATTTTCCAACCATTTTGTTCTCATGGACTTTCCCAATTAAATTGTCCCTCTCACCATTGTCGGCTCCAAAGTTAATTCTTCTCTAGTTTGTGCTATTCCAGCAGGAAGACAGGGGAAAAGAAGTTTCCAAGAAAATGACAATTTTTCCTATCCCATGGCAGCAGCATGAAATTTCAGATGAGGACAGAAACTTGGTTATTTTCTATTCCTTGAAACATAGTTATTCTGTTTGCAGGAGGAGATCTTGTAATCAGGCAACTTGCACATTTTTTTAGTTTCTGCTTTTACTAACTACAGACAAGATCTTAAACTTTCTTTGATACTACTCTCTCTCATCCCAAATTTTGGTGCTAGACCTTCAACATGAAATTTTACAGTCATTAACATTTGGATATTTTTTTCCCCAAAGATTATCCAGGTAGTAATTCTTTGTTATATATGGCAAAAAGAAGACCCATCTTATAATTTTATTATAGTATTGTTAATATAAGTATTTTAAATATTAAAAAAAGTAAAATCATCAGTATAAAATGTCTAGGTCTAAATTTGTGTTATAGTTTGTCACAAAATATCTTGTATTTATTTTACACTGAATAAAAGTAATCTCCTGAGGGGAGTAGACAGTAAGTCATTATTGACCAAGTCAATATTAGGTAACAGTAGCCTGACTGAGAAGACAAAAATAGAGAAAGTCCTTTTTGTAAAAGCCACAGACCAAGTTCTGAGTTAGTATGAATCCATGTGGCTTCATTTAAGTATCAATAAACGTCAACTGGGAATGCCATGCTGCATATCAAAGCTCTTTGAAATTAAAAAACACCTCACAAATATACATGATTGCAATCACAGGAAGAAAAAAGAACCAGGAAGAAGTTTTTCTCTTAGATTAACTAAAGAAAAACTGTAGGAGTAGAGTGACAAAGGAAGAATGTTCTATGTGAGGCAAATTGACAAGACTGCAAACCAAGACAAAAGAGAACAGAGGAGGCAGTGTTAGGTCAACCTGAAAAGCAATGGAATTAAATGGGATAAAAAGAGAGTAAAGGACATAATGTCTGAAGTTATACCAATTGTGACATGTCTGGAATTGCTCTTTAAAATGACATAATCTGAAACTCCATTTGCCTGCTAGCATCGTGTTTAGCTCAACACTCAGATGTTCCAACTGTACTGTTTTAAGTACAATTATTGTTATCCATGGTTGCTTTTAATCGTTCCTCAACTTTTTTTTTTTTTTTCTGTTGTTTTTGAAGAGAAAGGATATTTCCATATTAGTTATTACTGCTTGCTATTACTATGTTTTTTACGTCTGATTTGACACTGCCACTCTACAGTCAAGTTGACTTTGGTGTGCTAGCACAGTATGGTATACCATGGCGTGGCCATTAGACAAAATATGAGGTAACAGGAAATAACTGAAAGCTACTGGGAATAAAAGCAAAAGATCAATAATAAATTAAATTAAGTGATAAATAATGCATGGAGAAAACATCACCATGAGGTAAAATATGTTCTTATCTACCTGTCATCCATGCTTGAGAATCATGTCAAACTGCAGAAACTAAATGATTTTATGTTTAATTTGCTAAATGATTGCCTTATTCGTACATCAGATAAATTCTAGTTCATACAGTTCTTCAGAATCTTTTCATATTTCCTTATCAGTATATTCATATTGCAATTTTTTGGCACTTTGTCATTTTATACATTCCTTAGGGATTAGTAGGTATAGGCATTCTTATTCTTGTCAGCAGCCCCTCAAGGAGCATGACATTTTCTATATATATTTCCCTGCTCAGTCACTTAGCAAGCACTCCATTTTCAATTGCTTCTCTATCAATTAAACTGGAGGAAAACCCCAAAATCATTCATTTTTATGGTATTACATAAATAAAGACTACAACTAATACACGTCTTTCAACCTTTCCTATGTGAAACTACTCCCTGATAACTTTTGCAAATTTGGTGTAAAACTGGGTGTATTGGGAACAGCTGAGTAACTTTTATATTTTGCCCATGAAAAGAACATTTCTTCCCTATGCTCAAACATAGTATTTCTAACTGCAAGAAGGCAGTTAACAGCTGTTTGGTGGACAAAGAGGTCTGGCAGTGAATGCCCATATAATTTTCTAAACTAGAGAAGAGTTCCATCAGTGAAACATAAGAAAAAAAATAGTTTCATCGCCATATCAGGTACTCTGTGCTGTTCTACTGGCATATTATGTGCTCACAGATTCCCATGAAAGTAAACAAAGTTAAAATGACTGAGTATAGTAGTTTGGGCCATTGTCTAAAGCTTGCTGTTTTTTCATTATGATAGTACCTACATGCACCATCAGCAGATGAAGAATGGTAATGCAAGCTCATTCCAGCGGAGAGGAATAGATTCTGAAATAATTCAAAACTTTTTTCTGTTTTTTCCCCTCCGCACATTGTGTCAGTGAACTGTGAAAGAGTCTGACATCTTCTATGTAGGGATTCATTCTGGACAAATATAATTTCAACTGGATGTTTTGAGAAATACCGACTTCCCAAAAATCTGCTAGGCTACTGACCTCAATTAGTAATAGCCATACCATGGATTTTTATGTTGACTGTGTCACTGAGGAAATAAATTACCTTTATTTGAGTATGAGCAACAGATCATAATGTAACACTTATAATGCTGAGGATTAAAAATATGAAGGCTGGCTTCCCTTCACTTATAAATGTGAAGGTCCATTTAATTCCATTTATTTTAGGCAACAAAATGGAAGCGTTGAAGTTAGGTGCTTAATCACTTAACACTACCTGTACAGGGAGAAGAACCTCCAAAATGCTTCACATATCTGATGGAAAGATTTACTCTCCTAAAACAGTTCCTGATCTACCCTATAACTACCTCTGTCCTGTACTACCTATATCTGATATGCTTCCTACACCTACCTCCAAAAAGAAAATCACATATATGAATGTAAGTTCTGAAATACTTATTTCTGACAATCTAGGGCAGCTTAGTTTAGCTTAATTGGTTCTGTAGAACAAAAACTCCAACAACATAATGAAAGCCCATTGTGTTGTCATTGGATTTGCTGAGAAAAATATGTATTCTTTTATATTTTCTGCAATTGTTTTCCTTAGCCTTAATATATCTAAAATAAATACTTGTGGAGATCAGAACAACAAAGTAATTATTGACACTAATAAATAAGTAATGAAAAGTTCGTATGTAAACAAGTTTATTAAACTATTAGAATGCACTGGGAGCTAACACTATGGAAGATGGTTTTACATCCAGACCAGTAGATAATTCTCTTTCTTGTTGTTCAAGCTCTGTAGTTTAAGTCTTAGGCAGCTAAAATAACACTGATCAATCACCAATACCAATTTTATGTCTCTGTTGTAAAGTAAACATATTGTAATTCATAAGGAATGATACCTTCTTGCATTGCAAAGTCTATTTTTAAAACATCTAGTAGAGGCAAGTATGTAACATATTCAATAGATGAATCTCTTCTATTAAGCATCAACAAGGCATTTATGGATGATGCATATGTGTTGACAAAGAAACAGAAGCCAAGTTTTCACAGGTGTCAGCTCTGTTTTGGAACTTGAACAAACAATTAACTGGGACACCAAGGCTGCTGTAGGCTTCATCGGCTGTTCACAGCTTGATGATACACTACATCATTGGGCACAGGCAGCACAATATGGAGCTGTGTTCTGCCAGAAAGCTTACTTCATGCTTCATTGGAAGGCATATACAACAGCAAGACCTCACACACAAATAATTGGTGAATCTGAGCCTTGTAAAAGATGTAAACAATGTGGGAGACAAACCTAGGAAATCAGAAAGGGTTTTAAGAGAATGTGAAGGAATGAAAGGGAAGAGAAAATGAGGTATTGCAATAGAATGAAGAAGCTGAGACAAAAGTGGTACAGAATACTTGAGGTTGAAAGTGACCTGTGGAGATCATCTGGTTCAACACCATTTTTAAAATCAGATCAGCTAGAGGAGATTGCTCAGGGCTGTGTCTAGTCAGGTTTTGAATCTTTCTAAGAATGGATAACGTGGACCATGAGACAACCTGCTCCAGTGACTGATCATCCTTACAGTAGGTAGCTTAAGTAGAAATTCCTGTATACCAGTTTGCACTCATTTTCTCCTGTATTTTCACTGGATATCACCATGATGATTCTGGCTGCATCTTCATGTTTTCACTTTATTAGGTACACCATGAGAAGACCACTGAGCCTTCTCTTCCTAATGTAGCTGAGGAGACTATTGACCTTGTCTTCAAAGGCACATTGCTGACTCATGTTAAACTTGGCATTCACCAGGACCCACAGGGCTTTTTCAGTAGAGCTGCTTTCCAGCCAGTCAGCACCCAGTACATACTTGTGCTTAAGGCTATTCCTCCACAGGTGCAGGAGTTTGCCTTTCCCTCTGTTGAACTCTGAGAAGTTCCTGTCGGCCATTTTTTCTGCCTGTCAAGGTTGCTCTGAATGGCAGAACTTTTTCCAGATTTGTATTGACTGAAAACTTGCTGAGGATACACTCTTGTGCCAGAATCCAGGCCATTAATGAAGATGTTACACAATGTTGACCCCCAGATTGACTCCTGGAGAGTACTGCTCCTCTGGTTACTGGTCTTAAGTTGGACTTTGTGTCACTGATTACAATCCTCTGGGCCTGGCTGCTCAGTTGGTTTTCAGTCTACATCATTGTCCACTTATCTAGCCTGTATTTTATTAGTTTGTCTATGAGGGTGTTATGGGAGACAGTGTTGAAAGCCTTACTAAAATCAAGATAACCACTGCTCTCATTCACCTTCATCCATGAAGCGAGGCATCTCATTGTAGAAGGCTACCAGTCTGGTAAAGCATTAATTCCCCTTAATAAATCCATCCTGACTACTCCAAATCACCTTCTTGTTCTTGACATATCTGGAAATGGTTTCCAGGGTTAGTAGCTACATCACCTTTGCAGGGGTTGAGGTGAGGTCTGGAGTTATGCCGATCCTTTTTCTTCCCCTTCTTGAAGGTAAGGCTGGTATTTGCTTTCTTCCAGTCTTCAGAAGTTTTCCCCAGTCACCATGATGTTTAGAAGATACCTGAGAGTGGCCCCACAATGACATCAGCCAGCTCCTTCAGCACTCATGGGTGCATCCCATCAGGCCTCATGAACTTGTGCCATTTCATTTTGCTTAAATGCTCCCTAACTAAATTGTCCTCCACTGAGAGTAAGTCTCTCTTTCTCCAGCCTTTCCCCCTAGTCTCAGTGGCCTGGGATTCATGAAGCCAAATATTTCCAAAAAAGACCAAGGTGAAGGCATTAAGTACCTTATCATTTTCCATCTACTTTCTTAAGAGTTTCTCTCCTCTATTTTGATGTTCTCTAAAGATCTTTTCCAAACTTAGTTGTTCTATGACTTTGGGATTCTATAAACTTAAGCTTTAATTATTTAACATAGCCTTCTAGAGGTTTGAAGATGACTGGGAGAAGGGAACTGTTGTATACCTTCGTAAAGATTTTCCTTTGCAGAGGCTTAAAAGACTATTTCTATTTTAAAACAGTGCTCCTTCAGGACTTTGCTAAAGAACATTTTTAATAGCATTGTAATAATGGAAATTGCTTGGTTAATGCCAAACAGCTAACAGGAGCACCTCCTTGAAGAGCAGGGCATGCCCTAATTTATAGTTTCTAAGGCAAACTTGTGATATCTTTACTTAGAATTACTGTTAGATGGATCAAAGGGCCATGCTGTAACTTTCTACTAACCTAAAAAATAACTTAAATATTCAATTATTTATATTCCCTGAGAAATGTAGTGTTTTCTAAAACTGTTTAAGCAATTTAGGAAAATAAAAAACACTGATCAAAACATCTTAACTGTATCCTTTCAAAAATAATGCTATCAAAGCTAGATTTTTACATAGTAAAGGGAAGAGAATTTCCACTGGTGTTAATCCCTGAAGCTAAACCAAATCACAACAAGATACAAGAATGGGAAAGAGAAAAAATGTTCCCTTTAAAGATACTTTGGGAACCTATTCACCTACAAAAGTAGTATAGCCACAAAGTTAGAAAAGAATTAACACAATCTCCTACATAAGCATTAAGGGATGGCACATTCATGAAACAAAGATTCTCCCAAGTCATTTCATGTAACTATGGAGCCAGTGAAAATACATCAGGGGTAATATTTGGATCTAGGGAAAACCTGGAAAGATGTACATGTTCCATTCCATGCAAGACAAAACGGTAAAGTATAAATCTTTGTGCAGTAAGATGCCACTCTCAGAACGGCCAGTTATAAGACAGTAAGACTGTAGAACAGCCTGACAAAAACAGCAATTCACAGTCTGGTATTGAATCTGCTACATGATGGCATAACTGAATTTTCCACATCCATCATGAGATGGAGTACTGCTAAGGGAATACGTTTAGTATTTTCTTGAAATGATTTAAAGGTGTTAGAGATGTGTTGTTGGAAACTGGTTTTCCTTTTACCTTTAGTGTTTATCTAGACTAAAGGCTTTGTTAATTTTTCTAAATTAAAAAATCCCTAGGATTTAATCTGAAATTATGGTCCACAAATGGTAGTAATTTTTCTCAAGATTTCTCTTTAGGGATGGAGAACCAGTGTGTTTATAGAGGAAAAATGTTATTTGAAATGAATAATCCTTGAAAAACTGTTTTTACTAGCTGATTTCAACATTTCTTTCTGCTTTATAGTTGCGGATTTCAACATTTTTTCCTGTTTCACAGAACTCAGCTAAAAATGTTTACCTCTACCCACTTCAAAATGGTGGAATTCAGCTAGCCTGACTTAAACTAAATAAATTAGAGTTTGCATTCCAGGACACGATTCATTTGACTTATATTAGACATCTTGTTATGATAAAGCCTACCATTTCTTATTCTCTATACTATATAGTTTCAATGAGATGAAGAATAAAATTACCAGACACCTCAAAATTTTCCTTACTGAATAGCACCATGTACGAAAAAAGAAAAGGAAACCTTTCCGGTTCTAAAATCTTGGCAAATTAATGAGAGAAATAAGAAATAATGGCAATAATACAAACCACATCAATGATAATAAAAAAATATTGCAATTTAAGGAGAAAAATATTGAAGCTTCAATTTCAGGGAAATTATAAATAAAAAAGATGTCTACTGTGTATTTCATATTATAGAATCTGTGATTCCAACAACAAAATAAGATCACAAAATTTATCAAATAAACTTATCAACTCATTTTACTTACTTTTCTTCTTTTTCATAATATTTACTGAATTTATTTATTATGAATATCCTTCTTGCTCTATGGTTTATATCAGTTCTGATCCAAAACTGGCAAAGTGTCAAACATGGAGAAGTATACAGAAAGAAAAAGAACATAAAGGGAAAAATAATACTATCTCTTCAACCTCTCCATTTTAGATATTAAAGTAATTCAGACACACTGTGATGGTTTGAGTACTGCAAATAAGCTTAAAAGTTGGACAAACCATTGGGAAAAGCCTTGTGTAAAAGAGGACAATGAAAAAGCAAGCATATATATTCTAAGACTATGACAGAAAAGTAATAATTGCTGCTACTTTGTTTTTCACTAAATGAATAATGCAATTTCATACAGATCCAGAATATCTAGAACATCTCTTTCTGTGTCTCAGAATGACTTGTGTTACTAAAGAAATTTATTTGTCGCCTTTTCATTATTTTGTCTCATAAAAATTGATCACAGACAAATAACCTCTGTCTTCATGTTCCTTGACATTTATTGAGATTGATTTTTGGAAGCATGCAAAAAGTTTTGAAACAAAATTAGTTCTCTTCTAATTAAATAATAAGTGTATAAAGCTTACCTCCTTTGTTTCTTAAAGAGGATTAGCCCAGAAATGTTATTGGCTTGGTCCCACAAGACAGGTCTATAAAGGGAAAAACTCATTACGGTATTGAGTTGTGAGGCTTTGGTTCTCTTGTTATGAATCAGTATAATTTATTTTTGTGCACAAAAACACTGTCTTTTTTTTTTTTTTTTAGTCTGCCGATTGCATTTCTAAATGCAAAAACCCCAAGTTTTGTATCTTGTATAACTGTCATTAGTGTCTAACTTAGAATGCAAGTGGTGTAGCATCACAAGGTTATTCTAGAAAGGCGAAATAATACTACTTATATCCCAGTATCTTGACTCTGATCATGAACAAGATTTACTTGGAAGAAAGTAGTGACACAACTATGGACAGCAAGTCCAATAATTTTCTGTTGAAGCAAGTATTTTCTCAGCTTGTCTATGACAAAAAAAAAAAAAAAAAGAAAAAAAGAAAAAAAAAAGAAGAGTTCTTTGTTTCAAGATATAAATAAATAATCTGGTTATCTGAACTGTATGTTTTATGACTGAACAGACTGTGAAAATGTGCAGTGTTTTTTTGGGATGCAGTTAGAATTAGTACTATTTCATCATTATTTTTATTAAGTTGTGGTTTTTTACGGGAAAATTGAATTTTTATAAAAATTACATAAGCCTAGTGAAAAGTTTCTGAAATGTTCCCCAGGGTGGCATTTATGGCAAAGCCAAAACAAAGTTGGAGCTTAGTGACTAGACCCCATCTTAACGCCATCTGCCTCTGTCACCATGTTGACAGCTGCTGGAATCTGCCTTTCTTTTTCTCTCTGGACTAATCTGGTGTACTTTTTTCAGGGTACCTCAGCTACTTAGTGTACTGATGGTTGTCTCTGATTCATCTGTCACTTCTGTCTCAAGCAAAACAAAAAAACTCCACTTCAACCAGTCTTTAAAAGGAAGTATTTAAAACTTTTTCTAGGTTAGAGCGCAATAATATTTAAAAAATATGAAATGTTTTATCAGGTAAGGAAAAAATTTCCCTCTGCTCTACATTTGGTCTGAATTATTCCATAACACTGTGCATTTCATAATATATAATTATTGTAATATATATGACCAACTTTACATTTAGTCACTTCTATCTGTACTCCTACTAAAAAAATATTTATTTATTTTTTACTGTGCTTTTTTGAGATAAGTTCTTGAACTCAGATATATCTTGAAACAATTAGTTCTAAAGTTTAGCTATTAAGCACATGAAATACCTTTTAGTTTGTGTTATTAGAAGGTATAAACAGAATATTTCATCCCTTAAACTGCACTATTCAATATTTTTTCAATATTTTTGTTATAGTCTTTCTCTTAACCTTTTTTAAATTAACCTTTTTTTTTTCCAGATTTTTTTCATAACAAAATCTTTCTAGACTTTTAATCTTTCTTATCATCAGCCTTGAAATCTGATCTTTCTTACTGTATATATTTAAGAAGAATGACAAGAACAGAATATAGCATTCCAAGTAATGGAAAATCATTGTTATAATAATCTCAGTGTGTTTTTACTGATTTCCATTTTCTGAATAAAATAAATTCTCATGATGTCCATAAAAAGGGCAGTTCTGTTCAGATAATAATATAATACAAAATATTAAAAAATATATTAAAAATACTCATAGACTTTATGAGTGGAGATAATAGCTTATCTAATATATTTGCAGTATCCTCACCAAATTTTATTACTGACATTTCTTCTAATATAATACCTAAAGTACATAAGTTCAAGTATATTTGTTCCTCTCTTGTACTGTAATATGATGGATTTCTGGTGGAAGTGTGCTGCCAGTAGCAGGAAGATCACAATTCTCTGTTGCATCCTTTTATGATATTTATTGTGCTGAGGTTTCATATATTTTATTTTATGGTAAACTTTTCTTTCACTTTCTTTTTGGGCCGAATGTCACCATCACATGAAAGGTCATATTTGTATCTGACAGCAGAATTTGACTGCAATAACAATAGTTCATGAAAAAGAAGTTTAATTTCCTATTGTTGGTGTCTGAAATGACAACTGTATTTCTTTTTGTCATTCCGTTACTCAGGCAGTTGCTGTCAAAACTTATAACTCTCTGGAGAGAGTTCACTGTAAGCAGTCAGAAAGAATTTACTTCCCCTGAATAGCATAGACTTATGCTCTCTGGGCATTTTTCATGGTGTAAAATGTATTCAGTATTATAATTTTATCAAGACTGACTTCCTATTCTGTTACAGTTGGGTTTTTTTTAATTGAATATGCCTGCTTTGCTTTTATTTTCTTCTCTTTTGCTTTGTTTGTTTTTGTCAATTTAGAGGCTTCTGATGTGCTATATGACCTTTATTCTCAGAGCTACTATATCTAATAATATCTCCAAAAATAGACGTCTTTTCACTATTCTTTTAATGTTACAATTCTTTTCTCATCTTTCTATCACACCTATTCCACTTGTCATTTCTTGGATCTCAGCTGTTAACTTTTTGTAACTTCTGCTGTGCACTGTTAGGGATCCAGATAGATACCTTTGAAAATCTAACCTCAATCATGTCTGACAATAGGATTTAGCTGGATTTAAGACTTAGTTATTTTATTCAAATAAGCCTACTGTTTTAAGTAATAACTGACATGTTGTAGAACCAGCATAAAAAAAAAAAAAAATTGTTTTATCTCATTTTCTTCATACTCTTCTTAGCTCTTTTAACTGATCACAGTAAAAGCCCTCACAGTAAAGCTGGGAAATAGCAGGAAACAATATTATGAGTGAAATGGTCAGAACTAAACAGGGAATTTGAAATGCAGGAATATCAGCACAACCTGACAGAAAATTAGCCCATATGCAGTTTTCATTTATGCACTTATTGTTTCTCATTAGTCTTTATATGTCTATAATAAACAGTAAGCATTTGCTACTGTTGAGCAAAGAACTAGGGTATGCATAGATTGTAAAGTGGCAGACGGCTCATTACTCCTGCCTAAACTGACTCTCCATTTGTCTGATAATATCAGGGGTTTGTGCAATGTTATTCCTTACAGGTTTTAAGACCATAAGAAATGATTAAGGATCACCTGCTCTGAACTTCTGCATGTCAAAAATCATTACAGTCCCCTAAATTAGCCCATATTCAACTTAGTAACTTGGGACTGATGAAACCTGTTCTTTGACTAAGACTTATCTATCATAACTTTCATGATGTCTTAACTGCTTGTATAGAATATTTGGATGAGAAATATTAAAGAGAAACTTCAGTGTACCAATTTCCTTGACATGAGAAGACTTTATACCAATAAAACCATCACTTTCTTGTTCTCAAGAGGAAATTCACAATTGTTTATAGAAAACTAGAATACTGTTAAAAAATCTAATTCTCTGTTTAAGCACACTGAAGTCTGAAACTGAAATTTCTGGGGCAAGAAAGCTGAAAAGGCAGTTGCATTCAATTTGGTTAGTGGCTATTGACTATTATTATTAGATTTGATTGGATTCCAGGAGGGGGAAGCATCACGTCATTGTACTTCGTGTTAAAAACCAACTATGGAACATACAGATTTTATTTTCGTTTCTCTTGAATCCTTTGAACATTTTCTGCTCTGACAAATTCATCGAATAGTTCTAAATTAAGCATAATTCTCTATGATTGCTTTTTTGATTCTATGAGCATTGATAGAACCAAAACCTAACATTTCAATCTCAGTACCTCGTGATTCAGTATTTACAGACAAACTAATCCATACATATTTCCCCAGCTTCTCCAAGTATCCAGAATATAAATATATGAGACTATGAAAAAACTTGGTTTTAATAAAGAATGAGAAAAATAAATTGATTATACTGTCAAATAATAAATGGTAAAAGGTCTATATGGCATATATGAAATTGGAAAAAAAGTCATTTGATGCTATTTTTAAAATAAAGCTATAATTACTCTGACAATGTCAAGAAAAGAGTCTTAGGTTGATAAGAAAATGCTGTAAGATACAAGTTGGAATTGATTGCAACAACACTGTACATTTCAGTTTGTTCAGGTTATTTATTCATGCACTGGCTTGTGATGAAGAACATCATGGAGACTTTCAGCCTGCAATAGTATGTGACCCTCACATGAGAAAATATGTATTATGCCTTATGAACACAATAGCCCTGCCTTAAGGACTTACTCCTTTTAAATATCTATTAGTATTCTTTCTTAGTGACATATTCTGTTTGTAGTATGATGTATGCCTGGAAGGCATTTTCTCTGGCAAAGAAAATATTAACTCTGGAATACCACTGAGATTCCCTGAAATGTGAAAATGTCACTATACGGTAGTGACATATAGTATTCTTTTTTCCAGAATGAACAGGGAAAACTGCTGTATTGCTAGAAGTATAGCAAACCAAGCAACTCCTTGTTACACTGTAGTTAAAAATACCTTGATTTTCATAGTCTAGTAATTTTGCTCACTATTATCTGAATCCTGCCCTTTTAAATGCTATATATTTTCAGAAATAGTTATGCCATTTGAAATATCACTTGTGATCTTTTAGGAAAACTAGTAATGGAGTTAGTAGCAAGTGAGGTCAGGAGTTGTTATGCCTCTCATGAATAACATGATATATGCCCAGATCTAGCAAACACTGGCTTCAAATGGATTACCTTGACGTGTAAGTTTAAACCCTCATCTCAGGTAAGATTAAGTCATTTGGGCAGCTGGATTTTTTAAAAAGCTTCAACTGTCTTAAAGCACTTCTTGAGGATGATTTTTGGTGAAATATGATCTTGCTATCTGAATGTGACTAGAATTTTTTATAGGAAAATCGAGGTCTTTTTTAAAGATGTGTACTAAGATGCAAATTTGGAAGGAGAACAAATGTTTTCTGATTCACTGACAAATGAACACTAACAGTTTTCCATCTCATTGTATCCAACAATTGCAAAATTCTTTTAACAAAGAAAGCTGTCATAAACATATGTCAATGTCCACTTTTGTGCTTAACTTCTTTCTCCAAGTTTGCATTCTTGTAGGTATGGTAGACTGACCCTACACAACACCCACCCAGCCTCTCACCAACTCCTCTCTCCTGTCGGATAGGGAGAAAATAGAATGAAAGTGAAAAGACTTTTGGGTTGAGCTAACGATAAATGAATAAAGAAAGCAAAAGTTGTGACTCAATCTTATGAATGGTTTTGTGAGACTGGAATTAAAGAAGTTAAATATTCTTCCATCTCATGAGCACAGTTGTATGCTTGACTACCTGAAATTATGTGGAAAAATCTATTGATAAATAAGGTAAGAACAAAAACCAAGATACTTTGGTATCCACAAGATTCAAAGATACAAACAACGAAATGTATGTTATTTTGTTAGACAGACTAGTAAACTCTTTCCACACGTATGTCCTAAAATCTAGTAACCTAGTTAACTCCTATAGTTTTACAGTATAATGGATTAATTATCAGATGTAATTAAGAAATATGATCACAGAAGGACTCCAGTGTATGGAGAAGGTTCAGGAGACTTGGGCTGTGTGAGAACAAAAACAGGCTATGCTGAGACCCTGATGCTTTGATGACTTGTTGTTTGCTGGCTACATTCTGAGAAATCATTAATAATTTTCATAGGAGCTGTTAAAAGTCCCCTTAAGCACACGGTGGTTTTAAGGTCCTTGAGAGAAACATCTTGACAGGCTTATATGCTATGTTGCCAGTTTCCCATACATGCTTAATAAACAGGAGTCTGCTATCCAGAAATCTGGGTTAGCATTTCAAGCAACTGCACAATGCACCTCTGTGAGATCAGGAGGAAGTAAAACCTCCATGAATCTTAGTCAGTGACCTTGACACTATGAAAGGGTAATTCAGCTTAGCATGAACCACGTTTTTCTGCATTTTTCTTGTAGCTGTAGTCCAAGGCTGAGTACATTAAGTCCAGTTAATGACTGCATAAGTTTTGACCAGATCCAGGATGTTTGCAACATCTCTTCTACCTACAGGTGGAAAACATCATCCCAGTCATTTGAGCCGTTTGATAGACAACAGCATCTGAAGTTACAGCTCTACCTGAAGACAATAAACATGACAAACAAAGAGATGGCCTACAGAGTTTTGATATGAAATATTATAAATATAATTTAGCATATTTTCTGACTACTTGTTCCATTCCTGCTGTGTTCAATACTAAACAAACCCTTGAGACATATTGGAGATGTAGGTCAACACCTTATAATGATACAGCCACCTTCCTCTGGTACTGTACAGCAAATTCATCACTTGTGTAACTGTACTCAATGGAATTACTATAGGAATGAGCAAGCCAGCTAAAGAGTATTTCGGTAGTAAGGTCCAACTGAACCTTTATAAATTGCTAATGAGCTAGAAGTAATGATAATAATTTCAGTTTTCAAAACTGAAACAAGAATTATTTTGTAGATACTGTGCTAATAGGCTGCTGCTCACATCCCTCCTTCAGCAGTGCCCCAATTCTGTTACAAAATATCAATATATTGCATACTGCAAAAGACAGCATTTTTAAGTACATGGAGTCTAAGACTGAATTTGTGATTTTGTCCTAAAAATATATCTATTTACTATTAAAAATTGGAAACCTACACATCCACCTCTTTCTGGTAATTTTATGATAAGGTATTGTTGTTTGACGGTGGTAGTAGTATTGCAAGACATTTTCTGCTTTGGCATAACAAACCGAGGTAGTGTTGTTTTTTGTTTTTTTTTTTTTTTTCCTTCCTTGCTGAAATTAGCTGCATATTTGAAAAGTAATCCAGTTGTTTAAGTATATATACACATGAATGAGAAAAATGAAATAACTCAAAGGTAGCAATGAATAGGGAATTCTGTGGTGTCTTTTCTTGAACAGGTGTCATATAAATATTAAGGTTGTCAATCACTGTCAAAATGTTACAGTCTGTTGAATCTCTCAGTCTACAGGCCAGGAGAGTTGGGATTGTTCGGCCTGGAGAAGTCTCCAGGGAGACCTTATAGTGGCTTCCCAGTACTTAAAGGGGGCTACAGGAAAGATGGGGAGGGACCCCTTATCAGGAAGGGTAGTGATAGGACAAGGGGTAACAGTTTTAAACTGAAAGAGGTCAGTGTCATGTCCCCCTGAAGTGAGGGATACAAGTGACTTAGATTAGTAAATCCACAACAGAGTGCACAACGGTGAGACAAGTCTCAAAATCCAGACATTTATTAATTTCCCACAATGTACTATTTGTATACATGATAACTGACCAGGTATGTAATGAATTGCAGCAAGCAATATAGGATGCCTTGCGTTACCTAATGATAAGGAAAAAGGGAAAAAATAAAAGAGAGCTAAAGAGAGAGGTAGAAATAGAGATCACTTGTCCGGGTTTCTGCATTGGTCCTGCCAACAAGGGTTCAAGGATGCATCTGTCTTCTTTGCTTCACTTCTTTTTTTTTTTTTTTTTTTTTTTTAACTCCTCATCCCCCCATTAATTTATACACACTTTTTCTTGGGTTCCTTCCCTAGGTTACCTATCTATCTACATATCACATGTATGGGGAGAGGTAAGGTGCTTCATGAGATGATGTAACTAGAATGACCTTGTTAATATTCATTAGCACATGCAGGGGTGTCAACTTTATTATGCATTTTGTAGATAATGAAGCAAAGGTCATTCAGCAGATAGATGGCCCTTGAAACTTTACAAGATGCACCAGAGCAGAAATATCCTGTCTCCACAGCATTCCCTCCTTCAGATGCATCCTGTACTATCCAGGCAACCTTATCATCTTCAGTCTCCACATTATCCACCCTGCGAATATAGTTTCATTACTTGTGAGTGTTTGAGACATTCCTCAGCTCAGAGGGCTTCTGCTCCCCCCTCCATCCTTTATCAAGCCTTGTTTCTCTCAGTCTATTTTTCTCAGTCTTCGTTTAGGGGAGATACAAGTCATCTCTCACTGGTAGATTTTAGATTAATGGTAGATTTAGATTAGATACAAGGAAGAAATTCTTTACTGTGAGACTAGTGAGACACTGGAACAGGTTGCCCAGAGAAGTGGTGGATGCCCCATCCCCAGAAGTGTTCAAGGTCAGGTTGTATGGGGCTTTAAGCAATCTGGTCTGGTTGTCCCTGCCCATGGCAGGGAGGTTGGATCTAGATGATCTTTAAGGTCCCTTCCAAACCAAACCATTCAATGATTCTGTATGATTCTATGAACTGTAAGAATAAATGTTCCCTTTGGGACATATTTACTGATTTTAAGTGCTTTATGCCACAACTACTCTGTAAATCTGTCCCTTGAAAGTACACTAAGGGAATATTTGTGACTATAGTATGTTCTGAAACCAGACAACTTTGTTTTTATAATCAGTTACTGCATCATTTTATAACAAAACACACATACTTTAAAACTTTCTGTACTGGTTAGACTTTAAATGTGTCTTATTTTATTATTTTGACTAATCCTGATGAGTCTCCATTACAGTATAGAAAGATTAAATGGTGTCCCGATCCAATATCAGGGAGGGTTCTTAAATGATCCCAAGAGTGAGATTGACACAAACAAGGTCAGATTCTGTATAACCTTATAAGCTTTATTTTCTCTAACAACTGGTAAGAGCGATAGGACAGAGAGGAAAAGAAAGGAAATAAAGTCAGAATCCCTAAGCAAGAAAACAATAGAGAAGCAGCTAATTACCACCACCACCACGACCAGGGATCCAGCGATGTCCCGTCGGCTTGTTTTTGGTGCCGATGATGTTCCACGTTCCTGGCTCCGTCGAGTTCTTCCAACAAGCAGCAGCAGCAGCAGCAGCAGCAGCATCAGCAGCATCAGCAGCACCCCAAGAGAGGAGTACGCAGTCCCTTTATAGTCCCCCGTCCCCATGATTCCCAAAAAGTCCACCCGTTTCCACGGGGGCTTGTGGTGATATTTCCCGCCCCGTGGTCCTCCATGCGTGCATGCCCAGGTGGTCGCGGTGGTCTTGCTGGTGGGGGTCGACCTGTGGTTCCTCAAGCCTCTTCTCGCTGTCTATGGTCTCGCACCACCTACCCGGCTTGCACGCAGGTGTAGCTTGGTGGGCGCTACCAAGGCTGCTGCTGTTCCAACCTCGGGCAGACTTCATGGTTTCATTGGGGACTTTTCGTCTTCAAGGTGTACTCCTTCGCAACGACAGGATGCTGAGGCCAGGAAGTGGTGGTCGTGAAGCAGCAATGTTGAGACAGACACAAAGTCCAAAAAGTCCCTTACAAATGGTTACACTTTTCAGGAGCAGGCATGAGTGGAAGAAGAACTTATGTTCAGTAACACTGCTCTTGTGCTTTTCCTTTTTCTTTTCTTCTTGGAGTAATTGACAAATAGTTAAATATGAGCTTAAGAAAGGAAAAAAACCCTGCCCTGATACTGCCAGAAGGCCCTAATTACTTCCCTGTGGATAAAATGTGCCAAAATGGTGGCTGTCATGGTTTTAATAATGAGACAACAATTATAAATTATGTACCAGTTTACATTACTGGAAATGAATGTCTTTTACAAAGATCTTCTAGTTGCAAAATGCAGATTTGAAAGAACTATTGTGAGAAATTGTATCTTTTCCTCTTTCTGATACTTGTTCACAGACTTCTTTCTTTTTCTCCAAAATTAATTAGCTCAGTAATGATCCAGTAGTCATTAAAAGAGAATCTGGTTTCTTCAGAAGTTACATTCTCCTCAGTAGCAACAACTACAGGATCTAAGACATCACTAACCTTTACCCTTCTTCCCCTACCTCCCTCATAATTAATTAGTCAGAACAAATGACGGAAAGGGTGTAACAAATTAATACAGAAAACTGTTGAAAAAGGCCACATCACATTTGTTAGATCTTAAGCATGTTTTGCTGTATTAGCTGCTGTAATTACCAACTCTGAAGCATATTATTATAATGAAAGAGGGAATGAGAACCAGTGTTTATTGAGCAGCATATCTGACAGACTGAATTTATGTACTATGGGACCCAATCTAAAATTTATTGAAATAAATATAAGTGTTGTCTGGATTATGTTTAGACAGTATGTGAATAAGACTTACTGACAGACAAATACTGTCGAAGCAGAAGTCAACCAGTAATGACTGCCATCTTTTTTTTTTGTTACCATATGAGTAGGTCAGTGAATTGTGCCTTAGTAGAAGCTGGTTTTGACATTGTAATCTTCAAATCTTTTCTTTCTGTTCAGTCACTCTGACTGAATTTCAACTGAAATTATTTTGCATTATGAGTTTAGGATATTGGATAAATATTAGATTGGATAGTTCATAGTATTCCTTGTAATCTTTGACATTGATAAGATTTATTGTGTCCTGACAGGAAAAAAAAAAAAAAATTGTTTGCTATCAGGTAAACCCAATAAGAAAGATTTTACAGTGCATTTTGTTGATAATTGTTGTGTGAGATGACAGATAAAGAAAACAAAGTCTATGGACGATGTACAGAAGAAAAATGCAAAGCAGATATGACAGAATAAACAATACAACATTTTTGTTTCCTATCTTTTTCCAAAATATTTGTCTTCTGAAAGAAGAATTGATAGATGTATTGACTTTCCACTTTAAAAGAGTAAATATCTAGTTTATCTGAAGATAATAAGTCTCCCAAAGTCTCAAAAAGATCTTCAGCTTTTTTTTGTTATTTACAAGCAGAAGGCCAGATTCTGCCCGGATTATTGCCTAAATCAGTAATTGTACATCCCAGCTTCATTTGGTTTAACTTAGATTTGATTTAAACTGCAATAGAAATCTTCTTCATATGTATATATACAGAGAAATTACAGCATGATTTAGTAACAGTATCACAGGAATTATTTTTTTGCATGTATTTGCTTTTTCCAAACCCAAACAATTCAGCTTAATCTGGTACAGAAAACATGGACTAAATCTTTCTTTCTATTTTAATCTAATTTTTAGGAACATTTCCAGGGACAGTAATTTTTTATTGCTCAGTCCTTTTGCATGGAAAAGAGTGTGCAATTACAAAGTTAATACTTCTCAGCCTTTTTAACTGATTATGCATCTTCTCCTTAACTGAAATTTAACAAATGATTTGGTGCCTGGTTTTATCCTGGCTTTTACCTCATTTCTCAGAATGCCACATACGTTGGTTTGTTTTTTTAACATCTGAGAACATGAAAATATATGGAAAAAAATTTGCATTGTAGGTTGCACAAGTGCAATGCCTTGTTATTCTAATAACTTCATCTAGGCCTAGAGGTTTTCCCACAGCCATGTCCCATGTGTTCCTGTTCAAAACAGAAGCTAATAGGTTTTCACTCTCAGGTAGAAAATATGTCACCTGTGTATGAAATGGTAGAAAATGACACTAAACAGATTTATTCTTGCGTTTGTACAGAGGGCAGTTAGGGACACAGCAACATTATGGGCCCCAGGAAATTGTGACTTGAACTAAAGAAAATATCAGACTTAAACTTAGATATTGGGCTGTTTTCTAGATTTTCGTTTCTACTGCATTGCATTGAAAATCAGACTTGCCTTTTCTTTCTATTTAAAATGACATTGGGTCTCTATCAGCAAAACACACCATGCTGTAATAAATACACATTTTAAATATTACTCCCTAGTATTTACGTTCATTTCTCTGCTGTCCACATTTCTGCCTGAGTTCTTCCAAATGTCTATTGGTAGATGGTATCAATATGCTAATGCAAACCTGTTTCTTTGAAGAAAATGATCCTAAAAATCATTAATTCATTCTGAGATAAAAAACAAAACCTCAACAGATGTTCTAATTAATATTCAGATATGGATCACTTTGATAGAAGTTCTTTGTCGCTTATAACAAAACATGTTGAATGCAAGACATCAGACACCTAATAATGAAGGTTAGGTCATGGATAACAAAGTTGCTATAATTATTTGGAAAACAGAAATATTAATGCAAATCTTTCTCACTATGTAATTTCAGAGATTCAGAAAGTTTAAAGCCAGGAGGACTATTAAATCATCTAATCAGTCCTCATATATCTATCACAGGTCATTAAATTTCATTCACTTATTACTGTGCTGGCCCAGTAATTTGTGAACTTCTGACAGGTCTTCATTCTGAGAGATTCTTTGACTATATTTGTAAGGAAATTACTAAACTGGAGTCCCAAACTCCACTTATATCTCTGCACATTATTGCAATATAAACATATAATATTAAAAAAGTTAACATGATCTTACAAAAGTGGTCTAACTTTCAGTGCAGTGAATAGCAAAAGTAAAAATAAAGTCTGAAGTACAGTGAACTGTATGGCACACAGTCTCTCTGTATCCTGAGACAACTCTATCAACACTGTAACTGAATCAAACTTTATGCTTATCTTCCACTGGATCCAAAGGAGACAATACGGGTTACTACAGGAAGTTTTACCCTTACTTTTTAGAGAGGAGGCTTGTGTTATTTCTGTGACTATTTTACGACCCCATTATTTTAAGGAGGAATATATCCCCGACACTCCAAAGAAATGATGTTAACTAATAGTGAAATGTTCTAAAGCATTATAATATAAAAATATAGATAAGTCAGTATTGTAATTAGAGAATAATTTGTTTCCTTAATTACAATTTCTTTGATCAAGGTCAAAACTGTAACAGATAGCATGTAATTATATAAGCATATTCTTCAAATCATGCTTTTCTGGATAGAAATTTTTATGCTTCTCTACTAATTAGAAATACAAAGGTATGGGTGAACCTTTGACAAAGTCCAATAGATATCCAAAACAAAGCATCCCCAATAATTTTACCAGCATCAGTATCAAATGAAGGTATTTATATGTTTGGGTTACAGAAGATAAATGATGCCTATAGGGCTACAAAGTGAACCAACGTCAAACATAAAATAGCTGATTTTCCTTAGAATTGCTCATCTTTCTTCATGCACCTGACAAAGAAAAATATGCAGAGGTATTAGAAAAAAAAAAGCTAAAACAGTTTTAAAAATAAGTCAAATGAAATCTGAAAAAACTTAGTCATTCAAAGGATCTCTTTAAAAGAATCATGTAGGCAATCTCTCAGATGTAAATCAAAGATATATTAAAGGAATACGTTTTCATATTTTGTTATTAATGTAAAATAATTATTTTAACTGTAGTGTAAATATATTAAAAGCTTTAATAACATCATCACTCCATCTTATGGAGGAAAAAAATCGTTATAGAGAACAGTCATATATCTTGTATTTAAAATGGTTTCTTCATTACAAGACAACACTAGTTTTAGCAGAAAGTGAGTTTAAAGGACAGGTATCAGTGATAGCTCTGTCCTTGACCCCAAAAAAAGAAGGAGGTTTCAATAAAATATCTGTCTAATCAATGGCAACTTCTAACTTTCCTGACCCCTTCTACACATATGTACCTCAAAATCATGCAACACAATAGCACAGAAAATTTTCTTTGGGGTCTCCCAACTTTGGGTTTAGTTCTTAAGATGGTTTCTAGTCAGAGATGTTTCTATTTATGGATGAAGTTGCATTCTAATGTGTTAATAATAACAATAAACAATATGAACAATATTTTATATTACAACTAAAAATACTATGTAGTTAAAATTAGTTACATTAGTAAGTTATAGAATGCTTTATTTTGACAGTTTATAATAATATTCTATTGCTCTTGGTATGATATTTTCCATTTTAAAACTGTTATTTTTAAGTGAAAAAGTATTTATGAAGAAAAACAAGACCTATTTTTTTTTTTTTGCCTTGGGTCAAAAGATACATTTTTGCCTCAATCAAAAGAAACTTTTTCAACTTCTTGCTTAAAAGTCCTAAATGCCAGTGGTCCTATTCTACCTTGCTTTAATATTTCTGATATCATAGCTTCTAAAGAAATCTTTCTCTTCACCTGTGACAGCTGTGTGGCAAGAGGAGTTTGCTTTCCTGGAGAAGAAAAGGTTTTTTTCCTAATCATATGTTGAAAGTTTGCAGTGAGTGATCTCCAGTTTAATTTTTTTTTTTTTTTTTTTTTTTTTTAGGACAAAAAGTAAAATAATCCCCTTCCCTCTATCAAGTTTGCACTGTTGACAGTTTTCCAAATGAGTTACACTCTGAAATGGAGCAAACAAACCAAAAAAACCAAACCAAAACCAAAAGGTGTGGGTTTATTTTTTTTGTCTTGACTAATTGCTAATCAACTCATTATCATTAGTGACTATGATAAATCCATTGCTATCAATTAATGTAAACATAATTTAGTCCAGATTTAATTTTCAGAGTACTAAAGGAAAGAAAGTAAATGTAGTACAGTAATTGCTGTCCCAGCTATGCATTTTAGGATAATCTTATTCATAAGACTTTCTGAAGTAGCACAGATGAATGACTTTATTATGTTGTAACTTGACTTGTACACAGTGTATAAAAAAGGAGAGTTCTCATGCTCTAGTTAATTAATTGGATTATGCCTTCAAAAGAGTTGACACTTCATATGCCCTTATTGTAAGCATTTTTTAAGAAAGCTTGCAGAATAGACTTCAGAACAACCACCTGAAGATGAACTTTCAACTTGTGCTGTAACACAATCTTCTTTAGAAAAGGGAGTTTTAGGGTGCAGCAAAAAGTGTTAAGGAGAAGGTGTGCTATACTTTTATGAAGTGTTGGCACCTAAAGAAGAGATAAATCCTTAATGGCACTTTAAACATATGACTGTTGTGCCTGCTGACTTCCTTGCTTTGTGAATGTCTTATTTTTTACTATTAGATAAACTTTAGGCTAAGGGATTGGTCAAATATACTCTGGATATCAGTAAATTGGAAGTATTAGACACAGAATCCTACAAACATTTTTACTAATTATAGATTGACATTCCTTAACACATGAGTCTTCAGTCCTACATGGACTTAGGAATAGTCTGAATATAGCACATAGAAGCAGACATTGAGTTTGGCTGGACTAGCATAAACAGTTCTGGAGAACTGAAAATACTGCCTCATCTTCAATTGTGATTTTCTCCAGAGAAACCCTATGTCCTGTACTCATAGGAATGAACACTGTGTCCTGAATAATTCTGAAAACAAATAAAAAGTTAATTTAGTTACAGTTTTAAAATTTTTCTTTCACTTCAATTGAACAGAACATATATGAAGGACTAAGGAAGCGACTAGTAATTTTCAAAGATCTTCAGATCTGTGAAAATTCCAAATGAACAGTGAAATATAGCCAGTCAAATTCTACCAGAAATACTGAAAGCTGTGGCAAGATGAATATTATATTTAAGAGTTTGCACTGATCCCAGGTTTTAAATAAATTTAACTAGTCTAAATTTGTAGCCTTGTGGAAATCGCTACTGATTGCTGTAAACCTCTGCAGGATTAGAGATTTACAGTATTGCCTAATAGACTGTAAAAGGATTTCAACCGACTGACTGACTAAATTGATTGATTGGCCTGTTAGATGTCTATAGATGCAGAGTCTGTGAAGGGTGTACAGGTATGATTAACCATACTGCACTCTGGCACCTGACCTTCAAGCTATTCTTTCTTCAGACTCAAAATTTCCTTTCTTTATGATTGTTCCCGGATGTTCTGAAATCCCAATGATCAGAAGAATTCTGGTACATTAGGTGTCTTGTAAAACCTGATATAATTTTATTCCTTGGATCAAACTCCCTACCTGAGTAATGTTTTCCAGCTATGTGTTTCTGGGGGGAGATGACAGCACAAAGTGTTTGTTTCCCCCCAGGGAACTGGGTATTTTTAGTGTAGAGAAGGGGAGACTAAGGGGAGACCTCATCACCCTCTATTTGCAGAGAGCTGGGGATGAGTCTCTTTAACCAAGTAACAAGTGACAGGACAAGAGGGAATGGCCTCAAGTTGTGCCAGGGAAGGTTTAGACTGGATATTAGGAAGTATTTCTTTACAGAACAGGTTGTTAGGTGTTGGAATGGGCTGCCCAGGGACGTGGTGAAGTCCCCATCCCTGGGAGGTGTTTGAGAGTCACGTTGACATAACGCTTAGGGATATGGTGTAGTTGATAATGGTCAGTGTTAGGTTAACGGTTGGACTAAATGATCCTCAAGGTCTTTTCCAACCTAGGTCATTCTGTGATTCTGTGCTTTAGAGCTCTACACATTTAGGGGATTATTGCACATTGTCATATACGTGAAAATATTCACCTATTGATGGAATAAATATCCAAAACGAGATCTAAACTAGCTTAAGGGCAGGAAAATTATGTTTTTATTTAAGCCTTTTGTTATTAATTCTGCTCCTGGGAGGGAAATAAATGGTTTTTAATGTTTCAGGCAGCTGAACTACTCAAAACCTAGATTTTTACTTAAACTTTGTTGACTATAAATTGCTTGGGGGCAGAAAGAATGGTGCTTTGTAGCTCAAAATTGCTGCAGGACAAGAAAGCCATAGTTTTGTCATGAAAGTAATATTTAATGCTATATATTTTCTACTTGCACAGCACTTTCCATTTCAAGGGATTGTGGAAGTCTGCATGCACACACTCTGCAACTTTACACTCAGGACAGCCAACAAGAAAAAGATACCTTCTTGTCTTGATATTAGAGGCATGACTACCCAATATCAATTTGTCTGCAATTCTTAATGAAAAATAGGGTAACTGATAACTTGGTATATAGGTCCTTTTTTTTTTCAGAATATAAAAATCAAAATAAACACCAAGTCTCTAAGCCTAAGAAGTGCTCTTAAGCTGGAGAAAAAATTAATAAAATGATTAATATTTAAATCTTGTCTAGAAAGAACTCTCTTCAATATTTATAAGGCATCTTAGAACTGCACCAGAAATGCTAAATACTGCAGAAAAGC
The DNA here is from genome assembly GCF_965140245.1 of Athene noctua. Taxonomy (NCBI): domain Eukaryota; kingdom Metazoa; phylum Chordata; class Aves; order Strigiformes; family Strigidae; genus Athene; species Athene noctua. Next base: position 24,926,614 of record NC_134037.1, read on the forward strand.
TTAAAATCCAGAATGGAAGTTTCTGTCACTAACACCATTTTACTTAGGCAGCTTCCTTGCAAATTCTTGCAGCAAATACACTTTTTCATATAGAAATCTTGTCTAGCAGATTTCCATGTCAATTGCTTAAATAGCTGTTGAAGCACCAAAGATATTTACTAATTACTATTATGTAAACTCTGCAATATATCCTATCCTATAGCTGATTTGGTTTACAGAATAAAAAAGAATAAAAATTCTCTCATTTCACATGCCATTTTTGCCCAACACTAATATAAAAGAATCAAAAGCAAAGATTTTACAATGCTTTTAAGTAAATTTTATTTGGGAATTAAGAACATCTGATATATTTTATGAAGATAGCCAGTGAATAAGAAATATAAACCCCAAAAGATTTATGGATTGATTATTTCTTCTTCCACTTTCTGAATTTTGTGACTGCTATAAAACTGATAATAATAATAATAATAATAATAATTTGAAGTTATGACCTCTTTGCGCCCTGTTGATACCTCTGTGAACTCACTTGAGTCAGCATCAGCCAGATGCTCTGAGGGCAAAACATTGTCATAATGCTTTCAATACAAGAGCTTTCTGGAAACATTATCTAATAATGGAAATAACCAAATCACTGAGTTGGCACTTTTGGATCTTGGGCAGGATCCACACAGAAGTGATGGCAAGTGATGCGTACAGGAACTTCTTAATTCTCTTCAGATGCTTACTAATTTTATGTTCGAGGGCTGTACTGGGAAATACATATATTCAATTTATGGGCAAGCAATTTCTGAGACAGTGGGGTTTCTTGGATGTTTCAGCAGAGTGTCTATTTCTCACCTTTCTGTACAGTTTCACAAGGAAATCAAAAATTTCTTCACATCACATGTTGCTGAAAACGGACCAGGATTGTATTGTTATTACTCTATCCGTAAGCAGGTGTTGTGATGTATGGCTTTACTCTTGCTCAGTGCTGTACAGTCAACTTGTTGTGTGGGAAGAGTGGAGCAGAGAGAACACACATACACACAGAGCTCTCCCTAAAATTTTAATTTGCTTAAACCAGAGGTGTAGTAAAGAGACATTTTTAACTATGACTGATGCACTGCAATATCAAAATGCAGTAAATGACAAATCAAAAAACAGTACTCCCTTGTCTACCAAGAAGAAAGGGAGGCTTTGTTGAGGAAAACCAGCAGCACTAATCAGGCACAGAATCCCTAACCAGAGGAGACACTGCTGCAGCAGCTGCTCTCTCCCTTTGCCCTTGGCTTATCTTTTTATAGGTGTGGGCTCTGCCATTTAGACCTCTGTATTTTAATCAAATACAGAATGTTTACATATGTTCTGTTTGCCTAAAACTTGTGCTACTCAGCTCCCAACAATTCTTTCTTTTACTGACCAGGACTGCTGTACCCAGTGTTACAATAAACTTGTGCAACTGCGTTATGAAATGTTTCTAGATATAGTGTTTCATTTTGAACTTATTGCACAGAATTTAGAGCACCTAATTCATAAAAGGTTATTCAAATAATTTGTTTTACCACCAGTGTTCAAGACTGTCCAGGTCCCATTTAATGTACCCATATCCAAATTATTCTGTGAAAATACATATTTTATCTTCTTGTAAGCCTTTGGCTCTTGGTGATTACTGCAGTATAATCACACAAAACCTGGTAAAAAAAAAGTATATGTGACTGTTTTATATATGGGTAATTTAGATACAAAAGGATAAAACCTAAAATGGACTCTAATTTTGGTTACCTATCTTCAGGTATCTAAGTTCAGTTTTCCGAAGTTTTGATAATGTATTCTTTCAAGCAACTTGTATGTAAGAAGCCAAAAAGCTATCACTTCAAGCCTAGAGAAAATGAAGCATCTGGTTTCCTGACTAGTGTGAAAAAGTTTTAAGAATAACAACTTTAGCTCCAGACGTAGTTCATACTAAGAATAATGATGTAGTTATAAAAATGGACTGTTTTCTTGTTCCCATTCCCAAACTAATCCTTATCACAGTCAAATCACATTTTTCTTAATGTTACTCTAAATTGCTTTTAAACCCTACCCACTTACTGGAACATTCCTGTTGATTCAGAATATCACACACAATTAAACTTTGATTGCAAATAATGCATTTCTTTAATGTAGTTAGGTGGCTCCTCCCAGGAAGAGACTACCAGATGAACAAGCAATTTAAAAGCTCTCTCTAATGTTTAAGTAATAAGGATTGTGTTAAATCTTTTAGTGTCCACTATCTAGTGCTCACTTTGACAATGCTCTAGGAGATATTACTTGTCTTACAGTCAGGAACTCTCACTTCATGACTTTGCTATACATGTTTCTTTCCCAGGAACTTGCAGTTTTGTCACTAAAAATACTTATATTGAAAGTAAACCCCTGTAAATGAATGGCTCACTGATGAGAGAGACAGGTATACAGGACAAGAGGGGGCAAAAAGATTGACAAATCTCATCTCTATTATTAACAATATTACTGTTATTGCTATTCTTCCCCAATTTTAATTACAGAGAATGCAACTGATACAACAATAATTCCCGAAATTACTAATATACTTCAGATACCTGATGTCACAGTTTAACAAGAGCAACTTAAAATGCTTAACTCTTACCCATTATCAGTGTCAGATATTTTAATTTAATGACCATATTTTTAATAGCCATTTCAGATATGCAAATATATGAAAACATTATTGTTAGAATCTCAATGAGGTTTAAGTATAAACCACAATCTGACAAAAACAACAGTGTTCAGAATTACAAGCAGATGTGAAAAGAATAAGATAGAAAACAATTTTCCTGCTAGAACACTTTACATAGTTAAAAATTTGGAATAAATTATGTTTTTTGTCAGAATCAGGACAGAAATTTTAAACATAAGCAAACAAAAATGTAGGTTATAATAAAAAGTAGTTGATGTTCTGTGCTTTGAAATACTAAATAATCAGTACTTAAATATAAAACAGTAAAATATGCCAAGCTATGACTTCAGTAAAACAACAGAGATGTTTTCATATGAAATTCTAATTTTTCATAAAGGGAAGAAGAAGAGGAAAAAAAAGGTATCCTTTTGTTAGAATTTTAAGCTACCCATATCCGTTCTGTAGTACATGCAGAATGTGATACATGTGGCAAATATGTAATAATTTACACTATGATCATATCTAACAAATCTATTAATCTACTTCACCATTCATTCCTAATAAAGATGTCAAATGGCCTAAAGTGCTTATAGTTGAAACTACGAATAGATCTAAAATAGGTATGAGGTAACAATGAAATGTTTGTATTTCACAATAACCACTTTTACCCTATTGACATACCGTTGTTATTTTGCAAATATTTAGATTTGGTAGGGTCTGATTCTACACTTGTACAAACATGTATATAAAAAATTTTATAGCAATTATCATAAAGGCTAAGAGTAAAGACAATAAATAGAGTTGAATCATGGAGTCATAGAATCACTGAATGGTTTGGAAGGGACCATTGAAGATCATCCAGTTACAACTCCCCTGCCATGGGCAGGGACACTTTCCACTAGCCCAGGTTGCTCAAAGCCCCGTCCAACCTGGCCTTGAACACTGCCAGGGAGGGGGCAGCCACAGCTTCTCTGGGCAACCTGTGCCAGGGCCTCACCACCCTCAGCATAAAAAATTTCTTCCAAATGTCCAATATCTAATCTATCCTCTGTCAGTATAAAACTGTTGTCCCTTGCCCTGTCACTACAGGCCTCAGTAAATTTCTTTCTCTGTCTTTCTTATAAGGCTGCTATAAGATCTCCCTGGAGTATTCTCTTTAGGCTGAACAACCCCAACTCTCTTAGCCTTTCTTCACGGGAGAGGTGTTCCAGCCCTCTGATCATTCTCATGACCCTCCTCCAGATCCGCTTGAAGACAAGTCTTTCTTCTGCTGGGGGCCCCAGAGCTGAATGCAGAACTCCAGATAGAGTCTCATAAGAGCGGAGTAAATGGGGAAAATCGGCTCCCTCCACCAACTGGTCACACTTCTTTTTATGCAGCCCAGGATATGGTTGGCTTTCTGGGCTGTGAATGTAGATTTCCGGCTCATGTTTAGTTTTCCATGCACTAATAGCCCCAAGTCCTTTTTTTTTCAGGGCTGCTCTCAGCCCATTCATCCCTCAGCCTATACTGGTATTAGGGATTGCCCTGACCTCGGTGCAGGACTTTGCACTTGGCCTTGCTGAATGCCATGAATTTTGTATGGGCTCACTCATCAAGCCTGTCAAGATCCCTCTGGTTGTCATCCCTTCCCTCAGATGTATCAGCTGCACCACTCAGGCTGCTGAGGATGCACTCAGTCCTACTCTCTGTTTGACCAGAAGGCCCTTACTGAATCATGTTGCTCTCCTGCCTTCCTTGCCCAATTTCTTACACATGGGAATCAAGAGCTCTTCCACTCTAAGAAAAATGTCCTTAAATAGCTGCCAGCATTGTTCATCTTTATCCCTGGGGGCAGTCTAATCTGCATAGTGGATGTTTATATTGTTTATGTTTATAGGACAGTTATCTGCCTGATCTGAAACAGAGGTAAAGGGGAAGACTAGGTAGGCTTTGTTTTTCCTATGAAACTTTTCACCAGTTTTCTCCAGGACCTTGGACAATTGCCTGTCCAGTGCTGTGCACATGTTGGTTTGCTCCCTCACTAATTGCCTTCCTCCAAAAGTAAACCTACATCTGACTGAATGAATACTTTGCTTTGGGAACCGCTTCAGAAATACATTATGGATACGCGTTGTGCTAGGTGTGGCTCCTAGCTACAATTCTCCAACAGTGTCCCAGCAAGCCTTTTTTTACTATGTGCTTTCATTCTACACCTCAGGACATGAAAAGCAGCAACATATCACAAAATATTTCTGCAGTTTTGGATCTGAGAGTATTATTTCAGATACTTTGAAATGGAAATTACATACACAGAGTTATCTCTTGAGGCTAATAGAGCAAAGCACTATCCCACAGAATAAAATGTACTAAGTGCTATTCAGTGTAGATACAGGTAATCTACTCCAAACAGGAATTACTTTATGCAGAGAGAACATGTCAGTTCACATTAATCTGCTTAGGGGTCAACATCCTCCCTTCTTTGATACACAGAATCAGCATAGCCAAACTTGTGAGATCTTGCATAAACAGTGAGGAGGAAGATGATAATACACAGCTCAGTGCTTTAATTACTAACTTTTTAAAGCAGGTTCTTGGTAATAGAGACTTTAAGACAGTTTTATGCTGGAATGCTTGAAAAACTAAAAGTCACCAAAGTTCAGTTCAGTTTCTTCCCTGTGATGACCAGATCAAATAAATATGTAACTTCATGATAAAGAAATTTTTTGTAATATTTTCTGCATTGATGCTAGACAAAGTGACTTTAGTTTTAATGGTCATGCCAGTATTTACTTTCAAGCTGTTGGTGTTTATTTTGACCTCTGTAAGCCAATATAGAACACCAAAGTGAATGCCAAATGGACATATGTACTTGTATACAATCGACAATACCCTCCCTGCTGAGCAAAATGGACACCTGGCTACAGCTGACATGGAGAAAGCTAAGGTACTCAGTGACTTTTTTGCTTCAGTCTTCATCAGCAAGTGCTCCAGCCACACAGCCCAAGGTACAGAAGGCAAAGACTGGGAATGGGAGAATGAAGAACCAAATACTGTAGGAGAAGATGAAGTTTGAGACCAGCTAAGGCACCTGAATGCACACAAGTCCATGAAACCTGATGAGACACATCCACGGGTCCTGAGGGAATTGGCGGACCAGGTGGCTAAGCCACTATCCATCATATTTGAGAAGTCATGGCAGAACAGTGAAGTTCTCAGTTTCTGGAAAAGGGAAAACTTAGCCCCCATTTTTAAAAGGGAAAAAGGAAGACCTAGGGAACTACAGGCCAGTCAGTCTCACCTCTGTGCTCAGAAGGATCATGGAGTGGATCATCCTGGATCCTATGCTAGGGAACATGGAAAACACAGAGGTGAATTGTGACAGACAACATGCATTTTTTTAATTACCTTTCAGTTTTCAGAAAGAAAACAGCACAAAGATATATTAATACTCTTCACAAAATAATTCCTTCTCTTTTAGTGCATAATTTCTATGAGTGCAAAACTATGCACTCTTTTAGTGCATAATCCTCTGAAACTTAAGACTTGTTCTATGAAATGATGCAATCTTACCAAATTATGGTAATGATAATAGCTTATGTTCCTAGATACTGATTTATTCAAATATGTCTTTCTGTAAGGGCCCTTACACACATCTTTCTTTTAAGATAAGAGTATAAGTACTCAAAAGGTCTAATCAAATATCATTGAAGTCAACAGAATGAATCTACCTGATTTCAGAGGTCTTTGGATCAAGCCATAGCTCATTACAGACATCTAGTGTTTCATTGTTGATGTAAATCTCAATCAGACATTAATTAAGATATTTATGCTTTAGCTTCAGTTGTAAGGCATAAGACAACTTAATGACATGGTGTTCAGATTTTCAAAGAGAATAGTATATCTAGAAACCTGAGTTTTAATAACTGTCAAATTAAATTGAAAATAAGCTTCAAAGAAGTCTATCTGCTGGGTTGTTAAGGTGTGTTATAGCTCTAAAATTTCATACAGATAGTAGTGTGGCATTTCTCAAGTTTTACACAGATAAATAGTTCCATTATCCTCCTTTCCACTGAGGCATTGGCTTGTAAGATAGAAACACAGAAGTTACATCTCCTAAATATTAGAAAGGCGGTTTTGTGAAAGTGTCCTTCTATTGATCTCTTAGCTGTACATGGGAAAGGCTTAGCAGTGACTTCAGTGGCACCAGGATTTTAAATACTACTATTAGATCATTCTCAGACATGTTTCCTTTTAAAAATTTTAACTAATAGCAGACAGAGAATACAGAGAATGTTCAATCATCACTTCCAATGTACAGCATTCTTCACTCTTTTGTGTTTGAAGACAGATCTTAAGGAATTAGAATGTGTTTAAGACTGCTAAGTCTGCATTAAGAACGGTTGAAAGTCCATAAATACCTAGTAATATCAAGGCTATTCTTTGCTCCAAGTTTATTTGCTACCTTTTTTATCAGGAAAGCAGGATAAGCACATTAGTAGAATGACAATGAACATTAAATAAATTTGCACAGGGTACTAAAACTAAGGAGGACAGAGAAAGAGGGTAGAAGGTTTTTAAAGAAATTATAAACAACAAACATAATGAAACTGAGATGGAAATGTGACCAACCGTTTTCTGCCCTCAGAAATATATATCTATTAGATAAAAAACCTGTTTGGATGAAGCTACATTTTTAAAAGGTGCACAGAAAACAGTGAAGTGTGTGAGAACTCTAGTCATATATTACAAGCAAAAATCTTTTTTTTCTCCATATGCATGCAACACTCATCATAAAACACTGAAGTTTATAATCATATTTTCTAAAGGATTCTGATGGGGCAACATTAATAGAATCATAGAATGGTTTGTGCTGGAAGAGACCTTTGAAGATGGATCATATAGTCTAACTACCCCACCAAGGGCTGAGACATCTTTCACTAGATCATGTTGCCTCATGGAGCCTGACCTTGAAGACTGCCAATGGTGGGGCATCCACAAATTCTCTGGGCAAACTGTTCCAGTGTCTCACCATGTTCATTGTAAAAAATTTCTTCCTTATGTCCAATCTAAATCTACCCTCTTTCAGATAAAATGTTGGTAAAAAGTATCTTTCAGACTTCTTATAACACCCTTTATATACTCAACAACTCTTCCCCACTCTCCTCAATTCCTCTGTGATGGGAGCATGATGAGAATGTATGGAAAAAAGTGTTATTTCTGAAGGAGTGGTGGTCTACAGTAGCACAGAATGAAAGACCAAGGATAGTATGTGCTAGGCTATTTCTAGCTACACAGCTCTCTGTGATGTTACTTAACAATAGAGTGCACATTGCTGATTTTCTGTCTTTCTTTTTCTAATGCTAGGCTAATGACTCACTGGAAAGGACTGAGGGAGCGATAGTAGAACTGATAAACGGTTTGGAAAAGTTAGTTTATGATAATACCTAAGCAGATTGTAGCTTAGTTGTTAAACCACCAACTCATAGGTCAAGGTCAGAAGTATATGATAAAATTAACCATTCTTTTTGGACTGATTGTGGGAATCCTAGTGCATCCTGTTCAAAAGACAGAATTCAGAGATGCATATGTACTAGATTATGCAGTAGCATTTTACAGAAATGAAGGAAAATACTCATTATATCTCAGTATGTAAGCTTTTCCCTGTCCTGATATCAGCAGATCTCTACTAACCTTCACTAGTGTACATTTAGAACCTAGAAGATATGCAGCTAAATAGATACAAGATATATCCCAGATAGATAGGTTGATATAGTTTCATCTATCATATATACAGGGGACTGTGTGTCTCATATATTGCAGGTATCTCCCTATCTGCATATATATGTGACACATACATATATTTAAATCTAACATATACATACATATATGTTAGTTATATAAAGATATAGGTAGATCTACACCTATCATTTAATCACTGTATCTACCACAGGATCACTGAATAATTCAGGCTCAAAGGGACCTCACGAGGTCTACATTCCAAATGCCTATTCAAAGAATATCAGTAATGAAATCAGACCAGGTTGCTCAGGGTTTCATCCAAGTGAGTCTTAGCCTCTAAGACCAGAGACTAAATGATCTCACTAGACAACCTGCTCCAATGCTTGAAAGTCTTCAAGGTGTAAAAAATTTTCCTTATCATATCTGAACCTCCCCAGATTCAATGAGGCTTCTTGTCTTCCCATGCACTGCTGTGAAGAGACTGGCCTGCTTGGAGCAGAGATTGCCCTGCAGCCTGCAGAGAAGACCATGATGACGTAGGTTTTCCCTCTGCAGCCCATGAACAACCACAGTGGAGCAGATTTCGGCACTGCAGCTCATGGAAGACCCCACGCTGCAGCAGGTGGGGCCCTGAAGGAAGCTGCAGATTGTGGAGAGCCCATGCACAACCAGGGTCCTGTCAGGAACTGTGTCCTCTGCAGAGGATCCCACACAGTAAACAGTTTTTTTGGCATGAGCTGTGGCCTGTGGTGGACCCACACTAAAACAGTGGGATCCATGCTGTAGCACTTCATGAAGGACTGTCTCCCATGGGAGGGACCCCATGCTGGAGCAAGAGAACAGCATGAGAAGGAAGGAGCAGCTGAGATGAAGTGTTATGAATTGATTGCAGCTCCCATTACCCATCCGACAGCACTGACCAGGAGGAGATAGAAGAATGAAGGAATGAAATTGAGCTTGGGGAGAAGGCAGAGATATGGAGAAGGTATTTTCAGGTTTGTCTTTTTTTTTTTTTTTTTTTTTTTTTCCCCTCTTCTCACTATCCTACTCTGTTATTAATTGGTAGTAAATTAAATTAATCTTCCTCAAGTCAAGTCTGTTCTGCCCATGACTGTAATTGGTATGTGATCTCCTAGTCTTTATCTCAGCCCTTGAGCTTTTCCATCTTATTTTTCCCCTCCATCGTGTTGAGGAGGGGGAATTAGAATGCAGCAGCTGGGTCTGGCAGCCAGCCAAGGTCAAACCCACTATCTTATCACAGAAGGCAACCAAGATGACCAGGTATGATTTACTCTTAGTAAACACATGGTGACTATTGATCAATTTCTTCTCCTTCACGTGCCCAGAAATGTGTTCAAGTGGCACTCTGTTACTTTCCCAGAGAACCTAGGATTGTAAACCACACTAGTAGAGATATAGAGGGCAGAAAAATCATTAAGGGCAGAGAAAGAGGAGTTTTAGGAAAATAGCAATTTGCAGGCAAAACATGTGACACAGATAAATTTGTAAGAGAAAAATTATTTACCATACTTGTAGTTATGGCTAACATTATTTTTTTTGCCCTACCAATACCATTAATTATCAGTATGCCTCTAATTTCACAACCATGTTTCAAGAAGATATAGTAGGTGAAATCATCTGCTGAAATGAAATGTCACTCAGTGAGAGAGGTTATAAATCCTAGCAAGTGTTCTTTTGTTTTCTGAGATCTCATCAGGTAATGTCATATCACACAGCAGAATAAAATATAAATTTGCTTGTTGTCATATCAGCTAAGTAGCAACAGTAATGTGGTATGATGTGATAGAACCCAACATGTTCTAAAAATCCATCAACTCAAAAAGTCACTGTATATTTGGATGCTCCAACTATATGAGATCCCATGACACTTTGATAACTTTTACTTTACCTATATCATTGAAGACTGATGTGCAAAGTAAATATGAAAGGTTTGGTTTGAACAAGTGCACCATACCCCTACTTGTACCTCTCTTCTTAGGCACCAAAAAAATGACTTAATTTTATATATAATTTTATATATAGCTAAGCCACAGGTGACCAGAAAATATAGGAGTACTGTTTTTTGTTTTTTGTTTTTTTTCTTCAAGCAATTACATGAATAAATTCAAAAGGATGAATTAGTTTTTCTCATATTTGTTCTTAAAAGTACTAGTCTCTGAAAAAAAAAAGATATAATATAATGAATACATTTGATTATATACAGTGTTGAGGATCTCTTCCTTAAAAAGAAAGCAATCCCACATTCAGTTGTTACTGAAAGAAATAAAAAACTCCATCATTTTAAGCTCCCTTACATGCTAAAAGGGCAAAATGACTGTCCCTGCCCAGCATATTTTTGATCTGCCTAATTTCCACCTGAAGTGAAGAAAACTGCAGGAAGTTCCATATCCTCTATTATTTTTCCACCAGAGGGTTTTTTTTTTTGGTACTGGCATAATCTCTAGCTCCTATAACTCAGCTTTCCTCAATTCCACAAGACCAGTAAGACTGAAACACTCCCACAAAATAAGGGCAGGTGGCATACTCCTTGTCTCAGTAGTCCTGTGTTTATAGGAAGTGGCCATTTAAACCTGAGTATGTCAGGAAGAGGAGGAACTTGGGAGCTATGTGGGGACCAGCTCTGTCAACCATCCCTTCAGCATAGTAGATCAGAGGTGAAAAAAAAAATCTGTAAACCACATATATTGCATTCTAAATGCTACACCTGCATACTCAACTTCATCTTGTTGTCAGTAATACTTAGCAATTTACTAGAATCCCGCAGGTATGATTTTCATTATGGGCGTTTACACATTACAGTATCATCTTGAGATTTGAACCCCTTAGGGGCTCTGATAAAAATCTAGCTCCCCCAATGACTCTCTTCACAACCTAACACCCACATGAAAGTTGTTTCTGCAGAAGCTTTCTCCTTGAAATATCTTGAATTTGTGTTCAGTGAGAGCAACTTGATTACAGATCTCTCCTGTGTTTCCCTGCACTGTTCTGTCCTTCGCAGTGGATAAGACAAGCCAAGAACAAAAATATTATGGCCTTTCATGTATTTTTAGAACCATTTCAAAAAGTGCACATTCCACAGAGAGGGGAGTATATTTTGATTCTGAAAAAAAGACAAAAATTGTCTTTGTTCTCAGTAAAAGGTTATATTTTTAATCTTACCTCCAAAAAGGAAATAAACATTACTTTTAAGGAAGTAATGGAGAACATTTAAGTTTTCTTAAGGTGTATACTCAAAAGGAAATAAAACCCCACAAAAACAAAGCATATAAACAAGAGACACATATACAAAGAGGAAAAAAGGTAGATAAAAATTCCAAATGTTAACCTGTCAAAGCCCAGGACAGAACAAATTAGGAACATTTTCTAAAAGGCTGCTGAGCATCCTCTAAGAAAATGTTGAACTGTAGCACCTGCAGCAGTTATGACATTTTGCCTTTCTTTCTAAGAACGTATTGACCCTTCCCTCTAACTGGGCTCAGAGAACTTTAGTATTTCTGTAATATTTTTTTTTTGAAGAACAGTAGTTCCTACTGTCTGCAGAGAGAGTTTGGAAGGCCAGGATGGCTTACACAAACAGAACGCAGTAGAAATATATTGGGAATCCTCTAAATACATTTCATTAAGTGGAGAAGTGATAAACTAAGTGAAATATTAAGAAATATAAAAATTAAAAGGTTAAGAAGGAGAAAACCAATAAAAGTCTATGAAAATATATGCAGATTTTTTGTTAAATATACTATTTATAAATATTCTGCTTCTATAGAGTCAAATGATTCTAGAATAAACTATACTACTATTCTGCTACTAGAATAAGCTCACTTTTTTTTTTCCCCACAGTATTCTGCCAGACAAAAGTATTTTTCAGCATAGGTGTGTTAAAAATGAGAAATTACTTGCACTTGAGACCGTATTAGAAGGGATTATATTATGATTTTATCCTTCAAATTTAAATAAAATTAAAGAACAATTAATTTGAAAAAAATGAGTAGACTATTAGTTTTAGATATATTTTAAAATAATAAGTAATTCTTTTCCCCTCTCTCAAAATTTGGGAACCCTAAAACGATTACATATTCTAGCATTTGTGACATGTATGCACTAAATCTAATCTAAAATTCTCTTTTAATGAGACAAGAGCACTATCCATTAATTGTCAAAGGGTGTATTAAATTAGTTAATGATCATGCCTTTGACAGATGTTCTTAGAAATCAAATTAAGTGATTGCTAAGTTAAACTCTAACTTATATTATGGAAAATATGTGTTTTTAGGATCTACAACAGAGTATTACATTTGTATACAGGGAACTTATTTTTAATCAGCCATTTTTTAAAAAAATTATTGTGAGAGACAACTTGTAAAAACAGGTCCTGAAAGAAACAGGCCTGTCAGAAATAAGGACTGAGAAAAACAGGCTGAGTAAGAAATGAAGGAGACAGGGGGGAGTGTAAGCCCTCAGAGCTAAGGAATGTCTCAAACACTCAGAAGTACTGAAACTATAGTCATGGGGTGGATAGTGTGGAGGTTGAAGCTGATAAGGCTGCCCAAATAATACAGGATGCTGCTGTAGGAGGGATCCCTGTGGAGACAGGACGGCCCTGCTCTGGGGCACCTGGGCAAATTTCAAGAGCCATCTTTCTGGTGAATGACCTTTGCTTCATTATTCAAGAAATGTATATTAAAGTTGACACTCCTGAATATGCTAATGAAGACTAACAAGATCGTGCTAATTACATCATCCCATGAAGCACCTTACCCCTCCTCATCCATGGGATATGCACGTATGTGGGTCGACTTAGGGGACAGACCCAAGGAAAGTGGGTATAAATCAAGAGGGTGCCAGAGGAAGGGGAGGCCCAGAGAGTGAAGTGAAGAAGACAGATGACTCCTGGAACCCTCTCTGGCAGAACTGATGCAGGAATGCAGACTGGTGATCTCTATTCCACTATTCACTCCATCTCCCTCCTTTCCTTTTTCCCCTTTTCCTTCACTACCATTAAGCAATGCAAGACATACTGTATTGCTTGGCACAACTCGTTATATACTTAGCCAATTAATGTGTATCTAATTAGTACATTGTGGGAAGTTAATAAATGTCTGGACTTTGAGACTTGTCTCACCATTGTTCACTGCACTGGGGATTTACAACTCTGAGTCACTTGTCTCCCTCATCCGAGCTGGATGTGACTTATAAATTACACAAAATCCGCTATGGAATAGCGCTAGAAACTAATCCCTTCACAGTAAAGTACATATGAAAAATTTAAATAAGGCTGAACTTCACTGTACATAGTTTAAGCAACAATTCAGCAAGGCTGAGTTCCGAAAAATGAGTATCTTCTTTTATGCTACTACCTATTGTGAAATGGAGTATAAAATAGCAACAGTGGATTTTCAGAATTAAATACACCAGTTAGTGTCTATTAAAAGCTGTCTAAAATTATGGCTTACCGAACTTTTCTATCACTTGCTGCTTTAACATTCACAAACAACTTGGTTTCACCTGGCTAACAGAAGCAGTGTTCTGAGTCTCAGAATCTCTTCTATCTTACTTAGGTAAGACCCTCCACTTGTACCTGAAGCATTTTGAAACAGTATGCTAAAAAACTGTGATATTTCACCAAAGTCTGTGCCCACAAAAGGATCTGTAGACTTATTAATGCTCTGTCTTATGTTTTGGTGCACATTTCCCAGAATTCCTAAACGGAGGCTGGGCACCTAACTTTACTATCCTGTAGGGAGAGTATAGAGGCTGGCACAGTAGCCGACACAGATGATGTGAGTGACCAAGGAAAGAACCATGAAAATTTTTTTTTTCTATGATGACAGTGGGAAATGCATCTGAAACTCTCCCCAGCATGTGTGTTCATAAATCTCCTGGACAGTGTGAGCCTGAGTTTTGTTCTTTTTTATTTTAAGATGGGGAAAGAGTTGGGAGTTAAAAAGGAACCCAAGTTCCTTCCTCCCTTTCCCAACCTCCAAATTTTAGTGCTGTATGCATTGGTTTCAGTGTTACATTACCTCATATCAATTTGGGTGTGGCTTTTTTTTTTTTTTTTTTTTTGTGGGCTTTTTTGGTATTCTCCAGAAGTAATTTCACAAAGGACCCTAGTCCCTACTCTGTAAAAAAGTAGACTTTCTTGGGTTTTAATTTAATTTTATAATTCTTTCATATTTGAAAGTAAATCAGGATTACTTAATAATCCAGAACTCAGATTTACCACTGTTACGTGTGAGAAATAAAGTGAGAGAAAAAAAAGGGGAGGAGGAGGGAATGAGGAAGAGAAGGAATATAAGAACATGTTGAGAGAGCAAGTAGAGAGGTCAAGCAGTAAAGAAGGATAAAGATGAAAGTATGAAGGAGAAGAATGGAGGAGGAAATTATGTTAGAAAAGATTATTCTGAGGAAATTACAATTAAACAATCAGAAATGCCTATTCTTTCATTTCAGATCAGAACTGAAAATATATTAATACTTTCATTTATTTATCTTAAATGTTCAAACCCCTATTTTTATATTTTATATTAGCATTTCTTCACAAGGAGTAATTGCAGAGAAAAAAAAATCCTCTGTGCAACATCATGATTGTGTTACAGGTAAATTATAGTCTTACCTCTGTTTTGTTTTACCACATATAAACAGACATTTATCTTGCCAGTGATATGCATGATAACTCTTGGCATAAGTTTATAAAATCACTTTGATCTCAAGCATACCTTCCAGGGAAGTTTAGTGATATGACTGAAGTTTTACAACATTCTCTCCTATGTGGTATTAAGTATCAGGAAACTAAACAAGGAAAAGAGGTTATTGTGATGTAGGCTTTGTGATAAAACACCTTAATAATTTCTGTAAGACTTAGGCCTGTGAAGAATATATTATGACTGTACTACCTCATTATCTATATTGCATTATGTCAATGGGTGGAATATGTAGGTCCCCAATTCATTCATGCAAGGGTGGTTTTAAAAGTGATGGAAGTGTTTGCTATGTGGACATAGCGTGCTTCCCTTCCTGGTGTGTGATGGCACCATGTTTGATGCCAGCATGTGTGCCATCCACACTTAGCCTGGTGGGAAAGGGGGACTCCCATGGTCAGACAGTTGTGGATGGCTGGTGGGAATGGCCCCCACTGCCTCCATGACAAGTGCCACTCCTGTACAAGTGTATGTTTTGCCAATTAAACTCACCACCTCTTTGTGAAGGGCTGTGGGAATCACCCATATGTCAACCTTAATTTGGGGCTTGGGGTTGAAACCCCGGCATTTCAGTGTACAACAAAACCAGATACAGGGTCTATTACATGTGATAAAATACTTGGGCCTAGTTCAGGTTTTATTTGCGGAGGGAACTTTAAAAATTGGCCTGAGAGAAGATAAAATCCAACAAAACTATTAAATCATTTTCCTTTTACAAATAACTAAAAGAGATATAACTTTTCTGTCTCTTAAGTCATTATGGAGAATTTTACGCTGATTGAAAATTATGTTCCATGAATAAAAACATTATCAATTACTATAAATGATTGATAACACCTTGTAGCCATCCTCTTTCCACAGAAAACTCCAGGTACCAATGGAAAAAGGACAAGTATGTTTCTTCTGCAGATCAGTATTCTGAAGGTCAAAAAAAAATTTTTTCAAACCATTGTCAGGCTCATATTTAGTTAGTAATTTCAACTCTGTATATTATATCTAAAGAATCTGACCTGTGTAGAAAAAACAAATCTGATTAACATGAGGAAAGGACACTATTTCTCTTTTCCAGCTTTTGTATGGTTTATTTACTTTGTATTTTTCATTTGAGACTAAAATCATTGCTTTTTATTTCTTAATCTGAAACCCTGTCCTTAGGTTTGTATACATCAGACTCTCATTATAATATCATTTTCGTTTCACATGTTTTGTAGACAACACTTTCTGTAAAGAAACATTTCGCATCACTTTATCCTTAAATATATACCAGGGACAATTCTAGCTGCAGTAAATGAGCTGCTGTTACAAAATGAATGCTCATATTAATGATTTCAGTGCTAACTTTGGGATCATTTGCACTCAGAGTATATGAGAACATAATTATTAACATTCTCCCCATTCTCTGACCTCAGATAATCCTCTTTCTTCTCTGAAAGGATTCAGAGAAGGAATTAAAAACACCTCATAAATTCAAGAGGTATTAAAGGTGTTTGCACATTTGAAACTATGATTTCTTTTTTTTTTTTTTTGTGCTTCTCTATAATCTATCACTATCTGATTGCTCAATAGTTTTACAACTTTTGAAACACAGCTGAGCACTTGAAGTTTTTGCAATTAGTTTGAGAAAGTGTGAAGAGATTCTGAATGAATTTCTGTTTCCTGTGAATTCCAGTTGAAATTATTTCCCTATGCATTACAGAAATTTCCAGAAGTTTTCAAAATCTTCTTTGTAACTCCCGAGTGCTTTAAAAAAGGATATATTTTTTCACATGCTCAAGAAATTAAAATCTTGATCTGAGAACTTTATATACTGATTTCTTGTTGATCATTTTCATTAACTTTTTTCACTGAATGCAAGCATACAAGATGTATTGCTAGTACTTGCTTTCCTACAACAGACAAGGCAAACAATATTTTTCAGCCATCTGCCTTCTCTAATTCACACAAACTATTTACAAATTTGAAACATCAGTATATAGAATGCATTCATATTTATTCTATGAATCTGAGAACAGTGCACATTCTAATATAAATTGCAGATGTCTGCATTTTTCACATATTTTCAACATTTTCGGGCAGCTGAGACTAGACAATAACATGGCCTGGTTCAGCTAGGATAGGGTTAAGTTTCCCCAGCAGGGAGAAGGGATCTCCAGCCAGGTTATTCATACCAATTGTGTCCATTTATTTCAATATTAACACATTATACAAAATAAATGGTAGTGAAATTGCAATTTATGTCCACTGCTAACTTCCAAATTATCCATTAAGGATAAGCAAAAGTTTGTAAATAGAAATAGTGGTTTATATTTCTCATTGGTTTTACATTTTCATAATAAAATTATTTTTAATGCAACAAGGATCTTTTATCTTGTATACATCAAACAAGAATCATACTCACCAATGCTTTAAAATATACAGAATTAAGTATAGTATAATGAAATATATATACACACACATATTTTTGTAGATTGTTCTGTAAAGCTGACATGGCAGTATGTGATGAAAAGTGCTGTCACAGACAAGAATTCAGACACTCTAGAGAGTATTTATCTGAGTTGTCTTTGCAGTTCTTTCAGATGGGTGTTCTAACTGTTGCTCCCTACCATGAATCAGTATTTCCAGAAGAATTCACATGAGGTTACATTAGTAGAGATTTGAATTTTGTCTCCTATTGTCACATGTAATGTGTTCTTGTGAAGTGGCGTAAGGTTTGTTGTCATTCTTAGAGCAGTGCATGTCGATGTCATCTTCACACTCATTAAAGTAATGATGTGAGATCCCATACACATTGACACAAAACTGCTACAGTTTTAAACTGTAATAGCACTAATAAGTTATTTTGCAAAACTGTCTCAATATTTGTAGTATGTGCCCATTGTGCACAGAAGATTATGGAGATAGGGACTTATGGTAATATAGTGACCATTCTAACAAGAACAGACAGACATTCTTTTCAATATGTTAGGCAAAGCATGCTAATTAGATGGGCTAATATTTAAATTTTTCCAAAATCCTATAGTTAAGTTCTATACAATTTTAGAACACTTTGCTAGAAATAAATCTGATTTTCATAAGTTTTTCATTACAACTAGCCACTGAAGAATGTACAAGACCATAATACTTCTTTGGCAGTACTGGCTTCTTCTATGGCATGGCACATGTGCTCATACAACTTTTTTTCTCCTATCATAGCTGTTTCAACAGATATTAAATCCCATTTTAGTTAGTATCACAGTTGGAATAGGAGTGGACACTATTATTAACCTATTATTACATAGTAAGTATAACTTCCTTTTTTCTCTTGAAATATTAACTTTGAGGTAGAAGTCCACCATTGTGATACAGAGTGTACAACAAAGTTGTAGTGTTAAAAGACACCTCCAGAAGGCATTTAATAATTTACTACTACACTTAGCTATAATTACTATTGTAGGGTAATTCTCATAATGCACCAGTGAAAATTCATATAACTACCAGATATTGGTGGCAAGCAATTACCAGAGCATTACAACTGCTCAAATACGTGTCTACATGTGTATGTATGTGCCTTCCAGTACCTCATTGTTTTTGTAGAACCAGCTATTAATAAAATATTTATGTCTGATAATGCTGTTGCAATAAATGTTAGCTGTATTGTCAGGAAACCACAGGTTGAGGACTGTTAAGTTAAAAAAGGAATTTATCAGCGTTCCCCAAAAGTACAAGAATAAAATGGTGGCAAAAGCTTTGAAAGTACAAGGCAATGGATGAAGCCAGACGCCCAAGGTCCTTTCACCAGTGGTTGGTTACGGGTGATTAAAGAAAAGCAACCTTGGGAGTTGGGTATAATTTGCTTTAAGGATAACAAAAAGAACAAGAAAAACATATCCAACATGAGTAAACCACACCATACATAGTCTATTTGGATTTAAAATGGAGTGGTGAACCCATCAAGGATGTTAAGGTGTAATGCATATTACAAAACATTAAACAATGCCCCTAAGCAGACTCTAGAGGGAGGAGTAAGAAACCATCAACATCAATATTAACATCCTTTGGCAAATAACTTGGGATGCTAATGATTTGCTCTAACCCCCTATCTTTCTTCATTGATCTTTGAACCCAGAAAAATATACCATAGATGAGTGCAACATCAGAGAAAAGAGAAAACTGTACGTCAGTTTTAACTGTATCATTATTGGAAATGACCTGTAATAATTAGATAATTTGGAACATAACACTGTAACAGGACTAATAATAATTCTTTGATTAGATTTTTAAGACTTTAATTAGACTAGCCATAAATCCTTGGTTTTGCACATAAATTTTGTGCTTCTTCAGCCTACATAAAGTGTACAGGGTGGGTTTTTTTGATAACAAACCACAGATGACTGGCTGTTAAACCTGTACTTGGTGTTATGTCATTCCCCGTATTTCTGTCATTCCATTCATGAAGATATATGGGGGAAAAGAAGTCTCTAGATTATCCACTGGTTCATTTCCCTAAGGTTTTCTAGTTATTTGGTTCCCCCATTGCCCAGCCTAGTTTCCTTTTCAATATTGTTACAGAGAAAAGGTTACACTCCTCAACTTTGAAGCAGTAGAATACTATTTTCCTCTTAATCTTTTAATTGATTACTAATTTCCTCTTAAACTGTGATATGCCCTAACAAAGAACTTAATCTGCTTGGCTTCAATAGCAATCCAGTATTTCTTCTCAAGATCACAGTGGAAAGGAAAACAGTTCATTTTATTCTTCCTTGAAATTATGTTTCATGTAATTGAAAACAATCAAAAGGTTCCATTAGTTTCTAGTTTGTTAGAGTATTTAAAGTGACTCTGGTCACTTTTCCTCAAAAATCAAAATTTCTAGAACTGTGATCAGACGCATTGCCCTCCTCTAGACTTTTAAAAGTTGGTTTACATTTTAGAAGCAAACAAACTGTAACAGATTTTCCAAAATGTGACACAGTATCTCAATGGAGGTTTTATCACTGCTGAAGACTATCTTTAGGTTGCACTCATACACATCCCACAACAGCGTTTACATTCTCTGCAGCAGCATAACATTGTTGATTCAGGTGTCTTGTGATACATAGTACCCACCACAAGCTTTTTCTTCAGTATATCTTGTTCTTCTTTCATTGTTGTAGACGATTTTCCTGTACCTTTAGAAATATAAATCAATCTTTAATTTATTTGTTGTAGTTTCTGACTGGGGATTATTTCAAACTTTTTGTAACATTAAGTATTTAATGACTAGTAATGAATCCAAAAGTCATTCCTGTGTTGCCTTCTTCTATCTTCCCGTTAACAGTAAATATGATCTCCAAACTAGTTTTCCACTAATTTTACAGCAGTTTTGTTTAAAAGATGTACAGATAGTTTCGGGAATCACTTTGCCTATAAAACTGTAGTATGAAACATGTTAATAAACAGAAAACGTGTTTTAGTTCTAAACTGACACAAAGAAAGGCAAATGATCATGTTCACTTACCTCAGTTGTAATAACAATGTTACTGTAGGTCATAATATCCAAAGTTTTGAATAAACCCTAAATTCACAATCTGACAAAATCTAGGACCTTTCCAGAGAGAACATGAAGATTTACATTAGCAAATCTAATCAAGTCATCAGTATGCATTGACTTAGTAAGGAATCTTTTTAAATCATTAATCAGTGGTTTATAATTCATATCCTAGTTGACATCTATACCCACATTGCACTGAAGGAATGCATAAGTATAAATCTCTGCATATAGAGAGATGGAAAATATTTTCTCACACCAGCTGTTTAAATATAATACTGCAATTTGATAAAGGGCATTAAAAATATCATGTTAGGGGTGTTTCCTTATATCAGCACCCGAATCAATCAAGAAAAGAAAATTTTTAACTGTTACCTTGAGTCAGCTGTTTGAACTGAATTTTATTACTTCATCCTTTACTACTGCTAGAGGTAGTAATGATCATGATGTGAGATAATTTGAAACTTGGCATATATTGAGAAGATTACTTGAAGTTCTAAAATTTTGGAATTCAAGAGATACAGGAGGTGGAATTGCTACAACTACTTCATTTCAGAGGAAAAAAAAATATTCCAGATCTGGAGAAATTTGAGATATTCAGAAGAAGATTTAGTATGAGAGTAAACGACATAAGTCAATCATCTAAACACAGGCATGTCTGTGATGCTCCAAAGTAGCTAAGTTAACATGTGTGTCTGGCAGATATAGCACCAGATCTACAGAAGTTCTACAACTGTGCACAAGCTAACCTGTGGTTACCTAAGAGTGTTACAAGTCAGGTTAAGCATCTATGCATAGTCAAGATCCAGCACCTTGATCTTTCTTGTCTATAATTGGAATTTGAACACAGCAAACACATGGACATCTGTATTTGTGTTTTAGTCTGTGATCTGAGTCCGTCCCATATTGGACCTGGGAGCTCCATTTACTCATAAATGACAGGTTTGAGAGGAGACTACTTCTTAGTTTTCTATCTTAAATGCCTAAGTTTCACTAAAGTCAACAGAAAACCCCCAGGTGAGAAGAGAGTCTGGTTAAGTGAGCTGTTTTTTTCTTTCCTTGAATGGTATAGTATGTGTTCAGGAACTTTTAGGTATCCATTGAGACTCATGGTCTATTATATCTAGCCTTCTTTTGAAAGCAGAGAGCTAATGAATTACGAGCAGAGGTTCCACCCTTCCTTTTTTTTTTTTTTTTTTTTTTTAAATGAGTATCTAGTATTTTGAGCATTCACTCAAATTTTGCCACAGCCTGATGGAATGTAAAGCACCACAAAATAGAAATGCATGGGACATGTGCAGTACCACAGGACATTTTACCATGCCTTTTGGAGCTGAGACATTCTGGACCAGGAAGATCTTTAGTCTGATCTGTCTGTGACTGACAGAAACAGAGTCCCAGTTTGCCCCTTGAGACATCTGTATGGTTTGCACTAGATCATGAAGGATATTGATAAAAAAGAGTATCTATCTGAACACAAATTCTCCCAAGAGACACTAATTAATGTGAAAAACTATAAATATAACCACCTTATGAAGTAAAAAATATAGTGATGTTTAAATAAGTTCTCACAATAACAACTGGACAATGGTTTTTAATTTCTTAATTATGTTTACTCTTAGGTAGAAAGGCAATGTATGTCTATTTTAACATTCAAACTTTACATATGTATTAAATAAATATCCACTAAATTAATTTCAGTTGTCAGATTATAGAAAATAATTCTTAATATAAGCAATGAACTCGAAATTTATTTGCTGTTTTGATGTAGTATAATAATGCTATATATTCTCTAGTTAAAGCACACAGGATGTGCTGAAGACACTAAACACTCTAAATGTAGATCCAATGTAATCTAATTTTGTTTATCTACATGGTACATATGTCAATTTGAGCAAGTCATCCTGCACTTCTTTGGTAGTTAGAGGAGGTAAATAGAGGCTTTTAAGGCACCATCCATATTGTGTGATATCACTGCTAGGAGGAGATATATCACACCATCTAAAAGTGCCCAATATTTTCTAATAATTAAAACCAACTACAAATAATTTTAAAGTGAACGTTTAAAAGCTGTATAGTTCTAATATCTGCTATTCCCTCCTCCTCCTTCTTTCCATCCCTATTCAGACAATGTTCTTCCTATTCTTCATTCATCCTTTGTAGGTCTTTGATGACAGACTGCACAACTTTAAAAAAAAAAAAAAAAAAAAGAGAAAGAAAAAGACTCAAACACATAATGTGTATGCATTAGAGAGAATTGCCACAATAGAATTTTGTGTGCTCAAGATTCCATCGCATGTTCAAATTTGCTTTGGTCTTTCAGCTACAACTTTTTTAACTTACCAGAATGAGTTAAAATTTCATGGACTGTCTCCAGTTATCTGTCAAAGTTACACATAAAATTTTGTTGGAAGATGCCTGAGGTAAGTTTGCCCAAAAGTGTTAAAAATAATATAGTATGGCAATTGCACTTTTAATGATAATGAGATGGCACATTCTTTTCTGCAACATCTGAAAGAGAAACAATGAAAGCTGTCATGCTTATTCAAACTAAGATGAATTTTCCATACCTAACTAGATATATTATATCTTTGTTCATGAAATTTATCAGTCAACAATAAATTTAATGCATCAGCTGAAGAATTTAAATATTTTTTTCTGTCCAGTTAAAAATGTCCAGTGAAAACCTATGGCAAAAGTAAATGTATTTATAAAACCCCTTCTGAAGATATATATTTGATTTATTTTGATGTTCAACATTTCAATATTAACTTCAGGGACCTTAGAATATCTATATTTCTGAAATGAAAACACTATATATATGTGTTACTTTCTTAAAAATAAATATATCTGTGCCAACCTTTCTTTGGATTTGGATCATATCTTAGGGAAAAAAAAATCTGCAGAAAAAAATTGCTCTGAAAACCTCCTCACTTAATTTTTCTTGAATCAAACATAAATTTACAGGAACATGTATACACAATGACAAGACCCTTTATAAGCAAACAATTTTCTCTACCTTATTCTTTTCCTCTTGGAAAAGATTGATAGACTTAGTCTATGACAATTAATAGACACTTTGACCAAATATAAGGCAGCGAATAACTAGTTTGTTCTCTGAATGACTGGTAGATTTTTGAGGACAGAGCTATGAGAGCACAGTAGAAATAAAATTTAAAAGACCAGTAATTCTGATATTGAGTTCTACACATTTTTCACAGGTTATAGAAAATGGGGTAGTGAGAGAGTTTATGTAACTGATTTATGAATTAGATTTATTTCAGTGAATTAAACTCACAATTTTCACATTGCTTAAGTTACTAAACATTAAAATTCCAACTCTGAAATAGTAGGTTGCAAAAATAATGTTTTAGTTATTGCTATGTGTTTTGTTTACTACATCATTGCACAATATGGTAAATTACTGGTTTTCTTTATCATTTTACAGTCTGGTTTCATCTTCAGTTGTCCCCTTAAAGCTTCTTAAACAGTTACATGACTAAGAGACAAACACTAGTGAAATGGGATACACATCAAATCAATGACTTCTCCAACAGGCAAGGTCAAAATCCAGTAGTTCTAGTAAGACATCTGCTTGTTTTCTTGTTGTGTATAAGATTAAAATTTCTCACCAATAAGTTTTACTTCTTTAACAGACAGTTTCATATTCAGCGTATAATAGTATCAGTTAGAGGACCTTATCTTGCTTTTAAGGCCACTATGTAATACAGTGTCAAAACATTACCAATGTTAAGATGCAATACACATGGCATATGAAAGGCATCTCTATGGAGCACTTCTTCCATAACCTCGAGGTCTATGACTCTCTTGTATAACATGGTGGTTTAATACAATCCATTTCTGAGAATTCCACGTTGCCTCATTCTCTTCTCTTCATTATTATTCAAATGTTTAGTAATAATTCCTCTTACTCTTCTTGTCACATATCTTCTAATAACAAAAGCTGTCTGGTTTATAATTTCCCGCAGCATTTTCCCCTATTTTTCTAGAGATTGATATTATGTCTGCCTTTCTCCTATTTTAGAAACTTACTTCATCAGCTACTTAAGTTAGATAGCTTAGAACAAAGCAAATTTAGATATTTTTTTTCTCAATACGTGGATTTTTTTTCCATAACAGATCACTAGATTTGTCTTCTTAGTGGTGGTTCTCAGATTTTTTGCTAGCATATGTAACATGTAGATACTGTTTTCATGAATGAGTCCACTAACTCTTTAAAGATCTTGCTGTAGTACACTGTCGATAATGCTGCCTTTAATTTCTTTGAGCCATACTTTCAGGTTAGTAGTATTTATCTCTTTCTGGATATTTACATTCCTGTCTTATCATTAATTTTCCAAAAAAGCTCTGCTGTAGATTCATGAGTATTTCTTTCTATTCTTAATAAGAACATTTAATTCCTGTTTATATTTCATTGTTTGAACTTGTTAACGTACTTACTGCTGAACTTTTCCCAGTTTAATCAGTGGTCATTAAGGTAAAAAGAAAATGAGCATGAATACTTTTTCCTTTTTAAAATGTTCCCTTTCCTGTAAAGCACACTGGTTCTCTTAGTATAAAGTTAAATGCTTACATATCTGAACCTGAAAGTACTTATTTTCCTATTTTTAGAGAGTTGAGAGAAGGTGTACTGTTTTTTCCTTCCTGATAGTGAACATACTATTTTTCAATTCAACATTTTTTAAATAAGAAACTAATTTTAATTAGGAAAAAGATTACTGCAGTGCAGTCTGTATAATTTTTATTGTTTATTTTTGCCTAACAACCTTTTAGCAGAGAGGGAAGCTAGATTTCATGCACAAAAAAATATCACTTTGTTTGTTCTCACTGTTTCTTTCCTCATGTCTCCATAGCTGCCAGTACTTTCTACTCTGGAGAGTTTTATTTCCATGGAACTTAAAGATCTCTTTCATCTCATTCTACAGTTAGGAAATATCAATCAGGAAATCATGTCCAAGTGGTTGTTACAGAGGAAAAAAAAAAAAAATCTGAAATTGAGACTTGTTGATCAAAATTTCTAGAGATTAAGAAAAAATAAGTTTTGCTTTCACAGGTCTGCCTATCTATTCTGGTCAAAAGTGATGAATGGGCAAGTAGAAATTCATCTCATCTCCTGGATCACTGAATGCTGTTTAATGCTAAACCAACACGTTTACTACCCAACAGTAAAGCCTGAAGAGTACTTATATGGGGAGCAAATGCCAAGGATTTTTAAAAATCTCAGATGATGGTAAATATTCATTAGTTGTAGAGTCCTGTAACCTTTCTGTCCCAGCTGTCCACAGCTGACACTGGGACTGGAAAGACAAAAATTAGTTAATATAAGAGAAGGGAAAAAGTATATTTGATACAAATAAGTCTTAGAAAAATCAATGTCAACAATCTTGCATTTGAGTAGAGTTTTCCTACAGATTTATGACTTTCCAAAAACAAAAATAAATCGATGTCAAGTGATATACAAAGTAAAAGAAAATCTATGTACATTTGTCCAAGAAAATTGCAATAGATAGAAAACTGATGAAGTGACATTTAGACATAGGTTGGAAAAAAAAAATAATTCTAAGATCAAAAAATTTCTATTATCCCGTGAGGATTATATACAACATATTTGATCTCCTTGTTGTGCACGCTATTGACATCCTATCTTTGCATAGGGTATGTCTGATGAGTTTCAATATCATGTTATTTAGAATCTTTGTATGAGTTTTAGTTCATTTAAAAGTAACAAAGTAACATCTAAAATAACTCTCTGTGTGAAAGTCTGTATAAAAAGAAATGCAACAAACTCTGTCAGTATTACCCCATGATCCCCCAAAAGGAAATAAAATTAACTTGAAGATTAAAAAAATAAACAAAAACCAAAAGCCACGAAAAAAAGATACCTCTGCACTGTTCTTAGTCTTTGAAAAAAATCTACTACCAGCACAAGTACACTTTACTGCATGTAAAGACTCTGTTAAAGAGTATTAATGAACTGTACATGACCTTTGCCAACAGTTAATCTTTGAAAGCAGCAAACTAACTTCCATCTACATGGATGACAAACACTGAGAAAATATTACTATGAATGACATCGGATATCAGCGTGTACAAATATAACATATCGAGTAGGATGATTTCCCAAGTGAATAATCTCTTTTTTTCACTGTGTTAAACAGTGGTTGTCAAATCTTAACATCCTTTAGTAGAATTTCTTTCACAACAGGGAAATACTCTGTATATACCTAGCTGATACAAACACCACTTTATTAATTTCCATTGTTAACACCTTAGTAGTATAGAGAGACACTGTCAACCAAAGATAGGACAAAAAGATGAAAAGTAAGAAGATGAGTAAAATTCCATTGTTCCCCTCCATTTCTTTTAGTAAAGAGCAAAAGAGATAATAGTAATATAAGAAGTAGCCAATAGATACCTGGATTAAGTTAATAAGACAATTCAAAGATAACATTGTTTTAATTCACTGTTACAGAAAAGGTAAAAATTTTATAAGGTTAAAATAAATGAGAACTGGTTGTTACCACACCTTTCTGACACCAATATGAATTTTCAAAACCTATCTCTCTTTACAAACTTTGCTAGTACCTGTAGGATGGAATTAAAAGCCAGAGAAACCAAAGAATAGGTTGACAGTGAAGTTTAACTCAGCTAGAGAAATGCATGACATGATTGAATGCTACTAATGAACAAAGGTAAAAATAACCATTCTGTTTCAGATCAGCTGAAGTACATGGTTTGAAGTATATCCAAGATGCTTTTAGCAATAAATAAAAAAAGTCACACATGAATTTGTGCCTTAATTTCTAGAAGGAGAAGGAAGACTCCACTCCCTATATCTTCCCTCTTTTCCAGATACAGGGTTTCAAACTTCTGCACTGAGTCTGGACTGAAATCTCTATAAATACTTCTAATTTTGACACATACAAAAATTGATTCTTTTTGCAGTTGCATCTAAAATTCTTTATTCTGAAAGATGGTATTAAGAGTCAGAAATTTCTCTGTTCAAATTCTTCCACTAGTCTTTTTTTAAAAAAAGTGCAAATATTAGATCTTCTGTATGCACATTGCATGCGTGGGTTACATGTACAAATATGTGTACAGATGAGCATGTTGTTATATGTCATGATCCAAACAAAAGTCAAGAAAAAGTAAATAAGGGTACTGTAATAGATGTATGAAGATACATTGCAGCCAAAAGTATAAAAGAAGATAACCTTTGATGAGCTCATCAGAAAGGTCAAGAGGTAAGATATATTTCTTTCCAGAATTCATTTTTGAATTGGTTTTGAAAATAAATTTATTAACAGTTTATTAAGAAAGTGCTAGTGAGAGCATTGTTATTAAAGTGAATGAACTTGTATGAAATTAAATGGAGTTCAACATTCTTGGCTGGAAACCAGTGGCTGCACACTCTAAACAACTGAAAGACTTCAGTACATATCTACCTCAATATTATTGCATAGGTAGCAACCTCACGAGTCGTAAATATAACCAGTGAATGTAACACAGAGGAACAATTCAGACCAGCAGAGAATAGAGTACAAACCATTCTAATAATACTAATTTTAGGTAGATCATAGTATACCTGGTAAAAAGAGAGCATATCAGAAATATATAAACATATGATATTCTTATACTACAATGAAAATAAGAATATGCACTATTCCATACATATATATTCAATTAATACATATATAGAGAGTTTATACAATATTCTGTTTAATATAAAAGTATTCTGTGATAATGTAAAAAATGCAAGTACCATCACTACAGCAACTGGAAGCTTATTTTTTTAGTGAGGGGAGAAGTTCTCTGTATTCTTAGTTTACTACTTACCTATTCTTATGAAATAATTTATAGCAAAAATTAGTTACATCATCTGTAAAATAGTGGATCTCACTATATGGTCATGTCCTCTACCAGCAGATATAACTGAAATTCACTTAATATTCTAACAATCTCCTACTGTGAATTCGGGGTCCTCACTAAAGACTCTGCAATAAACTTGTCCTTGTTTAAATTTTTAAGAATCTGATTTCTTCAGGGGGCCATAAATAGTGGGTTTTGGTTCTGTTTTTTGTTGTTGCTTTGGGAGGTGTGTGTGCACAGAGCTTTCATCCTTAAATATTTATGATTATGATGCTGCTATTGAGAACAAAATTCACATTGATGACTGGAATGACAATTTTACATATATTTTATGTGAGACAATGTATTCAGTATTAGATAAAGCAGCAAGCAAGACAGTCATATATTGGCAAAAAAAAGACTGCTTTAAAATGACAAATGGATAAATTTGTCCTAGGAGGGAAGTCCCTAATTGTTTTCCTTTTATTTTAATCTGATTTTTTTCCTCTTTTCATCAAAAAAATGGAAAACCAAATTACACATGGCAGAGGAAAAAGTTCATGAAGGACTGTATCCCATGGGAAGAATCCCACGGTGGAGCATGAGGAAGAAAGAGCAGCAGAAGCAAAGTGTTGTGTTATGAACTGACCATGACCCCCATTCCCCATCCCCCTGATCCACTCAGCAGGGGGGAGGATGTAGAAAAATCAAGAATGAAGTAGTGAAATTGAGCTTGGGGAGAAGTGGGGAGTAGGTGGAAGGTACTTTTAGTTTTGTCTTTGTAACTTGCTATCCTACTCTGTTGCAGATTGGAAATAAATTAATCTTCCCCAAGCTGAGTCTGGTTTTCTCCTGACAGTAACTGATGAGTGATCTCCCTATTTTATCACAACTCATGAGATTTTCCATCTTATTTTCCCCATCTATCTTGTTGAGGAGGGAGAGTGAGAGAGTGGCTGGGTGAGGGTCTGTCAACTAGCCAAGGTTAACCCACCACAGCTCCTCTTGGTCCCTTCAGCAAGCAACTCTCAGACCTGCTGATCTCTCTGATACCTATCCCAGGTTTATGACCTCCCTAGTACTTGGCTCCTCAAGCTGTTATTCTGCTCACTGGTCAGCCTGACTTGCTTGCAGTGATTGCACACGCTGACCTACACAACCACACAGTGCTATGCATGCTGTACTGACTATAGGAGTACTTAAAACTATTCCATTTTCACTATACACTTAAAACTACTCAATTTTCAGTAGATTCATGCAAGGACTTCAGTTATATAAGGGATTTCACGCATCAAATTCAGTTATATGAGATATTTTTCAGTTGACACAAATAACATCCTTATTATTATGCATTTAGTGTACTTTTAATCAATATTTGTCTTTTTTATTTCTTTCAGCTAGTTTACCATGACCCCCTTTAGGCAGAATTATAATCTTCTTTTCTTTCTAAAAAATAAACTTATTGATAAATTTGGAGAGGTGTACAAAATGTTATACTCAACTCCCTGATGGTTAGTGAAAAAATAAAAATGTGGAGTTTTTTCTTCTGTATTCTCTCTAATATATGTATATGTTATAAGAAGTTATATTAGTTTAATATGCTAGTTGCAGTTACGCTATATTATTTTAACAAATGTATTTTCATCAGCAGAGTAACATTGAACAAGAAATAGTTTGTTATAAAATGCATAAATAAGGTTGTTAAAATGTGAGATTCCTAAGCAAAAACATCACAACTTGTATTTTCCCTAAAGCATTCCACTGTTTTAGAACTTATCTCTTAAAATAACTTAAATATTTCTGACCTGGATTTATAAGAACCAGTTAATGGTGATTACAAGTCACAGTTACATAACCTCCCATCCAGAAATCTTATTAACAGCCTTACAAACCAATTTACCAGTTCTTAAGAAATGACTAACATTTGCCTCTTTGAAAGTGTACAATGGTCTTTTATATATTTTCCATAATTTCTATATGAAATGCAATCAGTTTAACAGTGAAAAGATTAAAGTTCTTGATAACCTTGACAATCTTGATATTCAGCTATTCTGAATTATCCACGGGGATTCTTTAAATTAACCCTTAAAAAAGAAAAAAGCTTCATGTTACCCACACTGCAGTAATAAGGAAATACTTGAATCAGAATTGAAAACTGATATATGTGATATATGGTATAAATACAAATCAATATTATCCATAATTCATATAGTTATCTGAAGTTCAGCTTCTTTGAGAATCTCATGGTGGTTTGTGCACATAAAATCTTAATCTGGATTGACTGACTTGCATTGGAGTGCAATAAATTTGACAAATTACTCAATGACTAGAATTTGTTTAATAATCTTATGTTGATATGCAGCCTTGAAGTAAATCCAGAGTATTGAACTCACAGTTAAAATTACAAAACAATAAATGTGTTGGTTTTGTGTGTGGTGGGGTTTTGGTAGCAGGGAAGGGGCTACAGAGGTGGCTTCTGTGAGGAGCTTCTCAAAGACCCCCCAGCTCCAGGTTGGACTAATAGATGTCCAAGGCCGAGCCAGTTAGGGATGGTGGCTGTGCCTCTGTGATAACATACTTAAGAAGGGGACTTGAGAGAAGGAAGAGCTGTGAGGGAAATATCTATGCAAGCACTGAGGTCAGTGGAAGAAAGGGGCTGGAGGTGCGCCAGAGCAGAGACTCCCCTGCAGCCTGTGCAGGACCCCATGCAGGAGCAGGTGTCTGTGACTGAAAAATGCCATAACTCCATGGGAAGCCTGAGCTGGGGAAGTTTATTGCTGTGGGGACTGCAGACTGCAGAAGGGATGTGTGCTGGAGCAGTTCGTGAAGTGCTGCATCCTGTGGGAAGGATCATGCTGGAGAAGTTCATGGAGGACTGTTTCCAGTGAGAGAAAGCACATGCTGGAGCAGGGGAAGAGTGTGAGGAGTCATTCCCTGAGGAGGAAGGAGTTGCAGAAACAATGGGTGATGAACTGACTGCAACCTCCATCCCCTGCCCCTCTGCACTGCTGGCAGGGAGGAGTTAGAGAAGTCGGGAGCAAAGCTGAGCCTGGGAAGAAGGGAGGGGTAGGGGTAAGGTGTTTTGAAGATGTCGTATATTTTTCACTGTCCTACTCTGATTGGTAAGTTAGTAGAGGTGGTGTTCAAATTAAATTGATGGATTTTTTTCTTCACCGATAAAAGCTGTCTTTTGCCTATGACCATAATGGGTGAGTCTTCCCTCCCTGTCCTTGTCTTGATCCTTGAGTCTGTTATTTACTCCTCCCCATCCTTGAGGGACAAGCAGTGAGTGAGTAGCTGAGTCATTCTCGGTTGCCTTTTGGGCTTAAATCTAGAAAATAAAACGAAACAAAGAACTTCCTTTTTTTCATTAACATAAGCAAATATAATGGAAGAAGACTGTGAAATTCAACCTTGCGTAAAGAATGTGCAGAAAAAGGTGGACATTACTTGACCTCATCTTCAGATATTACTTAAGCCTAGGTCTATGAGGTTTTCTCCAGATTCTTTAAACAGTGGTGCTTTCATCTATGAACAAGGTCATAAAAATAAATTAATGAAAAAATTAATGAATGTTTCATTATTTCAGTCTAAGTCAAATATTTGGAACCATTCTGACCCTTTTAAAGCGTTCTTCCTTTGAGACTAACCTTTATAATAATCATATTCAGGTTAATGGTGAAACTGATGATGTCAGAAGCATTGGCACTTAAGACCAAATCTGAAAACAAAGAAAACCTATCAGAGGAAGTTCAGTAGAACATTTAGTAAATTTGTACATGCCTTTAAAAATCTGTGGTCAGTCTATGCATAGCTATGTTTTCATCTTGGTTAGTATTGGCATATCTAGGACTACAAAAAAGGGAGTAGCTTAACTCTACATGGGCTTCCAAACCTGTACATCAAGCTTATAAAAGACCCCTGCCAAACTTTAAGCTGTCAGATATCAAAGGTATCTCTTTAATGCCCTTTTCCTTGTATCTCTTCTCTTACACTTTAGAGTTTTTTTTCAAATTTTATATTACAGTACAGGTGTGTGAATGAAGGCCAAGATAAAAAATTTATCCCTATCACAATAGCTTTAGTGTCCTTAATGGTGTTCACATTGATGGTGACTTTTGCTGTCTTCATATGACTTTTAAAAGGTATTACCCCAATTCTGTATTGCATGGCATTTTGAGTAGCCACTTATACCTGCACAATGTGAATGCAAACTGAGTATAATTTTATTAGGTTCTGATTAAAGCATTATTTTGTTCAGGAGTAAATCCCTAGAGAAGGGGCAAGACTATGAATTATCATGACAATCATCTTTATAAGAAGGATGGAAAAGGTGAATGAGCTTGTAATGAGATTAGCATAATATTGTGTATTTTATATATTTTTTCTCAAAGTCTCAGTTTCAGGTGGTTTTAGCCATCTGATTTCCATTAAAGTCCGTTGGAGTCATGCGGCTTAAATAAGCACAGGGCACGATGAAATGCAAGGGAAATAATGATGTACAGTATAATTGCATAAGACTAAACTCATATTGCTTCCAGTAGATGTCCCAGCTGTGTTATCTATGTACATTTCTGTGTATTTAAAAATATTATTTCTCCTTGGTATGAAACAAATTAAAAATGGCAATTTCTGGAAACAGTTTTATAGCAAGTGTGGACACTTTTTTTGATGCTGAAAGGCTAGTAGTTACAGAAGAGGTATAATAAAAATACAATAAACAGGTATGCTTGAATGTCTGGTTTTCTAATTAAGTGATAATAGTGCTATTGTGCTATTTTATGAGGTTATAATCCTGTTCCCAGACTATGAGGCTGAAGGATGAACACTTTATTCCAAGACTGGAACTATATTATTGCCTCATAAAACAGTGCAGCAGTACATTATGGGTATGATGTGACTAGGATTAGTGCTACTGTAGCTTTTCATACTTTTTAACTGTTTAGACAGTCTAGTGAGTATATGTCATTTATGAATACATAGGGTGAGATGATAATGAGTTTGGAAATGGATAAGTAGGTAAAACCACAAAAGACTGCATGAAACTGAGTTCTACCAATTACTACTTTGCCAGTGTATTCACATTGATTTGAAAAGAATATAAAAAAATGTCAGTAATAATGCTGGGTTTTGTTTGCATACAGCTGTGGGACTATCGACTTACACTACTCTTTTAGTCACTCAGTGAAGTAAAATACATAATGCAGAAAACGCTGCCTTAGGGTTGATCTGTAAGCATCTATATTTTGAATTTCTCATATGAATAGTCATAATGAAGTCAATGCAGCTACTCAGATATGTAAATTTACCTACATATACCAGAAGGTTCAGGGTCAGAATCATAATTCCTCATTGATCTTACTTTCATAATTTTGAAATTAGAAAATAAGAAGAAGGCCTTATCACTAATGTAAAGCAGAAAGCATATATGTGAAACACAGTAGCTGGCTGCAGATCATCCACTGATGTGGGGAAAAGTGACTGAGCTTGGTCAATGGACAAAGCTTGTCACGTGTAGAATGATGCAATACATGTTGCTTGTCAGCTGTAAGTAGGCTACACCTCATTCTTAGTCCAAGACTTTTCTAACCCCTTATTTAGAATATGACAAAACTGCCATTCCTCTCTACACTAGAAAGCTTCTTTGTTATATCTGGTGTGTGCTATAACCTTCATTGTTACTATTTTGATCAGATTTTTTCAGTTGTCCAATGGAATGTTTTTGGCAGTTATATGTCCCAGAAATTTCTGGTTTCTTCACTAGATACTTTTGAAAAAGTGGTGAATGTCTAACTGGTTGAAGAGGAATGGTAAAAATCTATTCCCAGCTACAGTGAAACGTAAAGAAAAACTCAATGGAACACAAAAATGAGGAGTACAATCCAGGAGAGGAAGCTAGTAGTGAAATGAGGGAGATGAATGTTCTCTTTGCTGTTTAGTTATGGCTTTGTGCAGTTTTGAACTGGTTAAAATCAATCAACCAACCAAATCACTTTATGTTTTTGAATGTCTCATTCCTAGGATCCCAACTGTCCCTAAAGTATGACTCTCATCCTTTCAGAGGACTGTACACAATGATGAATGAAATGTTTGGTGGTTTTTTAAACTGATAAATGTTTCCACACAGAGTAGAGAAACTATTAAAAAGTTACAACTTTAATAAGTTTTGTTTACTATTGCAGTTGTTAGAAGTACTAGTAATAATCTTCCTACTGTTTAACTCAAGAGCACATTGGCTGCTTATTGTAGCATTACATTTCCTTTTTAACCAAATTTATAAAACCAATCTTAATGTGAAAACAACTAATTTGTTTTCCTTTCAAATTCCAGACTATTTCTTCCAAAACACAGCATCTAAATAGTACTAAGGGGAAAATGAGAAGGAAAAAGCAATAAAAGTTATATATTTCAAAATGGCTAGAAATTCTGTAAATTAAAATTATCTGTTTAATTTTTCAAGATTATGTTGTACAATTTAAAATTTAAACAGTTCTTGAGAAATGGGAGCTTGGCTACTGTACTCATCTGCTGGTAAAAGCATTTTGTTCAACATTTCATTTTCTAATGGATATGCTTAGCATATATATTATTCAATTATCAGAGTATATGCAAAATTCTATCATCAGTGAATGTCTCTCCTTTTTGCAAAGCTTGCCTCATTACTTCCTTTTTCTCCATCACAGATTTCTTTAGTACAAAATGTTTTATTATGATTTAATATACCAATCAATTTAGAATTTGAAAATTTGATGCTTGTTGATGTTCAAAATCAGTACATGCTAACATTGCGCTGTATAAGGTGCCAATGCCATTCTGAATTTGGCAAAATGACCAAAATAAAGTTACTTAGAAAAAGATGCTTTGAAGAATGTATAATTTTCTTCAATAGTCCTAGTGTTCAAATGATGTAGATTCAAAAGATTATAGTCTTTTATAGAACAGGACTTGAGAAGCTCTTTCACTGCTGTCAGCACAGATATTAACTGTCCATTCTTCATTTGTTAGAAGGATAACAGTAAATTTCTGAACTTAAATATGTATTTTGTGAATTATGGCATCTGTCCAGTTCTAGAAAAATGTCATTACAAATTGTTTTCAGTATTAAAATTATTGAAGGACAAGCTGCATTTTAGAACTTTTTTCAATATTCAGATCCAGTAGAGAAAAATTAGACAGTGGTTCAACCAACTAACATATCATTGTTGTATGTCTGCCACAGAAATGTCTTTCAGAGAGTAATGACAAATCTGTGTCTCCTAAATTTATTTTTCTCATGTATGACCTGCACTGCACTCCCTAGCTACTGTTTAACATTCTTCAGTTTTCTTCCCATGACCAGTTACTCAAACTGCACACAGGGTATAAAATTTGCTCAGAAATAGAGCTAAGCTACTGCTGTGGAGACCTATTTATTTCTTCAACAAACACGAAATGCTGCAGCTTTGTATGCATGTTACTGCTGACACAATAGATGCTGTCTCTTTCCACCATCAATGAGACACAAAAGCTGACAGTGTCATATTTAATATTTGTTAAGGCAATAGAATGCTTTGCCTTTTACGTCACTGTGTAACTATTAAACAATTAATCCTATACCATCCCTGTGAGGTTGATAAGTATTATCCTTCTCTTATAGATGGGGCAGTAAATACTAAAGACTAATTCTATTGACGTCAGCAGAGGGTTATAAGGATTTTGTAGAAGATCACAAAGTTAAAGTCTCTACCTCCTAATTCTCTGGCCAGTCCAATGGTTTAAACTATCTAATAATAAACATATTTTAGTGCTTCTCTTTCAGAACAACAGATCATCCCCAAGTATACTGGATACAAAAGGGTATAATTTATCCACTGCATCTTATGTTCTCCAGGAGACTATAAAGACATGAAATGCAGAATAGTTTCCTCTCTCAGTTATATTTTCCAGTTCCTTCCCTTTTTCCATTGAAAGAAAAAGCAACACAGCCTCAAGTCCATTTGTTATGTAGGAAAAGTGAGAAGCTATTTTAATCTCCTTTTGATTAATCCTTTTAGGATTTATCATTCAATTACTTTTGTGCTATGCAACATTTGCCTATGGTAAGATGTAATACATGTGGTTTGACACAGAGTAAATGCAGGTAAACAATAGAATTCTTAGTATTTTAGCATGTTAATCAAAAATCAGCACTGCAAGCTGAATGCCAGCTGCTAAACATACCATAAAAACTGGGGAGACAATGATGTTTAGGAACAGGGTGATGTAGATCTGCAGAAATCTGGTTCAATATGTCACAATATTAATGGGTCATCATTCTAATAGAACACTGATCAAAAAGGTGAACTATCCTCTTACTTACCATGCCCTTCCAGAATATTTTTATTCACTCACTACCTCTAGCAAATGTTTCTTGCTAACAAATCCTACCTTACTAGCAAATTAACAGAGTACTAAAGCCAGGTGACACAGAGGGTTTTCATGTAAATTCTTAGCCTCCTAAATGACACAGAAACTGCTTTCCAAGTATAGTCCCTGACCGAGAATTGTTTGGGAGATTTCTAGTTGGCAGAGATCAATAGAACATCAAAGTCAATTCTGAACACTTTAAGAATAATCATAATGTTAGATAAGGTTCTGTCCTCCTTTTGGCTGCTACCTAATCCTAACTCCATGAGTAAATGAAAGATGAGATAAGATCATCTCTGGTTAAAAGATGTTACAGAAGGTGGTGAGTGGATCTGCATCTCTCTATATGTGTTTGTGCATCAAGTTAACCAAAATGTCTTATTAACATAAAACCAAACACTGATAATTACTCAGATGATTACTCAGTTTTTAGGTGCCATTTTCTTACAATTATTGACAATTATTGCCGATATCTTAAGGTTTTAGCATAAGGATGGGTGTTTCATCCCATCTCACTCTAGATTTCTACAGCCTAAGAATATTCACACTGGTCATCTAGACTCCCTGTAAAAAAAGGAAAGGGGGAGAGGGAAAAAAAAAAAAAAAAAAGTAATTTCTAGACCACAAGTCATTGTCATTTTGTCCTCAAGTGACTAAAGTACACACAACCCAGCAACAGGTCACCGTTCTGTGACCATCTGCACATGCTGACTGCACTCATCCTACCTGGCCCTCAAGGCAGAATGGTGGGCATTTGTCTGAGAGCAAAGGCTGCAGCTCTGACTGGCAGTTCTGCACCATGTACCACAGCAGTGGCTGACCCCTACACCCAGATGGAGCTGCTGAAGGGAGAGGCTGCAGAGCTGGCCTCAGACTGTAGGAAGTGCCCAGAACTTTCTCCTGGGGCAGGGACAAGCAGCAGACCTTCCTGCAAAAGGTTTGCCCCTGTGCAGAACCTCTTGCAGCAGGCTGAGCTGCAGGAGGCAGTGAGGAGGCTGCATAGCATCAGGGAGTCTGAGGAAGAGTAAGATGGCTGGTTCCAGGTGTAGTCTGCAGTGGACCCACACCCCATGGCCAAACACCCCTACTGGCACACACAGAAGGAAGGGGGACCAATGATGCAGAAGAATAGAAGTCTGCAAAAGCAAGGACCTGCAAAGGAAGAGACTTCCCACGAAATCTGAGGTGCCCTTGCAGAACTGCTTCATTGCTCTGCAGGCTGAAGAGGAAACACCCATCACATCAGGAGAATAAACAAGAAAACCTTCTATAGGTATGCCGGTGATAAAACGAAAATTAGGGAAAATGTGGGTATTCTCCATAAGGAAATGGGAGACCTGGTTACCCAGGATATGGAAACATTTTTGCCTCAGTCTTCACCAGCAAGGGATCCAGCCACACTGCCCAAGAAGGCAAAGGCAGGTACTGGATAAATGAAGAACTTCCCACTGTAAGAGAAGATTGTGTTTGAGACCAGCTAAAGAAACTGAAGGTGCACAAGTCCATGGGATCTGATGAATGAATCTGCGGGTCCTGAGGGAACTGGTGGATGAAGACATATCCAACATATTTGACAAGTTGTGTCTCTCTGGTGCAGTCCCCACTGACTATGCCACTCATACTGATTACAGAGATGATGTGAGGCTATGCAGGGTGGAAATCAGAATGTCTAAAGGACAACTAGAGATTAATCTGGCATCAGCAGTGAAGGAGAACAAGAAATGTTTCTATAAGAATGTCAACAGTAAAAGAAAGACCTGAGAGAGCCTGCATCCCCTGCTAGACGCAGGAGGAAACATGGTAACAAGTGATGAAGTGAAGGCTGAGGTGCTTAATGCCTTCTTTGTCTCAGTCTTTAATAACAAGACTAGTTGTACTGAGGGAATCCAGCCTCCTCAGCCAGAAAACAGAGACTGGCAGAACGACCCCTCCACAGTCCAGGAGGAGACAGTCAGTGACCTGCTGCATCACACAGACACACACAAGTCTATGGGACCGGATGGGATACACCCGAGGGTGCTGAAGGAGCTGGCTGGGGTGCTCACCAAGCTGCTTTCCATCATTTACCAGCAGTCCTGGCTGACCGGGGAGGTTCCGAAAGATTGGAAATTGGCCAACGTGATACCCATCTATAAGAAGGGTCAGAAGGATGATCCAGGAAATTGCAGGCCTGTCAGTTTGACTTCGGTGCCCGGGAAGCTGATGAAGCAGCTCATTCTCAGTACCATCATGCAACACATGAGGGAAAACCATATGATCAGGCCCAGTCAGCATGGGTTTATGAAAGGCAGGTCCTGCCTAACAAACCTGATCTCCTTCTACGACAGGGAAACCTGCTCATTGGATGAGGGAAAGGCTGTGGATGTTGTTTACCTTGACTTTAGCAAGGACTTTGATACCATTTCCCACAGCATTCTCCTGTCAAAACTGTCTGCTCGTGGCTTGGATGGGCACACGCTTTGCTGGGTAAAAAACTGTCTGGATGGTCAGGCCCAGAGAGTTGTGGTGAACGGAGTTAAATCCAGCTGGGGGCCGGTCACGAGTGGTGTCCCCCAGGGCTCGGTGTTGGGGCCACTCCTGTTTAACATCTTTATTGATGATCTAGACGAGGGGATCGAGTGCACCCTCAGTCAGTTTGCAGATGACACCCAGTTGGGTGGGAGTGTTGATCTGCTCGAGGGCAGGGAGGCTCTGCAGAGAGACCTGGACAGGCTGGAGCCATGGGCTGAGGCCAACTGGAGGAGTTTCCATAAGGCCAAATGCCGGGGGCTTGAGGAGGAGTGGCTGGAGAGCTGCCAGTCAGAGACGGACCTGGGGGTATTGATTGACAGCCAGCTGAGCAGGAGCCAGCAGTGTGCCCAGGTGGCCAAGAAGGCCAATGGCATCCTGGCTTGTGTCAGCAATAGTGTGGCCAGCAGGGACAGGGAAGGGATCTTACCGCTGTACTCGGCACTGGTGAGGCCGCACCTCGATTCCTGTGTTCAATTTTGGGCCCCTCACTCCAAAAAGGACATTGAATGACTCGAGCATGTCCAGAGAAGGGCAACGAAGCTGGTGCAGGGTCTGGAGCACAGGTCGTACGAGGAGCGGCTGAGGGAACTGGGGGTGTTTAGTCTGGAGAAGAGGAGGCTGAGGGGAGACCTCATCGCCCTCTACAGCTACCTGAAAGGAGGTTGCAGAGAGCTGGGGATGAGTCTCTTTAACCAGGTAATAAGTGATAGGACAACAGGGAATGGCCTCAATTTGTGCCAGGGAACATTTAGACTGGATATTAGGAAGCATTTCTTTACAGAACGGGTTGTTAGGTGTTGGAATGGGCTGCCCAGGGAGGTGGTGGAGTCCCCATCCCTGAAGATGTTTAAGAGCAGAGTTGACACAGTGCTTAGGGATATGGTGTAGGTGAGAAGGGTCACTGTTAGGCTGATGGCAGGGCTAGGTGATCTTCAAGGTGTTTTCCAACATAGATGATTCTGTGATTAGAAAAGGGGAAACGTAACTCCCATTTTAAAAAGGGAAAAAAGGAAGTCCTGTGGAACTACACGTCAATCGGTCTCACCTCTGTGCCTGGTAAGACTTTGGAGCAGATGGTCCTGGAAAGTATGGTAAGGCACATGGTAAGCAGCGAGATGATTGGTGACAGCCAGAATGGCTTCACTAAAGGAAAATAGTGTCTGACAAATTTGGTGGCCTTCTATGATGGGATTACAGTGTTGGTTCGTAAGTGGAGAACAACTGATGTCATCTACCTGGACTTATGCAAAGAATTTGACACTATCTCACAAGACACCCTTGTTCCTAAATTGGAGAGACATGGAATTGATGGATGGACTGCTCAGTGGATAAGGAATTGGCTGGATGGTAGCATTCAAAGCATTGTGGTCAATGGCTTGATATCCATGTGAAGAGTAGTGATGAGGGACATTCCTCAGAGGTTGGTATTGAGACTAGTGCTATTTGATACCTTTGTTGGTGACATGGACAGTGGGATTAAGAGCACCCTCAGCAAGTTTACCAATGACACCAAGCTATGTGGTGTGGTTGACATGCTGGAAGAAAGGGATGTCATTCAGATAGACCTTGACAGGCTTGAGACATTAGCCCACACGAACCTCATGAATTTCAGCAAGGCCAAGTACAATGTTGTGCATATGGGTTAAGGCACTCCCAAGTATAAATAGAGGCTGGTGATGGATGGATTGAGAGCAGCCTTGAGGAGAAAGCCTTTGGGGTGTTGTTTGACAAGATGCTCAACATGTCTTGGCAATGTACACTTGCAGCCCAGAAAGCCAACTGTATCCTAGGCTGCATCAAGAGAAGCATGACCAGCACATCAAGGGAGGTGATTCTGCTCTCATGAAACCCCACCTGGAGGACTGTGTTGACTTCTAGGGGCCCCAACATAAGAACAACATACTCCTGATTGAGTGGGTCCATGTCTCAAGGATGGCCATGAATACAACTGGGGGGCTGGAGCACCTCCCTTATAAAGACAGAATCAGAGAGTTGCGATTGTTCAGCCTGGAGAAGAGTCCAGGAATACCTTCCAGTACTTAGAGGGGGCCAACAAGAAAGATGTGAAAGGACTCTTTATCAAGGAGTGCAGTGACAGAATGAGTGGTAACAGTTTTAAACTGACAGAAGGTGATTTATATTAGATAGAAGAGTGAAAATCTTTACTGTAAAGACAGTGAGACACTAAAACAAGTTTTCCAGAGAAGCTGTGGATGTCCCCTCCCTGTAAGTGTTCAAGGCCAGTCTGGATGGGGCTTTAAGCAACCTGGTCTAGTGGAAGGTGTCCCTGCCCATGGCAGGGGGTTGGAACTAGATGATCTGTAAGGTCTGTTCCTACGCAAACCATTCTATGATTCTATGACTGCTAAAATCAAGCAAAATCAATCATGACTGGAAATGTTTATTTGTCCCCAATGACAATGGGGAAGGTATTTATACAAGGTAATTAGGCAGTTGTAGACATCTAAATCTAAGTGAAATTAATCTCACTCAAGGAGTCTAGTCTGCTAGACATGATTAACAGAGTACTATGGACAGCAGAGGGCATTGCTCTGAAAATG
Source organism: Athene noctua (assembly GCF_965140245.1). Lineage (NCBI taxonomy): Eukaryota > Metazoa > Chordata > Aves > Strigiformes > Strigidae > Athene > Athene noctua. The sequence goes on from NC_134037.1 coordinate 24,968,542, forward strand.
AAATGAGTTTAGAGCTTCCTTCCCTATCCTCCAGCCTTACTTAAAGTTAATTTATTTTTTGGAAAAAGTTTTTGAGTCATACTTTCAAAAAAGTATTTGAGTCATGCTTGTAACTGGATCCATTTTAATGAAGACATTGTAGCACAATATTTGCAGGATTAAGACAATTTATTTGTCTAGTTTATAAAGCTACTAAAAGTAGGCATACCTTTCAGCAGAGGTCTTTCATCAGGCTTTTCTGCTTTACCCAGCTATAACAAATGGTTTAACAAATGATATTATCTTTCCTCAGTGTGTCTAATTTACATAAACACTTGTACTATGGAATCTTTTTTGCCTGATTTTTCCATAATCAGATTTTGTGTATCTTCAAAATTATTTTTGAGAATTCTGTAATTTAGAGATTTTCATTTATTATCAACAACAGGGAAAAGTCAGTCCACTGAAGCACATAAGATATTCTAGTATACAGGGTACCATGATGAGATTAATGAACAATAAATTTAGCTCCTGACTTCAGGTAAGTCAGCTGATCTATCCTGAAGGGAAGGTGGGGGAACAAAATAAATTCAGTCTTTTGAGGTACTCAGGGTTAAAATCTTTAAAAGTGCATTCATGATTATGAAGCAAAAGGATATTTTCCAAATAATATAAGTCACCTAGATATGCACTGTGGGGGTTGGAGTAGGTGACCTTTAAAGGTCCCTTCTAACTCAAAATATTCTATGGTTCTATTATTCTGTGATAGGTGGAGTGACATCATCAGTTACAGCATTCTGTAGTGCAGCTACAAACTTGGAAAATGGAATTGACTAGAGCACACCCTAGATACTGATCAGCTTTGGGAAAAAAAAAAACAATCCACCACATTATATGAAAGCATATAAAAAAGGAAAAAAAATTAAAACACTAAAAAAAGACAAAAAGTAAAACAGAAAAAGCCAGTGTTGCTTAATATATATGAGAAAGAGCTCTACAGCATGGACAAAGCATATATTTAAATTTTACAAACTTGCCCATAAGTTCCATTGTTCTAGCTTATAGAAGACATCAGTTACTACTTTAGGAAATATTTACCATATATGCCATATTCCGTACAAATTAATTTTTGAAGATTCCTGACCAAATGATGACAATAAATGTTAAGAAGGAAATCAACATAGAGAGTATTTCAGGGAATAAGCTGGTATTATGAAGCTGAATTCAATGAGACAAAAAGTAAAACTAACTGAAGAAGTGCTAATAGATAAGAAGGACACACCTTCAGATCTGGTGCATTTTATAGAGATAATTCAATGACCATTACTCGAATTACAGTAGGTTGGGTTTCACTCTACAAATGAGTAGGCTAAAAGGCTGAAGTCTCATTCTATTTAATGCTATTCTAGTCATTACAGTCAGTGGAGCCCAGGGAGAGATTCAGCTTAAAGTAAATGGTCTTATACCTGGTGAAATGAATCATTCTGCAGGCATCCTTCTATTTATTGATCAGATTTTCATTAACTACAATGGTGAAAAGATAGTTAGGGCCACTGTACACATCCAAAAGAAGGTATCAGTCTCATGATAAATTCCACCCTGTTATGCTGAGAGTCAACATGTACATCAAGGTCCTGTTCAAACCAAGGAACTTAACTAATATTCATCCTGGCCCCATTCTTCCCTAAACTCCTGTCTTGCATTCATTCATAGGATATCAAGGTGTGTTAAGGGATGGCCCACACTTAACATACAGAACTGTGGGACTTCCCAGAGAACACACATGTCCCAGAGTTTGCCACAAGTGTAAGACTGAAAACCTTCTGCTTCTTCTAGACAAAAGACAGTGATGATGGTAGAAGGTTCATCAATAGGACCAAGCTGCCACTGAGTTTCCACAGATATAATTAATCTCTTATCTGGGAAAAAAGAATACAGTCTTGCTACCCGTTCACGTCAAGGTTGCTGGCTACTGAAACTGGCAGTGCTAATGTAGTAGTCCTGATGTAAATCTCACACAAGAAAACACACAACAATGGGAAAAAATTATAAAACTGAAGCATTAGTAGACAGAAATGAATTGTTGAATGATTTAATTAAAATTTGTAGAGTTACTCCATATTTAACTGTTGGATGTCAGTGGATTTCTTTCACCTTTTCCTGACCTGTTCCTCAAATTAGGGAATTCTTCATGAAGACTATGAAAATTAACTGGAAATACTAAGTAACTATTTTCAACAATTTCTTCCCAACATATGAACAAGAATAGTATCAAGATTCTATTTTGAATAAAATTTGCACGAACTTTCAGCTAATGAGGTTTTGTTTTCATAATATTCCAAAATTATACAGCTAACAGGGTGTCTTTTTCCCGCTATATTATTCAAATCCAAAGGGCATAAGGCAGGGTTGAAAGTCTTCTAAAATTTTTAAAAAAGAAAACAGTCTAAGGACCAGATCAATGACTACAAACAATTTAAAGGGGAGCTAGCTTAAAAATGCTTTTATTGAGGAAAAAAATATTAAAGGAAAGAGAAATTATTGGGAAAATACCAAAATCAGTATTTAAATATAAGGAAATTAAAAATGGGTTTTCATACAACTGGCAAACCTTATACACTGACAAACCGCAAATCTTACAACATATGGCGACTAGTAGCAGATCTTAACATGCCCCAACACACCTTGCCTTATATGCAGGGATACAGAATAAGAGAAAAAAGGGCAAGAAAGAGAGAAAAAGAGAGTGAGAGAGGCAGGAAGGGAGACAGAAAGTTAAAAAGGAAAAATTTCACCAGTCCTGGTTCCATCATTTGTCCAGCCAGCCTAGAGGTCCAGTTCTGGAGGGCCATCACCATCCAGGGCTTTGACTTGCGTCCTTTCCAAATTCCTTGCCCCTCCTACAGGCAGGCACATGGACTCGTTAGGTTAATTAGGCATCATGCACAGCCGATGCTTTTCGAATTCTCCTTGCTTGGGTGCATGAGAAGTTTGTACCTTCAGATTCTTCTAGGTTTGGGGGTCACTAGGGACTTACTCCCCTTCCTTGCAGGTGGGACCATTGTCTAACTTTTTCTTCTTGATGCATGGATCATGAAAACACCTTCTCTATTGGTTCCTTATAGCATTGCTCAAGACAGGGAAATTCAGCCTCCAAAAGGTATGGTCCCAACTCCTCAGGGCTCGCTTGTCTCAGCGGGTCTTCTTGCCATTAACGGCACAGCCTTGGGGTTTCCACAGAAACTTTTTCCTTTACCAAGGTCCTCTATGGGATGTTTGAGATATTAGCTGTGATTTCATCAGATCATCACACATCCGCAGCCCACTCACTGGTGGGGTGGTGTAAGAAGCAGAAAAGGCCTTGATGCTGTGCAAGCACTGCTCAACAATAACTAAAGAACCCCTATATTAACAACACTGTTTTGTTTAGAAATCCAAAATATAACCCCATATTAGCTACCATGAAGAAAATTAACCCTATTCCAGCCAAAAGCAGCACACTTACTTGGGCACTGGTGTTTCAAACAATAGAGGAGGGGTAGAACTAGGGACAAAAGAGAAACTTCAAGTTCATGCCCGCTTAGAAAAGACAGTTAGTGTAAATATTGCCTCAATCACAGAGTTTATGAAACTGGAAAGCAGCACTTTTCCTCTGGTTAGACAAGGACAACTTCCTCCTAGGTTTCAACAATTTTTAAATTACAAAGTGATGAAAACTTGCACAGATATATTAAATTCAATCATAAAAAAAATATTAGTCAGATGGTTTAATCACCAGGAAAAACCCCAAAGCTTCATTGTGCCATATGCCCATATTTGTCTTTTTTTAAAAAGACTATTTAAAGGTAAGTAAAACTATCTGGCATCTTGAAGAGATTCTGTATAAATATTAGTAATCCATTTGTGGGTTTAATCACTTTTTTGATCAAATTCATGGTCTAGAGATTAACTAGATGGTGTGAAAGCAAAAAACATTTTAAATAGGGGGGAGATGGTCATTTGGCCGAAAAGGAAACTGTTATGACAGAGGACTGGGTTCAGCTGAGCTGTAACACAGACTTTGATTCAAATGATTCTATGTCTTTGTGTTATATGTAAGGCATGACACAGGCAACATCTCAAATTTCTTCATAGTTAGAGAATTAAGAAGAGATATATTAATTTGTAACTAATAAAAATGCTAAGGGAAAAGCTTGTTTCTTAAATAATCTCTCTTGGGAATAAAAGGTAACAGAACCTTCAAGAAGGTTCTTCTATTTGAGCTGCAGTCCTCTGAATTGCATTTGGACTCCAGCATTTTTTTTTCCTTTTTAATTCCCCAGACACTTTTGATTCCAACATGGGCGAGTCCAGAGATTCACTTAACCCAGTGTCCTTTCCCTGATGTGGTCAGAAACAGCTGTTTAAGAAATATCAAAGCTAGACAACTCCATGATGATACTTTCCAGGAATATTTTCCTATTCCTGAGCTTTCTGTGGTTCAGGTTCACCTAAGGATTGAAATTCATCATCACAGATTTACACTGAATTAAACATTAGGTTTTGGTAATGATTTAGGAATGGGCCAAGATGCATCAGTGTTTCTATAGTAATAATACAGATTAATTAAATGCTAAGAGGGACAAAGATATCACATACCACAAGTCTAAATGTTCACAGCAGCTGAACATGAGCCAGCAGTGTGCCCAGGTGGCCAAGAAAGCCAACGGCATCCTGGCTTGTATCAGCCATAGTGTGACCAGCAGAAGTAGGGAGGTGACGGTCCCCCTGTGCTCTGCACTGGTGAGGCCACACCTGGAGTATTGTGTCCAGTTTTGGGCACCTCAATACGAGAGAGATATCGAGGTGCTGGAGCGAGTGCAGAGGAGGGCAACGAAGCTGGTGAAGGGCCTGGAGAACAAATCCTATGAGGAGCAATTGAAGCAACTGGGACTGTTTAGTTTGAGGAAGAGAAGGCTGAGGGGAGACCTCATCACTCTACAACTACCTGCAAGGACATTGTAGAGAGGTTAGTGCTGTTTTCTTCTCACAGGTGATTAGCTATAGAACAAGAGGGAATGGCTTTGAACTCCAACAGGGGAGGTTCAGACCAGCCACTAGGAAAGAATTTTTCACAGAAAGAGTGGTCAGACAGTGGAATAGGCTGCCCAGGGAGGTGGTGGAGTCACCATCCCTGCATGTGTTTAAGGGTCGTTTAGATGAGATGTTGGGGGATATGGTGTAGGGGGGAACTTTGTAGGGTAGGGCTGGTGGTTGGACTTGATAATCCCAAGGGTCTTTTCCAACCTGAATGATTCTGTGATTCTAAGTCAGTTGGTGGGTATTCTGCTTTCCCGTACTGGTGCAAATCAAGAGATCACTGTTTAGATTCAGTAGAATATGTTCAAATATCTGTTCCTCACAGTAGTTACTCAAATGATATCTTCTTCTGAACTCATACATGCACTCAACTCCTGAAGGAATTCAACCCATAAACAATAGAAAATTACAAATATTTCAGAAAGAACTGTTCTTCATTATAGGGGAATTATCTAAAATAAAATATTAATATTCTTATTAGGAGACCAAAATATCAATATCAATAGCAAATTAGCTTTCTCTCATAGCGCAGAACATGCAAACTGTTATTCCTAATACTGTAAGTCTTTAAAAAAAAAAATTAAGAGTAGAAGAATAAGAAGAAAAGTTTGATTTTCCTTAAAAATATTATATTAACGCCTGTTTTTCAAGTAATCCAATTAGTGAACTACTTCACTGTTTCTTATATGTACACAGTACATGGAAGAAGGTTTCTACATAAAAACAAGAATACGTGTAAATCAAAATCAAGATATATTGAGATCATTCTTACCTTAAATACTTGATAAATACCCATTAAAAAATTGAATTAAAAATACTTTTCAAGGTTATCATAATTGAAAACAATTAATGTTATGCACGAGAAACAGGTCACCCTTAAAGCTTGTATGGTGACCTTCCAAAATAAAGAAGAGGTAAGCTGAACAGAAGAAGTAATACCACACATATTATTTATAGTGGATATCAGAGTAGTCACTTGAAGAACTAGTATAATTTTACTTAACTTTTTTGACTGATGCATCCCGCATCTCACCAGTAATTGTTCCCATGCAAGAGAACTGTGGTGTTCTAGAGGAACAGAGTAGGGGGATTTTTATTGTTGTTGCAAAAAATTAAGACTATAAAAGAAATATAAACACAAGATTTTTTATCTACTAATCAGAAGTGAAAGCAGAACATAAGCATAAAACAAAAGATATTTTAATATAATCTAATAATAAATTATTAAATATATTACAGTGTTACACAATGATACTGGTGTTCGTCTGTCCACTTCTAGACTATTTTGTCTCCACATGTAAAGTACCAAAATAGCCAATAATCAAAAAGGCAACAAAATCAGTCAAAAATATAGCTATATTATTAGCATCAAAAGAGTATGATTCACTGGGAAATTAATATTTTGATATGTTTTGATGTGTAAGGAGAAAGAATGTTTTCGGTCATGGAAAATTAGTGATAAAAAGACAGTCCATAGTTCAAAGGTTAACATTCTTTAACCCTGATCCACACATAAAAACTCCTACTGAAAAATTAATATACTTGAACTTGACAATAGATTATATTAATTCACAGTTTCAAAATGTAGAAATAAATTTACTAAGCTTGCCCTTGCAGTATAAAGGACTTTACAGGAGTAACAAGACACAGACTGAGATTCAGAGGATGTGGCATTTTGTTACCACAAAGGTTGGATGCTTTAGGAAATAAAAATGACTTCTGACATTGACTTCCCTAAACAAGGAAAGATTAGTGTATTTTGTAATTTAAAGTTCTTAAAATATACATACTTTTTCATATATGCACAATTTATTAGTTACATCTATATAACAAGTATAAGTTCCAAACTATGTAATACATTACTTCCTACTCAGAAAAATACCGTAACTGAGGGTGTAAAATTATAAATAAACCATATGTGCACAAGATCTAATTTTTATTCATATTTTGTAGTTATATGAATGTGAAAGTATACATTTTTAGTTTCAAATATATTTACATCTCAGACTAAACTAGGTATTTCACATGGTGATCAGTTCTTTCTTTAAAGGTGCACCATAATGAACCAGACTTTTCTATTCCCCACTAATTACAATTAGAGTTCATAATTCTACTATGATTAGCCTTTGATTATCACATTGCTTCTTGAATAAAAAAATAATTACTTCACTTAATTGATGGTTTTGTCTATGATTTGCTATCACCATTTTTTTAAATATGAAAAATGTGTAGAATAATAAATTAAAAACCAAACGATACTTCCTTTATATATCCTTTTATCTGCATGCAGTAGAGTTTGAATATGCTTTCATTCGCAGCAGATTTTCATTCTGGAAAAAGGTCTAGTTATATTTACCCCTATTCACTGTCACAAACTTCATTTGGAACTGTATTGCATGTGTTAGTATCAACAATAATATGATTTCAAATTAGTAAAAAAAATTATCACCAGACTTTTCATTTAGTTACAGACATTCTGCTTAAATGACTGTTAGAGGAAACTCTTGTTACTGTATCTGCTAGTGCTGCTTACCTGTAAACTCAGGAATCAACAAACTTCAGAGACATGGACAAAGATACATGGACCATTATCAAAAGCCATATATTTTGCATTTTAGGGATTTCTGGACTACAGTGTAAGTCATTCTTCTCCACAAAAAAAAAAAAAAGTCTTTCAACTATTTAAAGTTCATTTTTGTGATTGTTTTAAGAACAAAAACTATTGCTTTTCAAAGAACATACATACAAGCAGTAATTCTCTGAGCCAGATTTCACAGAATCATAAAAATGTCTGAGTTAAAAAAGATCTTTGAAGATCATATAGTCCAACTCCTTGACATAGACAGGGACATCTTTCACTAAGAGAGATGCTCAAAACCCCATGCAGCCTGACTTTGAACATTGTCAGTGATGGGGCATCCACAACTTCCAACCTGTTCAAGTATCTGTTTTGCCAGTTATCAGGCCTAGCATAAAGGACACAGCCAGCATAAAGATGAACCAATAACCAGATTGTATTTGACACAAAAGGGTCAGTACATGGGTGAGTGCTGGGGGTACAAACAAGTCAGTCAGGTTGTACATAATCAACATCAATCTGAATGATCCCAACAACTACACCACACCCCCACCGAGTAGAATAAATGGTGACATGCAGTCTCCCATAGAAGGGATGGGAGACAACCAAGTCAACAAGCCAAATACATAAGACCAAGGAAGCCCCATAACAAATCTCTACAGCTCTTGCATTTAAAAAAGCCAGACCTGACTGGAGCTCAGTTTCAGGAAGTCAGGAGGCCCTTCCCTAAGAAGGAACTCTATAAAATACATCAACTCCACAGATAGACTTTCCACTCTTCCTGCAAGTGGTCTCAGCTTTTATCCCTCAGTTGGACACCTGACCTTTGCTTACTTAATGTGGGACACCTGGAGCTCATTTACCCAATGGTTCTGTCTGCAAGGCTGGCCCCACCCTGGAGGGAAGCCTAAAGGTAAACTCCCCCCCCCCCCCCCCCCCCACCGTTGTGAAGGGTTGTGGGAATCACCCATATGTCAACCTTAATCTGGGGCTTGGGGTTGAAAGTCCAACATTTCAGTATCTCGGCACCTTCATTATAAAAAATTTCTCCCTTCTGTCCAGTCTAAATCTACCCTCTTTTAGTTTAAAACTTGTACTGCTTGATCTGCCTCTACAGATGTTGGTAAAAAGCCTCTCTCCATATTTGTTATAAGCACCCTTTAAGTATTGAGAAGTCACAATAAAGTCTTGCCAGAGGCTTGCCTTCTCTAGGTTAAATAACCTCAAGTCTCTCATCTTTTCCTCAGAGGAGAGGTGTTCCAGCCCTCTGGACCCACTCTAATAATGCCATATCTTTTCTGTGCTGGGGAACAGAGAACTGGATGAAGTACCCCAGGAAGGGTCTCACAAGAGCAGAGTAGAAGGGGAGAAGCAACTCCCTTGACCTGCTGGCCATGATTGGCTTTCTGGGCTGCGAGAGCACATTGCCAGCTCATGTCCAAGTTTTCACCCTTCAAGATCCTCAGATCCTTCTCTGCAGGGATGTTCTTCATTAATTCATCCTTGAGTCTGTGCTGATATTAGGGATTGCTCCAGTTCAGGTGCAGGACCTTGCACTTGAACTTGCGGAATTTCATAAAGATCAGATGGGTCCACCTCTCTAGCCCCTCAATGTCCCTTTGTATGCTGTCTGTTCCCTCAAGTGAAACCAATTCCACCGATAAGCTCAGTGTGATATGCTAACTTGCTGAGAGTATACTTAAACCCACTATTTCATTAATGAAGATATTAAATAGTATTGGTCCCAGTACAGACCCCTGAGGTACATCACTGGTGTGGTGGGTGGACCATGGCAGGAAGCCAGGTGCCCACCAAACCCACTCTACTACTCTCCCTCCTCAAGTGGGCAGGAGAGAGAAAATATAATGAAAAGCTCATGGGTAAAAATAAGGATGGGAAGAGATCTCTCAAAAATTACCCTCATGGGCAAAACAGATTCGACTTGGGGAAAACCTGAGTTTGTGGGCTGGTATGCCAGCAACAACCCTCACCCTGCTATCTCAGTGGAGGCAGGGGTGGAGACATGCAGCACAACAAAGATGTAAGGGACATGGATGGATCAGTAACCATGGTAACACCTGTGAAAGGTCAGGATGGAATTAGAACCTCTAAATGCAAAAAGGTGCTGGGGTCATCAGCCCATCTGCAGTGCATCTATACCACTGCACACAGCATGGGTAACAAACAGGAGGAGCTTGAAGCCATGATGCAAGAGGAAAATTATGATGTAGTGGCTATCACAGAGACATGGTGGGATGTCTGCCATGACTGGAGTGTGCCAAGAGATCGCTACAAGCTCTTTAGAAGGGATAGACAAGGAAGGAGAGGTGGTGGGGTGGCGCTGTATGTTAGGGACTGTTATGATTGCTTCGAGCACAAATATAGTGAAGACATGGTGGAGTCTCTTTGTGTTACAAACAAGGGGAAGGCCAACAGGGCAGATGTCATAGTGGGAGTCTACTATAGGCCACCCACCCAGGACAGAGAGATGGATGAAATATTCTATAGGCACTTAGGAGAAATCTCACAATTGCTTGCCCTTGTTCTTGTGGGAGACTTGAACTTCCCAGACATCTGCTGGAAATACAACACAGCAGAGCAGGACCAGTGCTGGAAATTCCTGGAAAGTGTGGGAGATAACTTCCTGATACAGCTGGTGAGTGAACCAACCAGAGAAGGTGCCCTGCTGGATCTCCTCTTTGTGAACAGGGAAGGACTGGTGGATGATGTGGTGGTTGGAGGCTGAGTAGGGCACAGCGATCATGAAATAATAGAGTTCTCTATTCTTAGAGAGGGCAGGAGAGGGGGCAGCAGAACTGACATCCTGGACTTCCAGAGGGCTGACTTTGTCTTCTTTAGAAACCCGCTTGGCAGAAACCCTTGGGAGACGATCCTGAAGGCTATAGGGGTCCAGTAAGGCTGGACACTCTTCAAGAAGGAAGTGTTAATGGCACAGGAGCAGGCGGTGCCCAGGTGCTGTAAGAGAAGCCGGCATCAGAGATGACCACCCTGGCTGAACAGGGAGCTTTGGCTGCAACTCAGGGAGAAAAGCAGAGTTTACAGCCTTTGGAAGAAGGGGCTAGTCACTCACAATGATTACAGAGAGGCTGTGAGTCTATGCAGGGCAGAAATCAGGAGGGCTAAAGCCCAGCTAGAAATTAATCTGGCTTCAGCTGTCAAGGATAACAAGAAATGTTTCTATAAGAATGTCAACAGCAAAAGAAAGAACAGGGAAAGCCTCCATCCCCTGATAGTCACAGGAGGAACCATGGTAACAAGTGATGAGGAGAAGGCTGAGGTTCTTAATGCCTTCTTTGCCTCAGTCTTTAATATTAACAAGACTAGTTGTACTGAGGGAATCCAGCCTCCTCAGCCAGAAGACAGAGACTGGCAGAACGACTCCCCCTGCAATCCAGGAGGAGACAATCAGTGACCTACTGGTGTCCCCCAGGGCTTGGTTTTGGGGCCACTCCTGTTTGACATCTTTACTGATGATCTAGACGAGGGGATCGAGTGCACCCTCAGTCAGTTTGCAGATGACCCCAAGTTGGGTGGGAGTGTTGATGTGCTCGAGGGTAGGGAGGCTCTGCAGAGAGACCTGGACAGGCTGGAGCCATGGGCTGAGGCCAACTGGAGGAGTTTCCATAAGGCCAAATGCCGGGGGCTGCCCTTGGGCCACAACAACCCCCAGCAGCTCTACAGGCTTGGGGAGGAGTGGCTGGAGAGCTGCCAGTCAGAGAGGGACCTGGGGGTGCTGATTGACAGCCAGCTGAACAGGAGCCAGCAGTGTGCCCAGGTGGCCAAGAAGGCCAACGGCATCCTGGCTTGTGTCAGCAATAGCGTGGCCAGCAGGGACAGGGAAGGGATCTTACCGCTGTACTCGGCACTGGTGAGGCCGCCCCTCGATTCCTGTGTTCAGTTTTGGGCCCTTCACTCCAAAAAGGACATTGAATGACTCGAGCGTGTCCAGAGAAGGGCAACGGAGCTGGTGCAGGGTCTGGAGCACAGGTCGTACGAGGAGCGGCTGAGGGAACTGGGGGTGTTTAGTCTGGAGAAGAGGAGGCTGAGGGGAGACCTCATCGTCCTCTACAGCTCCCTGAAAGGGGGTTGCAGGGAGCTGGGGATGAGTCTCTTTAATGCAGTTACAAGCAATAGGACAAGAAGTAATGGCCTCAAGTTTCACCAGGGAAGGTTTAGACTGGATATTAGGAAGCATTTCTTTACAGAACGAGTTGTTAGGTGTTGGAATGGGCTGCCCAGGGCAGTGGTGGAGTCTCCATCCCTGGAGGTGGAGTCGGGTTTGCATAGTGCTTAGGGATATGGTGTAGGTGAGAATGGTCAGTGTTAGGTTGATGTTTTTACTGTATGATCTACAAGGTCTTTTCCAGCCTTGATGATTCTCTGATTCTGTTTTCTAATATACATTACTGAATACATTATTGCATGGTTTTGTCAAAATGAATCGACAATCAAATTCTCATTTATCTAGAGAATCCTGTAAAGAGAATAATTTAAAAACTAAATAAATTGTGAGATATTTTACAAGAATGTATCCCTGTCTAACAGTATTATAAATACATCATTGTGGAATTTGGGCAAATATTTTTTTTTTCTTTTATTTGAGAACAAATATCCAATAAGATGGATTCTTTGCAATGGATTTTAAATGTCAGAATTAGAGTCTCATTTTTTGGTCTTCATTCCTCTAGTGACCCAGATATGTCATGTTGTGAGCATCTAAACACAAGGATGAGCTGTGGAGCTTCTAAGAAACAATTTTCTTTAAAGCTTCAGAATGAAAATGGTAGTAAGCAGTTTTTAGAACTGTCTATCATGACAAAACTAGATATATAGGAAAGAATATATACATAAAAAGTGGAAACTGAAGAAATAAAATCTATAAGAAAGAAAAGTTTAAATAGTATCTCTTGTTGAAGGAAAGCTGCCATTTTAAAAAGCAAGTTAAACTGGTTTATGCAACTGACAAAATAATTATAAAAATTATAGAACAAAGCTTAATCACTGCTCTTTGACTACCACATTGTCAATGCTCCTTCTCATGAATTAAAACTCCTATGTAGAATAACCTAATAATCATTTGTACCTAACATACTTTCCCTGAGTCTGCTACTGAGTCATGGAACATAAATTGAGAATATTGGATTTCATATTTTATCATAATTATTTGCTTAGGAGCAAGAGCTTCTCTTTTTAACCAGACCTTACACAATGTATATTGTATATAGAAGGTCCAAAAAAAATGTCTCTTATTTAGCAGAGTTAAAAAATTGGATGGAGAGGATGGAATGGAAACAGATACTTAATATGGTACACAGATCTCCATTAATTGCATAAACCTTTGTTATTCTTCTGTCCCAGTTCTGACTGTACTCAAAGGATTATATCTATAATACCATCACCCATATATATATAGAGATATTCAATTTAATTCGCATAGCAATGTCCAACACAAATTGATCCTTACCAATATAATAAATGTCTCTATGTATTCTTCCAGACTGCCTTTCTGCTTTGTATACATGTAGATAATTAATGAGGAAAGACTGAACTTCAGATGTCCCAAACAAAAGGTGAGTAAAAAAAAACTTTTTAAAAAATCTTAAATGCTTAATATACAAAAGGATCTGTGTTTTCTCTCTCTTGTCTCATTATCATGGTATATCATCTCAAGAAAAGACTGTCATATATGGTTCTCTTCCACCTCTGTGTAGATATGGCCTCATAATAATGTAGAACTAATTTTCAGTTTGACATATTGACTACAAACCCGTTAAAGATATGCCTCGGTAATATAATGAGACCAACAGCTATAACTTTCTATAAAAGAATCAGACAAAAGCTCATGTATTTTCTATAGTGATGTTATAAGGCATCATTTAAATTGTTGACAAGAGACTTTAAATAATGTTCATTAAATAATTTCCTCCAGATATCACTGGAATTTTAGATTATCCCAAATCAATTATTTTGTCCAGTCTCAATATACAGTTTTTCAGTGAGGCAGCTCCAATGGTTTTTAAAACTTTCACAGGTTTTCTTCAGCTCTCTGAGGGAAAATGCTTTCAACAGAATATTAGGTACTGCAAATGTAATCACAGCACAGAATAACCAAAATCCTTTATCTTTATAATTGAATTGCTTAACACTACATTTTCATTCTCATTGCATATCAGTGAAGCTTGCACTGAAAATACCTAATGTTATCCAGAGGTCAACATGTCATTCATACTAAATTATAATTAACTTTTATAAAATATTAATACCCAAAGCTAAGTGAGAGAAAAATATTTGTAGTCCATTTAGTGCTTTCAAAACATTAAGAATTTCTATGTACATAATAACTCTGTATCACTCAAGAGTTCACTTTGATTTCCAAGTAACAAGACCAGAAAAAAGTGTTGAAGACTTTCAGCTAACGTGTTAATTTTAAGCACACACATACAAACACATAGAAGTTTATACTTAGAAGAGAAAAAAGCAAAATTCCCAAAACCTTTCATTCACTTTAAAGAAGATCTCAAACTCTATTATGCTTCATCTAGCTTCCATATCCTTAACGTGTTTTTAATAGTACAAGTGTGGTGGGTTGACCCTGGCTGATGCCAGCTGCCCACCAAAGCCACTCTGTCACTCATGGTCCTCAAGAGGACAGGGGAGAGAAAATAAAACAAAAGGTTCCTGCATTAGATAAGGAGGGAGAGATCACTAATTATATTCACAGGCAAAGCAGTCTCGACTTGGGGAAATTAGTTAAATTTATCACCAATAAATCAGAGTAGGATAATGAGAAATGAAACCAAATCTTAAAAACACCTTCCTCCCACCCCTCCCTTCTCCCAGGCTCAACTTTACTCCCCATTTTCTCTACCTCCTCCACCTCAGCAGAGCAGGGGGTAAGGGGAATTGGGGTTGCAGTCAGTTCACCACTGGTTGTCTCTGCTGCTCCTGCCTCCTCAGGGGGCTGACATCTCACATTCTTTCCCTGCTCCAGCGTGGGGTCCCTCTCACTGGACACAGTCTTCCATGAAATTCTCCAGCATGAGTCCTTCTCACAGGCTACAATTCTTCACAAACTGCTCCAGCATGGATCTCTTCCACAGGGTGCAGTCCTTCAGGATCAGACTGCTCCAGTGTGGGTCCCCCACGGGGTCACAAGTCCTGCCAGCAAGCCTGCTCCAGTGTGGGCTCCTCTCCCCACAGGGCCACAGGTCCTCCCAGGAGCCTGCTCCAGCATGGGTTTCCCACAGAGTCACAGCCTCCTTGGGGCATCCACCTGCACTGGCGTGGGGTCCTCCATGGGATGCAGGTGAATATCTGCTCCACTGTGGACCTGGGCTTCAGGGCCACAGCCTGTCACACCATGATCTGCACCACAGGCTACAGGGGAATCTCTTTGTCAGTGCCTGGAGCATCTCCTCCCTCTTTTTCTTCACTGACCTTGGTGTCTGCAAAGTTCTTTCACATAATTAAACTTCTCTCTCCAGCTGCAGTTGTTGTTGTGCTGCAACTTTTCTCCTTTCTTAAATATGTTATCCCAGAGGTGCTACCACTATCGCTGCTTGGCTCAGCACTGGCCATTGGTGAGTCCATCTTGAAGCTGGCTGGCATTGGCTCTGTTGGACATAAGGGGAAGTTTCTGGCAGCTTCCCACAGAAGCCATCCCTGTTGTACTCCCACTCCAAAATCTTGTCATGCAAACACAGTACATTCCACTCCTTGCTTTTGTGAATCACATATTTAAGAATTATTGTTAAAATCCACATTCATCACACAATCTTCACAAAATTCATTCACATGAACAAAAATATGTTTCTGCTATGAGGTAAAATAAGTTAGTGTTGTGAGGTCACATTAGAAGTGAGAGAACAAGCATAGAGTCATAGAATCATAGAATGGTATGGGTTGGAAAAGACCTTAAAGGTCGTCTAGTTCTGACCCCCTGCCATGGGCAGGGACACCTTCCACTATACCAAGTTGCTCCAAGCACCACCCAACCTGGCCTTCACTGCTTCCAGGGAGGGGTCATCCACAGCTTCTCTGGACAACCTGTTCCAGTGTCTCACCACCCTCACAGTAAAGAATTTCCTCCTTATATGTAATCTAAACCTATTCTCTTTCAGTTCCCATTACGCCTTCTCCTACCACTACCCGCCCTGGTAAAGAGTGCCTCTCCATCTTTCTTGTAGGCCCCTTTTAGCTACTGGAAGGCTGCTATAAGGTGTCTTTGGAGCCTTCTCTTCTCCAGGCTGAACAACCCCAACTCTCTCAGCCTGTCCTCATAGGGGAGGTGCTCCATCCCTCTGATCATCTTCATGGTCTCCTCCGGACTCACTCTAACAGGTCCATGTCCTTCTTATGCTGGGGCCCTAGAGCTGAACACAGTACTGCAGGTGGGGTCTCACAAGAACAGAGTAGAAGGGGAGAATCACCTCCCTTGATCTGCTGGTCACACTTCTCTTGATGCAGCCCAGGATACGGTTGGTCTGGGCTGCAAGTGCACGTTGCTGGGCCATGTTGAGCTTCTCTTCAACCAACACCCCCAAGTACTTCCAACAACTAGTTCTTCCAGGCCCATAGTAATTCTGCATGAGACTAACTCAGGTGTCTGTGCAGTGTTCCTTGGTCAACAGCTTTGGAGAACAGGGGAAAATACTTGAATATCCTGAGACAGAAGCAAGCAAGTCTAGCCTCAATTGCCAGCTCACTATCAGCGCTTGTAGCAGAGCTGACAGGAAGTGAGAAGGAGGCAATAGGATCTCTGATGAAAGGGCAGGAGCTGTGCAGCCAGACTTCATGAATCATGGGATACAGCCTTTAAAAATGTTGGGAGTCACTGTGTGTAAGATTCAAATTAAAATGACAGCCCAAATGAAACATAGCCAGACAAATTACAGTAAACTGTAATTTTAGCATAAACTAATTACATAATACTGGGATTGCTTGAATGTAGGCTTTTTAGTGCATACAACATCTATCTAGGAAGGGAAATGCACTCCCCAAATTGTCTGAATAAAGTTGGATCCATTTACTGTAATTCCAAAAGTCATGGTTTGAGCCCAGAGGCAACTGAGCACCACGCATCCACTCACTCACCTTTCCCCCCACCAGCACTTGGAAGGAGAAATTAATCAAAAGGCTCAGGAATGGAGTTAAGGACAGAAGAGGGGGATAGATTACCTGCTATGATCACAGGCAAAAGACAGGCTCGTTAGAAGACGAAAAAGGACATCACTTTAATTCAAAACACTAACAACAATGACATTTAACAGAATGGGACAGTGAGAAAATGTTACCATATCTTAAAAAAAAAAAATCTTCCCCACCCCTCCCTTCTTCACAGGATCAGTTTTGCTGACAATATCTCTACCTCCTCCTCCAGTGGGGCAGGGGCAGGGGATGAGGTGTGCAGACAGTCCCCCACTTCTTCCTCCAAGGAAGGGGAAAGCACTCGTCTGCATTCTTCCCCCTGCTCCATGTGATGTCCCTCTTATGGGAGACAATCCTCCAGAAACTTTCTCCGTCATGAGTCCTCCCCATGGGATGCATTTTTCTTGAGATACTCTGGCATGAGTGACCTCCATGTGTTGCAGTCCTCCCTCCTTCTTATTCCCATTGGGTCCCAAGGATCCTCCATGGGCTGCAGGTGAATCTCTGCTCCTTCAGTGACCTCCATGTGTGGCATCTCACCACAGGATACAGTGGTGTCCTGGTTTCGACCAGGATGGAGTTAATGTTCATTGGAGTATTTCATACCATGTGATGTCATGCCCAAGTGGGCGGGTCACTCACTCCCTCTCGGCTTGTCTCTGGGGGTTTGCACACACGGTCTGCTTCTCAGTTGGTATTGTTGATGTGGAGGGGCGGTCTCTGCGTTCGGTAAGCCACTGTTGCGTTTTACCCATTTTCTTTTTGAACTCACTGTTGTTACTTTTGTTCTCTTGTTATATTTATCAAACTCTTTCTTTTTATTCAACCTACAAATTCTCTTCTTTTGTCCCTCCCCTATCTCACCAGAGGGGGGAGGGGGAGGTGAAGGGCCAGCCACTGGCTGCTGCCTGAGTTCAAACCTCAACAAGTGGGGGTCTCTGCTCTGGTGCACTTACCCTCTTTCCTCCTGCTTCCTTCTAATGACCTTGCTGTTCCCATAGGTCCCTCTCATAATGCCTCTTCACAAGTCTCCCCAGCCCCTCTCAGGTTTCCCTTCTTTGGAGGTTTGAACTCAGACAGAGGCTGGTGCATGTGATATACGGCATGTGATATATCCACTCAGTGCCATGTTCTTTGGCCCAGGAGTCTATGAGGTTGAAAATGTGTCTCATTATCTGACTCAATTCTTTCTGGCATGCCATGTTGCCATAAGACTTTCTCCTAAAGGCCTAAAATGGTGTTCTGGGCAGTGGCATGGGACATGGCATGAGTTTCCAACCAACCAGTAGCTGCTTCTACTATTGTAAGCATATAGTGTTTGCCCTGCCGGGTTTGTGGGAGCATGATATAATCAATGTCAGGCCTCCCCATATTTATTACTTTGACAATCATCCTCCATACCAAATGGGTTTTAACCATTTGGCTTGCTTGATTGTAGCACATGTCTCACATTCATGGATTACCTGTGCAATAACATCCATAGTTAAGTCCACCCCTCAGTCATGAGCCCCTCTATATGTTCCATCTCTTTCCGGATGATCTGAGGAGTCATGGGCCCAGCAAGCTAGAAATTGTTCACCCGTATGTTGCCCGTCCAAATCTACTTGAGACACCTTAATCTTGGCAGCCTGATCCACCTGTTGGTTGTTCTGATGTTCTTCAGTGGCCCGGCTCTTGGGTACATGAGTGTCTACATGGCATACTTTCACAACCAGATTCTCTACTCGAGCAGCAATATCTTGCCATAATTCAGCAGCCCAGATGGGTTTGCCTCTGTGCTGCCTGTTGCTCCGTTTTCACTGCTGTGACCACCCCCACAGCGCATTTGCCACCATCCATGAATCAGCAGAGAGATAGAGCACCGGCCACTTTTCTCACTCAGCGATATCCAAGGCCAACTGGACGGCTTTCACCTCTGCGAACTGACTCGATTCACCTTCTCCTTCAGCAGCTTCAGAAGCCTGTCATGTGGGGCTCCACACAGCTGCCTTCCAACTTCGATGTTTTCCCACAATGTGACAGGACCCGTTGGTAAACAGGGCATATCACTTCTTATCATCTGGTAGCTCAGTATATGTTGGGGCCTCTTCAGCACATGCTACCTCTTCCTCTGGTGCCATTCCAAAATCTTTGCTTTCTGGCCAATTTGTGATCACTTCCAATATTCCCGGACAGCCGGGGCTCCCTATTCGAGCCTGCTGTGTGATTAATGCGACCTATTTACTCCACGTGGCATCAGCTGCATGGTGTGTAGAGGGGACACTCCCTTTGAACATCCAGCCCAGCACTGGCAATCTGGGAGCCAGGAGGAGCTGTGCTTCCGTCCCGATCACCTCTGAAGCAGCTCATACGCTGCCAGTATCTCCTTTCAGTTGGAGTGTAGTGGTCTTCTGATCCTCTGTATCCCCGACTCCAAAACCCCAGGGGTCGACCCCGAGTCTCCCCTGGTGCTCTCTGCCAGAGACTCCAGGTAGGGCCATTCTTCCCAGCTGCAGTGTAGAGCACATTTTTAACATTTGTCCTGTCTGAACTGGCCCAAGAGCTACTGCATGAACTATTTCCTGCCTAATTTGTTCAAAAGCCTGTCGCTGCTCCTGGCCCCATACAAAATAATTCTTTTTCTGAATTACTTGATAAAGAGGGCTTACAATCTGACTGTAATTTGGAATGTGCAGTCTCCAGAAACCCACAACACCCAAGAAAGCTTGTGTTTCCTTTCTGTTAATTGGTGAGGACATAGCTATTATTTTATTAATCACCTCCATTGGAATCTGACGACATCCATCTTGCCATTTTACTCCTAAAAACGATCTCTTGTGCAGGCCCCTTGACTTTACTACGCTTTATGGCAAAACCAGTTCCCAGTAGGATTTGGATAATTTTCTCCCTTTTCTCAAAAACTTCTTCTGCTCTATTACCCCATATAATGATGTCATCAATGTATTGTAAATGTTCTGGGGCTTCACCTTGTTAGTCCAGTATGGATCAGTCCATGGCAAATGGTGGGGCTGTGCTTCCACCCCTGGGGCAGCCGATTCCAGGTGTATTGGACACCCCTCCAGGTAAAAGCAAACTGTGGCCTGCTCTCTGCTGCCAGAGGCATGGAGAAAAATGCATTGACAATATCAATTGTGGTGTACCACTTGGCCACCTTCGATTCTAGTTCATATTGTAGTTCCAATATGTCTGGCACAGCAGCACTCAGCGGTGGCGTGACTTCACTCAGGCCACGATAGTCCACTGTCAATCTCCACTCTCCATTAGACTTTCACACTGGCCATATTGGGCTGCTAAAGGGGGAGTGCATCTTACTGATGACTCCTTGGCTCTCTAGCTGACAATTCAGTTTATGGATAGGGGTTACAGCGTCTCGATTGGTGCAATATTGCCGTCGGTGTATGGTCATAGTGGCAGTTGGCATGCACTGTTCTTCAACCCTCAGCAATCCCACAACAGAAGGATTCTCTGAGAGACCAGGCAACACAGACAGCTGTTTATTTCCTTCTGTTTCCAAGGCAGCTATACAGAAAGCTCACCGATACCCTTTTGGATCCTTAAAATACCCTCTTCTGAGATAATCTATGCCAAGAATGCATGGAGCCTCTGGACCAGTCACAACGGGGTGTTTTTCCCACTCTTTTCCACTTAGGCTCACCTTGGCCTCCAATACAGTCAGCTGTTGAGACTCCCCTGTCACTCCTGAAATACAAATGGGTTTGGCCCCTTTAAAATTCGATGGCATTAGGGTGCATTGAGCACCAGTGTCCATTAGAGCTTTATGCTGCTATGGGGCAGGTGTGCCAGGCCATCGAATCCACAGAGTCTAGTAAACTCAGTTGTCCTTGTTGTCTGCCTGGCTTGAGGCAGGGCCCCTCTAATGTTGGTCATAATACTCACTAACGACAAATGGGTTAGTGCAGTGTGCACGGGTTTCAGCCTCATCTTGATTGCTGGAAACCAGAGCAGCATTTCTCCTGAAAGGATGATGTTCTGTACTTGTTCTTCCTTTCAGCTCACATACCTGCTTTTCTAGGAGGTAGGTAGGTTTTCCATCCCATTTCTTCATATCTTCTCCATGGTCGCACAGGCAATGCCACAGCTTCCCCCATGGTGTGTACCGGTTCTCTTGAGAGAAATGACTGCTCCTAATAGCCGAGATTCTGGTCCGTACAGGTGGGGAGTAGGAAATGTTCCCCCTAAGTTGCTGGACATCTTGAGATAATTGTTTCACAGCCACGACGATGGGGAAAGAGACACTTTCTTCGTATTTTCATAGTTGGCGAACCAGTTCATCCACTGTTGGTCCCTCTTCATCTGTCCAGTCCATTAGGGCTAAAGCATTGGCCTATGATGAGGGAGTGCTCCGTATAAAAGCCCTCCACATGGGCCAGGTGCATCGGACTTCATCTGGATCTGTGGGTAGCTGTGCATTATCTGGGTCATAGTAAACTACCTCCTGCACAGCTAGCTCCCTCAAACATTGAATGCCTCTTCCCATAGTGGTCCACTTACTTGGTTGACACGTCAAGTCGTCCTTGAAGGGATACCTCTCCCTCGCATTTGACAGAAGTCGCTTCCAGAGACTAAGATTTTGTGTCTCCTTTCCAATGGCTTTGTCAATGTCCCCTTCCTTAGACAGGGATCCCAGCTGCCTCGCCTCCCCACCCTCTAGTTCCATGCCACTGGCCCCGCTATCCCAGCACCGCATCATCCAGGTAGCGAGTTGCTCAGCTGGCTGGTGGCTGAAATATTTTCTTATGTCTCACAACTCACTCAAGGACAAGGATTGGGTGACTATCACTGGCTCCGCCTCCTCCTATTCTCATGATGGGCCTGGTTCATCATCACCCTGTACACTGCGAGGGGATTTTTTTGTGTATTTCTTTTTCTGTATGGGAGCAACTGACACTGCCGTGGGTTGGTTCTGTGGTTCAGCTGCAGCACCTGTCCCCGGGCTTGTAGTGGCTGCAGTTTCTGTTGCTTGGTTACTCTTAGATAGTAGCTTAACCATAAACAAAACCTGAACTGCATGGTATCATAAACTGGCATCACATAGTACCACAGAAACAAAACCTTAACCCACCTCTCACGGAAGGTGAGCAACAGCATGGA
The DNA here is from genome assembly GCF_965140245.1 of Athene noctua. Lineage (NCBI taxonomy): Eukaryota > Metazoa > Chordata > Aves > Strigiformes > Strigidae > Athene > Athene noctua. Next base: position 24,990,458 of record NC_134037.1, read on the forward strand.
AAACAGTATTGCAAATGAGGTGATAAGATCTTAAAGAGCCAAGCAATCCACATTTTACCTGTTTTTTGTTATCTCAAACAAAAAGAAAAAGCCTCTCGCCCCACATTGGACGCCAAAAGCTGTGGAGGTTTGAACTCAGCCAGCAGCCAGACGGCATGTGGCCAGACCTTCACCTCCCCTCCCCCCTCTGCTGAGATAGGGGAGGGACAAGGGAAGAGAATTTGTAAGTTGAATAACAAGAAAGAATTTACTAAATATAACAAGAGAACAAGAGTAACAACAGTGAATTCAAAAGAAAATGGGTAAAATGCAACAGTGGCTTACCAAACGCAGCGACCGCCCCCCACAGGAACAATACCAACCCACGAGGAGACTGCTGCTAGAGAGCACACCCCACCCTGGCCATGACATCACATGGTATGAAATACTCCAATGAAAATTAACCCCATCCTGGTCGAAATAAGGACACCTTCTTAAATACGTTATCACAGAGATGTAACCACCATTGCTACTTGTCTCGGCTTTGGCCAGAGGTGAATCCAACTTGAAGCTGAGGGAACTTTCAAAAAGCTTCTCACAGGGGGCTACCACTTTAGCCCCGTCCCCCACTACCAAAATCCACAAAACCCACGAGATTGTAATTTATTTTGGGAGGAGAACAATTTCTACTATTTTTATTGAAGCTGTATACATAGATACAAAAATCTTGTGGCCAGAAGTAGAGCAAGAAAGATGAAACAGGACAAAAAATATGTTCCTGTGTAATAATGAACTATCCATTTTTAATGAAAAATTCACCTGGGGTGGGGGTGAAGTGGGTGGAGGGGCACCACAAAGAATCCTCAAGGACATATCTCTTCTCTTTCATTTGGATCTCTGTAGAACTCTGAAAGTATGTTCACAAGAAATAATAAAAAATGGAATATAAAATTTTCTTGCTCATACAATTATTTCCAAGTTAGTTTCATTTAACTTTAAGTCAGGTGTCTCTGCATAGTACTCTGAAGCACCTTATTGCTAAGAAAGGGAGCCTCCTGTCTCCGGGTAGCAGGAGCTTGCTCCTCTAAGGCTGGGGACCTGGACTCTTATTCCAATCTTTCTCACCATTGATCTTTTAGACATTCAGTGAAATGTTTATCTTTTGAAACTTCTATTTGCAGCAAATGTCTATGTCAATGTTTATGAAAGGCCCTTACTTTGTTAATATGGAAGAAGTTAAGCTTACACTTTCAGTGCCGGCAATGCTGTATTTCAGTGTAAGATGTTCAGCACTGTTACTAAATTAGGTCTACAGACCAACCTCACTGTATTTATATGACCACATTCAGTCTCTATGTACAACCCAAAAAGTCCAGCTGGGGAAGGAAGGCATAAAACAGAGAAAAAAATCTAATTATATTTAATTTTAATATAATATTTCAGATTAAGTTTACATTCTCTGTCATAACAATGAAGAAAATAACTAATAGCTACACTACCTCAGGGTGTTTCTTCTCTGAGGTTTCGTGCTGTTAGTTTTAAGGACTGGAATAAGATTTAGAATTTAATAAACCCATTTACTGTATTACTGTCCCGATCCAATATCGGGGCAGATTCTTATAATATCCCAGGTGTGAAATTAAGACACAGATGAGGTCAGATACTGTACAATTGTTTTCAGCCTTTATTCCTATGATATGAGGTGATAGCAGTAGGACAGGGCGAAGCAGAAAAGATCAGAATAAATAAGCAAGTGGTCTAAATAGATTCAGCAAGATCAGTTACCACCACCATGAAACCAGCGACATCCCATTGGCTTGGTCAGGTGCAGGTGATGGGAAATTCACTGAGAGAAGAGCACACAGTCCTTTTATCATCCTAGTCCTCACTTTTTCTTGGAAGGGTCCACCTGTTTCCAAGGAACTCATTGTCATAATTGCTGCCCTGTGTTCCTCTGTGTGCACACGCTGATGTCTTTACGGTGGTTGTATCGAGGGGTCAACCTATGATGCTTCAGCCACCTAATGTCTTCCTCACCCTAACCTCCTCTTGATCTGGCTTTGCACTCAAGCACAGCTAGGTAGGCTCTATGAAGGGTGATGGGGCAAGTTTCTCTTTCAGCTTTGAGTGGATACTCTGGTTTTCATCAGGGATGTTTGTGTTTAAACTTAATGCTGTCTCCACTGCAGCCGTTTCAGATAAGCAAAGTCCAGGAAGTGGTATAGCAACGATGTTGAAACAGAATAAGCCTTTCTTCAGTGTCTTGCAATTACTTAAGTATTACTTTCATGAGCCCATAGCAATTGACCATATCTATATATATCAATTTTCATTCTCTTTTAGGTTCTGAAAAAAAATTAGAACAAGTACCAGAAACAACACTGAAAAAAACTTGTCCCAGTAAAGTTGGACTTCAGGTTTTTTTCCTTGCTGACTATATAAGTATTTCCCTCTAGTGGGTCTTTTTCCATGAGATGCTACAGCTGCATCATGTCTAACTAGAAATAATTACTGAGACAAGAAAATTGCACTGAAAAACTAGGTCAGAAATGAGTTGACTGTAAATATAGTCACACTTGGATTTCTACATACTGGTTATATAACTGAAATGTTTTGGGGAAGATTTGCAGAGAAAATGGAAAAAAATACTTTGGGCGGGGGCTGAAAATCCAGTTGTGGGAAAGATGAATATCTGCAATTTAGTCTTGTGTTTACCTACCAGAAACTTAACCTGCTGTTGGTGAGGGATATATTCAAGACCAAATTTGGCCTTCATAAATGATACATGTAAATGTCCTTCTAAGCACATGCACATGCATACACACAGAGAGCCAGGTAGAGAAGATCTTCTCAGAAGGGGAGGTTTGGATCACTTACAAGACTGTGGAAAGGAAAACAGCAGGGGTTATTCTCAAGGGGAGGGGAGAACTGGAATTTTTTCCAGAGCATAAGGGGAGAAGGGCAAAATTCTACATCTCCTGAAGTCTTAACTCATTTCTCTGTTCAGTATACAAGAGCATGCATGTTGTTTGAACCATATACTCTGAAACAGGTGCTCAGCTGCAGGACAAATAGACTCCTACAACAGGATTGTAGAAGATGGAACAAGGGCAATATATAATGCCTTCAGGAATTCATTGCTGTACTCATTTACAGTATGAATGATTTCCTGTGATGTTGGTCCTTTATTCTTTATCTACTGAAAATTAAGACTCACAAAATTTTGGTTTTTTAGGAATACGGCTACCCTCTGTTATTCACCCTGTTTCCCTCCACTTCCATTCATAAGGAAAAAGTGAAATGTCTCTCTGGAGATACTCACTCAGGGTGAGTTTTCACTCAGTTTCTCTTACACCAAAACCAGGGTACAAATTTGCTTGGGCACATAAACATACAGATGAAGACATATGTAAAATAAGCCAGTTAGTACAGTTACCTAATGTTAGAAAGCTTCTCAGCTTCAGTTAGTGGAATTTTATGCTGTATTGAGCATTGTGAAACATTCATTATTTCACATCCAAAAGTCACAAAAAGCTAACTTTTTGTAAATTTTAAACAAATTGCATAAATTACATAGTAAGAATGTGGTTTACACACTATTAGCTAGCAAACGAAATCTGACTATTAGTGTATAACAACTTGATAGTAAGAATGAAAGTATATCAGTGTTTAATGAGAAATTGCTGTTATAACTTCTTTTTAGTGATGCTCCTCACAGTTAAAAAACGAGGCACCAAGTACACTGCTAGGTGATGTATGAAGGGGCACAGTCTGATTGCAGTGGCCTCAGTTAAAGACTGGGTAATCAATTTCAAATCCCAATGGTTCAGGCAGGCATGATAAGTCTGGAATTGCTGTGCTCCAGTATTATATTACAACCTTTAAGGATAAAATCAAATGTAGTTTTGAAAACAGATTGTACATGCTTTGCAATACAAATAAAATAATGCACTTCTGATCTGACAGAAAAGCACATTTGAACTAAACAAACTGAGAATTGGACACATAGTGTACAAGTTTAACTTAGTATTTTTAATTTGCATGATAAATAATTCAGTGGCAAGAAAACCTCAGAATTTTAGAGCTGCCAATAATTAGAAAGCCATTTGGTCTCAATTTTGCAGTAAGACAAAGTTTTGTGCTGAATTTTCCTAGGATTTTTAAAAATATTATTTTAGAATCAGAGAAAATTAAACAACACAGGTCCATCTTTACGCAGCTTTGGTTATCACATTTATTGAGTATCTGATGCCTAGTAAACATTTTTTGTCTCAGTTTATTTAGGCATATGCTAGTAAATTTCATAACATAATACATTAATTAATACATTAATTTAATTAAGGGACCTGCAGCTGTAAAGAATTTAGTAAGTCATGCCATGCTAGTTTTGGCTGGGACAGCGTTAATTTTCTTCACAGTAACTAGTATGGGGCTGGGTTTTTGATTTGTGCTGAAAACAGTGTTGTTAACATAGGGATGTTTTTGCTACTGGTGAGCAGTGCTGACACAGCACCGAGGCCTTTTCTGCTTCTCACCTCACCCCACCAGCGAGTGGGCTGGGGGTGCATAAGGAGTTGGGAGGGGACACAGACGGGACAAGACGAGAGGGATGTCCCAGACCATATGACGTCATGCTCAGCATATAAAGCTGGGGGAAGGAGGAGGAAGTGTGGGATGTTTGGAGTGATGGCATTTGTTCTCCCAAGTAACTGTTACACATGATGGAGCTGTTCTTTCCTGGAGATGACTGAACACCTGCCTGCAGATGGGAAGTGGTGAATGAATTCCTTATTTTGCTTTGCTTCCATGTGTGGCTTTTGCTTTACCTATTGAACTGTCTTTATCTCAACACAGCATTTTTCTTACCTTTACCCTTCTGATTCTCTTCCCCATCCCACCATGGGGGAGAGATTGTGCAGCTGTGTGGTGTTTAGTTGCCAGCTGGGGTTAAACCATGACAGTTCATAAATACTTTTATGATGGAAGGCTTTGGTAAAAACAGAAGAGAAATGGAAAACTAATAGAGTATATATTTTGTATTAGAAGTAGCAGATATAACTTACAGGAGCCATAAAAAACCTCATGCTCTATACTTCATACTCTAGGAATGGTGTGAGTTATTTTTAATTGATGTATTAATATATGCAGCAGAACCCCTTGGAAATGGGTTAACATCTGTCACTCACTTTGTTTTATTTAGAGACTGGTCTTAAGCCAATCCTAAATATTTATGTCTTTCATAAGACCCATCAGTTTTAACTACTTCTTGCAGTGATTCATGAAATGCTTGCTTTCTGCTATTCTTTTAAAGAATAAAAAGATTTTGACTTACTGCTTGTTTACTCTGTGTCTTTCCTCAATATAATTCTTGTATGAATTACAGATAGGTAAAGCCACGAAAACATATTGCTGGGTTTAGTCCACTGTATTGAATAAATGGACACGTTACATTTGAGAAAGCAGAGGTGTAGTTGTGGTGTAAATTTCCAGGTTTGGCACTAGGAATAAGACTGTACAGGCAAGAAGAGAATCACATATTCATCTTTCTCACTGAACAGCAGGAAAGAAGTATGTCAGAGGAATAATACCAGTGGCTGCTTGAGAATTTAAAATTATATGTGGAAAAATGAAAACATGCAGAATGCTAATAACTTCGAAAATCTTGTTTAAAACAGTAAGAATATTAATTTTTCCAATCTAACCACTCCAACTGGGCTAGAGTTTTCTTAATAAGTCAGTTGTGAAAGTTTTAAGAACGAAATTTATAGCAGAAAACGAAAAAAGGAAGATTATGATCAAATATAATGACTCTATTTGAAGACATGTTTTAATGCATTTTACATTAAGATTTACAGTGCAATGCCACTTAAAAAATCCAGCAAAATGAATTGCTGCTGCCTGAAAACCCCTCCTCTCCCCCTGAAGTGCTAAGGCTTGGACAACAAGCCCAAGCCAGAGTTGACCTATAGATAAATCCTGTACATTTTATAGCTGCTAACCATTGTGCTAGTGGGTATTGTACTGAGTTATAACAAACCACTTATGCTGATGTAAAAAGTGTTAAAAGTATTAGAATACTGCAGCCTGAACAACAGGCCCCAAGCTGAAGCTGCTTAGTGTGTAGTCATTAATAAAGTATGTAAACTCGCTAGTGAGAGACGCAGATAAAATATAGTCGGTAGTGAGGAGAGAATGTATCCAACTTTCCTTTCTCAGCCTTCAAGTCTGAGAACCCAGGTATTTGGCTTTGTTAAAAACTCCCTTGGTCTCCCCCCCTGAGTCTTGGCCAGGCTTTGGGTGGAATCCAACAGGAGAATGGAACCAGAAATTTTCCGCTCAAAACAAAGGTGCCAGCTATTCTGGCTGGTCGATCTCTGGTATATAAGGCTGGACCCGCTCACAGCGACTCTGGCAGCCTCACCTGTGGGTGGACGCCCCGCGTAGGATTTCCCCCTTGCCGGGACAGGCTCTGCAAACCCTCGCTGTAACCGGGGCTGCCCAGCCACTGCGGGGCTGGGTGATGATAATCTATACAAGTGGTGATGTATTTTTCTTAATCTCCATTCTCCCTTTCATGTAGTAATGATTTAATGCATTACCCTGTTTTTTCCTGTTTGCTGCTTTAAGTACACTATTCTGCTTGTTCTTACTGCATGTTTTCTGTTATACACTGTTATCGCTAGTAAAATACGCCTGCTCTTTTCACTCTGGTGTCTGAGTTTAATTGGTATCCTTAATCAGCAGAACACCCCCTTCCCCTCAAATTCAAAGTAACTTGTTCTTGGATAAGTTTTGTAACATTCAGGAGATGCTGCATCAAATTCAGTTGAGACAAAAGACTAATTCAGTAAGCTATGCCTATTTTTTTTTTTTTTTTCATATTTGAAGTTGGACCTGAGTTTTGAGAAAAAGCAGTAGTTCATAATTTTCAGATCTGTAAGTACTGCTGTACCATAAGGAAAACTTAAAGAAGGAATATCTACAGAGGTAGTGTAATTAAATATGCTCTGATAAGTATTTCTGAAATGACATCTTTGGAATTGTAATGCTAATCACTGTAATAGTTTACTTTAGAACAATTTTGCTAAAGTGCCAAATCCCATATTTACCTAAACTTCTAGTTAAACTTTGAGGAATAACTAGAATGTACTACTTAATTATCACTGTGCTATTCTCCATCTTAGCTGTCCTACTTTAAAGCTTTAATATTTTCTTACAAAAATGAAGTTGACCCTTTTTAATAAGCTTCTTTTCAAAGATCAAATATATCTATAATATTTTCTCAGTTTCTCTGATTCTGCTACCTGTGCTTAAGTATGCATGAATATAAAATTCTGTTTATTTTAAATTTACTTTGACACTGAAAGAACCCCACTTTATCTCAAAACATTTAGAAAGCTTTACTTATTTATGTTTCTGCCAATATGTAGAGTCTTATTATTTCAGTATACAATATTTTCAGGCTGATCATGCCTTCCATTTAGATACGTTCTATCTAATGTGCAAATCCTTCTCTTCAGTTTGCTTAGAGGCAGAGAAAAAAAACAATAAAAGGATGCTCCTTTATCAGTTTCCTTAAACTCTGTCACAGAAAAGTAGCTATAAACTTAGATTTTTTTATGGTTTAGTTTATTCTTATTTTACATAGAGGTTATCAACTCCATCAACTTAATATACTTTAATTCATTTCAAGCTCTCTTTTGTAATGCACCAAATGATTCCTTCAACAATGAAAGCAAAGCATGGAGTAGGACATAGTGTACATGATAGTGCTACAGTCTCAACACACACTGTCAACTTCACTTGCAAAGTACCCTTCTTGTGGATCCTTTGGTGATGCTTTGGAGACAGTTTTCTAGGCTCCAGGCTTTACCAACGGTGGCCGCAGCACCATAAGTGCAGCTGGATCCTGAGGAAAGCAAAGCAGAGGTGGAAGACCTATGCTATGGGTGCCTCTTTTCTGGCATTTGCTGAAGTGTGGGTGAGGCAGATGAGCCAGAGTGTTTGTAAAAAACTGAAATGCAAAGTATTCTGGGATTGCTTTCATGTTGTGGAGTATTTCTGCTGATATGCAGGATGGATATGACTCATTTGCCCCAACAGACTCAAATCTTTCCCAGAATAGAGATTGACCTATCTGGTCCCAGAGATGCAGAGTACTTTCAGGTCACATTCTGAAAGATACAGTAATGTAGCCTTAAAGAATAAACAAGTAAAATATCCCAGATCTTGCAGATCTCCTCCTATGACTTCCCAAGATTTTTAACCTGCTTGATGTACAAAGCCATGTACAATAGTTGTGGTAGAGATTTTGAACGTCAGCTAGGAAATTTATTTTACAAGGCTTATTGATTTCTACAGACAAATCTCTTGAAATATCTTGGTCTCTACAAACATACTGGCTCTGGGACTTTCTGCCTTTAGATTTTAGTCCTATGCAATCTAAAAATCCTAGTCCTGCTTAGGGGAGGTTCTGCAGCAAAACACATTAGTTCAATTTGGAGTTAACAGATGTAATTTTAAATCCCTTAACTGAAATGAAACCATTCCTGATTCATACCAGTACAAATTAAATAAGACTCAGACTTGAAATAACGGAGTTACAGGAGACTATTATCCAGCAGAGAAGTAAGGAAGATAAAAAAACCCAGAAAAAGTCCAGCCATGTGAACTACATGGCAACTATGTGGAAAAATAACCTGCCACTGAGTCTAGATGGTATAGGTGGACAGACAAGCTTTCTTGTATGCTTATAAAGAGCATATTCTGTCCTCTCAAACTTGATCTGATCTATCAATTTCAAAAATTTTATGTCCTTACTCATTTTGAAAGTATTATTCACTATAGAAAGGTGCACAAAAATCCAGAGCATTATAAAGTTATAGCTTTAAAAAAAAATCCATCACTGTTTAACTCTTTCATGCTTTATTACTGTCCTGGTTCAGATAGGATAGGGTTAAGTTTCCCCAGCAGAGAGGGGGAAGGGATCTCCAGCCGGGTTATTCATACCATGCTGATGACAGGTCCAGCACAGCAGCTGGGGAACTTTTTCCTTTGTGGCTTTGGTGACGGGGAGCATAGCGAGCGAGCTGTCTGTAACCATTACGGTATTTCTCTGTATATCTTTTGTCTTGTTTACTGTTATTGCTGTTTATTGTTGTTATCATTGCTACTGTTGTTGTTCAGATTGCTTATTACACTGTTGTATTGAATTTCTTCTTATTTTAACCCGGGGTTTGTGCCCTACTTGTGTCCGAGGGTGGGGGAGGGACAACGGCAACGTGGTCTCCTGTCCTGGCAGGGCTTAAAACCATCACAATTACACAAAAACCTTCACAAATATTTTAATAATTATACATTAAATGAAATTAAATAATGGTAGTAGAGTGAAAAATTATATAGTAATAACAATTATAATACAGGGCCCTAACTATCATGTCCCACTTGTCTTTCACACTAACCTATAAGGAGGACTCTCTTAAAAGAAGGTAAAGACTTTATTTCACATATGACATAACTGTGGATTTCTACTTCTGTGTTTAAACTAATCTCAATGGAACATGAGGGTGTACAGCACCAAATATACCAGACATATAGATTTTCTGCAATTTCCCAGTATGCACTGACAAGGTTTGACTGAGGACAAAACTTCAGATGGCAGGGGGCAAGTGAAGAACTCTTCATGAAATGGAAAGAACTGAAAAAATGTGGGAATAATTATTTGCTTTTGCCATATTATTCATTAAAAAATACTTTAACTTCATCAGATCATCTGTGAATTAGGAATATTCTGTTACAAGAGAAGCCAAATGAGTTCCCCAAATACTGAATAAAATTATGTCGCTCTTAGCGAAATATTCCTCAATGGGTATAAGTAGTATTTCAGGAATTCAGCTTTGATCCACTAGCACAATACCTCTGAGGCTTTATATTGACCTTCAGAAGCACTGGAAACAGATTTATTTAAATACAGACGTACTGATTCATCATATAAAGAGTATTTCAAACTAAATACTATGGTATAGAAAAATAGCTTACAAACAAAGATCTTTTCTGTTGATCAGTAGATGGCAAGCTTGCTACACCCAATTTTCAGAAAGTGTTCTACTAGCATTTACAGTACAACTGTTATGTTGTATCATTATTTCTGATACCTATAAATTCATATTCTTTAATTTATTGAATAAATGATTTGTATATAAGATGCCCTATATAAATGATATATATTTTTAAATAACCTAAAGAAATAAATTATAATTAATATTGTGTTTCCTTAGTTTTATCTTAAATTACTACACACTTTAACTTTTTAAGGTTTTTATTTTTATTTGCAAAAATCCTTTATTAATGCTAGGGTATTCCTTAGTGTATGCATATTTTCTGTATTTTAGCATTTATCTTTCTGTCAGAAACTTTGCCCATAGCTCTTTATAGGGGTTGCAACACACAGCTAATAATCAGGATTATCTTTAATAGTTATGACTGTAAATCATAAAACAGCAATAAGTTTGGTTTACTATATATCTACAATTATTCCTTAATGTTCTGTGCATCTATTTAATCTTATGGCATACTAATCATATTTTTGTAGTCAGGGATTGTTAGGTAAAAGTAATGTGGCTAAAGGGAGAAAAGTATGTAAATATAGTAGATAATATGAATATAAGAGAGTGCAAGGACAATTAAATCCTTAAAGAAATGAATAAGCAGGACTAAGGGAGATGATAGGCAGACTAAGAAATCACAGATTTTAATTGTCTGGGGCCAAAATGCACACTGAGTTAGTTCTTCACATGTTTTTTCAGTAGTCAGTCTTGTCTTCTGTCTCGAATATTCCAGAATGAGCATGAGGAATTTGTATTGACTGTAAGTAATAGAAAATTTTCTCTAATATTAGCAGGGGGTTGTTGCAAGATTGACACTGATGTTCATTTACACAGCTTTAGGAACAGTGACATGTTGTTACCACCTGACCTTGGGACTTCATGTAGCTCTGCAGGAGGAAGCTAAACTGTGATTTTTTTAGGATTTGGGGTTTTTTTGTTTGTTTGGTGCATGTGTGTGTGTGTCTGTGTTTGATTGTGTTTGCTTTGTTTGTTTTTTTTAAAGGACAAATTTCAGTAAATATTTAACATTAAAAAAATTAAACACAATTGCTTTAAGATGATAAGACAATGCAGTAAAAAAATGTTGCTTGCAATAATAGTATATCTAACTCATAAAGGCTTCTCTCAAGTATGTATTATGTACAGGGGTAGAGAATGCAAAACAGTGCGGAAGCCGAGGGCTAAACATCTCAGTGACCATGGAAGGGACAGTAGGGTTTCTACTGTTTTTCTTATTAGGTCCTGCAAACCAATGGAAGTCCTCTTTTGGATTTAGTGCTAGGGATAACTGAGCCTAAAGGCAAGAGCAAATGATTCTGACTAACAAGCTTATTTTCAAGCAACAGACATGCTTCACAAAAGTTTTTTAAAACCAAGACAGATACTTGTTTGCACTGAAAATATGGGAGGAATTTTCATATATTGTGTTGATTTTTTGGCTGAACTAATCTGAAGCTGTTAACTATATTGTTACAAAAGTGATTGCATTCTTAATCTTTCACTACAAGGTGCCTCTTCTAGCCCATCTTTCATTGATAAGGCAATCTGAGACCATGGAATCTCCTTTTTTTTTTTTTTTTTTAATAGGTACATCATCGAAGAGATGAACATTAACCACACATCTAATCTACGTGCCCAACACAGAAAAATACTTTTCATTATAGTTTGAAATACATTATTGTAGTATTAAAACCACAATTAACTGGAAAACAGTAAAGTACAATGAAAACAGAATATACTTCCACACATGCAAACAAGTTTGAAATTCCATAAGGTTTGAACACAAAAGAGAGTTCACAATAAACCCCCCCAAGTTATAGTTTGTTAAGAAGACAGTGTCAAGAAGGCCACAGTATGTCTGAATTCTTTTTGGGTTTTTTGTTTGGTGTTTTGGTTTGTTTTTTTGGGTTTTTTTAAGTGTGTTTTTTTCCAGTGTTGCATAAAATAAACCTCCATGGTATTGCAACTGTACTATAGCAGTAATCAGTATATCAGAGAGAAATTGTCCCTTCTACTGCAGAGATGGAAATAAAACAATAGCCTCTGTGACCTGTTGGGATTCTAGAGGGCTTTCTGCAAGAGAATGGACATGTGAGCAATCCTGCGTGAGAACAAGACTGACAAGAGCCTCAGCCAAGCAAGAATGAGATAAGGATGTGACCCTGAATGAGGGGGGAGAAACTCAACGAGACAAACAACCCCCGGAAGGGGTTGGGACGGAAGAGGAAGTTCCACAAGGCAGGAAGCCTGGCAAGGGTGACGTGGCACCTTTTATCCAATCATAAGAAGGTTTAAAGCGCGGGCTAAGTTAACTGTCCAATCTTGAGGACTTGTACTGCATGTTACTCACGTGTGCGGGAGAACATTACAAATGGGCATTGCTTGATCCCATTGGTCGTGTGCGTGCTCAGCTCTCCCACAAGTGACCTTTTGTGGGCCTTTCTTGTTACTTTCTAGCTACTGTTCTCCACTTTAACAGATATTTATTGTGCCTTTATTTTACATAAACCAAATACAAACAGAAGTTTAAAGACTTTGGTTTCCTATCAACATATACTCCATAGTATGCAATCTAGAAAGCTAATGATTAACGATAATCTATTTTATATATTTTTTTTCCTTATGAAGTGCAAACATTTAAAAGTGAAAACACATACCTGATATATAAATAATTTGCAAAAACTACAAATATTTTCTGTCAAAGCCTTCCACTAAACATAAACAACATTTCATATAAAGTTCATAAAGATCATGGTAACATTTTGAAAAATTAAATCCTCAACAAACAACTGATACTTTCTTAGAACATATTATATAAAATAAGCAAATTTGTTCACATACACATGCAAACACATACAGCTTCTAAGATTAAAATTTTAGATGTTTATGTAGTTTTATCTGTGCCCTACTATATGTAAGGTCCACTGGGGGCAAATTGCTGATTATATTTTTTTGCCTCCAGTAATTTCTGTGAAGTTTCAGAGTTCTTCTGACCCGTGCTAATAAATGAAAGTTATATCGTATAGCAAAATTAAACAAGACTAGGAAATGTTTCATAAGGTAAATTTAGAAAAAAATAGTAATTTTCAGATATATTTTTAAATTTTAGTTGCTATAGTAACAACACATCTTTTCTCTGCTGTACATTTCTTTACTGTATACTCAGAGTTCTATGTGACAAAACAACAATTTTACAGTCTACAATTTAGTCTCAAGAAAAAGATTTTCCCCCTCTGGGAGAACATGATTAGACTAGAGCTTACAGAGCTTCTAAAAGTTTGGGGTCTGTCAGCATTTCTGACTTAATTTCAGGGGTTTATGACCTACTTATAAAACTTCTTTATAGAAGGAAGCTTAACACAGTCGTCTCATTCTGGAAACATTCTTTAGTGGTTTTAATCAAAACTTTTAAAATCCATTTCACAGCTTAATTTATAGGCAAATTAAAACCAGTAGAGTAGTGACTTCTGATATCAGTTGTGCTAGCTCATAACCTCATTTTTTTTGTGTGTGTGAATGAGATAAAAAACTGAGGGAGTGAACAAGCAGCGCAGCATCAGTAAAATGGAGGAACTGATGTAAAACTGAAAAAAAAAAATTAATAACTGGTAAAAACTGAATAACTTCCTCTTCATGTACATATTATAACACACCTGCCTATTCGAGTAATAATGTCAACAGTACATACTAATAGGTATAATACATATTAAGCTGTAAGAGTTTGATTTATTTTAAAAGCAAATCAGACTTTTAATTGCTTCACAAGTAACTAGGCTCTTGATTCCCTTTCAAAATATTAGGGGTTTAGCGTTAAAATATGTATCTATATGAGTATTTGGACTGAAATGCATATAAACACTTGAAAATACATGCAAATGTTTAGAATTGCTACTGACACTTATGACAACCTGTGATCTCATCTGGTTTGGTGCTTCTGAAATTTTAACCAAATGTCTGCATCATTAAGGGTACAGATCGTCTCGGAATCCATCCTAACAGGTCAACCAATAGTACACAATTGGATGTCTGAAAGATTTTAGCAGGAATAAATTGTTTAAATCCTGGAGATCAAGACAGATAAACCATGCTCTGGGAGCTTTCCAAAGCTAACATGGTATTTTCAGGTTTGAAGCAGGGTGTTCTTGCAGGATCGACTTTGGAAGCCGCCCAACATTATGGGTAGAGGTGATGAATTTCCTAAAGTAGTAAAAGTTATCTAGCTACTATGTAAGCATATCTTAGGTTCTTAAATCACTTCTAAGCTCTGGAAAATATATTATTCATTCCCAATTCTTATTTTCTTTATAAATTGAAAGGGTGTGCTTTCATAAACAGACTTACTCTCATGGTTAATTTTTAAATTTAAGAATGATCTCATTAAAAGATTAAGTGTTTCTGAAGAAAACCTCAGGGCCTACAAACAGTCAGCTCATATAACATAGGCTTCCTACTACAGACTCTTCTTTACCAACAGTGAGAATTCAAAAGGGAGAATGACTTCTTTTTCTTAGCCTGTTTTACACAATATCTGGGTATTAGGGAAAATCTTTTTCTATACACAGTTAAATCCAAAGCAATTTCTGGTTGACAAGACTACACAAACTAAATATGTTACCCTACTTCTATAAGCTGAAAGTAGATTATCTCTACCTCTAAAACCTGGGCTACAGAGAGTGTTTTGTCCTGATTTTTTATCAGAAAACAAAAGGAGTCTGAATAATACAGCATCTCAAGTGATTACCACTTTTGAGTAGATATTTAATCACACATATTGAGGGATCATACCCCTCAAGAATGGCAAAGTCTGACAGGAAAAGAAGTTGTGACATTACTCAGAGATGGCAGCACAAGATCAATCAGGAGCACGTATCTTCACAGCTGCACATTGGATAACTTGGTGACTCCTTTACCTGGATAATGGCTCCTAGACACATGCACAAATAGTAAGTTGTGCTCAGATGTGTTTAGCATATGCATAGGAAAAAAAAATCATTAAAATCCAGTAAATTGAAATTTTTGCAGCAGGAATTATTCTGTGTGACATTCCTGCTATTTCTCTCATCAAAATGTTCTGTTTTCAATGAGGTTTTAGAGTTCACATTTCAGTGAAGTGAAAGGGACATAGGAGATATGAGTTTCCTGCTTTGTTACTGTTGTTTGAAAAGGAGGCTATTCATTAGTGCTTTACTAATGGTTGTGATGGCTGTGTCTTTACAGTGGAAAAGGTCATCCTATTAGAAAAACAGCAGGCACAGCATTTTCTGAACAGCATCACACGCAGCCAAATCCACCATCACAGGACTCACCACGTTTTTTCCAGCTGCTATTTTCTTATTTTTTTAATGAAATCCTGACTTTTTTACATTATTGCGTTAGAAGTTCCAACCAGAGATTTACAAACTCTACAACCTTGTTCTTGTTGAGAGCCCCTGATCAGATCTGTAGAGGAAACATACAAGAATTTCACTATAATAAAACATTGATCTGAGTGCTGATGGATACTATCATCTGCTTAAGATGATTTTTAATGGATGCAAGTTCTGCTTGGTTAGCAGTTTCAAGCATCCTTGTGCTGCTTTAATATGCTGAGGAAGAGCTGGGATCAAGTCACAGTAATTTGCCTTGAGCTTGATGAAAGGACTGCAGAGACATAACTTCATCTGATACAGCTCAGGAACACTCTGAGACCCAAACACTCTCACAGGAGAGAGGAGAGCATAGACCTACTTCCTCTCTATCTTCATGAACAATATAAGTTGCATTCTTCTTAGCCCTACTCCTGTCTGAAGGCCACCACAAGCTAGTTCTTGGAAAGCACCATAATATACATAGAATATCAGCAATTAAATGGTGTTTAAGTTATGTGGAAATATGAAATCTTCTTGATTCAATGTTTCTCTTTATTCTCACTTTACAGATTTTAACCACTAGCCAGTCACAGAAAATCAAAGACAGAAAGGAAAATATTTTTCATCATTCCTATAAGACAGCTTGATTATTGACTGTTCTCTTAAGGCAGTGTTTTGGTCTGGAATGTGACTGTAAAACTAACACCTTGGTGTTCTCTGTTAGTGACTTCAGTTTTTCAGCATCACATTTGCTCAGTTTTCCTTTTTCTTCTCTTACCCTCCCCCCCCGCAAATTCCAGTTTCAAGAACTAAATTGCCCTTATGCTTCTAGAGACAATTTAAGGTTTTACCTGGTCAAAGATAACACCAGCAGTAGAAATTTTACAGTACAAAGGGTAGCCTTGATTACAGTAGGGCAGTCTCAATGGAGGTTGATATCAATGTCTGGGCTGCATAAATGCACATGAGGTCACCATTTAGCCTGGAGGATCTCAAACCCTAGTGTGACACTCCAGTAGCATAAATCAGAAATCATCAAATAATATTGCGCTGTTAGAAAACTTCAGTAAGGAGAGATTCCGGTCTTGTATGCCTGACATGTGGCATGAGAAGAAAAGAACCTGACCTCAGGCTATTTTTCTGAAATGAAAGTTAGGAAAAAAGAAGCCTGCTTTCATAGGGGAAAAAAACAATCATAATAAATTGTAAATCCAAGCAATGACATCCAGCATCTTTTATGAATAAAACACTTAACCTTTGAAGTCACGCTCAGGGAATGTCTGTTTCACTCACCTCAAATGACCTTCCTTCACTCATCTGGTACCTTGCAGGCTGCAACACAGTCATCTTTATTATAATTTTTATTCTTCAGGGAGAGACTCTGTCATATCTATTAGTGGGGAATAGATAGTGTTAATGAGGTGTACAGGAAAAGAAATAAAGAATGTGAAATTGTGGACTTGTTCCAGGCAGATTTCTTGTAAGTGAGGCTATCTGTAGCATAAAAAGTCTTGAAGTCCTGCAGAGGAAAAGAGCTATGAGATGGGCAAAGTATTAGTCTAGGAATTTTGTGCTCAGCAAAACTGGGTTTTTGAAGGACCATGGTGACATGCTTTAAATAGCACAAATCTAGTCCAATGCTGGTGGACTTTTTGTCTTTTAAAAAGCCCCTATAACTGGTTTGAAACAAACTTGTAGAGAAAGCAAAACCTCTAGACTTGTGCAGATCCACCATAGTTAACATTTCCTCATGTTGTTTATTAAGAATACTTTGATGAGAGGTTTAAATGCATGTTTGATACGTTCATACTGTGAGGAATTTTTAGTACTGAAAAATAGCATCGAAGATCCTTACAAAAAAGATCTTAATTCCGTCAAACATGTCTAAACCAGTGTGCCTTAATGGTAGGTGCACTGCACAAGTGCTTGGTGAAAAAGGCCCTGTAGCTAGCCCTGATATCACTTCATGACGAGACAGTGACTTTTTCTTTCTGTGCTCCACAATCCAATGAAAATTCTTATGCTGTTGAGACCACAACATGGTGACAGACGAATTATGATCTGATCCATTTTATTATCAAAGAATCATATATAATGAGGAAAATGATAAATTCTGGAGTCTGTCACAGTTTGCAGATGGTCCAGATTCACCTATCAGATGATGATCCAGACAGCTGCAGAAAATGATTCTCTATCATTATGGAGGAAGAAATTATACAGAAATATTTTTTGTCAGTAGCAAGACATTTATATGTACAGGAGTCACTCTGAAGATATAACTATACCCCAGATGTTTCATCTTTCACCATTATTCTGTCTTCTTCTCAAGCGATTTGATTTCCTGTGATACTTCATTGATCTGTCTAAATAAACATTCCAGTCTCTACAAGAGCTGGAAAAGAGTTTGCTTTCCTCCGATACAAATAGACCTTTTGAGGTAGAAAACAAACTTAGTTTATTTCTAACAAAGGCTAGAGGACTTGAGTTTAAAAATCCCATTGTCTTCAATGGTCCCTCTTTTGTGAAGATCAGACTTCAGTCTCTTACCTTGGATTGTATTTGCTACATTGTGGGTGTTACATGATCGTTTGTTGTAGTACTCATGACTAAGGGAGTCAGAGATTTGTTCTAAGTCTTCCCTTCTCCCAGTACTGCCTTGTGTGTTGTTCAGTACTTCTTAAGTGGGCAACATATAGGCAGACCTTTGAATATAGGACTTCCCTTACCACTGGCTAGCACAATGAGATATCTTTTATTTCTTGTTTGTTGTATCTTAATTTTTAATTCTTGCCTATACTAGAGCCCCTCTAAAACAAGAAGTGTAAAGCAGCTATATGCCTCGAAGTTTTTTAGTCTTAAGAGTAGAGAAGAGCTTCTCAACCTTTCCTTCTCCACAGACCCCCTTTAAGTACCTTTTGTGGCCATGGACCTCCAAGACTTATTCAAGATTTAAAGCACTAGACTGCATCAAATATTTATTTCAATTTTCTCATGCAGCATTTTCAAATTTGGAGAGAAGGGGGAAATAAGTTAATCTATTATTGTACACACTCCTATTATATCTTTATTGCAATGATTCTATAAGAATTTAAAATAATAATATCGACATTCTTCTTGTTCACATGGCCCATTTTATGGTATTTTATCGTGCTAATTTCAAATTTGATGCCAGTTTTTACATTAAAATTCGATTAAATGTTCTTACAATTCTTCTCACCTCCCCTGTTGTTTGTCTGCATTCAGTCACTATATATTTTTGTTTACGGGTCCAGAGCCACCACTTGGAGGAACAGACTTCAGCCCCATTGTGGCCCTAAAGAGGGCCACTGGGTTAAAAAAATGTTTTTAAGAGAAAAACTGTCTAGTTAAAGTGGGTCCCATCAGTCATTCTAGCACCGAATATACTAGTGTGTCAGGGCAGGTGGGGGTGAGGGGGGCTTGAGTATGAGAGGAGCACTGAGGGGAAGGGGCTGTGGGAAAAGGAGGCACAGTGCTTGACGTGGGCCAGACTATGGGTTTCCAGGCTGGACATTCCACAACCCTGCTTTAAGCCTTTGTGGACCCTCCAGGGGCCTGCAGACCACAGGTTGAGAACCATTGGAGTAGAGAACTCTTGCAAAATAGAAGCAGAAGGTATACAGCACCTCACACTAATCTGGTCACATAATTCACTGTTCTGTTTTCAAAGTGTTTACCCAATAACTCTCTGCTATTCAAAAGATTGGTTCCAACTTCCCCAGAAGCAGTTTCATTAATATATATATATATATATATATATATATATATATTATTCTCAGTGAAAGGAAACACAGTCATGGTGGTTTTACTGCATATATTCTATTTAAGACTGACCATCCTTAATGGATCAGTCCTACAGAACTTAGACTGAAGCTGGATTATTCTCTTCCAATTCTGAACCATCATAGAGCACTGGTACAGTTTAGACATTGAGCTGATCATACTATCCTGAATTTAAGGTCTTTATAACTATCATTTACAGTGCAGGGAAGTTATGATCTAAAATAAAAGTATCAAATGAATTTTGGTTTTGTTATTTTGAAGTCTCAGAGGTAGAGCATCTTTTCTCCTTGACTACTGAAACAACAATATGTTTTCTTCCACCTAAGTCTAGACTGATTCAGAATCTAGGCAATCAATTTTATTCCATTCATTTAAAATGTTATGCTCATCTAAAAGGTAGGCATAGAGTAATGGCTTGAATTAATAAACTCCTGAAGGCTAAATTCCACATTTTACCACTATGTAATGAATAAATATAATAATCTGTATTATTCTTTAATGAAATTTGTGTACCTGAAGAAAAAACAGTTGAAGAAACTGATATTAATCCTACTAGAATAAGTCTAACATTAAGTATACAAATTTCAGAGTGCTCAAAGAATACAATTTAAACAGTAACATTTCTAAATATTTAAACAAAAAAAGTCTAAACTCAAAACTTTTGTTTGTTTCTAAATAGAGGAAGGTTGAAGGAAATGAGAAAAAGTATCAAAAAATTGCTTATAAAAATCAGGAGAATAGAATACCTCATTCTGTATCACACTGATTTCTTACTCTTTCTGAATAGAATATAGCAACAAGATACTTGTTAGAGCTTACTACCATTTAGCAAAGCATGTCCCTTAACAAAATGAAAATAATGTATAAAATACGAGACTAATTTTCAGTTATTGGTTTGGGGGAGGGAAGAGAGAGTAATGTGATGGTACCATAAACCACATTTCATAGTGCAGTTCAAACAGATTATTATTAAATAATGGTGATTTATTACAAAACAAAAGTTCACTTGACTACTGCATACAATGAGGGGCTAATATGTCACTATATGCAGAACTAGACATACAGTTAGACATACAGTTAAAGCCATAGCACTTAATAAGATGTCAGAAGCTTAGTCTCAGATCTTTAGGGAAAAATTTTCTATTCCTCTCTATAAACATGAGTTGGTGTCCTATTTTTGCTAGTTTCCTCATAGCACTTTATCTTAATCCATATTAACCCAGTATATATCTGTGATGTGAGAGCAATGTAGCAGTATTGTAATTAGCTGTAGTAATTAAAATTCAGCATTTCACAGAAATGGTTGATCATGTTTTACATACTATATATTTTATTGTCTCCTTGTTATTTCAGTCAGCTATTTGACATACACTAAATTTCCCTGCAAAAGCATTTTCTTTGCAGATTGAAAGATAGGTTTTATAAAAAGCTGTCAATACTAAAAGCTCAGTAGATGTAGGCAACCGCTAATTGCATAATACAGTGCTGCAAAGCTAGTTAATTTTCTTAATGAATGCCATAAAGTAGGTTTCAAAAGGATCAAAACAGGAAATCATGCTGAGTGACCCATATTTGGAAATCACTTCTGAGACAGAGAGGAAATGTATGTACAGACACGATATCTGAGTCTTCAAATGCTGATGGACACCCCCAGCTTTCTACAAGTCAGAATTTCCAGTGGGAGAGAAAGAGAAGATCCACTGGTGGGAGAAGTTCTGGCTGGGTTGATCCATGTAAAGTGTGGTGACAGCAGAGTAGTGCACCCTCCTCAAGGTAGTTTTGAGGCATCTGTGAAAGGATAAATATTTATACCCCAATACGTCCGTTACTTACAGCCTTAGGGGGCTGAAATAGGGCCCTGGGCTGTGGGTGGGTTGGGGGAGACCCCAAAGGGGCTGGAAACAGACATTCATGTTCATTACTGTCCTCAGGAACCTGACAGCATACATTCTGAGCCCTCCACCTCTTTCATTAGCTATCTTTAAAGATCAAGGCTGCCATTTTCATCAGAATGATAATTTAAAAACCAAATAGCAAGAGGGAGTTTCAGCTGCTGAGTTCCTGTTTATCACAATTAGAGTGCTGCAGTTCCCTTGTTCAATGCATGGGGAACTTGACTGCCTAGCTCTGTATATAATCCCTGGAGCCAGAGAGGGAACTAAGACATCTGCAATTCAAATATAACAATGTCCCTTTTGGATCTGGTGATTTTGGCAAAAGGACATAAATCTTTTAACTATTATAGAAATGTTTCTGCAGTTTATATACTTAACAATTGGCCTTGGGATATGATATACAGATATATTTGTGTGTGTGTGTGTGTAAGGAAATAGTTATTAAAATTTAATCTAATACAAAGGAACCATTTATTCAATGGCCTATCTGTGTGATTTTTGTATGTTATATATGTTATTTTTCTATGTTACTTATGTATGGATTTGTATAAATATGTTATATATATTTTTATTCTAAGGAGAATAATTTCTTATTCAGTCATATCATACATGTGCCTTTTCATAGCAGTTATTGACAATATATGTTCATGAAATACAAGATATCCCTATTGTATTTGTATTGAAAATAATCTACAAATAAACTGGCACAGAGTTTAAAACACTCTTAACAGAGTATTATAATGTGTATTATGTCAAAATACTGGGATTTCTTGTTTAAGTTAAACATTAACATATAAATTAGTGCAATAAATAGAGCAAAATTATAAATTGAAAGCAAAATGCTTTTGATTGCCTTCTGATTATTCCCACATATGCCTTTTATCCCCCAGCATAATTAATGTGTAGGTTTTTACTCCACTTCTGTATTGCTCTTGGGCTAGTCTCTTTGGAATCCAAAATGACTAGAAGCGGAGGGAAGCTGGTGGCTATGGTCAAGGTTCATCAGCAAGTCATATATCTTCATTGAGCTGTTGAAATGCATACAATAGTAAATGAAGTTGCATGTCAAATATAAACTTTGCCTTTTATGTACCTACCAATAATGGAAGAAAAAATCATCAGCCAAATCGTAGGATTTACCTTTTGAGCCAAGACAAATGTAATTATTCATCTAGAAAACAAAAAATGCTTCACAAATTATACTTTGGGGATAATTCATTGAAATCACTGAATGTAAGGATTGTTTTTTTCTTATTAACATTATTGTTAATACTAAAATCAAAATAGTAGCTATTTTGTATGGATTATATATAACTTTAGGAAAATCACACCTACAATGTAAGCATGCTTGAGTCTTTTTGCACTTGGTAGCCTTATATGTTTTATTTTATAACCTAAGAGAACACTGACAGTAACCTTCTAAGAAGGTTCAAAGGTGAGCTAAGTATCATTCAATATAATTTGTTTAACATACCAGAATTACACAAATATTTTAGCCTAATAAAAGTTTAGTGTCATTGTACAATACGTTTTATCACAACACACATTTAACATTTCATTTCTGTGATGAAAAATTGAATGACTATGACTCTAGTGGCCAACAGATCTGCTGAAAACACATTTACAAAAAGAAATTAAAGTGGTCTTGCTAGGATATTTCATTAAATACTACCTAATTACCCAAGTGTTTTCTTTTCTTTTGAATATCAGCTATTTCATTTTTCTAATATAATTAAAGATGATTCAGAATGTAGTAAAAGGGGAATTTTCTGAGACAAAGTAAAATCTGGTGAAACTGCAATGAATTAAATATTTAGGTATGAATTTAGATTAATAGATTGACTGGATAAAGCAACTGAAGCAAAAATTCTCCCAAAATATCAATATGCCATACAGATAGAGGAGATAGCTAGTATTTCTGTTCTTGAAACCCAGGTACTTCACAGTAAGACACAAGGAAACTGCAGCAGAGATGAGGGAACATCTTTCCCATTAACTTTTCCCCTATTCCTCCTCATTGATAAGAGGTCTCCATGCTTATTTTCTATCAAAAAACATGAAGTTTACTATCTCTTTTAGATGGCTATTAGTAGTGACTGTAATCCCTGAAAATAGCCACCTTTCTCAGATTCTTGCATGTTTAAATTCTGTGGATTTTAAGTGCCATCATAGCCTCTGTCAATAACCACCTTTGATCTACTATTGTGTTATTTTTTTTTAAAAAAAAAAGATGTGACCCAAGCATGGGTCAGCATACTGCAGGTCATGGTAGTTGTAGTTGAATCCTTATCTTCATAAAGACAAATGCATCATGTTCCCTGAAGTGTTCTTTAGTCTTTTATATAGAACCCTTATATGCGTACATCTTTTATTCCATCCTGGTTACTGTCATTTTAAAATCAAAAACCTTGCCAGTAAACTTTCTACTTCTTTCAGACACAGCTTTTTCAAGACTTTTTTCACCACTGACCTCAAAATTATGGCATCAGAATTGTGACACATGAATGTTTCATATTCTTAAGTCACTACCACAGCAAAGGCTCTTTTACATATTCTTCAGTACTTAATTATGACAATCTGAGATATTCCTTGTGCTTTTTGAGCTCTTATTTATGAAGGTTTACTGTTACTGTAAATAAATTGTAAATAATGAAAGGAAAGGTACTTCTGAAGTTATTTAAATGACACTATTATGTGAGGGCATGGAAAACTCCCAACAAATGGGTTATATGGAAATTGCAAAGTCATGTGTGCTAGAATGAGTAGCAATCTTTTTTTGCAAATGGGTGGCCTGCAGCAGCTGTACTATTAGGGAAGTGGAGAACAGTTATATAATCAAGTAAGTTTCAACCGAATATATCTCAAGGAGTTCACAACTAAATGACACAAAAAATAGCAGAAGTCAGCTGTAGGGAACTGATGAGATTGTATTAGAATTCAAGTGGGTTCTGAAGACTCTTTTCCATTTGCCTTTCACATTTTTTACATTTTGCTTGAATATTTGTGTATGTGATCTCATATACAAAAACCCAGGAGCTCTCTATATCAATGGCAAGCTACAGTGCATGGAGCTCTGCCTGGAGACAGATGAGGAGCCCACAGAGAGTTTATGGGTCAGCATTAAAGTAAGGGTAGGGACAAGTGACATTATAGTGGATGTCTGTTACAGGCCACCTAACCAGGAAGACCAAGCGGATGAGGTCCTCTATAGACAGAGAGGAGCAGCCTCACGTTCACTAGCCCTGGTCCTCATAGGGGACTTCAGGTACCCCAGTATCTGTAGGAGGGACAACACAACAGGGCATAAGAAATCCAGAAGGATCCTGGAATGCACTGATGATAACTTCCTTATCTAAGTGACAGAGGAGTCAACAAGGAGAGGTGCTATGCTGGACCTGGTTCTCACCAACAAGGAGGGGATGGTGGGGAACATCGAGCTCAAGGGAAGCCTTAGCAACAGTGACCATGAAATGGTCAAGTTCAAGATGCTTAGGGCAGTGAGGAAGGTACATATCAAGCTCACTACCCTGGACATCAGGAGAGCAGACTTTTGGCTCTTCAGGAGTCTGCTTGGTAGAGTAGCATGGGATAAAGGCCTGGAGGGAAGAGGGGCCCGAGAAAGCTGGTTAATATCCAAGGATCACCTCCTCCAAGCTCAGGAGTGGTGCATCCTGACAAAGAGGAAGTGAAGCAAAACCAACAGGAGGCCTGCATGGATGAACAATGAGATCCTGGACAAACTCATACACAAAAAGGAAGACTAGAGAGGGTGGAACCAAGGGCAAATGGTATGGGAGGAATACAGAGAAATTGTCTGAGCAGGCAGGGATCAGGTTAGAAAAGCTAAAACCCACAGAGAGTTAAATCTGTCCAGGGACGTCAACGGCAACAAGAAAATCTTCCATGGGTACATCAGTGATAAGAGGAAGACTATGGAAAATGTGGGCCATCTCCAGAAGGAAACAGGAGACCCAGGACATGGAGAAGGCTGAGGAACTCAATGACTTTTTTGCTTCAGTCTTCACTGGCAAGGGCTCCAGCCACACTGCCCAAGTCACAGAAGGCAAAGGCAGGGACTGAATAAATGAAGAACCTCCCACTGTAGGAGAAGATCAGGTTTGAAACCAGCTAAGGAACCTGAAGGTGCACAAGTCCATGGGATCTGATGAGATGCATCAGCGGGTCCTGAGGGTACTGGCAGATGAAGTGGCTGAGCCACTACCCATCATATTTGAGAAGTCACAGGGGTCCAGTGAAATTCCTGATGACTGGAAAAGTGGAAATCTAACCTCATTTTTAAAAAGGGAAAAAAGGAAGTCCCAGGGAACTACAGGCCAGTCAGTCTCACTTCTGTGCCCAGCAAGATCATAGAGTGGACCCTCCTAGAAACTATGCTAAGGCATATGGAAAATAGATAGGTGATTGGTGACAGCCAAAAAGTCTTCACTAAGCACAAATCATGCCTGACAAATTTGATGGCATTCTGCAACAAGGTTATAGTCTTGGTGGATGAGAGGAAGAGCAACTGATGCCATCTATCTGGTCTTGTGCAAAGCATTTGACACTGTCCCATATGATGTCCTTGTCTCTAAATTGGAGAGACATTGATCTGATGGATGGACCACTCAGTGGATAAGGAATTAGCTGGATGATCGCACTCAAAGAGGTGCTGTCAACAGCTTGGTGTCCAAGTGGAGAGCAGTGATGAGTGGCGCTCCTCAGGAGTTGGTATTGGGACCGGTGTTGTTTAACATCTTTGTTGGTGTTGTGGACAGTGTAATTGAGTGCACTCTCAGCAAGTTTGCAGGTGACAACAAGCTGTGTGGTGCAGTCGACACTGGAGGGAAGAGGTGTCATCCAGAGGGACCTTGACAGGCTTGAGGAGTGGACCCATGCAAACCTCATGAAATACAAAAGTGCAAGTTCCTGCACATGGGCTGAGGTTGTTATAAGCAGAATTATGGCCTGGTCAATGAATGAATTGAGAGAAGCCCTGTGGAGAAATACTTGGGAGCTGTAGCAGATGGAAAACAATCTATGTGCCGGTAATGTACATTTGTAGTCCAGAAAGCAAACCATATCCTGGGCTTCGTCAGAAGTGTGGCTAACAATTCAAGGAATGTGATCCTCCCCTCTTTGCTTCGCTCTCATGAAACCCCACCTGCAGTTCTGTGTCCAGCTCTGGGCCCCACAACATAAGAAGAACATGGATATTCTCAAGTGGGTCCAGAGGAGATCACGAAGATGATCAGGAGGCTGGAGCACCTCCCCTATGAGGACAGGCTGAGAGAGTTGGGGTTGTTCAGCCTGGAGAAAAGAAAGCTCCAAGGAGAATTTATAGCAGCCTTCCAGTACTTAAAAAGGACCGACAGGAAAGATGTATTAGAACCAATTTTACAAAGACCCCAGAAGATAGTGGGTGACTCCATTCTGAGGGGTGTTGAAGGCCCAATCAGCAGACTGGACCTGCTTCATAGGGAAGACTGCTGCCTCCCGGGGGCCCAGATAAAGGACCTCAGAGTAACAATCCCCACTCTATTGAGACCTAAAGATTACTATACTCTCTTGGTTTTTCAGGTAGGTAATAACGATATTACCAGGAGAAGAAGAGAGATTTCAGGGCCTTGAGGAAAATGGTTAAGGGGTGAGGGGCACAAATGCTGTTCCCCTCCATCCCTTCAGTTGCAGGGATGGATGAGGAAGATTACAGCAGAAGTCAACAGATAAACTTGTGGCTCTGAGACTGGTGCTGCTGGCAGGGCTTTGGATTTTTCAATCACTGTTTGTACTCAGGACGCCTGACATTCTGGCAACAGATGGGATGTACCTGTGCCAGAGGGGGAAAAGGATCTTGGGGCAGGAGTTAGCTGGGCTCATCGACAGAGCTTTAAACTAGATTTGAAGGGGGAAGAGGACAACACTGGAACTCCCACACAAAAGCCCCAGGGGAGATTACCAGAGTTTGTGGGCTGGTGTGCCAGCAACGACCCTCACCCTGCCATCTCAGTGGAGGCAGGGGTGGAGACATACAGCACAACAAAGATGTAAGGGACATGGATGGATCAGTAACCATGGTAACACCTGTGAAAGGTCAGGATGGAATTAGAACCTCTAAATGCAAAAAGGTGCTGGGGTCATCAGCCCATCTGAAATGCATCTATACCACTGCACACAGCATGGGTAACAAACAGGAGGAGCTTGAAGCCAGATGAATCAGGAAAATTATGATGTAGTGGCTATCACAGAGATGTGGTGGGGTGTCTGCCATGACTGGAGTGTGCCAGTTGATGGCTACAAGCTCTTTAGGAGGGATAGACAAGGAAGGAGAGGTGGTGGGGTGGCACTGTAAGGGACTGTGATGATTGCTTCGAGCACAAATATAGTGAAGACATGGTGGAGTGTCTTTGTGTTACAAACAAGGGGAAGGCCAACAGGGCAGATGTCATAGTGGGAGTCTACTATAGGCCACCCACCCAGGACAGAGAGATGGATGAAATATTCTATAGGCATTTAGGAGAAATCTCACAATTGCTTGCCCTTGTTCTTGTGGGAGATTTGAACTTCCCAGACATCTGCTGGAAATACAACACAGCAGAGCAGGACCAGTGCTGGAAATTCCTGGAAAGTGTGGGAGATAACTTGCTGATACAGCTGGTGAGTGAACCAACCAGAGAAGGTGCCCTGCTGGATCTCCTCTTTGTGAACAGGGAAGGACTGGTGGATGATGTGGTGGTTGGAGGCTGAGTAGGGCACTGCGATCATGAAATAATAGTGTTCTCTATTCTTAGAGAGGGCAGGAGAGGGGGCAGCAGAACTGACATCCTGGACTTCCAGAGGGCTGACTTTGTCTTCTTTAGAAACCCGCTTGGCAGAAACCCTTGGGAGACGATCCTGAAGGCTATAGGGGTCCAGTAAGGCTGGACACTCTTCAAGAAGGAAGTGTTAATGGCACAGGAGCAGGCGGTGCCCAGGTGCTGTAAGAGAAGCCGGCGTCAGAGAAGACCACCCTGGCTGAACAGGGAGCTTTGGCTGCAACTCAGGGAGAAAAGGAGAGTTTACAGGTTTTGGAAGAAGGGGCTAGTCACTCACAATGATTACAAAGAGGCTGTGAGGCTATGCAGGGTGGAAATCAGGAGGTCTAAAGCCCAGCTAGAAATTAATCTGGCTTCAGCAATCAAGGATAACAAGAAATGTTTCTATAAGAATGTCAACATCAAAAGAAAGGAAGACCACAGAGACCCTCCATCCCCTGCTACATGCAGAAGGCAACATGGTTAACGAGTGTGGTAACGAGCGATGAGGAGAAGGCTGAGGTGCTTAATGCCTTCTTTGCCTCAGTCTTTAATAACAAGACTAGTTGTACTGAGGGAATCAAGCCTCCTCAGCCAGAAGACAGAGACAGGGAGAATGACCCACCCACAGTCCAGGAGGAGACAGTCAGTGACCTACTGCACCACATAGACATACAGAAGTCTATCTTACCATATGGAATACACCTGAAGGTGCTGAAGGAGCTGGCTGAGGTGCTCACCAAGCTGCTTTCCATCATTTACCAGCAGTCCTGGCTAACCAGTGAGGTCTGAAGAGATTGGAAATTGGCCAATATGATGCCCATATATAAGAAGGTTTGGAAGGATGATCTGGGAAATTACAGGCCTGTCAGCTTGACTTCAGTGCCCGGGAAGCTGATGGAGCAGCTCATCCTGAGTAACATCATGCAATATGAGCAGGACAGCCTGATGAGGCCCAGTCAGCATGGGTTTATGCAAGGCAGGTCCTGCCTGACAAACCTGATCTCCTTCTACGACAGGGAAACCTGCTCATTGGATGAGGGAAAGACTGTGGATGTTGTTTACCTTGACTTTAGTAAGGCCTTTGACACCATTTCCCACAGCATTCTCCTGTCAAAACTGTCTGCTCGTGGCTTGGATGGGCACACGCTTTGCTGGGTAAAAAACTGTCTGGATGGCCGGGCCCAGGGAGTTGTGGTGAACGGAGTTAAATCCAGCTGGCGGCCGGTCACAAGTGGTGTCCCCCAGGGCTCGGTGTTGGGGCCACTCCTGTTTAACATCTTTATTGATGATCTAGACGAGGGGATCGAGTGCACCCTCAGTCAGTTTGCAGATGACCCCAAGTTGGGTGGGAGTGTTGATCTGCTCGAGGGCAGGGAGGCTCTGCAGAGAGACCTGGACAGGCTGGAGCCATGGGCTGAGGCCAACTGGAGGAGTTTCCATAAGGCCAAATGCCGGGGGCTGCCCTTGGGCCACAACAACCCCCAGCAGCGCTACAGGCTTGGGGAGGAGTGGCTGGAGAGCTGCCAGTCAGAGAGGGACCTGGGGGTGCTGATTGACAGCCAGCTGAACAGGAGCCAGCAGTGTGCCCAGGTGGCCAAGAAGGCCAATGGCATCCTGGCTTGTGTCAGAAATAGCATTTCTCAAAATAATGTTTAAGACATATTAGGGGGAAAGGAGTGCTTGGGGGCAGAGGAGAGAGTAACAAGGCAGAAGGAGAATCACTATTTCTTTTGGATACTTTTTGAATTCAATTGAAAGCCTATAGCTGTTATTTTAGGTCCTTGTTTGAAAATGTCTTGATTCAAGCATGTTTTATCTCTATTTGAAAACATTGTTATACATTCTTGAAAGCAGAATTTGTAAAAGAAATCTGTTGTTTATAGTGCTTGTATCTTGAATTATTATTTTCTGTCCAGATTGACTCATTTGCCTGACAAATTTTATCTGCTCTTCCTATCCCTTATTGCATCTAATGTAGTTTGGCACTAGGAATACTTTGTAGATAGCCCTCAGAAACAACATATCATCCCATTACCCAGATGAGTTTTTCAATAAGTATGGCACAAATGACTTTGTCACTCCCATGTTTTCAAAGGCTCTTTTTATTGGATCAGTAATCAAAAGACTATTCTTCCAAATATAGTAAAAGTATTTTTATCTTAGAATCTGAGAAGAAGTCAGACAACAATAGGAGAAGCATAGTTTGATTATTTATTCCAGAATCTAAATTCAGAATTTGAATTAGTGTCTATCTAAGACCAATAGGTTTCAATGAAGTGCTGCTGCAGGAATTAGATTTAAGAATATTTCAGTACAAGCACTTCTGTCTAGTAATAACAGATGATTACATCTCTTAGATAAATTTTCTTAAAAGAAATTGAGAAAATAAAAGAAGTAAATTTGTAGTGAAGTTTGAACAATTTTTATCCTAGACAAAATTGAAAATTTTAAACTGGCAAACTATGTACTACATAGTAAACACAAGAGTGCTATTAAACTAAAAACATTTTCTAAGGGGATTTAAATATCTACATCATATGTATATGATATTACTGCTATATTTTATTTTTATTAGAATAGCATTCAAAGGAAGATTAAGTATGACAATGTTGTTGTCCTAGGAGCTCAACAAACATATAGTAGTAGATGACTCCCAAATTTTCTTTTTTTCTTCCTGTGGTATGGATAAGATCCCTTCAATGGTTTTGTTTGAAAAACTTAGATGAAGTCTTCCAAAGAATATAGTAATCTGACTAAATGTATGTATCAATATCTGAGTGATCCCTTTACATTCTACAAAGATGTTTTCTACTATGTGATTCATCTCAGTCTACATTTAATGCCTAAAATAGGTCTGTTCAAATCTGCCCTGAATATGCCTTTTTTCTCTCCATTGACTATAGAACGAATGCAGACTGAGTAATTCAGAAACATATGCATACCTTTAGAAAGTTAAGTGAGATGAATCCCATAGCTTGAATCAGATTTCAGGTAATTAGGCAGACAATGGTTCTGCTGCATCAGTTGTGATTAATGTTGCTGCAGTAATCTAACCTGTTGACCCTCCTGTCTGTTTCACGATTTTGCTTTTATGACGCAATCTGCAGCAGGGAATGTTTCCTCACTCCCCAGCTGCTCTGTCAATGGTGCAGGAATAGTTTCCCTTTTGTTAATTCCATAGTTTCAAACCACCCCAGCCCCTTGACTTGCAACTGTACAAATAAAGGATAATTTGTCTGCTGAAGATTATAATTAAGAGTTTTTCTTTATTAAGACTGGAAATCAGCATTCTCTGTGTGATCTGGCAGATTTTACTGTTGTTACCACTGATATCAGATTACATTTTAAATTTCTAAAGCCAAGAGTCTATGAGGAGATGTTTATAAATAAGTACATAATGGTGCTGCAGCTCAGGCCTCTCTGCTTCCTGTTCATTTTACTATGATGTGTGACATTTTGTCCTGAGTAGTTTCTGAAGAAATAAGAGCCGAGAGAAATTTACTGATATGTTTCCAACTTTTATATTAATATTTTAATGATGCATTATATTTTATGGTCTGCAGTACTTTAGGTTTAAAACCAATGGAACTGCACTGATATGGTAGATGTGCTGTTACAGCAGGGGCAGGCCAGTTTCATTGGTACTTACTAAAGCAATTACACTGGCTGATAAACAAATATGTGTGTCTGATGAATTGCGATGGTGTTATTCACTTTATTTATGTTAGGGAATATTTTTAAGGACATCTGATTAGAAATTGATCTGTGTCCCTAACCAGTGAAATATTGTCAGAATTTCAATAGCTCTTTTTGGACTGCTTGGAGTTGTACAAATCATTTGTCCTTTACTTTTGTAGGACTATCTTTTCTCTTTTACAGTACCTTTTAAGTTTTCAGACATATAAAAATACATTTCACTCAGCTTAAGTAGAGACTATGTCATGTTCTCTAAACTGTTTTGCAGCTTATTTTATGAAAATCTTTTATCCCTTGTTTCCTTGTATATTGGTTGTAATTCACTTTCATTACAAGACTTTGGCAATAAATTGTACCTTCCAGGTCTGGCATTCTTTTCTAGGACTCCCTGCAACAGTCACTTCATGGGTTTTTTTTTTATATTACTTATTAACATTCATTCAGTAGTGATCACTTGGGCCCCTCTGGATGCATTTGAATATTACTGTACTAGAAAGAGTCAAGGGTCTACATGTCTCAATCTTGTTTGTGAAGTTATTTCTACATAAGTAGTAAACATGCGCATGTCTATTATAATGAGCTCTCTCCACACATGGACTGGTGAAGTTCAGGAGAATGATGCAGCCTTCTCCCAGACAGCAAAACAGACAAAACTCTTCTACTCTGTTATGAAAGCGTTTAACAGCATGGATGTGTTTAACAGTCATGCTGTGCCAGAGAAAGAGTTTAAGTTTTCATTGCATTGATAAATTAACCTGAGACTTTGTTATGGATATGGAGACAGTGGTTTCCACATGATGATACTATAGGACTGCTGGATGTGAACTGAATCACTGGGGAACCTGCAGAACTGCTCTGGGAACATGTTATGCAGATGAAGAAATTAGTCTGTGTGAAGATAAACAAGATCTGATAAAGATTATTTTTCTGGGGCTCTGTACTACTTTAAAGCAACATTTATAGTCACGCTCTGCTAGCTGCTGTATGCTGATTCATACTTCAGCTTGGACCCAAGTTGTCTGTCTTCTCTGGCTTGGCTAATTTGTTCAAAGACAATTCAGTTGACTATACTACATAGTAATATATTTGGGTTTAATTTTTTTTAAAAAAAGTCTCCCTTTTCCACCTAGCACTACTAGAATAGGGTATTTAATGACAAATCAGGGCACATGTGAGTTTGTGGGTTTCACCAGACACACCTTTATAACATCCCTGCTGATTTAATGAGCTACATTGTCACCTATTTACAATATATTGACATGCAGTAAAGCAGAGCATAATTTACCAACTGCTTGTTTCTATCCAATAGCCCGGTCACAAACAGATACATTTAAAACACCATCACCACCCCTAGAAGGGCATATTTTTCCTGCTGCATTCTGTATTACACTATAATTTCAGGAATTCATATTTCTGCATACGAATGCTTTTAATACAGTGTTTATTTACAATATTATAAATAAAGTGAAGTACTATAGAAAACACATTCAAGCTACAAAATATATATTTTGCATACCTCTGGGTCAGCTATGGTAAAATAAGATTCATAGGAGAGGATTCATCTGACCAAATGTGCATGTATGTTCTCCAGAGATCTGCTCTACGTAAATTGCACTGAACCTTCTCTGTAGTTGTTGGAGAAAGGTAGGCATTTCTAGTGTGTGATTTATCAGACCTATACAAGAAGTGTCCTTTAAAATGCAATGAATCTTACACAAGTGCTTTATTCTAGCTACAGAGTGAAGAAGCAGTTTAGATAACCACATCAAATATAAACAATCAGATTAGAGACTTTTTAATTTTAACAGACAAACCTGTACACTACTCTGTATTCAGTTCTGTCCACTGACTTTCTCTTAACCAGGCACAAAACTTTAAAATCTTTAAAATTTTAAATTTTGCTCAAAACAATTAGTACATTAATTTTTAAAAATGAATAAAAAGTGAACAATGCCATGCAATAACACTATATTGGGTGGTACAAAAGGCAAGAGAGTAGGGTCTAGACTGGTAGTAGATGAGAAGGGAAAAGGAAACATGAAAGAATGTGGTATTTAACTGTATTCCACCAAATATATTTATACCTGACAGGAAAAGTATTGCATCACAGCTGTAACTTTTAATGCATGTTTGTGTGTGATGCTGTACAGTGTTGAACAGAATTAATTATGAAAACATGAACAACTGCTGTAGTTTGAAGATCATTTTGTTGACAAGCAAATAATTTTGGTAGTCTAAACTTTTCTTTAGGAATTACACAAGCATAATCAGAGCTGTTAAACACTTCAGAAAAAAGACTCGCAACGATCGTTTAATTGACAGGGAAGTTTTGGAAAGAAGAAAGGCCAAAAGACACTTGGGTGATAATTTAGGTGTGCAGGCAGAGTGCAAAAGTAGATAATCTTTAATTCATCTGTGGTAATTCTCAACAATATAGTTAAGTGAACGCTTATTTGGTATTGATTTTAAGACATGCCTGATTTCTCTAAGGAGAAAAAACTTTGTAATATAATCTGAAGTTTGTAGAGGAAAAGTCAAACATTTAATTCTAAATGAGGCATCACATTCATATTCCAGAAACTTTCTTTGACGTGTATTTATTACACATATCACTAATTGATCCAAGGAGCCTTCCAACTCTAAAAGATGCATAAACCAAGGGGTAGATCCAGTACATACTTTAGGCAACGTAATGTTCATTCTGTAATGACTGCCATTTAATCATCTGGATTGGTGCATTAGGTGCCCATGTCCCAAGCAATATTTATGGAGTTACATTCTTTGGAATGAGATCCACCATAAACAATAATTGATAACTCTAGAAGTAACTAGACTTTATAAAGAGATGCTGAGTACAAATATCTTAATCTTGTCCTCTAACTAGTTCTTGCATATCTAAGCGCCAGGAAGCACTACTTTCTTCTACTGATGTAATTAAAAGCAGGGAGTGGTGATTAAATTATTTCCTTAAAATGAAGGCATAAAGGGTAATTCTGATATTTTTAAACTCATCTTTTGCAGGTTTCTGTTTCTTGCAGCCCACATTCTCAATCCTTATCTCATCACATGGACATTTTCTACACAGAAGTTCACAGTTCTCAGAATACTGTCCAAACAACAAATCTGTAGACTTTGAGGGTAAAAGCAGACTGAGATGGTAGAATAAAAGGGGATTAGGGCTTGTAGATTTCTTCTTTTTATGTAACTCCATACTGCAGAAAATGATTAATAACCCACCAGAGGACAAAGACAAATAGAAAACTTTAACCTTGCGATTAGGACAAACTTAATTTTTGTTTTCAATCATTTTTGGTACATTTTGCATCTAACAACTAACAACATCAAGTGCTCCAGCTGACCAAGGTAAACATCCAAATCAAAAATCCTAGTGTAACTCAAATTACCTTATGCAAAGTAGAACAATTTTCACAGGAGAATTGAACAAACCAGTAACAAATGAATCACATTTTCTTTTCTGACAGATTAACTGTCCCTGTAAATATGGGAGAAGCTGCAGACATCATATATCTTAACTTTCATAAGACTTCACCATTTTAGTTTTGGTAAGCGAGCTAGGAAAACATCATCTAGATGAAATAACCATACATTGGGTGCAAAATGTGTAAGTATGGAGTGAAAGGAACAACTCAGAGTAAGCCTAGATTTTCCTCCTACCCTCTGAAAAAAATCTTATTAGAACTATGCCTTTACTGCTGGGTCTGTCTGTTGCATATATCTTTGTTGTACTCCACAAGTTCTTCAGAACGTCTGACAGTAACATTGAAGAAACAGATAAGAACAGCCTGATATGCATACGGTTCATGAAAAACAGGGCTTTTCCCAGTGTAGCACCTGGGAATGATATAGCAGTTAAATAAATTTTTAAAATGTAATGTAAAATTCCAGTGTTGGCATCGTGACTTTAATAATGTAAAGATTGTGCAAGGTGAGGTTTTAATTTGTTGGAATAAATCTAAATAGTATATACAATAGTTAGTGTGCTATAAACTCCAATAATAATCTGCCCTCTCATAACTACCAAAGACATTTATATAACTGAAAACAAATGTAATATTTTTCAAACTTAACTATAGATTACACTAAATGTCATAGGATTTAAGGCTTTCTTGCCTTGCAATAAGCTAACATCTCTGTTATGTTTAGCCTGTCAGTGTCACATGCATAGATATATTTTTTACAATGGATTTTGTAATTCTTGGTTATATTTATATATGTCTCTGTGTGTTTAAGTTAAAAAAAGTTGATGAAATGTGTCTTATACTTGGAATAGCAAAGAAGTACCTTGAAGAAATGTAGTTTTTAATTGTGAACATATCTTACAAATAGTCTGTCTTCTAGATTTTTTTATTATTTCATTTAAAAGCTTCTGTTGTGCCAGAGGATATTAAGAGCTTCTGTCATGCCAGGACATATCAGCCCCATTCTTTTCTTCAAAACCATAGAAAGTTTTTGATTGTGCTGATCCCCAAACACAGAAGTCAGTGAAGAGGAAACTGAGGCAGAGAACCTGACTACAAATTCTGGTCTGTAAAGTGAACTGCCAGCAGGTTTCAGGAACCTTTTGTCTCCCATATTGTTGAAGAAATGTTCTGCTGCATTCCAGCCCAGCTAGAGTTTTTCAAAGCATTGTGCATGTTAACTTTAAATACAAATGAGGACTTGCTATGTAATAACTACTCTGCAAAACGTTGATGGGACAAAACCAACAGTAAGTGTTACTGAGTTCGTTTTAATGTTT
Organism: Athene noctua; assembly: GCF_965140245.1. Taxonomy (NCBI): domain Eukaryota; kingdom Metazoa; phylum Chordata; class Aves; order Strigiformes; family Strigidae; genus Athene; species Athene noctua. Next base: position 25,026,836 of record NC_134037.1, read on the forward strand.
TGTCCTACTGCAAATCTAGATTACATTGTGGCTGGAATATTAGCTTTAATTGAATAGACATGTAATATTAACTCTAGCTTAAATACTTCATATGCTTTTAAGAAACTCAAAACTTGCTTCTGAGGGGTAGTTGCCTACAGCCATAATATCCAAAGCAGGTGTCTTCCATTTCATCTGGACTGCTGAGTATTAAAAGAAAATTGTATACTGTTCTGGGCAGGAGGGATCCTAGTTATTCATAACTCTCTTCCAATAACCAGAAGTTAAGTCAGACTTGCATCTTTTAGGCTGTGAATCTTGCAAGTGTTCAATATATCTCGATTAATGAATGTTCTGAGCTCTGGAAATGCAGGTGAGTTGTTGCTTACTGGATATAAATAGAATGGATCCATGATGTGCAAGAAGATAATAATTCCCACACATTCAGCCCTCAGTTCTGCTGCAGACTGTAGGCAGTCAGGATTAATGAAGCAATATAAACCTCTCTGTAGCTCTCTGGGGTTGGATTTGGCTGCTTTAATGGAAGGGATGAGGAAGATTCTCTTAGCCTGCAGAACAGCTTCAGTAGGAACTTTGAGGAATCCATATTGTCCTTATTAGCTTTTGGGTTTTTTTCCAGCAACACTTGAGCTTTCACCTCCCCCTCTGTATCCTGCCTACTGTGTTGTAATAGTGCATACTACTGTGTTTGCTATCAACAAAATGGCACTGATGGAGGCAAAATATGTATATGGAGGAGGCTAGTGCACAATTATAATGAATTATTGGATTGTCAGCTCTTCATCCAGTGAGTGAAATGTCCAAATGTGAGATCAAATTTTGATGGGACTGGACTAATGTCTTGTTAGGAGTCCTTCAGATGTCATTTGACAAAACTATTAGAAACTGATGGAGCCATGACTTTAGAGTTTGCTCAGATTTATTGTTCTTTCTTGAGCACTCAAGGTTTTGTTATTGGCTCAACAATAGACTATCCAGGAAAGTCTGTGGCTTTCATGTCCTTGATTTTTGAAGTCTGGGATCAGGCTTAGCCTACTGAGTTAACCATAAATGATGTCTAGAAATCCTAATGAAGCAAAGGAAGATATGGCCTTGGTGTTTTTCTTCTCATGTCCTTGCCATTAATAGTTTATAATTACAGTTGAATGTTGCTGATATGAGCCATTATTATAAATCAAAACCTCAAATAATCATACTAATTTTGTAGTGGAATTATAGACTGGAATCTCTTTAGAGGTTGTCATGACCCGGACTGGGAGCCCAGAGAGTAGTAAAGGTTCTGTGGTCCCCTAGGTTAAATTAAGGTGAAACAACACCAAATGACAAGTTAAAATGTTTTACTTGAGGTAGAAATGACTTAAACTTGGGAAAGGATAATAAAAAGGTGAACTTTTATAAATCTGTAAGAATGAAAAGAAAGGAAAGAAAAGAAAGAAACATTAAAAAAAAAGAGTCAAAGAAATCTGGACACCACCCCTGGATCCAGCATTGTCTAAGGTCCAGCAATCTTAGGTGGTGGGTGCACACACAGCAAAGTTTTCTGTCACCTTTTAAGTTCATCTTATTAGCTGATTATCGTATCAGACAAAGAGAGGCAAGTATTCCATGAACTCATTTCCATGAGAGATGGAGAAATGGTGTTGCATGGGTTCTGTGCATGCACTGAGTCAGTGGTTGCGTTCTTCCCCTACCACTTTTACTTTTTCCTCATTTTTTGTTTCTTGGGCAATTATAGCCCCATCTGGTGTTAGCTGTTTATCTCTCTTGTCAATCTTTCAGTTCTTCTGCAAGGCCATAGCTGTAAATTAAGGTGTAGGCCTTAACCTGAACATATGATTTTTACTCAGTCTGTGTCTCCTCCTTTTGAGGCTTATCTAAGGAATTTGGTTATACAACTACAAGGGAGCAGAGCCATACACCCTTAAATACACTCTGTGCTTCCCTAGGCAGATCATTCCTTAGACTAATCACAAAGGCCACAATTTGTCCTTGAGGCTTTTCTTGTTGACAAATATTTGAGGCATTAATTTCTTCAGTTCCTTACTGTAGGATATATTAAATATATTAAGTTTCTGGATCAGTGCTTTTTTTTTTTTTTTTTTTTTTTTTTTTTAAATGAACATGATTACATCATTGTGTTTATTATTTATATACTTTTTAAAAGTCACAATTTCAAACAACTTGTATGTTAATAATACAGTGGAGTCCAGGCAACTCTAATCCATGAATAAATATGCTTGGAAGAAAGAGAAAAGAAGTGGATCAGCAGTCAAGAAAGTGCAAGTGATTGTTCAAAAGAACAAACAAACTTAAGGTGCTGGCTCAGCTTCAATCTTGGTTGCACAAGATAGAACATATTGAACAGGGTCCAGCCTCAGTTTAGCTATGTAGCTATATAAGAGCTGAGCTACGTAACTATTTAAATGAAGTCAGGAACATAAATAGTTGTAATTAAAGCTCCTATAAGTAATTACAAAGAAGGATAAAGTGAAAACATAGATCCCTTGCTTAATGAGAAAGGTGAACTAATTAATCATGATACAGGGAAGACTGAAGCAATTGTTACTGTTAGCCAAAATGATTGGGCATAAAAGAATAACAAATTAATAGAAACAGAGGTCTAAATAGGAAACTAATAACTTAAAGAATGCTTACTTAATGCAAACATTTTAAAACAGTATGACTAGTTTAAATTCACCTTAAAGATCTAAAAGAATTACCTGAAATAATTTGACCTATTAATGATTTCTAAAACTGCAGGGAGTATATGTAAGGTCATAAAATGTAGGAAAATTTTAAGGAAAAAGCAACATACCAAAAACCTATAAATTAGTAGGTTATTTTCAGTATGAGGAAAGGTACTGGAACATATTCTTAAATAATAAACTCATAAGAATTACATAAGAAAAATACAAAATGGATAAATAGAGAATAAATTATATCATACCAACCTAATTTCTGTAGTTGACAGGGTTACTAAACCTGTGGATGAGAAGGAAACATTAAATGTGATATGTCTTGACACAGCTTTTGAGAAAAAACATTCTTTTATTCTCAAGAGCAAACTAAGAAGCCATGTTCCACATAGAATTAGAAATAAATTTAAAACTTTACTAAAGACTACTTAGCAATTACTCAATGTCAAACTGAGAAGGTATTTTAAGCAAGGTCTCATTGGGACTTTTCCTGAGTACTATTCAATAACTTCATTAATGACTTGGATGATGGAATTCAGAATGCACTACTATAGTTTTGGTACAGCATTTCCTTGTGAAGCAAAACAGTATGAGAATTCAGAATGACTTTGGGAAAGTGTCTGATATCAATGCAAAAAAGTTCTGTGAAGGTGCGTTTATATTCTACACCTATTGAAGAAAAGATCCAAAGTGTAAATGCAAAATGGTGCTTAAATGGCTAAGCAGTCATACTAAGGTAAAGAATGGTCTGAAGTTATAGTAGGACACAAATTGAAGAGGTATCAGCAATGTGATGCTAATAAAAAAGGATAGATAAAATTCTGAAATGTATTAGCAAGAATGTAATAAATAAAGCATGAGATAATTATTCTACTCATTTTGATACTGAAAATGCCTTAAGGAGATTCTGATAACCATTTTAGGGCAAAATACTTTAAGAAAGGTATAAAACAAATTGGAAAGCCCAGGGAGAGTGACAAAAATATTTTGTCATTTTAATTTTCAGCAAGAGTGATTTAGGTGTCATGCAAAATATTTTAATTCCAAACAGTAATGCACTGGAATATTTTACTCACATAGAAGTTGTAAAATACCTTTCACTGAAGACTTTTAGAGACATTTCTGTGAAAGGAGTCAGGGGTCTACTGAACATAGTTTGAAAAGATGAAGATGAAAATAAACCTCTTGAGGGATCTCTATTTTCGTTCTACAAAATTTTGACTTATTGTAATTTTCCTCCTACTTCTGAAATGATCATGCTTCAGTGATGTTCTCTAGTGTTTAAAAATTTTATAGAGTTTTTTGATTACATCTGCTTTAGATATCATCTCTATGAAGTTCTGTATAACATAGGGCATAAAGCTACACGAGTGTTTCCTATATGATATGTACTTTCTTACTGAAATTCATTTGAACTAAATATTTTAATTCCTCAGATATAGTAGTGGCATCAACAGATTGATTTCATACATTTAACCAATATTTTACACCGCTTTTATTCTGTATGTTAATAGAACTCCATCCAGATTACCTCTAGACTTATACAGCCCTCTGAACAAATTCAAATGTATTTTATTTACCTAATTAAAAAGTTCAAAATAATGTTACATCATACATTGGTCTAAAGCTCAGGACAGAGAACAAGTAGTCTCAGACTAGTGATAGGTTCAAAATACCATCCTGACCAGTTCTTCTGAAATAAGAGCATTACCCTTAAAAGTTTCTCAGCTTTCTAATGTGAAATGCATTGTAAATTTGTTCTGTTTACTCTCCATCTCTGCTATGTTCCTTAAGTAGCCTGAGTGTGGCAGGTGCACCCGCCCAATGAAAACAGGGTTTCTTGGTTGCTGAAGTGTAGCAGCTCCTGGCTGCCTTTGTTCTTGGGGCTTCATGGTAGTCGGGGCCTTTGGCCAACTACAGAGCTGATTCGGCCTGGGTATAAATGGAGTCCCCTGGGGGAGCCATTGGGAGCTCCTCCCCTAGAGCAGCAGCTGCAGTCGAGGACTTTCCCCTTGGGTCGAGACACAAAGGGAAACTCCTTGAGGTGACTTGGGTGGGGACACTGCCCTGAGTAGGTCTTCAAGGTTGAGAGCCCTCACTTGTTAGATTAGTAATAGAGTGTTTTGGGTTGTCGTTAAACCCTAAGGAGTTGTGCTTCGTTATGTGTTTTGGGTTGTCTTAAACCCTAGGAAGTTGTTCTGTTCTCCTCTCACAGACATTTGAACCTCTAATTTGTGGAGGTCTAGTTAACTGTGTTGACAATAAATTTTGAATTTTTGGTGGTTGGTTGTTTATTTGACAGCCTCTGTAACACTGGGCCAGGAGTAACTCCCTGTAAGAGGAGAAGCAATCTAATAGACTGACTGAGGAAAAATTTAAGATACTGCAGGGTGAGGCAGAAGAATCTACAGCCATGTTACAAGAGGCTTTACTTTAAGCAAAGTTTGAGAGTCTGGTAAGATCTGGGCAGAGTTCATTGCAAAACAGTTGCCAACTTGACTGAAAAAAATGTTGGATGCCAGAACTCATCAGAAAGATATTTTTCTTTTAAAAAAGAGATGGGACAATTGTTTGTGATCCTTTTATATCGATCCTTATCTAGTAATTTTGAGTTTTTAATCAAAAGATATTTAGGAAAAAGTATGGTAATACATGACACATTCCATCCACTGACACCCCATACTTTCCCAGCTGGTTTTAGGTCAGGTAATTTCCTGACCTGTTATCATTTCTGTATTTAGCAACCACCACTGAACCTCTCTTCCATGTTCTTATCACATCACTCTCTGAATCCTTATTTTAAAATATTAATTAAAAGTTATTTAAAATTATTCTAGTTTATATTCTAATAAAATATAGTTTTTATTAACTCAAAGGCCTTTTAGTTTTCTTTTTGACTGAATAAATTTAATCATGACAAATTATCTTGACATGTTCATGGTCCTGTGCATTAAGCAAAGGAAATATGGGCAGAGATATTTAAGAATCAAGTAAGAAAACGAGACACTCATAATGGTGACAAATGGAAATTCATAGCTATTACACATGAAGATGGGGTCATCTAAACTATCTTTTCACTAATTAAAGATTGTTCCTGATATTATATCTTCTATTATTATCATAAAATCATAGAATACCAGGTTGGAAGGGACCTCAAGGACCATCTGGTCCAAACCTTGACAAAAGCATGATGTAGACAAGATGACCCAGCACCCTGTCCAGTTGAATCTTAAAAGCGTCCAACATTGGGGAATCCATCACTTCCCTGGGGACATTATTCCAGTGGCTGATCTGTGAAAAATTTTCCTCTTGTGTCCAATTGGAATATCCCCAGGAGTAACTTGTATGCATTACCTCTCTTTTCCATGTGACTGTTTTGCTGATTAGGGATACCAGTTAAACTCAGACACCAGAGTGAAAAGAGCAGGCGTATTTTACTAGAAATAACTAAATAATATAACAGAATAATACAGAAAACATACAGTAAGAAAACACGGAATAGTGCACTTAAACAAATAAGAAAATACATGGCAATACATCAAATCATTACTACATGAGAGAGAGAACAGTGATTAAGAAAGACCCCTCACCACTCGCACACGTCACCATCACCCAGCCCCGCAGTGGCTGGGCAGCCCCGGTCACAGCGAGGGTTTGCAGAGCCTGTCCCGGCAAGGGGGAAATCCTACGCGGGGCGTCCACCCACAGGTGAGGCTGCCAGAGTCGCTGTGAGCGGGTCCAGCCTTATATACACAAAAATCAGCAAGCCAGAATAACTGACACCTTTGTTTTTACTGGAAATATCTGGTTTCAATCTCACATTAGATTCCCCCAGAGCCTGGCCAGGGCTCAAGGGAGAAGCTAAGGGAGTTTCCTTCCTTATCTAGTTGGATTATGAGCAAAGTCTCACATCAGGCCACAGTGACAGAGAACCATCTCCATGACCCTGTTATCTTATCCACACACAAAGAAAGATAAATATACATTCAAGACAGCTACAACTTCCATACATATTTCACTATTAACTACATACTGAGTTAGCAGCTTCAGCTCAGGGCCTGTTGCTCAGGCTTCAATACTTCTACCTTTTACATCAGCATAAGTGGTTTGTTATAACTTAGTATAACACCTATTAGCACAATGGTTATCAGTTATGAATTATACATGATACATCTATAGGTCAACTCTGGCTTGGGCCTATTGACCAAGCCCTAACACTTAAATGACTCTTTGTAAAAAGGCAGTCTCCATCTTATTTGTAGTCACCCTTTAAATACTGGAACATGATGATAAGGTCTCCCCTAAGCCTTCTCTTCTCAAGGTTGAACAAACCCAATTCTCTCAGTCTTTCCTCATATGATAAGGCTTCTCAGTCCCTTGATCATCTTTGTGGCCCTCCTCTGGACCCTCTCCAGCCTGTCCACATCTTTTTTGTATAGCAGGGTCCAAAACTGAACACAGTATTCTAGGTGTGGCCTGACAAGCACTGAGTGGGATAATAACTTGTCTCTGCTGGTGATGCCCTTGTTGGCTTTCTTTGCTGTAACAGCAGCCCATTGTTCACTCATATTGAGCTTGTTATCCAGGACCTCCAGGTAGATGCCAGTCTATGATTCACTTATGGATTATGTTTTCCCAGGTGCAAGACCTTACACTTGTCCCTGTTGACCTTCATAAGTTTTTTGTTAGCCCACTCCTTCAGCCTGTCCAGGTCTTCCTGTAGGGTAGCTCTCCCTTCTGAAGTGTCCACTTCCTCCTCCGCTTGGTATCATCAGCAAACTTCATCAGGGTACACTTGATCCCATCATCCAGAACACTTATGAAGATACTAAACAGCATTGGGCCCAAATCAATCCCTGGGGGACGCCACTGGATTTATTCTAGAGAACATAATATTTAATTTTTGTACTGCATCCTCTGAATTTTTCCTTATTGTAATGGGCTTCTTAAAATGTAGTTGATTCCTGATCCGAAGTGGTATAATTTTAATCATGCTATATTTCTTTCTTACTTCTCTTAATCCCTGAGATCACTAAATCTATGGAGTACAGCAGAGACAGATATCACTTTTCTGTTTACTTTCCAATAGACTAAAACTGGAGAAAGAGAGTAAGAGAAAAAGGAAGTTACACATCCCAACTTCTTTACATTGTGGTTTATTTTCATTTACTTTGTTTTCTGCATAGAAGGTAATAAAGATATATGAAATAAGATGGTTAAGAGAATATGGTTATGTGGTGGGAAATTGAACACAACCTTCTGAATTTGCCTCATTTCTGTGACAATTATTACTGAAGAGTAAGAGCCTTCCTTGGTTGCAAATATAATAAACATAAATTTGCTCAATACTGGTAAAAAGAAAATTATAACAAGATGAATTAAAATCAGGCACATGTTATTGAAAGGCAATTTGAAAGTTTTGTTGAACTTTTTATTTTTTTTTTCTTCTTGGGTGAGGTCAGAGAATAATGGTAACTCTGTCTTTAACAGAATGACATGAAATTCAGCCTTGTCATCCACTACTGTGAACATAACACTGCTAGAGGAGGAAACTTGGTATTCAGATCATCTTATGCTGATGTACAGTGAGTAGATAATGGTCTTTCTCCTACCTGATAGAGTGTGGGATTAAGAAGACAATTATATTATGGAAACTCAGTGATGATGAAAGAGATGTGGTTCTAGTGGGCTTGAGGAAGCAGTTCATAATAAACTGAAACCAGTATCAAAATTTTTCTGTTGAAAAAAAAGTGAGGCCATAGCAGGACTCTGGGACCACTAACTGTGTGACAGTGAATAATATGCTGCCGCAGTGGTCCCATATTATATGCGCTAGAATGCCTATACATGCAACAACGACATTTTCACAACACAGAAATAAATATACTGAACTAATTAACATCGTAAGGCCTCTTATTTTAACCACTGCACTAGGATAGAGTCCAGGAAAAACAGTAATAACAGACTTTTGGAAAACATGACTTACAGGCAAAACGTGAAGTATTGTTTATTCTGCCGAAAGAAAGTCTGGCTGGGGCACAATTGTAGAAAAGGTAGGTACAAAGAGGAGGGAACTAACCTGTTTTTGTGTCCACTTCTGTGTTGGTTTAGGCCTTGCCGGGACCGGAGACCACGTTGCCGTTGCCCCTCCCCCACCCTCATCCAGACAGGCTGGCAGTCAGGCACAAACCCCGGGTTAAAATAAGAAGAAATTTAATACAATAGTGTGATAAGTAACAACCGGAACAACAACAGTAGCAGCGATAACAACAATAAACAGTAACAACAGTAAACAAGACGAAAGATATATAGAGAAATACTGCAAGGATACACCCAGCCCGTGTGCCTGCTCCCCATGACCAAAGCCACAAAAGAAAGCTTCCTGTGCTGCCGCTCCAGACCTGATGTCAGCATGGTATGAATACCCCGGCCGGAGATCCCTTCCCCCTCTCCGCTGGGGAAATTTAACCCTACCCTAGCTGAACCAGGACGTAATCCACCCCTTTATTCTATACCATCTGTGTCATGTCCAGCTGCCATTTATCAGTTAACAATAACAAAATAACAATTTACAAAGGCACAGAATAGTTCACGGCATGTTCCCACCCAGAATCAAGTCCCCCTGTGGTACGCATCGGACCTCTCCATTGTCCAGCATCACCCACCAGGTACACCCAGGTCCTTGGGCAAAAGCAATCCTGTGGATGGGTTTGCCTTTGCCTTTGCCTGGCACAGGACTAAACCAGACCATTTTTCCCAATATATTCCTCATGCGCACCACAGGGACTTTATCCCCATCTACAGCATGTGGAGGTTTTGACTGAGCCGGGCCAGCTCGACTGGCAGACCCTCTTGTGTTGACTAGCTAGGTGGCCTTTGCTAGATGCATGTCCCAGTCTTTGAAGGTCCCACCTCCCAATGCTTTCAATGTGGTTTTTAACAGTCCATTGTAGCGCTCGATCTTCCCAGAGGCTGGTGCGTGGTAGGGGATATGGTAGACCCACTCAATGCCGTGTTCTTCTGACCAAGCATCTATGAGGTTTTTTCAGAAGTGGGTCCTGTTGTCCAACTCAATTCTCTCTGGGGTGCCGTGTCGCCACAGGACTTGGGTTTCAAGGCCCAGGACTGTGTTCTGGGCGGTGGCTTGGGGTGCTGGGTAAGCTTCCAACCATCCAGTGGTTACTTCCACCATTGTGAGTATGTGGCACTTCCTGTGGCGGGTCTGTGGCAGTGTGATGTAGTCGATCTGCCAGGCCTCTCCATATCTGTATTTCAGCCATCTCTCTCCATTCTGCTGGGGCTTCACCCGCTTGGCATGTTTGATTGTGGCACATGTCTCACATCCATGGATGATCTCCGCAATGGTGTCAATAGTAAGGTCCGCCCCTCGATCTCGAGCCCACCTGTATGTTGCATCTCTACCTTGGTGGCCCGAGGTCTCGTGGGCCCACCGGGCTATGAACAGTTCACCTTTGCGCTGCCAGTCCAAGTTCACCTGAGCCACTCTAATCTTAGCAGCTTGGTCTGCCTGCTGGTTGTGTCGATGTTCATCAGTGACCCGACTCTTGGGTACGTGGGCATCCACACGGCGCACCTTCACAACGAGGTTTTCCACACGGGCTGCAATATCCTGCCACACCTCAGCAGCCCAGATGGTTTTACCCTTATGTTGCCAGTTGTTCTGCTTCCATTGCTGCAACCATTTCCACAGGGTATTCGCCACTGCCCACGAGTCAGTGTAGAGGTAGAGCCTCGGCCACTTTTCCCGCTCAGCAATATCCAAAGAAAGCCAGACTGCTTTCACCTCTGCAAACTGGCTCGATTCACCCTGTCCCTCAGCAGCTTCAGTGACCCATCGTGTGGGACTCCACACAGCAGCTTTCCATCGTCGATGTTTTCCCACACTGCGACAAGACCCATCAGTGAACAGGGCATATCGCTTCTCACCATCTGGCAGCTCGTTATATGGTGGGGCCTCCTTAGCACGTGTCACCTCCTGTTCTGGTGACATCCCGGAATCTTTGCTCTCTGGACAGTTTGTGATCACCTCTAGTATCCCTGGGTGGCTGGGGTTCCCTATTCGAGCCCGTTGTGTTATCAACGCAACCCATTTACTCCACGTGGCATTGATTGCATGATGCATGGAGGAGGCCTTTCCTTTGAACATCCACCCCAGCACCGGCAGTCGGGGTGCCAGGAGGAGCTGTGTTTCAGTGCCGACCACTTCTGAGGCAGCCCAAACTCCTTCGTACGCTGCCAGTATCTCCTCAGTTGGTGTATAATTAGCTTCAGAGCCTTTGTATCCCCGGCTCCAAAAGCCAAGAGGTCGGCGTCGGGTTTCCCCAGGTGCTCTCTGCCAGAGGCTCCAGGTAGGGCCATTTTCCCCGGCTGCGGTGTAGAGCATGTTCTTAACCTCCTGCCCTTCCCGGACTGGCCCGAGGGCTACTGCTTGGGCAATCTCCCGTTTAATCTGTTCAAAGGATTGTTGTTGCTCAGGGCCCCATTCAAAATCGTTCTTGCGGGTTACATGGTAGAGAGGGTTCACAATCAGGCTGTAGTTCGGGATGTGCATCCTCCAGAACCCCACAGCGCCCAGGAAAGACTGAGTCTCCTTATTAGAGGTTGGTGGGGCCATGACTGTTATCTTGTTTATCACCTCCATTGGGATGTGGCGACGCCCATCTTGCCATTTTATTCCTAGGAATTGAATTTCCCTTGCAGGCCCCTTAACTTTCTTTTGCTTAACGGCAAAGTTGGCCTTCAGGAGGATTTCAATGATTTTCTTCCCTTTCTCAAAGACCTCCTCGGCTGCGTTCCCCCATAAAATGATGTCATCAAAGTACTGCAGGTGTTCTGGGGCCCCACCTTTGTCCAGTGCAGTATGGACCAGTCCATGGCAAATGGTGGAGCTGTGGTTCCACCCCTGGGGCAATCGATTCCAGGTGTACTGGATGCCTCTCCAAGTGAACACAAAATGTGGCCTGCACTCTGGCGCTATCGGAATGGAGAAGAACGCGTTAGCAATGTCAATCATGGCGTACCACTTGGCTGCCTTCGACTCCAGTTCATACTGGAGCTCTAGCATGTCCGGCACTGCAGCACTCATTGCTGGCGTAACTTCATTCAGGCCACGGTAGTCCACAGTTAGCCTCCATTCGCCATCAGGCTTTCTCACTGGCCATATAGGGCTGTTGAAGGGTGAGTGAGTTTTGCTGATCACCTTCTGGCTTTCTAGTTGGCGGATCAGCTGATGGATGGGGACCAGGGAATCTCGGTTGGTGTGGTACTGCCCCCGGTGCACCGTCCTGGTAGTAATTGGCACTCGCTGCTCCTCAACCTTAAGCTGCCCCACCACTGAGGGATCCTCTGAGAGGCTGGGTAAGGTGGACAACTGTTCAACCTCCTCCAGGGCAGCTACACCACAAGCCCACCGGTACCCTTTGGGTCTCTGAAGTACCCTCTCCTGAGATAGTCTATGCCCAGGATGTACGGGGCATCTGGGCCAGTCACAATGGGGTGCTTATGCCAGTCCCTCCCAGTCAGGCTCACTTCAGCTTCCAGTAGGGTCAGCTGCTGGGATCCCCCTGTCACTCCGGAGATGCAAATAGATTCAACCCCACTGTAGCTCGATGGCATCAGGGTGCACTGAGCGCCAGTGTCCACCAAAGCCTTATACTCTTGTGGGTCTGACGTGCCAGGCCATCGGATCCACAATGTCCAGTAAATCCGATTATCCCTTTCCTCCACCTGGCTGGAGGCAGGGCCCCTCTAATCCTGCTCATCATCACTCACTTCTTGCAAGAATGATTTACAGGTCCCCTCAAGAGGGTCAGACATAACGTTCACCATTCTATTCTGCCTGGGGGATTTCTGACTGTACACTGGAGCTGCGCTCCTCTTGGAGGATTCCCCTTTTGTGATGGTCTTCCCTTTCAGCTGCTCTACTCGTGCAGCCAGGGCGGCAGTGGGCTGTCCATCCCACCTCCTCATGTTTTCTCCATGGTCGCGGAGGAAAAACCACAGGGTGCCTCGTGGTGTGTACCTTCTGCTCCTTTCTCTTGGGTGGGGAAACGTTTACCTCTAATGGCTGAGACATCAGCCCATGCAGGTGGAGTGTAGGACATGTCCTCTTCCACTTTCTGGACCCTCTGAGACAGCTCCTTTACAGCTGAGACCCAGGGATGCTGAGATGAAGGGAGATTTCCCTCATATTGCCGGAGCTTGCCAACCACTCCATCCACTGTCAGAGTGTGGGTGTCTGTCCACCAGGACACTATTGCCAATGCTTTTGAGTGTGCTTCTGGTGCGCTCTTCAGGAACTTTCACCACATCAGGTGTGTGCAAGGGGCCTGATCTGGGTCCATGGGTGACTGCTTATCATTCAGATCACCATAGATCATCTCAAACACAGCCAGTTCCCTGAGGTTCTGGATGCCTTTCTCAATGCTGGTCCATTTGCTCAGCTGACATAAGATATCATCCTTGCAGGGGTGCCTCTCCCTTATAGTGAGCAGGAGTCACCTCCAAAGGCTGAGGGTTTGAGTGTGCTTCCCTATTTCCCTATCAATGCCAGCACCCTTGGCCAAAGATCCCAGCTGCCTGGCCTCTCTCCCCTCCATTTCAAAAGCACTGGCTCCATTGTCCCAGCATTGGAGCAGCCAGGTGCAAATCTGCTCGCCTCCCAGGCAGCCGAAATCTCTCCACATATCTTGCAATTCAGTAGGGGATAGATATCAGACGATCACCTCTGGTCCTTCCTCCTGTTCCTGTGCTGGGCCTGGCTCATCCCCATCCCCCACTTTGCGAGCTGACTTTCTGGTATATTTTGTTTTCTGTATCAGGGCACCTGATACCAGCACTGGCTGGCTCTCTGGTTCAGTCGCTGTGCTGCTGGAGGCTACTGATACTGGTTCTGCCTGTCCCCCCTGCCCAGCTGGTGTACCAGTAAATTCATTCTCAGATCCTGCAGCCCTTTGTCCCCCTTGAGGGCAGTGGGTGGTATTAAAGAGGACACGGTAGGCATGGGCAAGTCCCCAACGCATCGCAGCGAGTTGTGTCTTCTGGGTTTTGCCAGATTGGTAACACACCCTTTCTAAGCACTCCATCAGTTTATCAGGGCTCTGCGTTTGTTCAGGAGTGAAATTCCAAAGCGTTGGAGGTGCCCACCGACTCAGGCCTTTGCCCATCTTTTCCTACACCCCTTGCCACTCACTATTATCTGACATCGGGGCAGGTTTCCGGGCACTGCTATTGTTAGAGAAGTGTCTCATGGCCAAAACCAAAATCAGGCAGACATTCAGAAAGCATTGTGCCACAAACACACTGGCCTGCAGGCTCCAAGGATAATTGAATCTCTCAAAAACCGAGAGGATCTCTTCCCCTGGCTCACCCATAGAGGGGGTGAGACCCCTAACAAAGCCCAGGCAGCAAACAGGTACCAGCCCACGCCCCCCCCCCCCAGCTATACAAAGGCATTATAAGCAGTCAGGAGCCAGTACAGCAAAAAGAGACCCTTTACACATTTCCCACCGACAACAAACCTCAGCACTGGGATCATACACTGGATATAAGGATTAATCCAGCCCCATCACGCAAGCAAGTGGGCCAGCATTGCAAACATTTTCTTATCAAACAGTACAAATACAAATAGAAAAAAATTGCACACAACAGATTGCTCTAACACACTCTGGTCAGGGTCCGTCCCTTTTTGAGCCTTATTTCAACCCTCTTGTGCCCCACGTTGGTGCGCCAAAGAAGGCTGTGGTGGTTTAAGCCCTGCCGGGACCGGAGACTACGTTTCCGTTTTCCCTCCCCCACCCTTGGACCGAGTAGGGCACAAACCCCGGGACCGAAATAAGGAGAAATTTAATACAACAGTGTAATAAGCAATCTGAACAACAACAGTAGCAATGATAACATCAATAACAGTAATAACAGTAAAGAAGACAAAAGATATACAGAGAAATACCGCAGTGAACACAGCCAGCCCGCTGCATGTGCTTCCCCACGACGAAAGCCACAAAGGAAAGCTTCCCGCACTGCCGCGCCGGACCTGACGTCAGCATGGTATGAATAACCCAGCCGGAGATCCCTTCTCCCTGCTAGGGAAACTTAACCCTATCCTAGCTGAACCAGGACACTATTGCAATAACGATGAATTATACATGTAACTATTTCAGGTTACTGCTTCCTACTTCAGTTACTTATAATCCGGGTAAGAGCATTTGTATTACATAAGAAATACTTATACTGTTAACCAATTGTGTTTTATATAAAGGGAAGATATTACTGAGTGGTAAAAGCATAGTATTGACCACTGTGAAGACAAATCATATGCCATGTGTTTCACCCTTGGGAAATTAGGCTCAGTTCTTTCTTAAGATAGCACATAAGAATATGCAAAAGTTTTGGATGGGGAAAAGACCATCTGGACTAGCTTTACAGCTTTATGTGTATATATCTTGTTTATAGCTAATTACATATATTGCAAAATGTTTATTTAGAATATATACTCTGCTTTCTTGTCAAAAAAGAGAAAGCAGTCTCTACAAATATATACGTTGTGTAAGGTTAAGTGAAGACGTTTGATGATGTATTTTAATCTACAGGTTAGTCACAAACTATCTGTTAGAAAAAAAATGTATGAGACAGCATCTTAAAATACATATCTGGAGAAAGACCACATCAGATAAGACATTTTTGCTCATGAGAACATCACCTTAGCCAGATTCCAATTTTCAAAGACCTGAAACAGATCCGTCAAGTTGTGACTCTCCAAAGCCCTGTCAGAGAAGACAATTCAGTGGTATATCTGTGCAAATAGAGAACACATATGATTTTGACTGTTATTAAGACATGAGAATCAGGTAGAACTGGTAAAGAGGCAGCCAAAGAAATGATTGATTCCTTGAAGCTACAAGTATAGAGTGCAGCTGCTGCTTCACAACAGAGCTGGTTCTCGTGGGACAGTAGAGAAGGGATTGCAGCTTCTTGTAATCAATGCAATACAGTTTCTTGAATTTATATTCCAGTGAGAGCTGTGAAGAATTTATTTTTAGAGTAAAACAAAAATATGTAACAAAAAGTAAAATTCTCAAAATAAATAGGACCAAGCTATACAACATAAATTAAAGATGGTTGTAAACTGCACAGGAGAGTAATTCTACTGTCTTTGGACAGAAGTGGGGGTGCATTTTCACACAGTTTGAGACACACCACGTGCTGAAAAGTCACAAACACCTCTGCACCTTCACAAACCTGAAGCAGTGACTAGTTGGTACTGGCTTTAGATCAACACACCCTGCAACTGATAGCAATCCTCCAGCCTTTCTTGATACGAAACAGACTGCAAAGGAAATGCAGCTTATACCAAAACAATGATTGCAGACAATCCCAGGCTTCTTACTTGTTAAATGTCTATACTATGACAGGTGCTGTCCTTCAGGTAGCATGAGAACAAATGGTATAACTGCAGTTATGTAACCATTATTTCTATTATTAAGTAATTCAGCATCCTTTTCCAACCTTTTTTTCCATAGATTAAACCATGTCTAAGACAGAAGTGGAAGAATGGATCTGGCAAAAATTACCTATCCTTGGTAATATGGCAAAATTCCCAGATGCAGACACACTGGAAGTGAAGACAGCTCAGAAACTCTCTTATGCATTGCCATAGGAGAAACTGCTGCAAATTCTCAGCATAAAATAACCCACCTTTACTGTTTCATAAAGGGTTCATCCAACTAGGACAGGACTGAAGCCACATGCCAGACTGCCCCGCACAATGAGAGAGCAAGGCAGCATGAGAAGCTGGCAACTACACTGTTTAAAGGAGCAAATGTCTTCATCACACTCATCTCAGCCTTTCCCCACCATTTAAAGTTCTTCAAGCTCACATGAGCTACAGTTTATCTCTTCGTGCTATACATAAAAAATTAGGTTTATATACAGACTCGAGTTAAATCTGACTGAAAATACTTTCTTATTGATTAAAAATTATTGGTTGTCCAAGATAAGATGCAACCTTTGTTGTCTGAACCAAATAAATTTTGACCAGTTTTACCAATGTCCTTTGCAACACATTCCTCTGTGTAGCATATTTTTGGTTTTATGTCATGTTTCTCCCTAGATAATTTTTTTAGGGGAAAAGAATCTACTTTGACAAACAAAATTCCTCTCTTCAAAAGACTTTAGTTTGCTATCTAGTAAAACAAATGATTGGCAGAGTAATAATGGTTTAATCCTATCATCATTTACAAAGTAACTGTGATTGCTAGTCCATTGTATAGCTTTGCTACTCTTGTACATTTTTTAAACTGTCTGTGAGAATAATTGGTAGACAGAATGTTACAGAATGATAACCTCTACATATACTTGAAAATCCTATTAGAACCAATATGATAGATGATAGAGTCCTTGAATTCTCTGTCTATTAGTCAATACTACTGACCCTTTCCTAGTTAGTTCTTTTCATACTTCAGAGAGAAAATCAATATTTATCATGTTCTACATGAAATCTAATGTAAACGAGACCTTGGAAGTGATTGCTCTTTGTGCCTTATATATTTCTTAATATGTGAAAACTGCAGCTAGACAAAAATAGTCTCTGGAGATTTAAACTAACTTGAATAAGTAACTTCAAGGTAGTATGCTCTAGGCTGTGATTTATTATCATTATTGCTATGTGAAGCTTATTTAGTTATTTTTGCAGATGCTCTGTCTTGTCCCACCAGTGGGTTACGAGGGGGATGAACCTTCTGAATTCCCTCAGAGCTGCATGCTGGTGGAAGAGCTGGTCTTTGCTCGGAAGAGCAGCAGGGCAGGACGAGTCACCAAAATGACTCAGAGGAACAATTGTGCTGGTGTCTTTATTAACTGGCCTTTTTAGTGAATAAATGGAGACAATTTGGCAACAATCAATTGATAACTGTCCAGAGAACAAATAAAGGCACTTTGACAATGAGACTGTTTTCCTAGTAACCCATCAATGATCAACACATCGCAATTCAATTCCTACAAAACTTATGCACATGAATGTATGTAAGAAAGAGAGGGTGGAAAGAGGAAAGAGAAAAGAGAGGAGGAGGAGATAAGAAAGGGGGAATCACCACTCTTGGATCCTGCGTTGTCACAAAGTAGCCAGCATGGTCCGTTAGTAGTGGGTTGACAAAGACACATGTGGGGTGTTGCCTTTATATAAAAATTCTTGTGCATGCACAATAGGCTGTTCCAGAAGGTTCTAATTTTCTCTGGCTTGTACCTGTGCAGTAAGGCAAGTTCTGTCTCTAGGCAACAACAGGAGGGAGGGGGAGAGAAATGGCCCCCCACCCTACCTCCACAGAACTTGCTCCACTTCTCTCCCACAGGCATCCCACTCAGGTTATTTAAGACATCTTCTTTACAAACAGTTTCTTTTTTATGAACAGTTTGTGACATGCTCACACAGATGCTTTCTTTGATTTAAAGTTGATTCATACATATCAAATTCCAGTTGAGCTTAAAGACTGCTTGAAACCCAAGTGCTAATCAGAACAAGTTGTTATTTGTTTTAGTTTAATGAGTTTCTGGAAATTACTATGTGATAGAATAATCCAGTTCTTCAGAATAGAACTATTGCAGTATATGCTACCCTGGTTTCTCTAAAGAATTTGATTTTGTATTTGTGTTGGTTTAAGCCCTGCCGGAACCGGAGAGCACGTTGCCGTTGCCCCTCCCCCACCCTCAGCCGGTCGGGCTGGCAGTGAGGCACAAACCCAGGTTAAAATAAGAAGAAATTTAATACAACAGTGTGATAAACATCTGAACAACAACAGTATCAATGATAACAACAATAAACAGCAATAACAGTAAGCAAGACAAAAGATATACAGAGAAATACCGCAATGGTTATAGAACAAGCCCGCCGTGTGGTCCCCGTTGTTGGAGAACGGCTTGCAGAACAAGGCCATGGGTCTGTGCAGGAGCTGATTACAGCCATCTGAGGTAAACAAAGGAAAAAGCCCAGGGTACAGTTATGCTAACAAGGAAGGAGATTCAGGGCACAGTTATGCTAACAAAGGACTGTTATGTTAACAGAGAAACTGAGGTACACAATTGCCTTGAGTGTGATGGTAAACAACCTTGGGAAAGAAAGCAAGCCAGAAGAAGGAAGATGTTGTGACATACCTGAAATGCCACAAGGGGCTGGGATATTATAATGTAGCCTTTTAGATGTATCCAATAGATTTGTGAGTAGTATGCATGATTATTGTAGAGTGCTTATATAAGGTGTGATTTCTTTCAATAAAGTTGAAGCTTGCTCTATCATTCACATTGAATCGACTGCTTGCTTCCTCCGTCCTCTGCACTCCGTCACCAAAGCCACAAAGGAAAAAGTTCCCATGCACCCACACCCGGACCTGACATCAGCATGGTATGAATAACCCGGCTGGAGATCCCTTCCCCCTTCTCTGCTGGGGCAATTTAACCCTATCCTAGCTGAACCAGGACAGTATTTTATCGCTGTGTGTTTAAAATTTATTCTATTCTCAGTGCTTCCATTAGCCAGCAAGTGGCTAGGGAAAAAGAAAATTCTGCCTTGATCAACTACTTTGTTCCAATTTTTGTTTATGTTTGTTTATTTTTCAGTCTTTCTCTGACAGAATGGAAATTAACAGCTAGAGTAAATTATCAAGTCAGAGAACAGTGTGCTCTTCTCTACTGATTTGTCTTGCTTCAGATGAAGCTCATCACCACCATACCTATGGTTAGTAAGGAATTCCTTGGCAGGTCAGAATGGCTATTTTTTTTCTTTTGGTTTGTTTGATAGTCTTTTCCCTATAGCTTAGGAACTCATTCACTTCTATATCCTATTTGGAAATGTCACATCACTAAATCTCCTTTACTATAGGGACCTTGTGAGACAATTGTATCTTTGATACCTTTGATCCTTTTTGTTCAGAAATCTGGTACTGAAGCTGCACACCAATGTCTATAACTGAATCTTACCTCAGGTTTTCCTAATAAAAGTCAATGGAATTTAGTCTTCTGATTATTTTTTTTTTAATAGAATTACATTTTTAAGCTTCCAAATACTCATTACATTTTTTATCTGTAATAAATTTCCTACCTAGTACTGTATTCTGTAATCCCATCTTCTTATTTGAAGCTTGGCTCATTAAGCATGAAGGGAAATGACTCCCCTTTATTTTGGTGTTCAAAACATAATATTGTATGTAATTTTATGAATATTTATTAATTTATCTGGTTATTTTTCTTTTTTAAAAAAAAGGTAGCTAAGAAAGAAATGAGACTAGAGAAAAGGTTTTGGATCACAGTAAAGATTATACTATCTGAAATATGATACTTACAAATGCCCCAGAGACAGAGGCAGATAGCTCAGGCAGACCACAAAATGAGATGGGAAATGTTTGAGAATACCAGGTGTCATCAATTTGAAAATTCTCGGTTCCATAAAGAGTATAGAAGACATCAGTCATTGCTAGATGATAGACAGAAATTATTTTTTTTTTAAAGACAAAATCATGCTCAGAAACAAATCAATTCCAGAAAAATAGAGAAACTCCTCAAAAGTACACTTTAAAAAAGGATTACTAATAGGTAAGTCCCTTATCTAATTATTAAAGTTTACTGTATGATGATTTTAGAGGTGTCTTTGAAAGACTGCTAAAATTATTCTATATACATTCTGGACAGTGTATTTCATACATTCTCCTACCTTGTTCTTCAATTCCAAATGTTTTGGTTGATACTATCTGTATAAAGATTTCTGACAATATCAAGAGCATGTACACAACAATTAGATTGTGGTCCTTTACCACAATCAATCAGTTGTGGTAATCAATTTGTCAAGGATGATAGTTTTTAATACCAACTGCTCAGCATTACATAACCATCCATCTACATAGCCTGTCAGCTGGGTTTCCACTATTTACAGCAGTTAACAGTCAACTCAGTGAATTGTTTGTTTTATTTAATGCACTGCTTTATAAAATAAGCAAATATGGTGAATTATTGTGAATAAGGAAACATCTGAGGCTTTTAAAATATTATCTTCTGATTTAACAAACCTAATTTGTCATAATTCAGGGTTTGAATAAGACTTGTGCAATAGTTTATGCAAAGAATTCTTGGGATCCATCTCAGTCATCACCGTTCAGAAGTGTTAAAAAAAATCTTTTTTTTTTTTTTTTTTCTCCCCAAGGTAATGCATCATTTAGAGCAATTTCTGGCTTGCTGTAAAACACATTAAATTTGTGTCTGTGACAGGACAAAATGATTTCCATCAGTTTTCTGATATGACAAATAAATCCTCTTGTTGTTTCTCTATATTTTGTTTTGTAGTTTCCAACACAGGGAATCTGCCCTTTATTTATTTATTTTTACTTCTCTTACTGTCACTGCTCTAGTGCCCTGAACTGACTTATAATGTGAACAACGAATACAATTTTTACATGTTTGTAAATTAAGATAAAAATTGCCAGTGTGTCACTTTGCTTCCTTTAAAGGACCTTTATTTTAAAAAATCAGCTATCAGAACAGTTACATCTGTTGTCTCTTAATATGTGTTATTTACTGATATTTGACCTTTGGTTAGGTTGAAAGAGTGTTGTCCTTATGGTCTTATTTTGAGGTTAAATGCAATGACATTTAAATTTTGCATCAGTTTTTGCTATGAATCTTCTCTATGCTTCAATTCCATTTTTTACACAATGTTTTTTACTTCTTTTTGCATCAGCACTGATGAAACTTTACAATCATGTTCTTACTGCCACAGATTCTGTCAGGATTATATAACATATTATTAGAGGTGTCAAATGCAAAAAAAATTCTTCACATCTATGAATTTGTTGTCATTAGTACTCTATTTTTCATCTGATGTGCCACGAAAAAGATCACAAGGATTTTCTGACAGCATTTTATTCCTTTATTTTGATAATAACAATTTTTTAGTGTTAGTTTAGTCTTTCAATGAGCTATTAAATCATTATGTTAAGCAATTAATTTAAGCTATCCCTAGGTGGTCAATATTAATTGTGTAAATCTATTGTCAAAATCCTTCTGTAACTTTTTACTGCATTTGACTGATAATATTTATGTGTGTTCTGAGTTTGTGTGAAGCAAAACAAAAGGGTCAGTTGGACCTCCCCTGGAAGCAGTGAGAAGAACGCACTGTTTCTCAGGCAGCTGTTGGACTGCTTAAGGAGCGTAGGATGCCAGAGACTGCAGAGAGCAGGCAGACACAGCACAGATCTGCTAGCAATATGCACATCCTAACCCCCACAAGAGACTATGCAAAGTTCATCACAGCTCAGGTCATTGAATAGAATGGAAGCAACGATTCACCCAGAGGAATAAAGCAGGCAGAAGAAAATATGTTTTTAAAAATTTTTATTTCCAGCCATGACCCTTTGAATTTTATCTATTTTTAAATTTAACATTTCTAATTCATAATTTAAAAAATCTTATTTGGGGAGAGGGAAGTTTGTTATGAAGGCCAAGTCTGTTCCATCATAAACATTTCACTGACCAAGATCTTGTCACAAATTCGGTTAACTCTTTTTGACTCAAGACACTATGACCTAAAGATGTATTTTTAATTGCATTATAATATTTAGCTTCTTTTAAGAGGATTTATTGAAAGGAAATTAAATTTGATTGAGACAACAGTAGAGTTTTCAGATCTGATATTTGTGACTACTGAGAAAATAAGCATAATGGTAGCTGAAGATTAACCTCCTATGGCTGAAGGCTGATTGTACTGTTCATGGGACATGAAATTTCATCTTTTTGATTCATGTTTGTCACAGATTCAATTGTTGATTAAGATGTATAGTGTATCTGTGATAGACATAAACAATAGTGTTGTAGTCATCACAACATCTTGACAACTCATCATTTTGAAAAACAAGAAAAAGAAAGAAAATCTTTGCTTTTCATCATAAAAGGGGGGGGTGGGGTGTAATTGCCCCTGAAAAGAATCATGTTACAGGAAGAATCAAGTAATATGCTTGATTCCTATTGTTTTTTCTTATATAGTGGATTGCAATCCTTGTGAGTCATTCAAAATCTTGAATAGTTCTGGTATTCTTGATACAGCCAGTTTCTTTTTTTTTTTTTTTTTTTTTTTTCCTCCATAGCATTTAGATGATAGTTCTATACTTTCCTAGATGACTGTGTCACCGAATTAATTAACACAGATTTCTAACTTGTGTTTAAAGGGTGAATGCTTTCACAGGATCAACAACCAGAGCTGCAGTTCCTTACTGCACCATCTTGATATTTTTCTTGACTTCCTAAACAATTTTTAGATTTCAACTTTATCTTAATACATTGTGTCCATTGACTGTAGGTATTACAATTCTTCATTCAAACTAAAAAGCAGTACACAGATTTGCTACCTAAAGTAAACAAATTTCTGTTCTGTCTCTGTGCTGTTTTGTAATCAATGCACAGTGAGGGGATCTGCACTACCAGAGTCTGCCATGGACTTATTCTGGCACACATGAACAGTTTCAACTATGAATCAAGTATGATATCTCTTCTAAGATCCTTCTGAGGCCTTGGGATTTTTTTCAAGCTCTGCCAGTCCCACAGAATTTGTTTAACATTATTGACTACCAAAGTCAGTGAACTGTAAAGGTTTTGAAGTAAGTATTGTCTATTAAAATCTTGGTTTCCATATTTTCACTTTGTAGGAGTAGAAGGAAATGCCGTGCTTTTCACCATAAAGGTGTCACCAAAATGGGATAAAAAAATTTATGGACACCAATATGATGTAGATAACCAGAAACTCCTTTATTAATGGCCGGGTGTGCAGGGGAGTTGTCTCATGAACAACGCACACCTAATTCGTGTAACATGCTGATTATATAGGATACCATAATACATATTAATCAAGTTCTCATGAATAAACATGATAATTCCCGTAAGTAATTTTCTTATTTCCACCTCTTTCTGGTCATGCTTACCTGAGTCCTGAAATGGGTTGGGGGGTGCTTTTGTGACCACCATGGAATACTGACCTAAAAGAAAGACCCTCCAATGCTTTTGAGTCAAGGACTTTGGCTCACATTGCAATTTTAACATGCTTCAACGCCCTTTCACAATACAACTTTTAAAACACCTGGTCTACAGGGCAATAAATCATCCTTACCAAACAGTCTAATCATAGTACCATGTCTAGCAACATAACTGGTTGTATGGTTACTTTAAATTAAATACAACATCTCTATGACTACTTAAAACATTACACCACTATCTTTTATGAAAATTGATATTTCTGTGAGATTCTATTTAATTGATTAGTCCTAATCATTCCTTATCAAAATCACCAAAAATCATCAATTCAAATTAATAACAAACCAGTAACAGTCAGTAACAAAGGGAGACAGACTGATTGTAGTAACCAGACAATCTGTGGCTTTCCTGAAACTGAAAATTCTGAAACTCCTAGTTCCTTGGGGTTTTAGAGATAAAATTACATTTACATTAAAGACTTCAAGTGACAAGTTTGCTATAGTGCCTGTAATTTTATCCAGGATCTATTGGCTATCTTCACATATGTTCAGCTGCCCATTGACAAAATTCGCTGTTAAAACGTACCCCAGTGTAATCTACCCTCTCTCTTTCCTACAGTTTCCTTCACTTTCGGAATGTGTATTCAACTCAGTATACATTGTTACTTTCTGGTTCTGACCTTGGCTTTTTCTTAGAAGATAGTTTCATTAATTTCCTTATCTCTTGGAACTGTAGCTGCAACTAGTTTTTTTCCTCTGTGTTCACTTCCAGTTCAAGATGCCTTCAGGAGATTACAATAGAAACAACAGAAATAATAGAATATTTCAGTAGGAAGGGATATATAACGGTCATCTAGACCAATTGCCTGGTCACCTCAGGTCTGACCAAAAGTTAAAGAATATTATTAAGGGCATTGTCCAAAATACCTCTTAAACACCAACAGGCATGGAGCATTGATCACCTCTCTAGCAAGCCTGTTCCAATGTTTGACCACCCACTCATTAAAGAATTGACTGCTAATGTCAAGTCTAAACCTCCCCTGGTGCACCTTTTAACCATTCCCATGTGTCAGCTAGCAACCTGAAAATTTCCTCTCTAGAATTAGGATTAACTGCTGCTAATGGCCTTTTTTAAAAAAAAATTGTGTATGACATTCTAATAAATACCACTATATAAAAACGAGATCGTTGTATAGTAGTTGTACTGAAAAATAGTTCCTAATATCTCCATAACCATTTCTCGTAAGTATGAAGGCTCTCAGTCTATTTTACCTTCACATTCAACATACTGGAATAAAGTTTTCTCCTTCAATGACACCGTCAAATTTGTTATGGTATTGTACATGACTTATTCATTATCCTTCATCATATTCATTTTTGCTCTTGTTCTTATTGGAAGAAGAAGAGGGGAAAAATTCAACTTTGGGATCACACTTAGGGGAAGCTAACCTACCATTCATTTTATGGAATGAGGAGTTTCTTCAACATTCATAGGAGATACCTCCCTGTTTTAACTGATTAGTTAAATGTTTGACTGTTTAACTTACATCGTTGTCTTTGCAGTCACTCACCTGTCCTCTGACTCTTTTTATACCTACTAAGTTCCTGTTCAAGTTGCTCAAATTTCTTTCATTGATCATTTTTCTTATGGCTGTAAATGAAGAGGCAATAAGATCCTGCTGAACACTGAATTTATTTTCATCTAAGATTGTCTGATAGTCTAGTGATGGTATGGTTCTGCCTCAGTCTAGCTGGGATTATGGAAATAAACTTTCAAAACAGTTGGACTGCTGACTATATGCTGCTGAACAGACTTATCAGTAGCTGAGTGATCAAATTAATGATTCTGTTTTCTCCATTAAATGTGGCACATTACTTTTATCACTATGAAAAACCAAACATATGTTTTATTATAGTATTCAGTTTAGCCTAGTGGAATAGTCCTCATTTGGACAAGATATTTACCAAGTTAACTGTAATTCTTTGAATGGCCTTGAATTCACTTACAATCACAGAATCATAGAATGATTTGGGTTGGAAGCAGTCTTAAAGATCATCTACTTCTAACTGCCCTGTCACTAAACCATGTTGCTCAAAGGCCCGTTCAACCTAGCCTTGAACACTTCCAGGGTTTTTTCTTCAGACAATCTCTTCCAGTGCCTCACCACCATCACAGTGAAGAAATTCCTCCTTCTATCTAATATAAAACTACCCTCTTTCAGCTTAAAGCCATTACCTCTTGTCCTAGAACTACATGCCCTTGTAAAAATGCCCTCTTCAGTTTTCTTCTAGGCCCCTTTTAGGTACTAGAAGGCTGCCATAAGGTCTCCCAGGAGCCTTCTCTTCTCCAGGCTGAACAACCCCAACTCTCAGCCTCTTCTCACCAGGGAGGTGCTCCAGCCTACTGATCATATGTGTGGCCCTCCTCCAGAGCTGCTTCAGTAGGTCTGTGTCCTTCTTATGTTGGGATCCCCAGAGCTGAACACAGTACTCCTGGTGGGGTCTCATGAGAGTGGAGTAAAGGGAGAGAATAATCTCCCTCTGAAGGGAAGTTGCTACAAGTATACTTGTAATTGCTAATGTACAGGGACCTGTAATATAAGACATTTAGTTTTAATGTTAGGCATTATTTGTATTTTATTAGCTTTTATTTTTCCTGTATTTACTATAATGTATATAATTTCATTTACGCTTTTTCCTAACTACCTTCTGTAGTCGTTACCCAGTTACCTACTTGTAAGATGTTTTGAAACCTTTAAGTCCTTGCCTAGTAAAGATAAGACAGACCTTGGACAGTCTGAAAAAACTCCCAGAGTACATCCCTAATAGCAGTAACCTAAGAAAACAAGTGCCTAAGAAGATGCCCGTGTCAAGATAAGTGGCTGAAAGCTGGTCTAAATTAACCTCCTTGGAACAAACAGGAGCTGAAGGATGGATGAAGTAACTCTATGACCATATATGGACACAAGAAACCTAAAGTTCACTAACGGACAGTGTGAGAAAGGATATGTGGACCCCTAAGGAGGGGAAAAGACCCTCACTCTATTTTTACTACGCATGCTCAGACTATGTAAATGAATTCGAAGAACCCATTAGCATAAGACTACCTTCTCTAAGAAATCTAATACATATGTATGCTTTTTGTGTATGTTAGTCAGTTTGTGGCACTTGTGGTGGAGTGATCCCCAGTGCTGCTCAGTGCTACGAATAAAGAATACCTGCTTAACAGTTATACTCAATCCTGACTGTTGAGTGAAACTCTTTGTTTCACCTCGACTTGCTAGCCACACTTCTGATGGGCTGCAAGCAAACACTGCTGGGTCATGTTGAGCTTCTCATCAGCCAACAACCCCAAGACTTTCTCTGTAGGGCTGCTCACAATCCATTCTCTGCCCAGCCTGTAATTATGCTTTCAACTGCCTCAAGCCATGTGCAGGAACTTGCACTTGGTCTTTTTGAATTTCATGAGGTTTGCACAGGTTCACTCCTCAAGCCTGTCAAGGTCCCTCTGGATGACACCTCTTCCCTCCAGTGTCGACTGCACCACACAGCTTGTTGTCACCTGCAAACGCCGAGGATGCACTCAATCCTGCTGCTCATAACACCAACAAAGATATTAAACAACATCGGTCCCAATACCAACTCCTGAGGAGCGCCACTCATCACTGCTCTCCACTTGGACACCAAGCTGTTGACAGCACCTCTTTGAGTGCGACCATCCAGCTAATTCCTTATCCACTGAGTGGTCCATCCATCAGATCCATGTCTCTCCAATTTAGAGACAAGGACATCATATAGGACAGTGTCAAATGCTTTGCACAAGACCAGGTAGATGGCATCAGTTGCTCTTCCTCTCATCCACCAAGACTATAACCATGTCCTAGAAGGCCACCAAATTTATCAGGCACCATTTGCCCTTAGTGAGGCCTTTTTGACTGTCACCAATCACCTATCTGCTTGCCATGTTGTGAGAGACTTGAATGTCAAATGATTGTCTCAAAGCTTTCTTGTGTGTGTGTGCTTTGCATCACAGGGTGGTGACTCAGACATTCATCAAGGACCAGCTGTGACCTTTTTAATTCGTCTAAGGAATGTCACCCAAGGAAGCAGGAGTGTATGGAATGATGAACCCTCCCAGTCCCTTGCAGTTGTATTGACAAACTCCTTAGATAAGCCTCAAAATAGGGGAAAGGTGGTCTGAGTGAAACCAAGTGTTTCTCATCAAGCACAACGATCTCTGAATACTGGTTCCATTGTTTAAGCCAGCTACTTTGTGGCTCTATTGTGTACACCAGATGTCATGCATGCCTTGCAAATGACATTGCAACTTCGCAGTGAGGAGGTACCAAGAACTAATAAGAGGTGAGCATTTCCACCTCAGAAGCCGGATGACTGATCAAGAAGCATTAAGGCAGCAAAAACCTGTGGGAACAGTGGAAAAACCAAAGGTGGACAGGCTGATTATGACCACTAACTCAATTGGACAACTGATGGTGCACTCCATTTTCCCCTCAGTGCAGGTGCAGAACCCATGCTCCACATTTTTCCTCATTTCCCATGGAAATAAGTTTCTGGAATATCTGCCACTACATATCTAGAATGCTAATCGGCTGATAAAATGAACTTAAAAGACAACAGAAAACTTTGCTGTGTGTTCACCCTCCACCGAAGAACTGAAGACTGAGAACCAACAGAATGCTGCTGGATCCATGGGGGTGACTATTTTGTGACTCTTTTTCAAGCTGCTAGCTTGATTCCTGTCTTTTCCTTCCATTCTGTCCTATCACTAGCACTCTTCCCTTTTAATAATAAAAACTGGTTTAGGTGTATGGCATTTAACCTCATTTGTCTCTTAATCTCACTCTTGGAATCATATCAAAACCTCCCCCGACATTGGATCAGGACACATGTGCACTAGCATAGTTTCTAGGAGGCTCTGCTCCATGGTCTTGCTGGGCATGGAAGCAAGACTGACTGGACTGTAGTTCCCTGGGACTTCCTTTTTTAAAAATGAGGTTAGGCTTCCACTTTTCCAGTCATCAGGAACTTCACTGGACTGCTGTGACTTCTCAAATATGATGGGTAGTGGCTGAGCCTGATACAGAGAAATGATTACTTGTTTTGAGACTTATTTACTTATAGCACACTGCTTAGCAACATATTTACTTACTTATATCAACTTATAGTATTACTTATAGTATTTTTGAATATTGCTAAGAATCCTGCTTGCCCAGACTGTTCTGTGGAATTTTACCAAGGACTACTCTGTTCATCAAAACAAAGCAGTTTACTGTGAAAATCTACTAAGAACTGCAGTGTTCAGCAAAATATCGTGGTTTTGTCCTTGGGAAACAGATGCACTCTATCTAGTTGGGTCTTGGTAATGAGTAAAGATAGACATATATGGACAGTAGAAATTCTATTGGTTCTCTTAAATGAGATAGAATGAATAAACCGTCTGAAAAACACTCTTGTTATTCAAGAAATTGGCTGCGAGAATCTGTGCATGCTCCAGGGAAAAGTACAAAGTGAGAAAGACTATGAGCCTTCCTCCCAAAGACCCCTGAAGACGATCACCAGGAGGGAATGTGCAGGTGCAAAGAGAACATAAACTGTTGACATCAGCCTTTCTAACTAACCCAACCTTACTCATGCATATTTGTGTTATGTAATCCAGTGAATATGTATATCCACACTCTATAACTTTTTGGTAGAATGTGCGGTGAGTGTGCAAGCTTTGTGGAGAAACCCTTTTGCACCCTGGTGCCAGAGTAAACATACCTGCTTTATAACTCTCTTAGAGTTGTAGAGTCTTTTTTTCCACAAATCAAGCCCCTTCATCCACCAGTCCCCTCAGAACCTGCAGATGCATGTCATCTGATCCATTGGACTTGTGCACCTTCAGGTTCCTTAGCTGGTTTCAAACCTGATCTTCTCCTACAGTGGGAGGTTCTTCATTTATTCAGTCCCTGCCTTTGCCTTCTGTGACTTGGGCAGTGTGGCTGGAGCCCTTGCCAGTGAAGACTGAAGCAAAAAAGTCATTGAGTTCCTCAGCCTTCTCCATGTCCTGGGTAACCAGGTCTCCTGTTTCCTTCTGGAGATGGCCCACATTTTCCATAGTCTTCCTCTTATCACTGATGTGATTTTCTTGTTGCCGTTGACATCCCTGGACAGATTTAACTCTCTCTGGGTTTTAGCTTTTCTAACCTGATCCCTGCCTGCTCAGACAATTTCTCTGTATTCCTCCCATACCATTTGCCCTTGGTTCCACCCTCTCTAGTCTTCCTTTTTGTGTATGAGTTTGTCCAGGATCTCATTGTTCATCCATGCAGGCCTCCTGTTGGTTTTGCTTCACTTCCTCTTTGTCAGGATGCACCACTCCTGAGCTTGGAGGAGGTGATCCTTGGATATTAACCAGCTTTCTCGGGCCCCTCTTCCCTCCAGGCCTTTATCCCATGCTACTCTACCAAGCAAACCCCTGAAGAGCCAAAAGTCTGCTCTCCTGATGTCCAGGGTAGTGAGCTTGATATGTACCTTCCTCACTGCCCTAAGCATCTTGAACTTGACCATTTCATGGTCACTGTTGCTAAGGCTTCCCTTGAGCTCGATGTTCCCCACCATCCCCTCCTTGTTGGTGAGAACCAGGTCCAGCATAGCACCTCTCCTTGTTGACTCCTCTGTCACTTAGATAAGGAAGTTATCATCAGTGCATTCCAGGATCCTTCTGGATTTCTTATGCCCTGTTGTGTTGCCCCTCCTACAGATATTGGGGTACCTGAAGTCCCCTATGAGGACCAGGGCTAGTGAACGTGAGGCTGCTCCTCTCTGTCTATAGAGGACCTCATCCGCTTGGTCTTCCTGGTTAGGTGGCCTGTAACAGACATCCACTATAATGTCACTTGTCCCTACCCTTACTTTAATGCTGACCCATAAACTCTCTGTGGGCTCCTCATCTGTCTCCAGGCAGAGCTCCATGCACTACAGCTGGTCACTGACATAGAGGGTGACCCCCACTCCTTGTCTCCCCTGCCTGTCCTTCCTAAACAGCCTGCATCCTTCCATTCCAACACTCCAGTCATTGGAAGTCATTGGAACCATCCCAGCACATCTCCATGATGCCAATAAGATCACAGCCCTGCAGGCGTGTGTGTGTCTATAGTTAATTTAGTTTATTCCCCATGCTACGTGTGTTTGAATAGAGGCATTTAAGTTAGGTTCCCGATGAAGCTGATTTTTTTATCTAGGCAATTGTTGAAACAATTGTTTCATCTAGAACTTCATAGCTTAAAATGGGCTTCTGCCGACTCGGTGGAAGTTGTCTCTCCATATCTAATTTCGTTAGAGACAGCTTTCCATCTGGAGGAAGTATGCTGTCTTTTGCCTTTATAGCAGGCATCTAGAAAGTCTGAAAGCTGTTGCCCATGTATTTTTTAGGACTTTTAAGTTTTATTCTTGGATGTCATTTGTATCAACTTCAAGAGAAGCTGCTGTACAGATGTCTCCAAGATTTCTTGTATGACAGTAACAAATGGGACAGGATTTGAACTGTGTGAAGCAATCACCATAAGTCAGGGCGAATGATGAACTTTACACAGTATTTCAGATCTTGATGCTTCTGTGTATGTGCATTGAGAGAGACAAATGCTCTGAAATTAAAATTAATACGTAGTTTCAGATTGAAACTTTTCATGATATTTAATTTCTGATTCTTTAATATAGAATCATGAAGTCAAAGATCATCTAGGTTGGAATATACCTCTTAAAATCATTGAGTCCTACCATAAACATAACACTGTCAAGTTCACCAAATCTCTAATGATGCTTTCTGTATAATATAGACCAGAGTGAAAAGCAAACATCATATTAACAGGCTTTTCAGGTTTCCAACCACTTTTCATCCTTCAAAGCCTTTACTGAATTTAGCTAACTTCTCTCTAGTTTAAGGTATTGTTTATCTTTATTTCTGCCATAGTATGATTGTTCTGATCTTTATTCATAGCAACATTCACTTCTACTAATGCTACTGTTTTCTTCAAAGGGATATGTATATTTTAGATTTCTCTGAAGATCAGTTTTAGGTTGGTTCTGTCTTTCACACTGCCAACTTACTGTTTCTAATACCAGTGCCTACATTCTTCAAATTTAACAAAGCTAACAAACTATACCTAAGGTTGCATTTACTGTAATGGGGAATTCCCACTCAAACCTATTCCTCTATAAAATATAAATGTTTTTTATTAATAACAAGGACAGAAAAAATGTCATCTTCAAACCTTAATACAAGAGCACTGACTTGTAAAGGTTATGAGCTAGTTCTCTTCATTTATTCTGTGGTGGGTTGACCCTGGCTGGATGCCAGGTGCCTATCAAAGCTGCTCTATCCCCTCCCTTCTGCTGGACAGGAGAGAGAAAATTTAATGAAAGTCTTGTGGGTTGAGATAAGGACAATTTAATAAAGCAGAAGGAAAGGTCACATGTGAAAGCAAAGCAAAACCAAAGATCTTATTCTCTAGTTCCCATCAGCAGGCAATGTCCAGTCAATTCCCAGGAAGTAGGGATTCAGTATGGGCAGTGGTTGCTCCAGAAGACAATTGTCATAAATAATGAATGCTCCTCCCCTCCTCTCTTCTCATTTCTCTTAACTTTTATTGCTGAGCAGATGTTATATGGTATGGAATATCCCTTTGGTCAGTTTGGGTCAGGTGTACTGGCCATGTCACCTCCCAAGACCTTGCCCACCCCCAGCCTGTTGGCGAGGGGGGAATGTTGGAGAGAGACAGCCTCGATGCTGTGCCAGCTCTGCTCAGCAGTGGCCAGAACACCAGTGTGTTACCAACACCTTTCCCGCTACACAGACAGAGCACAACACTGTGAGGGCTGCTATGGGAAAAATTAACTCCATCTTAGCCAGACACTATAAAATTAAAAGGCTAAGATCATATTTATCATATGTAAACCCAAAATAAAATCAAATAAAAAAATAAAGAAAGCAGCGCCTACTCCACATCTGAAAATTTCTGTAGTTAATTTTAAAGCTTTTATTATTTTCATTGTAGAGCACAATAAAATTATATTTCTTTTCTTATTTGTGACTCCCCATTTCTCAGTAAATGAACAGAAACACATTATTCTTTCCAGGTTCTTTGTATTTATTTGGACCCTAAAATGAATTGCTTTCATCTCTAAAAATAAGGATGTGATGATTCGACCTTGGATAAATGCCAGGTACTCACCAAGTTGCTCTGCCACTTTCTCCCTTTCCCCCTTTTTTTCTCAACAGGGCAAAAAGGGGAAAGAAAATAAGATAGGAAAAAAAAACCCACAACCCTTGTGGGTAAAACAAAAGCAGTTTTAATATAAGCAAAGCAAATAAAAGGTCCGCGCGTGGAAGGATAAAAAGAAAGCAGATTTATTCTCTACTCCGCATGAAGAGGCGATGCGGGGCCTTCTCAGGAAGCAGGGCTCCGATACATGTAGTGGTTGCCTCGGAGGACCAAGGGTGACCCCACCCCCTTCCTCCTTTCTCCCAGCTTTATACTGAGCAGACGTCATATGGTCTGGAATGTCCCTTTGGTCAGTTCGGGTCAGCTGTCCTGGCTGTGTCCCCTCCCAAGATCTTGCCCACCCCGTCCCACTGGGGGGAAATGTTGGAAAGAGCCTTGGTGCTGTGTAAGCACTGCTCAGCAGCAGCCACAACACCAGGGTGCTACCAACACCCTGCCAGCTCCCGACATAAAACACAGCACCGTGAGGGCTGCTACAGGGGAAAACCGATTCCAGCTCAGCCAGACCCAGTACAAAGGAATAAAGTATTGGTTTTACTTGATATTTAGAAAGAACTAGAATCTGCTTTGCATTTTATAGAGTTAAATTCCTCTTGACGTGAGTTTAATCAGTCAGTCACAGGAAATTCAGCGTTTGGATCATCGTTACAGAGTGATTTTTAATGTAATTTACTAGGAAACTAGAGGGTTTTTTGGTAGAAAACAAAAACCAGTTCATAGCTATTGTAATCTTGCAGTTATATTTTAGTTTTGCCTTTTTTAAAAAAGAAGAACATTATTTTAATATTTTAATCTTTAAAATTACTCAAAATAAACACTGGTTTTGGTAAAAAAAAACCCAAACAAAACAGACAATTAAAATAAAGTATGTTCATATCATACAATTTAGGGGTTTTAATTGAAAAATGGAAAAAAAATAATAAAATTTAAAAGAGAAATTATTTCTTTTGGTTGAAAAATGTATTTTGAAGAGAATATTAAAAAATACTTCATATACTTTCGCAATTTTTTTGTATATGTGCTAGCATGAACTGCACATATTCATTGTTTAGGAAGCATACTATAGAAATGTCTTGGTTTCACTCATCCCCTTTTACTATGAAACTTAACACTTATTTAGTAGCTTTTATTTCCAAGATGCTCTACAGATGTGAGTAAACAAAGTCCAGGGTTTTACTGATCTGATTTTGGTCATGTCTGTGGTCCTGTGTGCAGTTATACCAGTTTAACTGAACTTGTGACAGGGGGATCTGCTTATGTTAATATCACTTAAATTTTGGGGACTGGTTCACTAGTATCTGTGAAGAAATTTGAAAGCAAAATATGGTTTAATTACCCACAGACCCTCTGCTCAGTTTATCTCCAGATAGAAAGGAATAGTACAGCCCCTTTCTCTCCCTCACCAAAGTCCAAGATTATCTAGCAAAATTTAATCCATTTTGCAGTGACACTTCATTTTCTTATATCTTCTAACCAATTTTAAGACATGTTCATATGTGCCATTTTAGCTGCTACTATAAGAGCCTGAAGATTAACACCATCTCATTATACTTAGTATCTGCTTCATCTTTCCCCCAAACTGTGGCAAAAATCCATTATGTGACTCTAAAACTGTTGAAGTTAGAGTGAACAGTATCGGTTAGGTATAATGTTATGCCTTCACCATCACATTATGACTGAAATGTTTGAGAGGCCTCAGAACTGTAATAGAGATGGCAGAATGAAAAGGGCAGTTCCAACAAGCAGATAAGTAGTGAAAAATGTAGAAGTCTAGTTCTTTGCAGCCAACTGAAAACCAAGGCCAACTAGAATAGTTGTTGAAATTGTAAATGTCAGTCCCAGATGTACCATGAACTCATACACCAAAAGGGATAAATTATACACTTACCTTGGAGTTATGTTTAGAAAAAAAGTGTGGGGCTTTTTCCTTATATGGGTATTTTTTCTTTTTACAATTCTAATTCCTGACTTGGACCTCTGAACTAGTTATTGGCTTCCAGAGCTGAGAGCAAATAAAAATGGACATGTACTCAGTAGGTTGTAATATATGACTATGGAGAAAATGTTTCTGTGAGTAATGAATTCCCTCATCTAAAAGTCTGACAGGAAAATCTGCTCTATAAACCTTTGTTTCTCAGCCTGCTGGTAGCTGAGACAGTACATATCTGTCAAAGACAAAGTATCTGAAACTAATTGCACATAACTCTAAATCTTTGTTTTCTCCACAGCACATTTAAATTTGTACTTTTAAAAGAATATATCTCTAACCTTTTCCCCAACCTGTATGTTTTTCTGTAAAACAGACAGGACATCTTAGAAACTGTCAGTTCTAGCTCTGTAAAATGTATACAAATACACTATCTGACAATATACATATAATATACATACAATAAACATATATATAAATTACACCACCCCCCCCACCCCCCCCCAATAAACACCACCCCTTTTCCAGAAGATAATGGGCTAGGGAAAACACACAGCTGTTGTGAACAAAACAATATAACAGTTTTTACTTGAAGTTTCATTTTTCTGGTTAAGAAGTAAATTTGTTTGGTAAAGAGAGAGCTACAGATGCTGTTGGATGCTTTCTCATACCACCAAAATTTTATTTTCTCTGAATCAGACTAATAGTATGAACAGGTAATTGTTATATTGTTCAAATATGAGAGTGCAGTCACACCTGTAAGGCAAAAACCTGTTTTAAGAAATTATGTCTGGTGTTGGACTTAAAGGTATACTGTTCCCTGTCTTCAACAATAAATAATGGAACAAAGGCAGCTCCTGGGCTAGATAAAACAAGAATTACCAAGTAGTAAAAAGAGAAGTCATTACCTCCAGATCTATTTTGTGAGATCCCTACTCAAAACCTGAAAATCAGTTTGTGGTGTCTATGCTTCAGAAAGACTATTTACAAACTGGAAAGGGTTCACAAAAGAATTATTTGAAGTGTAGAACATCTACCTTACAGAAAAAGCTAAAAGGAGTCCAAACCACCCAGCTTAACTAGATATTATTAATTGGCAGTTTGATCACAGTCTGTAATTACCTACTTATTAAGACTTCTGATATTAGACAGAATTTTAACCTATCACACCACAGAATACCAATATAAATGAGATGGAAGTTGACTAAAAACTGCACCTCAGTTTAAAAAGAAAGTATGTATGTTAAATCATAAAGACACTTATCCATTTGCTCATAATAGGATACATTCTCCATCACACGTAGTCTTTATATTTAAACATCCATCATCCTTCTAAAAGTTGGGGTAAAGAAGTTATGGATGCAGGAATTACTGCTCAGAAACTTTTTTGCCTGTGTTACCCAATGAGTCAGCCTCAACAATCCTGTGCTCATTTAGGTTTCAAATATTTTGAGGTTCTAATTTAAAAGGAGATAAAGTGACATTTCTTGGTTTTCACTTTGAAATTATTGCTAAAGGATTGTCTTCTAGCACACTACTTTACCTTTCTTTCCTCCTATATTTTTTCCTTCTGTCTCAGTCATAAAACCTGCACTTTTTCTGACAAATAACTGCTAATGAGGATCTGGTGAGGAAATTAGAAAAATCACAAATTACTTCAGTAAATGTGAGTGATTAATTCAATGGAAAACACATAAAGAAGCTGGAGTGAGACTGTTTTAGTCCTTTCTTAATCTACAGTTATTCCACTTTTCCAAACTGTAAATGAGAATATCAAATTACCACTAGAGCGTCATCACAGCAAACTCCAGATGGCTTATAATAACTTTATTATTAATAGGGCTTCTACCACTAGCTACTTCATATCGTTAGCTACTCAAAAGAGTTGAAGTTTTATATTTATTAGTAATTCTTTTCATGGGTAATACAGACATTATAAAACCCTTCTTCTGCATCTTTCTCTATTAAATTTTGGTAAATGACTGATCATTCTAGCTTTTTTCTGTAACACAAATACCATGTTACTGCCATTTCCATGGCATTTAGGATGTATTTGTGCTATCACAGAAATATCAAGTTGACCTTTCCATATGGTATTTCAACTATGTCTCAAATTTCTCTTACACAGTTTTAGACTTTGTTAGGCACAAGGGCTATACTTATGATTAACCTCATATTACTTAACTGTGGTAGTATATATTGCTCACAGATTAAGCTCATATTTTTATTGCTTAGTAGGAGTTCTTATCCAAGAATATATCTAAATATGGACAGGTCTGGTGGACAGTGTAGCTCTTTTGCTTAAGAGTAGGCATGAAAAGAATTACTAACTTTCAAGATGAGGCTGAAGTAAGACCCCAGGTAAACAGTGTGATTGTTTTTCTGTATATAGAATCACTGAAGAATTTGATTATTTTATTTTTTTTAACTAAGTTGTACATCCATAGTAAATAAAATATGGTTGGAGTAGAAATTCAAGCACTGGGACATTAGTATCCATGTTGTTTGGCATCACAAAATTAGCAACATATAAAAACAAAATAGTTAAACTATGCAGAGTTCTGTTAACAATTGAGATTGTTAACAAAAATATCCCTCTCTTTTCTTTTTCTTCCTCTAATATTTTGGAAATTTGTATTTTTTGAATTAATGCAGATATGCACATAAATAAATGGATTGCATATCTAATTATTGCCACTGTTTTTCCTTTTAATGTAAGCAATCTCAGTCTTCTATGGAAGCAAGTTAGTTATTTGGGATTGTCCTGGTTCAGCTAGGATAGGGTTAAGTTTCCCCAGCAGAGAGAGAGGGGGAAGGGATCTCCAGCCCGGTTATTCATACCATGCTGACGTCAGGTCCAGGCGTGGGAACTTTTTCCTTGGCGGCTTTGGTGGCGGGGAGCACACGTCAGGCTTTTTCCGTAACCATTGCGTTATTTCTCTGTATATCTTTTGTCTTGCTCACTGTTATTGCTGTTTATTGTTGTCATCATTGCTACTGTTGTTGTTCAGATTGTTTATCACACTGTTGTATTAAATTTCTTCTTATTTTACCCCGGGTTTGTGCCTCACTGCCAGCCCGACCGGCTGAGGGTGGGGGAGGGGCAATGGCAACATGGTGTCCGGTCCCGGCAGGGCTTAAACCAACACAGGGATATAATAAGGGTTTGGAAGACTGGGCTGTTCTAACATCAATCTATATAAATAGTGATCTAAAAGCAAGATTTGACTGAGTTAAACATTGTTCACATCTCTTTTGATAGGTAGGATAAACTGTGCTAAAGCCACAGAACAACATTACAAAGGTATATGAGCATAGCAAAGATAAGTGTGTTCATTTTTCTCCACGAAATGATTTTGAAATAACATTTTAAAGACTCAGACGAAAAGATCAAATTTTTGCCTCAGTCAACAGAGTGCATTTTAATGCAAAAGCATCTTAAATATTTAGGTATTAAAAATAGATAGGTCTGATTGATATTATGATACTTTCCCTCCAATGAGAAAATAAGCAGTTCAAAGCAGGTAACTGTAGTACAACCCCAGATGGATATTAGTTTTGGAAATACTTGCAATTACTGATCAGTAGTTTTTCTTTTCTAATGTGACAAAAATATCCCTACAATTCATAATGGTAATAACATAGATTTGTCACTTGTGTGCTCTATCTACTATATATTTATATTAGTAGTTTATGTAAAACACTTCCCCCCCCCCCCCGTCCATTGGGCTGTTGATTCATATCTAGTATTAATATCTCTAGGATAATTTTTACTCTTTTAGTCTTCTTTTGGAAGTTTCAGTAAGTGGGCTTTTCACTGAATCCAAAAATTCTTTAAATGAATTCCTAATACAAAACAGAAAATGCATCTATAAATAATGGAAGAAGGTAGACCATTGATTTACAACAAAATAAATGACAGTACTAGATGTATATTGACTGCAGGATTTGTAATTGGGTCTATTAATAATAGATGTTAATACTACATTAAAGATGGGTTACATAAATAATGCAAACATGTATTAGAAGGAAGTGCAATAAAACTTAGAACTGGAATTTCTACATATGCAGAAGCCATGAATCTGCAGAACTAGGGATAAGACTGCCAGGGACTTTGTGAAGTCATAGAGCAGACACAACTGAAAGTCTCATTTTAGACTGTGTTTTCTGTGTCTTTCTGCTCACAGCATTTTCTTTTAACTCTGTGATTATTCTACTTTAGTTTTACTGATTTTTTATGTCCTGTTAGTTTATCAGTAAACAGTCAACAACATGTGAAAGACACCTCAAAAGCTCACACATATGATGACATATAGTGTAGGGATCTCTGTACATTCCAAAACCTGGCCCTTGTGTATAACTTAAAATTCCCGGCATAAAAGCTGTCAACTGAAACTGTTTCACCCTAAATTGGATTGGGGAGCTCTGTCTAATTCTAAACTGTGCTGCAAGGATGTTTTTCCAGACCATAAGAATAAAAATTAAAATTTCTCATTTTCACCTATGTTCCACATACTGTTGTCTTTATCTTGCAGACCCTTTGTGATTCACACCAGTTTCTTGTTTCTGTGTAGACACTGCAGATTGCTGTTATAGCCCTATGGTATGTAAACTTCACTCTGTGTAGGAAATTATTCTTATCCAGGAATGAGAGGCAAAGGAGTAGTCAAAGGACTTATGTTCTCTTGCTTCTATGCTGGACTCCTTTATTCTTTCACAGCAAGGGTAAGGTGTTATTGAAATAAAAGGGTTTGTTTGTTTATAGTTTTCTGATTTGGGTTATTTGGATTTTTTTCATTTTTCTGGGAGGAAGAAGGAGGTATCTTAATCTTCTGTCTGTGCTTTTGCTACTCCTTAGATTGTTTTCTCCTCAAATTCTTTTGCCCATTCCTGGATAGACCCCACTTTGTCATGGATCTTCCTATGAGTTTGCTGCAAGAAAATGTTATTGGTCTTGTTGATGACGACATATGGGAATAAATGTAATAAAGGAAGACTAAGACCCATTTTCCCAAAGTTACATCTCATCGCCTTCCCATTTTTCCTGTGCTCTAAATATTCAGCAGAACAGCTAGAGGAATGTTGACGCTTCTAAATATAATAACTTCCATAGATTTTAGGTGGCCTGTTTGTACACAGCCTTATGAATACCATATTAAAGTGCAGAATGTCCTCAGTAATCCCACTGACAGCAAACACAAAAGAATTACACATCACTTGTGTATTCATTTTGGAAAATTTTGCCTTTATACATGAAATAACATTTTGGAGATAACCTGTGAACTATAATGCACATTGACTGAAACATTTGAAAGTACCTTTCAGTTATTTCTTTTGTCTTATTTTACTATTCGGAAGATGAAATGAGCATTTCAAGGTGAAGCAATGTCATCTTTATTAGCAGTGAACAATTGCCAAAACCTAAAAGGAAACTAATCTAGGCCAGACTTAAAAAAAAAAAAAAAAAATGTAGAAAGGTATACCAAGTTGCAAACTGGGGAGAAAAACCTGAATAAGTAAAATGAAACTTTTTATAAATTGAGTCCAAATCATGTTATTCTATTTTTTCTTTTTCATACTTTCAGAGTTCTTGAAATTGTCTAAAGGATAACTCAGTATGTTATGGTGGACTGGGTTCTTCTCATTAATTTAAACTCAGTAACTGTGTTTCCCCATATTATGTTTTCCAATACGTTGTCATTTTAGACAACTACCTCACCATTCCCCATTGTTCTTACTCTTTCCTAAGATTTTTCCCCACTACTTTTTTGTTTTCTTATCACTTCTTCTTTTTCCCCTCTTTTCTCTTACCTCGGATATTTCCTCTTCAAGAAGGTGTGCAAAAAGACATTACTAACTGATACTGGTGCCTTTCTGTTACTGAAATTTCATTTACTTTATAAGAACAAAGAACAAGGAAGTAATCAAACAAAAAAAAAGAGTCTTTCAAGTGAGGATGTTAAAGGCAGAGGCTACAAGGAACAAAAGAATAGAAAACAATCATGTGTAATTGGAGTAGAACCTCTTGTTCTTTCCCCACATTTATTCTACAAATCCAAATCTAGAATCAGTCTGCCCTGCCAATTTGATCCACCTGAAATGAGTTAGATATCCTTGGAAGACACTAAAGTGAGATGAGAATGAGAAGTCGAGTATTTAAACGGTAGTTAATGCTAATTGTCAACTTCGTGAAAACAGTGAGACTTGATAAAACAATCCTTTGAAAGCTAGAAGCAGTGGAAAGGGGAGATACTGGTTGCTAAGAAAATAAATCTGTAGGAGTAGAGAGTACTTAGCAAAAAAATGTGAAATATCTGAATTAGTAAAATCAAGTAATTACATTTAATACCTAATGATTCCCTGAAGGCCATGTGGTCTGAACGTATATGCAGAGCAGGCTGCAGAGAAGAGAATCGAGCCCATGTAGTAACTCAAGGGACAAACATAAAGGAGAGCCCTTCTCTAGGTTGTGCCTGCAAGATACATACCATTCACTCATGCAGAGACATCCCAACTAACTTTGAATGATTTAGCTGAGCTACCAGAAACAGCATTAACTTTTCATTCAGAATAATTAGCACTGATAGAAAAGAAGGTACATTCACCTGTGCAGAACAGTAGAAGGTGGAATAGTCCCATATAGCAGCTTTAAACATGGACTTTTTTTTTCTTCTACACATGCATTTATTTCTATTTCCTTGGTGTATGAGCATGCTCTTCTTTTATTCACTCCCTCATATATTCTGATAAGGAACACAATGCAAGATTCCATCTATACAGAAGGATAGAAAATCAGTCCAATTGATTGTGAGAATACTTGCATCCAAAACATTACTTCAGAAGCTGGCTTTAGATTGTGAGAGAATGAGTAAAATCAGTTTATTTTCCCTACTTATTTATGTTCCCATATACAAAATGAGGCCTGTTCAAAAATACAGAAATATTATATCAATATGTATTGGAAGTAACTAGATTTAGGAAGATAGTCAAGTCGTATTATTGCAATAGACAATTGTGCCAGGAAGGACAGAAATTATATCACTCAGCAAAAGACATTCACCAAATACTAAAGGCATTTTGCTCTACTCTGACATGAATCAGAAGTAGTGCATATATACCTGTGAGGGTAGTTGCATCATGTTCTCAGAACAATGGCTCCATTAGAGGTGCATTGTTTGTCATTTCAGAAGTTCATGTTAGAGTTGTTTAAAATTGTGTGCTAGTTCATAAAAATAAGCACTATGCTTTCAGATTACAACAAGGAATGAACTTGGGCACAAACTTGCTAAACTCTTGAAATTCAGAATAGTCACATATTGATGCACTTTGTTTTGTGTATAATCCTCTTCATAAGAGGGGAAAAACCCACATTTGTTTATTTCTTTCCTTCCCAATAATGCAGATAGACAACATACAGTTTAGGAGATACATAATATTGTCCTTTATGACTGCATTGATTCCTGTGCAGTTATTTCTGTTTTACACCAGAATAAGTGAATCAGACTCAGATTTATAGAAAATTTATTTATACATTGCACAGGTATAACAGAGGCAGCAGTAGTGTTCTCACAATGAAAGTTGCAGTGAGACTAGCACTTTAAGTAGGATATATTTACAAAGTCTGAAATATTCGTGTTTCTGATTGAAAAATGCCAAAACTATAATGGAGTTTAACACACTGATGAAAAAATAGATTAAATAAAGCTGGAGATACCCATAAACATAATTCCCTAATTCAAGACTAATGCAAATAAGAAATTAAGGGTTTTATCTCATTTATTTAGGAGCTTATATTAAGAGTTAAGATAAGGCTTTTGAATGGCTACGTCTTCCAAGTGCGAATGATATTCGGTGTTATGTACTCACACTTATTAAAATATGTCTCCCAGGTTCAGTAATATCTGCCAATCTGAAAAAGAGTATAATGAGAAGGATGTTCTTGTGCATTGACGCTGGCTGGATGCCAGATGCCCACCAAGGCCACTCTATCACTCGCCCTCCTCAGCTGGACAGGGAAGAAAAACTGAACAAAAGGCTCATGAGTTAAGGACAGGGAGATCACTCCGCAATTACTATCTCAAGCGAAACAAACCCGACTTAGGGAAATTAATTTAATTTATTGCCATTCAAATCAGAGTAAGATAATGAGAAATAAAAACATATATTTAAACACCTTCCCCCTACTCCTCCATTCTTCCTAGGCTCAACTTTTGTGATGGTCCAATGAAACCACAGTTAATGTCTCAAACATCCAATAGAGGACTTTGGTAAAGGAAACAGTTTCTGTGGATATGCTGGGACTGTGCAGGAAGACACAGGGAGGTGAGGGAGCCCTGTGGAGATGGGACCACACTTTTCAGAGGCTGAAC
Organism: Athene noctua; assembly: GCF_965140245.1. Lineage (NCBI taxonomy): Eukaryota > Metazoa > Chordata > Aves > Strigiformes > Strigidae > Athene > Athene noctua. The sequence goes on from NC_134037.1 coordinate 25,070,129, forward strand.
TTCCATATTTTGAGTAACTCTATAAAGAGGCAGTGGAGAAGCTGTTTTCGTGATGCATGTGCCAAAATAAAAGGTCAGACAACAGTTACACTTGCAGGGAGGGGGGAGTAACTCCCCAACCACCCCCAAGCCCATCGACCTTTTTACAGAAGAATCTGAAGGTACAAACTATGCATGCACCAGAGAAAAGAGTTCGAGAAGCCCAGTCTGTGCATGATGTTTAATTAGCCTAATGAGTCCAAGTCCCTGCCTGGAGGCAAGGAATTATAAAAGGACAAGAGCAAGAGCCCTGGGTGGTGGTAACCCTCCAAAACTGGACCCCTGGGCTAGCTGGACTAACATGAACCATGACTGGTGAAATCTTTCTTTTTTGTCTTTGTTGCTCTCCTTTTCTTTTTTTTTCTTTTTTTTTTTTTTTTTTTTCCCCCTTTTTCTCTCCCATTCTTATTCTGTATCCCCACATATAAGGCAAGTCTTGTTGGGGCATGTTTAAGACTTGCTGGGACATTTTATAAGATCTGCCACTAATCGGTGTATGTTGTAAAGTTTGTTGGTGTATCTTACGAAATTTACTGCTTGTTGCAGAGGTTGCAAAGCTTATTGACAAAGTTTCATGCCAATATCTGTTATGAGCAAATAAAAATTGAGGTTGGTATATCCTGAAGTATCCTTGGTGTTGTTTCACCTTAGTCCTGGACTGGGAATCGACAAATCTGAGACATTGTTCTGAGAAACTGGGATGTGACAACTTTGCTCCCAATTTTCTCTACCTCCTTCACCACAGGAGGGCAGGGGGATGTGGAATGGAGGTTACAGTCATTTCATCACACGTTGTCTCTGCTACTTTCTCCTCATGGGGAAGACTCCTCACACTCTTCCCCTGATCCAGCATGGTGTCCCTCCCACACAAGACAGTTGTTCAGGAACAGACTGCTCCATTGTGAGTCCCCCATGGTATCACAAGTCCTGACATCAACCTGATCCAGCAAGATCTTCCCACGGCATCCCTCCTTCAGGCATCCCCCTGCTCCAGCGTGGGGTCCTCCCCGGGCTGCAGGTGTGTCTCTGCCCCCCCATTACCCCCCACGGGCGCAGGGCACAGCTGCCTCACCATGGGCTGCACCACGGCCTGCAGGGGAATCTCTGCTCCGGTGCCTGGAGCACCTCCTGCCCCTCCTTCATTGACCTTGATGTTTGCAGAGTTGTTGCTGCCATATATTCTTACTCCTCTCTTTTGGCTGGTGTTGCGCAGCAACTTTTCCCCCTTTTAAAATACGTTATCACAGAGGTGCTACCACTGCCACAAATGGACTCAGCCTTGGCCAGTGGTGGGCCTGTCTTGGTGCTGGCTGGCATTGGCTCTATCAGACGTGGGGGAAGCTTCTAGAAGCTTCTCACAGAAGCCATTACTGTAGCCTCCCCGCTATTAAAACCTTGTCAAGAAAATCCAATACAGATGTGCACTGAATACTGATGATTAGAAACTCTATATAAATGGTTTGCTAGATTAATTAAGTGAACATATATATTGTGACACTGCTTTATTCGTTCAAGTACTGTAAGTAAAATTTATATTTTTACCAAGGATGTGCTTGTTAGTAAAACTGTCCTCTCTATAAATTAATTCAGTTCAGTATGAGTGACAAAGCTTTTTTAATTAATATAAAACTGGTATCTATCTATGTTGTGGCACAGATGTTGCTCTCTGAGACAGCACAGGAATGATAATTAAGGTTGATGATAAAGCTTCAAAATAGCTCTCAAGGAACAGCTAGAAATAAGGCTACCCACTGTGGTGGTGTGTCTACTATTGTCACAGCTGGATACAATCTGTTCCCTAGAGGATACATACAGGCACTAACTGGCTGATGTGTGCTTCAAGCCTTAACTGATGCCACACTTTGACCTCCACCTTTTATGTTTTTCTTTTCACTTTTAACTTTGCAAGAAAAAATCCAGAAATCTGGCAATTTTTCCAGGATTTCCAGATGGCTAATGTCCCAGTTAGGGTGGAACTGTTGATCTTTCAGACAACACTACAGATTCTCCAGAAATCCAAGCTATATCAACATTAATTCATTTATGAAGATTTCCTCTGTGAGTCAAATGCATCCAGAACATGCTGGCCACCTATGTGCTTGATCTCCTCACTTAAATCAGGAACCCAGACATCAGACCTGCTACCTGAGTTCAGATCTACCAAGCAGCACACACAACAGAAGTCCGATATACCCAGACATGACAGACCTAAAGTATGGAGTTACAATCAGTCTGATGTGGTCAGAATCATTATGACATTTTACACAGATTGATTGTTTGGTAAATCTGCAAAAGAGCCTTAAGTTTGAGTGTTATCGGATGGTAATATGGGGCAGTCCTGCTCCTTAAGAACAGATCAGTCAGCCACATGTCCATAAATCTGGCCTGTTTTTTCAGTTTCAAAATATTGACAGGTCTGGGATTACACCTAGTAGGGCCCTGTAAAAGTCTATTCAAGACTAATGTAATGAACTAGGAGTAGTACTATCCATTTCTTCATTTGCATATCCCTCTGATCTTCTCCAAAGCAGCTCATATTTCTTATGGTTATATTTTAGTGTAAATAACAGTTTAGCTTTAACAAACTATATAGCCATAAAGTATGTAAATATTCAAGTTTCCAGTGCACTTTATTTCCTCCATTCCAATTCAGTAACAATTTGCTACTTATTGTGAAACTAATTCCATCTAGTTTAGTTCTTATTATTCCTTTTCATAATGTATTTTCTATCAAGGATTCATTATTTCATGTATTCATGTATTTTCAGATATTGTCCAAATATTGTGTCTATTTCAGTCTCTGTCTCTCTCTTCCACCATTTATTTCTTCTGAGTCCTCACTATTCCTCTTTGTCTATGCTTTTTCTGTTTTGTGGATCGTGAGCAGATACAGCTAATGTGTAAGGCAAACCATACCTGACTAATCTGGTGGCCTATGGTGAAGTGACTGCAATGGTAAATGAGGGAAGAGAAACTGATGTCATCTCTCTGACATTGATATGGCCTTTGATATGATACTCCACAAAATCTTTCTGCTAAACTGGAGAGATATGGATTTGATAGATTTCTATTTGTTAGACAGATAAGGAATTGACTGATAGCAGCATCCAAAGAGTTACAGTCAATGCCTCAATGTCCAGGTGGAAACCAGTAAAGAGTGGTGTCCTTCAAGGGTCCATACTGGGACCAATACTATTTAATTTCTTTATTAATGACATATATAGTGTGATTGAGTGTACGCTCGGTGAGCTTCCAGGTGACAAGCTGAGTGATGCGATTGACATGCACGAGGGAAAGGATGCCATCCATAGGGACCTTGGCAGGCTTGAGGAGTAGGCCCACGCAAACCTCATGGACTTCAACCAGGCCAAGCTCAATGTCCTACACCTGGGTTGGGACAGTCCCCAATATCAATACAGACTGGGTGATGAATTGTTTGAGAACAGCCCTGTGTAGAAAAACTTGGGGATATTGGTGGATGAAAAAATGGATTTGAGCCAGCAATGTTCACGTGTAGCCCATGAAAGCCAGTTGTATCCTGGGCTACATCAAAAGAGGTCTGAACAGCAGATCGAGGGAGATGATTCTTCCCCTCTACACCGCTCTCATAAGACCCCATCTGGAGTACTGCATCCAGCTCTGGGGCCCCCAGCAGAAGAAAGATATGGACCTCTTAGAGCAGGTCCAGAGGAGGGCCGCAAAAATGATCAGAGGGCTAGAACACCACTCGTCTGAAGAAAGACTGAGAGTTGGGGCTGTTCAGCCTGGAGAAGGTAAGGCTTCAGGGAGACCTTATTGTGTCCTTTCAGTATATAAAGGGGTCTTATAAGAAAGACAGAGAAAGACTTTTTGCTGGGATCTGTAGCGAAAGGAGAATGAACAATGGTTTGAAACTAAAATAGGATAGATTTAGATTGGTCTTAAGGAAGAAATATTTTATTATGAGGCTAGTGAGACACTGGAGCAAATTTTCCAAAGAAGCTGTGTATGCCCCATCATTGGCAGTGTTCAAAGTCAGGATGGATGGGGCTTTGAGCAACCTGTTCTAGTGGAAAATGTCCCTACCCTTGGCAAAGGGGCTGGACTACATGATCTTTGAAGGCCCTTTCCATCCCAAACTGTTCTATGATTCTTTAATTTTATGAAATTGTTATATATTGTTTTAATTTTATTTACAGTAATAGAAAATATCTCTCTCAATCTTCATGTACTATAGTCATTTATTAAAGGGATCTCCATCCTTACAGTTATTTTGTTATAACCACAGTAATGTAGTGCACCTAAATTCAACAATGAATAATTCTTGAAGTTTCAGAGAAGCCCAAAGGCATTAGACACATAAATACTATTCAATTTAATGAAATGTGTGCCTAAAATCTTCAAGGTTTTATAAAATACCTGCCTGAGAAAACATTTGTGTTTTCTTAAAATGCTCTATCTTAAAATCACAGCTCACCAGGTTCAGCCCTTGGCAATATCTCACAGAATTATATTCTAAACAGACTTTATCTCTATGAAGAATCTCTGTGTCATGAGGACCTTATACAATCAGATCACATATACAGGTCGCATTCTCAAGGCTAATGAGGTTCAGGTGATAAAAATGGTGAAAAAAGTCACAAGGCAACTAAAACCAAAGCCTGAAGGCAGCCTAAAGTCATAGAGAAACAGAACCAGAACTCATGAGATTCACTCCAGTGTTATTAGTGGCAGGACTACCATACATGCACTCAAGCCTTCTGTGTAAGACACATAGAAAACATGTAGCTACAGGACATACTTAAATTCTTCATGTGAAATAGCTGTATGCTGTTCAACAGCTGTATGCTGTTCTTGTTGAATTAAACGGTAGTTGCTCCTTTGACTAGAACAAGAAGGTATTACTACTTTTGCATAATACACCTTGAATGTGTACACACATATAAAGCATGAGTATTAATATGAAAGGAGATGAATAAAATAAATGTAATAGCCCAAGCACTCAAATAATGTGAAAGAATTGCAAAGTAAAATTCAGAGATGTTTAGAGTCTTCTGCATGTGGCTGAGAATGACAAGTTTTGATGCACATTTTCAGTTTTAATGAGAGATTGATAGCATGAAGCTGATTGTTATTCTGGTCACTATTGTCCTTGCTGATTTTAGCTGTAACTCTCTTCTGCTGTCATGATCAGTTTATGTTCAAGTGTGTCATAGTATCTAGTGACAAATGCAGGCAGCATTGAGAAATGGTCAGTATAATTTGCAAGCAGTGACCTTGATTAAAGATTTGTCAGACTACTTATTAACTTCCTTCTCTAGTGCCATTTCAAGTTAAAATAATATCAGGAATGGTTAATACAACCGGCAACATTTTTATGGGTAAATATATGCCCTTAGAATAGATAGATTTTAGCTTACATACTACTGTGAATTTTTCTGCCTAAATCAGTAGCAAGATAGCCTGGAGTGAATTGTTTTAGGTCTCCCCTACAGCCTTCTTTTTCAAGTACTCTGGATGGTTATGAAACATGCGGGATTGACACAACTGTGAAATTAAATCTGCTATTTATTTTCTGAACAGTCAAAGTCTCTGCACACAAACTAGGCACTATCTTAACTTTCTCTCCAAGGGCCAGCTTTGCACCTGCAAGTGTTTTTTCCCTCCAACTTATTTAATTTTTAGGTCTTTTTGTGGAAACTGCAAACTAGGTTTTCAGTTCTGTTGGTTCCCTCTTTAATGTTGATAATTCTCCATCAAACAAGTCATGATTGATTCATTTAGCATGTTAATTTACAAGTATTGTTTGTCTGATCTGCAACACATTTATTCCGATCTATGTGTCATGTTTATAATGAAATAGTTATAGTAACTTTATCAAACTTTTCATTGTATTATGTATATAAATACATATACATAATTACATACATAAATAATGCATATTCACATACATATATCCACGGTGTACATATATGTATGTATGCATACATATACCTAAAACATGCAGCCAGGTAGTGTTAACAAAAATAAATGTTATTTGCTATATAGAAAATTCCTTGTGCAAAACTGAATGGAAACTATAATACACACAGCAGCCATCACATTTTAATTGTGGTTTATGTGGTCTTGTATGGGATGTTTTATTTGTGAATTTATTTATTTCCAGGACAAGGTGAAGCAAGCAAATAGATAAGGGTATAATCCCAGATATGTATCATGTTACATTTGAACTGCAAAGTAGCACTGCTCTATGTGTCATATTTTAAAAACTAAAATTACCACACTGAGAAATGTTATTCCAAGTTTGCAAATACTACGTCAGATCCTGAGTTGTATAAATCAGTGAAGCAACAGTGGAGCTCCAATGACTTTTGCCAACTATTACTTATACCAGCCAACTTACTTCAATAAGTCTATAACTTACTAAATCTAAAAACTGGAATGATTGTGCTATATACATCCATTTAAATATACATGGTTCAGCTAACATAATAATACATTTTCTTGTTACCCTTTCATTGTACACCACTTAGCTGGTAATAATAGATTAAAGGATGACTTTAGAGAAAGTGACTAGACCAAGTAACTCTCAAACATTATGAATAGTGATCGTTTAGTTTAAAGTTAGGGTCATTTAAAAAAAAAAAAAAAAAAAAAACAAAAAAAAACCAAACCAAAACAAAACATTAAAAAGGATGGTGGGAAGAAATGATTGGTGAAATACAATATTTTAGATAATATCTTTAGTAAAGCTTACATTCTGAGCCAGGAGATAAAATCATTTCAGACAGGCATTACATTAAGAATGTGAGAAGGAGGGAGAAATTATGATGCAGATGCAAAAGATAAAATATTTTCAGTGTAGCTATTCAACAAAGGTGAGCTGTGGGTAGGATTGATAGTTAAAGGCAGGCTTATAAAAGTTAGAAACTATTAAGATGAAAAGGAGAAAAGGTCTGATATATCATGCATCAAATTAGTATAATCACAACAGAAACATATCCAAATTGTTTTATAATTTATGGCCCTTGTCTTAAGTAAGATGGAATTTTTTCCTCCCTTCCTTAAAAGTGCTAAAGCTGTTAACACTGGAGATATACGTATGAGTTACTTAGGTAACTTGTATCATCAAACAGATCTGTTCAACCATTTTGTAGCGTTCTTCATAGCATATTTTGAAGGAAAGGGGTTAGAGATAACAAAAATGATATTGGAATAAATCTGTCAAAGCCTATGAAAACAGTGAATATGGGCTTCATTTTCATCAGGATCACTATGCCAAGTTCTTTTTCATCTAAATATTAAATGATGGCTTCACCACCTCTGCAGTGCCTCTATCTCTACTTAACACCGCACGATGTAGGACCCGCATAGAAGATAGGCTGAAATCTGAAGGATGTAGGGAACATAACTATCCTCATCCTTGCTCTAGTCTTATAGATGCTTCTCAGTCGCAGCCATGCAGTCCATATGCACAGCTATTTGGCCCATTCTTCCACTCTTAGAAAAGCTATGTAACAGCAGCCAGTGCAACTCTTTAGAAATAGTCTCCTTCAATCAGTCTTGACTTCTCCTGCATACTTTGTGAATAAAGAAGCTGATGGTAGATAAAGTCAAATGCTAATAAACAGACACAGAGTCAGATGGTACCAAGAAGATCTAGAGAGCACTCACTGAAACTTTCTCTGAGAACTGTTTCCTTCATTCACACCGTAGGGACTCTCTGTTCAGGTAGTTCCTGTAATACTTTTTCAGCAATCTGCAATTATTGCAGATACCTTTAAGTGTGAAATTGTGGCTTTCAGACTTCCAGTCTGACATGTCTAGTTTCCCTAGTTTAAACACCCTATGAATATAATGATGCATATAAGCTAAAATGCAAGGAAAATTACTCTATAAATGTGCCCAAGCTAAAATATTGCCCTTCACATTGTAAAGGCTTTAGATGTACATACCCAGGTGTCTTTTTCCAGAATTTGTATTTCACTGCATTTTTGTTCATTACTTTAGATATTATGTGCACAGAGGGACATTATCTTTTCAGGGGACGATGGAGTGAATCCTGCATGAAGTATGAATGTATTACTTTCATTTTAGTTTGATAGAGTCTATGGAGATTCAGGATATTTTATGTAATTAAGATATCCAAGGAAATAATTTGCAGCTGTGGTAGTGCATGAAAGGTCAGGATTCAGGACAAAAACTAAAACTGGAACTCTGCACTAGCTTGAATGAAGTCTAGTAAAAAGAAATTTTAAAAAGTTCCAGGTCTGAACAATGTCAAATACTGTTACATCTTGAGACATTGTGATGGCAGAATGTGATATTCATTGGCATTACCTTCTTTAAAGTTTTACTACTTCTGACTGCTGTTGTGACATATGGAACTACAAATAAAGTCAGCCATGGAAAACTGAAAATATGTATACCTTTGTTTCTTTTCATAATCTAATTAATAAACACAACTTTATATAGATATTATTGTATATTTCAAATTATTTTAAAACAATGTAGTTAATGGTTGATATTTTTTCTCATGCATCAGTGCCAATGACAATGAAGAAAACTGACTTTCACTCTTCCTTGTATTTTAGAGCTTTCAAGTCCAAAAGCTGCCTTTCCAGTTGTGGACTCTTTATTTTGCCTAATTTATATGATGTAAGAAAAGTATAACGATTTTTTTTTTTTTTAGAGTATTTTATCAGTCCCATAAACACTAATTTCTAAGCCATTCAAGATATGCTTAGGAGAATGAAGCCATACAGGCCACTCCAAACAAAATGGTGTGAAAAGGATTAAAATGTAGATTATGGAGTCTGGATCTAAAACATGCTAATCAAGTAAGACCCAAGAGACCTTCCACAAACATACCTGCTACTGCAAGAAGCAGTCACACTTTATAATCCCATGGAACTATTAGATTAACACCTTTTGCACTGCTGTGCAAGTCCAGGGTTTCAAAATCTTCCAAGGCTGGGCTGCCTGTGCTTAAAGCCAACTCTGATATGGTGCAGCCATGCATCACATAATCAGGCTGCTGTAGACAGAGCTGTGGGAAGCTTTGTTAGGCTCTCCTTCATCCAAGAGCTGCACTTAAGCTTAGGCCTTCACCCTTGGCCCCTGCCTGTGCTATACTGGTATCATGCCTGTACTTGGCCATATATATACCTCTCAGGTACTCATCCTGACCTATTGACTTGACTTCCTGACTTGATCTTGGACCTGTCTCACCTCTGTGGACTTACCTGGCAATCACTGGACTGTGGCTGACCCATGATACCATCACTGTTCTGTTCTCTTGGCTCCAGAGCCAGGGATCTGGCTGAATCAGCAAATTCATGGGCCCTGCCAGCCTTACTGCCACTCTGTCCTCTCTGCTCACCTGCCCTTGAGTATCAGTCCAGTCTTGCTGCTGTTGGACACTCAGTGCCTGACACCATGAGCTACAATTAAAGTAACATTTCACTGCTCATTATTATTGGCATCTGTCATTTCCAAATAATGTACCAACCCAGCTCCATTTGTCAGAAAGGGAAGTTTGGGCAATATGTTGGCAATACAGGTTTTCAGGTGTCTTTCCATCAATAAGACTGTTAAACAATATATAAGGAAAACCTTCTAACTCTGCCACAGTGTACATTTTTAGCTCTGTATGGCAGCAATCATGTGAAGATGTGTTATACACTGTTTTATTTTGCTTTTCTTCACCATCAGAGCAAATACACTTTATTTCCACATTGTGAAATTGCCGTGGTGATATATGTGTCACATTTCATTGATGGAATTTCATCTATCAGGCTAGTTTCAGCTGGTGCACTGCATTGGACTTACATTCCTGGGACTGCATATTTGGTAGCTATAAGCAGAAATTATGCTTAGATATAAGAAGGTGAGTAGCATGTCTAATTATATGTGTGTACAGATATGTCTGCATTCTAGACTGATTAATGAAAAAGGTTCAAGAGGATTTCATATGGACTTTGGACGTGTACGTATCAACAATAACCAGGAGAACCTGCATGCTTTGGGTTTTGTTTGTTAGTGCCCCTTGATTGTGGCCTGTATCAGTATAAGTAATGACATTTGAGTAGATGGAAACTGAGCTGAACGCTTAGGTGATTAAAAAGTGCTGTGCCTGCCCTCTTGCCATGTTAGATCATGTTTCCTATGAAACATTAAGAATTATAAATATTTGTTAAGATCTCAGATGTCTGGACAGTTAGATAAGGTAAGAATGCTGATATTTTTATCGATATCAGATTGACCCTTCCAGCCTCTGTGCTTGCCCGTCATAAACTACTAAGGGTTTTTTACTGTTTATTTTAATTCTTGTATATTTATTTTTTTGTTATTAATAAACTATATGTTTAGTGTGCCTACCATGGTCATCAGTCAGATAACATAGTGACAAAAATATGTTTAGAATAAATTTCCATGCAAAAATTACTGTATAATCTTTCTGAATTATCCTCCTTGTACTGAAATTACTGTTATGAAACAGTCAGTAACAGGCAAATAACCACATTTCCATAGGATATTACTGTTTTGGAAGTAGCTATCATCTTTCTCTATGCTTTATTCTGTAGACTAACAGCTCCTAGAACATGACACTGTTGTACCAGAACCCGGCTGTTATGTATCTCTTCTTGCAGTGGATCTTAGAGGTGTTTTTATTTTTCTTAGAAAGATTTAGGGATTAAAAGATATCTGGCCAAATTATAATCTTTATGTAATATGTAATTTTCTCTCTCTTACACATCTCAGATTTTCATTGGACAGCTCCCAGATGCAAATAAACAAACAAAAAGCTTTATTATATTGACAATAAACATCTTGTAATTTAAATAATAATTTAAAAAGGCAGAGCTGATATAAATAGATAGAATGCATTATTTACTTCCTATAATGCCGTATATTTAATGATTCTGCAAAGACTTTAATAGAACAGCATGAGCAGGCGGTGTCAAATATTAACCTTTACAAACACTGTCTGCAGCTGGAAAACCAACAACAGCTTTTATTCTGAACTTTTTTCTTAGAAGTGGTATCTGAAATTATACTGCAGAAATAGCATGTCATGTCTTGCACTGTGTGATTAGGCTGTGTCAGCTAAAACTCAGAGGGGAGTCATTGCATGTACACTTCTCTGGGTTAAAAAAACAAAAAAAAAGAAAAAGCAACAGATTAGATAGCTGCTTTTTAGAGTCATGTGTTGATGCTCAATTTTTACATTTTATTTTTTGAAATATAACATCAGCAGAACCATTAACATAACAAGCAAGAGTTATCATGCCTTTCCCTTGCTAAGTAACAAGCAGCCTTTCTCAGTCAGAGCTGTTGGTATTTTGAAAAAAAAATCACAACGGAATCCATCAAACCAAAGAGCAAGTAGTCTTTTAGAGCCAATGGGATATATCAACTACTGGCCTTGAAGTCCCAATTTTTCAGAAGATAAACAGTACTAGCAAATTAGCCTGGAAGTATTGATTGGAATTGGTTCAATGTCTTCTCATCAAGGTCTACCAAAGAATGGAAATAGCCTCCTCTGTAAGGCAGATGGTCTGCAAAATGCTTTAAATGTAACCCAGTGTTAAAGTACTGTTGTATTATTAGCTAGCACTGCAAAATAGGATGGAAAAAAATTTCCCTTATAATGTTGTAATCTAGGGTTCTCAAGTTTTACCAAATTTATCTGTGTCGTGATTTCAGCTAGGATAGAGTTAATTTTCTTGATCTGGGAGAGAGCACAGCCAGAGCACCCGACCCGGATTTCAGCCAGGATAGAGTTAACTTTCTTTGAGCTGGGAGGAGGCACAGCTGAAGTGTTGGGCCTGGATTAGCCATTGGAGTATTCCATATCGTGAGACATCATGCTCAGTGTATATAAGAGGTGAGTTCTCTCTTGTTTCTGGCCAGATCTTTTTTCTGATGGGATCGCTGCTGGGGACGGGTTGGGTATCTGTCAGGTGGTGAGCAAGCACATTGTGCGTACCTGTTTGGACTTCCCATTATTGTTTTGTTACATTACAGTCACTAAACTTTTTTTTTTTTTTTTTCTACCTATGAGGTTTTTTTTCTTTTTGTTCTTCCCCTATTTCCCCAGGCAGGGGAGAAGGATGAGGGACTGTCTGCATGGTGTTTGGCTGCAGCCCAAGTCCAAACCATGACAATCTGACAATCAAAATCTCCTGTGTTTCATTTGAGCTTCAGTAGCAAATGAAACGGAAACTTGGAGCAAAGTGTTTATAGTTACACTTGAGGAACAGGAATGAGAAAACAGAGAATAATCAAGCATCAGGCAAACAGGCCAACATATGGATAAGTTACTGGTGAGTGATTTCTATAGGCTAGGAACAAGTGTCAGACATCTTTATTCATAAAGCTGAACCTTCTTGCACTATTTAAAATAAATGACTGTGCAGTCCTCCCATCTTGTTTTATGGATATGGGAGTAATTACATATGTTTTGTCTGTATAACATTGCACTCCAGGTGTATTCCAAATATACAAAAAGCTTGACAACCTATGGGCACTGCTGTCTAATGCATTATCATTTATTCTGCTCTACCTCCCAGAAAAGATACTGCTTTCAACACAGAAATTTCTTACCCTATGCCTTTCATTATGATTTGAAAAATTCTTCTTCAGGCTGAATTGTTTACGCTACAGCACCGAGTTACATGTAGGTCTCTGACTGTCTTCTCAGTGACTCAGGAATTTCTCAAAGATACTCCCACCTCTTCAGATCACTGAAGCTCAGCTACACCAAAAAAAACCCCCAAAAAACACCCCCCCCCCCCCAAAAAAAAAAAAACCCAACCAAACAACCACATCACTTTTAAAATTTTATTTTATTTTAATAGAATTTGAAATACTGAGTTAAGGGCTAAGTATGAACCACAGAGAATGAGGAACTCTGGGTGCTTCTGAAAGGGATCCATACAATCCAGTACACAGCAAGAGATGCCCTCCCTTCAGTTATAAGATGTTCAGCAAAGAAGGCTAAGCAAAATTTTGTTTCTTTCACAGAGTATGTACATATCTACAGACTTGAAAAATGTTAATGAGGATTCTCAGCTTTAAAACACCTGTGTACTCAGCAGACTGTCATAATACACCTACCAGCTGGCTCAGTTTGTTATGTTAAAGAAACAGAACCAGAGAGAGAAAAAACAGGAAAGCTGCTGACACAGTTGACCTATGGAGTAACCTGTGGGAGGAAGGAGTCTTTGGTTCTGGTCTCTACTTCATGGATTTTTTATACATTTTGCCTTAAAGGGGGGACTGGATAAAATCCATAGAGTTGGGGATGGAGAGGACCTAGAAAGCAGATTGTCTAGTCACTGTGCTGTCTTGTAACCACTGGGTTACTAGATCAAAAGTAGGTATGATTATGATGGATTATTTTCAATGATAAATATGATTGTTCAGCTTTCTGCTCAAAACAGTGCAGCTAGTCTGGCTTGCAAGTATTACAGGGGCATCATACTTCAGGAGGTGAAGGTGACGGAGGGTGAACAACATTAAGTTGTGGTAGACATCAGTTAAACTCACAGCAATTCTGTATATCCTTGACTGAACAAATCGGTGTCAAGAAAACTCTATAGGCAGTATTTTAGATATCTGTGTCCTCTTAGATCAGTAAGCAGATAAGTGAAGGGTAAGAAGGAGAAAGTGTGTGTGTAAAAGTTTAAATAGTATTATTCATTTCAGCTATTAAAATATAACTTAGGTTGTATTTGAGTCACTACTGTGGCTATATATGACTGGTTCAGCATCTTTAAAACAGTAATATAAGTGTAGAGTTCATAAGATAGCATGATCCTGATGTAGTAGGATAGAGATATCCAGCTGAAATAATTCCCAGTTAAATCTATATAAGTAATGCCTGGAACTTCAGAGGGATGGTAGCATCTTTGTTGAGGCAAAGCCTTTTAAAAGATAAATTCAGTTTCACAACTATCTAATCTAGTAATTATTACAAACTATTGCAAACTATTGCATATTATAAATGGAGCTCAGACACAATTCCATAAGATGAAACTGAGTACATCAAAATGGAATATATTATCAATAGCAAAAGGATTATTCCATATGATTGGTATTTTGGCATGAAACTTTAGGGCAGAGCATTTGGAATTTGATTCCATAGTCTTTCTCCCAGCAAAACAAGCATTAACTTCAAAGGTGATTTTGCTTGAGTTAAGGACTGCTAAAAATCAAGATCTTGAGAAGGAAATATAAATGGCATATAATTCAACACGCAACAAAGTTTTTTTCTTTAAAGATTCAGAAAAGAAATGGTAATGGTGTTGCCAACACTATAGGCTAGGTCCCATTTCTGTTACTACAGACAGCATGGGAGGGCAGAGGACATAGTGTTTATACTAAAATTCTGGTATAGTATCTGCAAGAATATTCTGTAATACAAGTTTAATTCCCCTCCTACAAAGATTTATGTATCTGCTTAAGGAGACAGTAAACAAAGCAAGTATATACTTGTAGTTTAACAAATTGATGTATTACACTTTGTTCATAATACTTTTTATTTATGCAGAGAACTGCATGTACAAATGTCTTAAGTATGTTTGAATCAGTGTGAAGAAAGATATACAAGCTATACTGTGAGTAAGTATTAGTGGTAAAAAACCCCAACTAAAATATTCTTCAATTAATTGGTCTTCTACAGAATCAAGTTATGTTTTTCCCCATAACAATGATGGAAAACAGGGAAAGAACCAAATATTATTTGTAAATACTCTATGACTGGGTTTACAAAACAATTCATTAAATCTACATGAAGGTTATTATAAATAGGATTGTTGGGGACACAGATTATACTTAATGAAAAATGTTTAAATACAAGTATTGGTAGACAGTCACTTATTGTTTGGCGGCTTGTATGTGAATGGCTCTTGAGGGATCTCCTTAAATTCCCATGGCTTCTGACTACACTTATAAAACACACTCATGCTTCCAGATGTTCAGTGCTTTAAGTGGAACAGTGGGAGACAAGGCTGAATTTATTCCTTATTTAATTTAAAGAAGGAAGTAGGTGACATTAGCCTTTTACATATAACTTTGTGAGAAGGATGCACTGAAGCATAAAGTTCGTTTAGATTCTAGTTACAGCTTTTTTGGTATGCCTTCACAATGTCCCTCATGCTATGTTAACACACAGCTTGACAAAGGATCTACAGCTTAGATATGATGCTTTTAGTCTTGTTGGTACAGTTTTCTATTTGTCAACAGAATAGTGCAGTGTTTGCTCAAATTTATTCTCCTATTGTCTGGAACTGCTACAGAGTAGTTCAGATGCTGGCATTTCCTTCAAGATGTTAGCAAATTGTTGGCAGTTTTCATTAGTATCTCAAAGGAAAACACAAGTGTTACAGACCTGTAAATTAATTAAGATTTTCCTTTTTTATTACTTGATATTATAAACTGCAAATTTTTCTGTGTTGCTAAGAGATAGGAACTTTAAAAGTTATTGAAAAGTCATGAAAGGAACTGGAATCATAGCCAAAATGAAGTTACACTATTACAACAAAAATAATATTTTCTGACATTAAGTAAGAACAGACAAAAAATTCTTATATTCATTTCCTGTGTGTTATGGAGGCTCTCAAATAAACAACCAACCACCAAAAATTATAAATTTATTATTAACACAATTAACTAGCTTTATGTAAATTACAGGTTTTAATGTCTGTGAGAGGAGCACAGATCGACTTCCTAGGGTTTAATGGCAACCTGAAATGCAGAACAAAGCCCACTCTTTGGGGTTTAATGACAACCCAAAACGCTCTATAACTCACCTGACAAGTGAGGGCTCTCAACCCCGAGGACCTGCTCAGGGCAGCGTCCCGACCCAAAGAACCTCGAGGAGTTTCCTTGGGCAGCGTCCTGACCCAAGGGGAGAGTCCTCGACCGCAGCTGCTGCTCCAGGGGACGAGCTCCAAATGGCTCCCCCAGGGGACTCCAGTGATCCCCAGGCCGAGTCTGACCTGGAGTCAACAGCCGCTCCCACTGGCCAAAGGCCCCAACTATGGCGAGGCCCCGAGAACAAAGGCAGCCCGGAGCTGCTACACTTCAGCAGCCAAGAAGCAATGCTCTCATTGGGCGGGTGCACCTGACACACTGTATTTCTCTTCTATGTGATTTTAACCACTACTATTAGAAAAAACGTAGGTCTCCTCAAATTAAATATGTGGTATTGTTCAGCCAAAAACATTATAAATGAAATATTTAAATATTTAGAAATGATCCAGGTATTAGATTTTCATATTCTATCCACATCTTATACCTTTCTAATAGTTTCAGTAATTTCACCCACCCACCCCCTTTTTCTTAAGAATAAATTTGAGCCCAACACTTTTCATGCTATTATATTATTCTTGATTCTTCATTGTCTAATCTTGTAACAATAGGCAATGAACAGATTATCGTGAATCATTAGGAATGTATAGAAACATCTTTAATACAGTACAAGAGCACGTAGGTTTAGAATTTTGCTAGTGTATGATATAGTCTGAATAATCTGCTCTAAATTTTCACTATTATTTTATATTTTTTCTGTTTGAACTATATGCCCTGTACCAAAACCACCACCACCACCAAAAAAACCCCCAAAACTCCTGAAAACTTTATTTATCGTCTTCAGCAATGCTGTGGACAATGGGATGGAAAGCACTCTCCCCATCTTTGAAGATACGACCAAATAGGTGTGAATGGCTGGTACACTAGAAGAGGTCTGACATCCATAGGTACCTCCTCAAAAATCTGGGAAACGGAGTAACAAGAACTTAATGCAGTTCAAGAAGGAGAAATATGGAGTTTTACACCATGGACCTCATACAGTAACATGGGCTAGAACCAGACTGATTAGGCAGCAGCTCTGCAGAAAGGGTCCTGATGGAGAATAAACTGAACATCAGTCTTAATGCACCCTTGCCTTAAAGACTAATGACATACTGGAAGCAAATGCATAACCAAGGGATTTGCTTATTCCCCTGTGCTGCACTCATTAGTCTGGATGTGGAATACCTTGTCTAATTTGAAGACTCTCAGTACAAGAGAGACTAATAGACTGGAGTGAGTCCAGTGGAGAGCTGCCAGGATAATCACAGTCCTGGAGCACCTGACACATGAGGACAGGCTGAGGGAAATGAACTTGATCAGCCTGCAGAAGGCTAAAGAGACATCTAATCACAGGCTTCAACTCTTTAATTAATAATAGGAGTCAGACTCTTCTCAAGTGATGTAGAACAAAATAACATATAACAGTCACAAGTTGTAGCAAAGAAAATTCCTTTGTAATGTGTGAGATCAAGCACTGGAACAGAGTGTCAAGAGATGTTGGGCCATCTACATTCCTGAAGATTTTCAAAACTTGGATAAGCATGTTCCTGAGCAACCGGATTCAACTTAGAAGGTAACCCTGCTTTGAGTAAGGTGTTGAACCAAGTGGCTTCCAGAGCTTCCTTCTAAAGTGAACTATCCTATGATTCTGTTATTTAGAAAAATGTTCAGTGCTATGTAGGTTGCAAAAGAATGAATGGAGTGGGGAAAGAAAGTTCATAGATTTATTAAGATGGGATGAATCATTCAATCAGCTTGTCTGCCTATTCATATATATCGTAGTGAAATATATTTCACTCATTACAGTCACAATAACAATAACCTCTTCGTAAAGCATATTTTGTAATTGGCGGTAGCATAGCTTTGTGATCAATGCAAAAGAAGCATTTCAGGGAAAAGGCCTGGTGAGTGGAAGTATTAGAAACCTT
This sequence comes from Athene noctua, assembly GCF_965140245.1. Classification (NCBI taxonomy): domain Eukaryota; kingdom Metazoa; phylum Chordata; class Aves; order Strigiformes; family Strigidae; genus Athene; species Athene noctua. The sequence goes on from NC_134037.1 coordinate 25,087,936, forward strand.
TGGTAAATTCTGCAACATTGCAAAACAAAAAACCTGGAGGGAATATTTAACACCTTATTTTGCTTTCCACTTTGGTCTTTTCTTTTCGGAGACTGTTTCCATTTCACTTTTTACATTTGATTAAAAAAAACCCAAAACAAAACAAAAACCCAAGACTGTGTTTTCGTTGTATTGCAGGTGAAAGAGCAAAACATTGGAAATATGGAAAATTTAGACATCTAGACTACAGTGTAGTATCTGTGTTCTGTTATTCATTATATCTGCTATAATGAATTTATTTTCTCACGATTTTGTGATGGCCTCAATTCTGTAAAACAGCGTGCATCTATTCACTCCATATTTTCATATTTACCGGACAGTTTTCTTCACATTTTATGTCAAGGTGAAGGAGCTGTTTTACATCAAAGTGCACATGAAATTTTTAAGGAAAATATTACTTTCCAAACTCTTACTTTCTTATTATTTATTTGCAGAAATCAGTACCAATAATACCAATAAAAATGTTTTTTCCTATGTTTGCTGTATAAGAATCTAAGGTATAAACAGGACTGACACCACTGTCTTAACAGAAATTTTGAGACATGTGAGTTGTAACATGTAAGCAAGATTAAATCAATTCTGTTATGATACCATTAAATGTAATAAGGAAAAAAATTATATTTGGAAGGAAAATACAGAAAATTAAGGTCAGAAAATAAATTAAGTTTCTGAATTTCCTGACGCCAGAGAGTTTATATATAAAAATCTATGTTCTGTTAACAGTTTTTGCATTGTAGTATCTTATGCTGGTTTATGATAATGAAAGAGAGAAGACGATCACAGAACAAGCACAGCCAAGTTTGGTCTATATGACAGTATTTCTTCTTCCACAGTATTACTTCATTAATTCTAGCAGCTTAAACTCTGTTTGAACTCTTGAGGGTGGACAAGTAAGGGAATAGGTTGTTAAATTTAGGATTTACTTCATAAGCTACAAAATACATACATTTTAAATTAACTAATGATGTAAGCGCACTTAATCAAGTTAAATTCTCTGAGCTAGTTTGTGAAGCCTAAATCAAAGGGAGTGTTGGAAGTGAATGATTTATACTGGAGGTATGATTGTCCTTGTTTGACTCATTGTTGATTATTAGTTAGAGGAAGTAATTAATGACTGGAAAAGTCAAAGGGTTTTTATGGTATCTGGTAGGAATATTTCCTGCCTTTTCTGTTTTCATCTCACTACCTTGAATTATTTTTTATGGTCATGGTCTGTTTCTATTTATAAAATCATACTAAACTACTAGAAATTACTGCACAACTATCGGAAGGGAGATTCTCACTCCTTTGCTATGGCAGCACACAGATGCCTTTATTCACATCAAGTTTAGATCCTACTTTGATGAATTTCCACTGCATTAAAACATCCATTAAAATATTAATTAAATGCACAGTGGGAAGTCTTGGCTTGACTTTAGGCATGAGCAAGCATAATTCCTTATGAGTATCTACCACTCTTTATCAGTTATGATAAATTAAACTCACAGTGATAGGTCAGTAAAGGGCAGTCCAATGCAAAAGCCACAGGACAAATTTGCATTCCTCTTTTTCTACAGCTTAGGAGAGATGTTGATTGCCAAGAGGAGAAGTGTCTTAGCAATTATCAGAGTTGTTAAAGAACAAGTTACAGAGACAAAGGATCTGTAATCCAGGCTTAAATTTCCGGAGTGTGAGATATCAAGAAAACTCTATGCTATCTTTTTCCAATGTAATATTTACATGTAATGTGCATGAGGCGTTTGTGGCACAATATTCTGTTCATAGTTGATTGGATCCAGGTCTGTATGTTCATCAACAAAAATACCAGTTACATAATTTACTTCAATTATTTATGATGTACCTCTCTTATTGTCATAATTGTATTTTTAACCACTATTAACAAGTGTCGTGGTTTGAACTCAGCTGGTAGCCAATTGGCACATGGTCAGTTATTTACTCCTCCCCGTCCCCCCTGTCCCCCCCGTCCCAGCCCAGTAAAATAGGAGAGGGAAAAAAAAAAAAAAGAAATTTGTAAATTGAATAAAAAAAAATAAAATTAGTAATAGTAGCAAAGCATCAGTAACAAGAGTAAGTCCAAATGAGTAATATACAATGCAGTTTCTCACCGACCAGCGACTGGTACGCAGCCTGTCCCCAGCAGCAATCCTGACTGCACCAAAAATCCTGACACCGACCGGGAAACCAAAACATACTGGCAGAAGCCATTGGGTCTTGCTGGGAAAAAATGGATAGTTGATTTGGTAGAAAAACTGGATTTCTAATGAAACTTTAAATGACAGCTGTTCAGAAACAATCAAAGAATCTTACACCCCAAAGACGACATATTTTTTGAGGAGAAATATGACAATTAAATGAAATGCTGACATATTACGTAAAGGTTTTAAATAAGTATGTGCTCATATAGATAATGTCATGATGGACATAGACCTTAACCAATATAAGTGGTTGAAGAAATAATTGGGAGCTGCTATCAGGGAACATTCACTGAGTTAATAAAACTGTTAATAAAACCTAATTAAACTAACTTTTGTACCTTGTCTCTCTTTACATACATCTAGGAAGTTGCATACTATGGACTGCAACTGGCAATTAAACTGTATTTATAGAGTGACTTTATATTTGTCTGTTTATACCAGAAAAATACCCAGATTATTTTCAGTGAGAATATAGACATATACATATAGACTTAAATATATATATATGTATATTTACCTCTCTATAAGGGTTTAGGCATGACTATTTTCTGTTCTGATCGCATTACACAAAAGTATACTTCTAAGCTGTTCACAGTGTTTGCAGTTTGGAGATTAAAGAAACAACTATTTCATATATAACTTTAATGCTTTCTTATTCATATTAAAAAGCCTACATGCAAGTCATGACTTTGTACAGGAAATCCACACAGATGTATGAACTCCACATATTGTTCTTCTGCTCTTTACTTTGATTGCTTCTGACATATAAGCTGAGTAAATTGTTTCTCAAGAGAGGATAAATATTATTTTTCTCAAAGCTTGTGTTAGTACGCTTTTCTCTATGGATAACATCCTACAGAATACAGGAGGTTAAGAATCATCAGATTAGTTTTTCCTTGTCTTCCCAGGCCCTCTCATCACTTTAGCTCCAAGAATTTTGCTTGCTTTTCTTCTTCAGACATTCAGTTAAACCTTCCTTGTGAAGAATTTTTTTTTCCTTCAGGAAAGACAGAGATTTTTAAATCATATCTTAGATTTCCCCTTTAGGGCACTTATTAATTTGACTATTGAGCAACTATTGTCTTCAGCTCTTTCTCGTCTGCCACCTCGCTGATACTGTGATTTGCTTTTGTCTACCTTTCCTGCCGTGACTGACATCCTGTTACAGCTAACGTCTTGTCTTGGTGCATAACAGCAACTGGTCTCTTATTTCTTCTATTTATTTCTTCTATTTGTTTATGTATTTATTATTATTATTATTATTCCTCTGAACATGCATTTAAACTTCAAAAGTTTCGACCCATCTGTGAAGCAGAATCCCACTGCTTAATGCTGCATTTTTCTTTACCTATATATGTTTACTGCCACAGCATGGTTCATTCTTTCATTACCTAATGTGATTCTGCCTTGCGATTTGACATGTTTTGCCAATATAAGCCCAGGTCTGAGTTCTAATTGCTCATCACTGACTATGGGTACCAGTAGCCCAGCTGGGTGGATGACTTTGTTGATTCAACATAGCTAGAAGTATAAGATATTTCATATACTGCTCCCACTGGGTGGGAATCAACTGTTGATTTGGCAGGTGAAGGAGATATCTAGTAATAAAATTTTACTTGGCAGCTGTTCAGAAGCTATCAAGGAATCTTATACCACAGGAAGAAGAAACATTTTTTGAAGCAGAAACATGACAACTAGATGAAATGCAGCTATGCTACACAGAGTTTTCAGATGAGTTTGTCTTGACTGCCAACAAAAATTTATTTACAGAATGACATCAGGGGCCCAAACAGTCCCTATTTACAAAGGGAGACTGGCCATGTGAAAGCATGATGTGATATGGAATCAAAGCCACTTAAAAAAGGAGGTGTTACTACCCCCATAGTCCTTCAATAAATCACAGACATTTAATTTTAAATGTATTTAAAATACATGCTAAACATCCTATCTTTTCATAAGTAATTTTACAGCAGTTATGTACTGTGTTACAGCCTCAACAGGATATAATCTCAACAGCAAACCTAACCCAGACTTTATTTTATAGATTAGTACAAACTAAGCTTTGTGACCATATACATATTGCTAGTTTAAAGCATGAAATGTACATATGCTTGTACAATCCATTATCTTAATTTCATCCTCTCTTCTTTCTTCCTTTCCTTCCTACCTGAGTCATTGCTGACCAAAGTGTTTATATTCAGTCTTCAACCCCACAAAACCTGTACAGATGTTAACCTTCCTGCTGGACAGCAATTCCTGTGACCTGTGTAGCCAGCCTTTGTCATGAAGAGTGTGATAGTGCCCAAGCATGGGAAAATGAATATCTGCTGACTGTCTTGGCCTAATACTTTGCAAAACTTCAAAATATTTTTCAACTCTAGGGATATGATCCACACTTCAGTAAAAAACTCCAGTTATTCTGGTGTCTGTGGGGTTGAAAATCTTTGATTCTTTTCTCTACAATGAGGAGGAAAGACATGTTATCTTGGGTGTGATTCTGGTGAGTTAATTTGTACTCTCAGCTAAAAAATGGTGTGCTGTTCTCCAATGAAATAATGAAACCTGTATCAGACATAACACAGTAAACAAAGTACCACCACATACCTCAAAATCTTGCATTTATGTATTGTGCTATGATTTATGAAGTTTCCAGTCAAGTTTCTAAGCCAAAACTGGTACCACTGTAAGATCAGCTGTACTATACTACAGTTCATATGTAACATATAGTATAAATGTTCATACACTGCAATGATGAAAATAATAGTTTGCTAAAATAAGATGTATGAGACAAAAAAGATGTAATTTTTGACCTCTTGAACATTAAAGCAAATTCCATATATTTTCATTAATTTGAATAGATATAAATCCACAGAGAGGAACATTAGAATCTGTTGCTTACACCCTGTACTGAAACTGTTTGCATTGGTGATTTCTGCTTATGCTTATACATTTAAAACATAGGCAGTAATCCAACAACCTCTGCAGCCTTCATTTGTTGAAAGAGAGTCTGAAGTTTTTCATGAGGAATTCTAGTGATATATTTCAAAATTGTGGGTGATTTATAACAAAAATGTATAAGCCTCCTCACTTCAGAATCAGTTTCTTTCTTCAGGATTCCTGAGAGATTTTTCAGTCCCAGGAGAACTGAATAGGACTGTATGTCACTGACAGAATCACATCGAAGGTAGTAGTAAGACAAACTTTTTAATTTTACCAGGATGAAATTGAAACTGTCATTTTGTTGCATTTCAAAAGTTATCATCGGGACAAGCATACTTGAAAACAGGAATTTATATTATGCCCTACAGATTTCGGCTTAAAAAACCCCTCAAACTATCACATTATTATTTCTAGTGACATTTAATTACAAGACTCAAACTGTTGTGTATTGATCTTTAATATCACAAGCCTTGCATAGCTCAAATACAATTTTGTTGAATTTTTTGCTTATTTCTAGTATTAATTTCTTACAGAGATGACATGTTTTACCACTAGAAAAAAATGTCTTTTGACGGTTTAGATAAACACAAGTATTAAATAGTATGACAGATTAATTTGAAAAGATATGCTATTATTTCTCCTCTCATTTCCAGTTGCTACCAGGAAATCCAGAGGTCATGTTACTCACCCTCTTTCCCTAAGTTAGGTTGACCCATTATCATTAGCACTGACTAACCTGATTTGTAAATCCTCAGTGAGATCCCACAGCCTAGTCATAAGAATTGTCTCCTTCATAACTCACTTTCCCTTTAAAAAAATTTTCCTAATGTCTAACATAAACCTTCTTTTTACAGTTTATATCCATTACTTCTGCTTCCTTCACCCATAGGAACATTGCAAGCTTTTATTTGGAACAATTTCTTGCCTCCCCTCCATTTGTCAATGCCTCTACCATTTTCTTTTGCTTGACATATTGACAGAAACTCAGGACTCAGTTCAGTAGTTTACACATATATACCTTATGTTAAGTGCACTAGATTATCCTAACTGGCCTCCAGCTACAGATCCAGAAAAGTGCACAGCGTGTGCGATATCTGCCAGACTATGTGTATGGTGTTTGGCTACTACAAGGCATTCAAATGGCATTAGCTTTCAAGGCATGGGCAACTGAACTGGACCCCACATGTAGCCTAGAAATGCTCTTTTCCTTGAATTTGACTTTTGTTAATGAAACTAATGATGCACTTCCTTGTGCTTTCACCTCACACTGATTGTATGCTGTAGGACACTGACTTGCTGGAAGAGAACAGTCTAGTGTATTTTCCAGATGGGTTTAAGATACTTACGAGATACTTAAGATATCAATAATAATACTGCATCTTCTATGAAGATTCTAGCACCAGGCAACAGCATAACTTGAAGGAATCCTGTTTCCTTGTGTGATACCTTGTTGCATTAAATAAACTTTCCCAGAAGGATGAAAAACCCAAGGTTCATTTAAGTTTGGCTAGAAGAGATGGAGAAGGGGAAAAGGTCTGAGTTAGTCATAATTTCTGTGTTGAATTCTAATAATCAGAAGATTTTTGTCCTATTACTCTTTCAGAAATTACTCCACACTTATAAGTACACAATGCCATGCTTATTACTTTGTCACAAACAGTATATTGTATTGTGAATTCCCAGTGTGAACATTTCCTTAAAGTGGAAAAAGATCAGAATGCTAATAAAGCTGACAGTTTTGCAGATGTTTTTTAGATCACATCATTTTAATGCAGGATGTAGTTTTTGATTCAGTAGTAAACAGATAAAAGAGTAAAAGCAGTATTAAAGGGATAATAAAGCTATGAAAAAAAAAATCATTTTTCAAATCTTAAATTCATTATTGGAATTATGTATGTATATATATGTATATACAAAAATATACAGAAGCAATCTACATTTATTTCTTTTCTTGAAAGCATGTAATGGTAATGCTTCCTTAGCTCTATTATATTAAAGAAATTATACAGTATTTTCTTTGGTTTTAGCTGAAAAGATCTAATGAAAAAGGTTTCAGAAGATGGTCAAATATCAAACGTCTAGCTCAAAATAATATACATATATATGCACACATATATATTTAGTTTTATCTTAATCCTGTTCATTTGTGTTTCTGTATCAGATTAACTACCAAACAGGTTTTGATCATTTATGGCTGCTGAGGTTAATATATTTACTTAAAACTAAGAATTCATTTTCATATCAGAATGTGATTATTCAGTCACATCTTTTGTTCATTTTTATGTTTTAGTGTAGCTTATGAAAGTCAATATATCTTCTCTACATTACAGAATAGATAGTGATTGATTATTAAAAGGCAAGGGAAAATAAAGTAGAAAGCATTTCTTTAAATGACTATCTGAATTTTGTTAAAGTCCATTCTACCACTCTGGTGGAATAGTAAAAACTAGATCTTAATGGCCACCATTGGGAATGAAATGGATTTCAAACACTGCATGAAGAGGTTACAGAGGGTTTTTTGCCACAAAACTCAGTAGCTAAAACTTTGTTTCAAAAGGGGTAACACAGAGGCTGAAAGCACATATTTCTGAAACCATAGTAAAGTTTCTGCCCTGGAATAAGCTGAAGGGACTTCCTGGAAATCTTTGCTTTTCTGCTAATGATCTGTCAAAATTGTTTGCATCATATTTTGAAAATGAAACACAGTATATGAGGTATTAAGATTGCCTTTGCCCAAAAAAGGCAAAGTTTATGTTATACCAACTTTATTACTGATATCATATCTGACTAGAATTTTGGCCATATCACTGGATTCTGATCTCTGCTAGACCTGAGATGTAGGCATCCTTTTAAGAGCAACCAATGTGAGACTTCCCCATAGAGTGATAGGAAGCAAGCCACATCCTTGTCTATCCTACAGTGACCTAAAGCCTTTCATTGCTAGGCATATGCTACATGCACAACTTTAAAGCTAGCATTAATGGGATGAATTATATTAACTGCCTAGTCAAAAATTGTTGTCTATTCAATAAGAATGCAAAATTAACAGTAAATAAACTCATTCTAATCTCATTTGACAACTCCTGCTAGTTTTCTAAAACCTAGATGAAAAAGTCACACATGGATAATTTTTCAGCGAGAAATTGGAGGAAAACTTCTAGTTCTTTAGGGTCTGGATCTAACATACTTATTGTTGTTGAATAGTTCCTTAAACTGTTGTCATGGTTTGAGCTCAGATGGCAACTGAGCACCACACAAATGCTCACTCCCCCCTTCCCCACCAGTGCTGAGAAGGAGGGACAACTGTAAATAATCTCAGAAGGAGACTTATGCGGAGGACGGAGAAAGCAAGCAGCCGATTCAATGTGAATGATAGAGCAAGCTTCTATTTTATTGAAAGAAATCACACCTTATATAAGCACTCTACAATACACTACTCACAAATCTATTGGATACATTTAAAAGGTTACATTATAATATCTCAGCCATTGGGTACATCTAAAGGGTTACATTATAATATCCCAACCCCTTGTGGTATTTCAGGTATGCATAAACACCTTTCTTTCTTTGAACTTGTTTTCTTTCCCAGGGCTGTTTTTCTATCACACTCAAGGCCATAATATGCCTCAGTTTCTCTGTTAACCTAACAGTCCTTTGTTAGCATCACTGAGCCCTGAATCTCCTTCCTTGTTAGCTTAACTGTACCCTGGGTTTTTTCCTCTGTTTACCTCAGGTGGCTGCGACCAGCTTTGCACAGAGCTATGGCCTTGTTGTACGAGCCATTCTCCAACAGACTTAGGCCCCCATTTAATTTTAAAATCAATACCTATGTACATTTTAAAAGCAATTAGTGAGCATAGTTTGTGATTATTAAAAGGTAAGGGGAAATAAAGTAAAAAGTAATTCTTTAAATTACTATCTGAATTTTGTTAAACTGCAGTCCTTGCTTCTCATAAGACTTTCTTCCCATAGCAGAGGAAAAGAAGAACATTAAATTGCTGCTGCTTTGCTGTCTTAGAGAATTAGAAAACTAGGGTAAGAGGGAAATTGTGATAAACATAAGAAAAAAGAAAGAGGATAAGAAGGAAAGAGATGGAAAGGAAATAAGTTTTAAATAATGTTTAGTTCATTACCTGTACAAAAAAAGGAAGAATTACTAATGTATATTTATAACATGTGAGCTGCTGATTTGAGCACAGGATTAAGACTAAACAAGTCATGAGCTTCTGAGCTATAGCACCATTTACAAACCTAGTTTACATCTTCAGATTAAGTTTACTTCTTTGCTGAAAGCCCAAACATTTGATCTGAATATGAATAGGCTATACAGACTTTTGGCCATATAAATTTGTCTATACCTCTACTTGTTTGTAACTTCAGTTTATAACTGAAATAGTAGTGTATGATACAGCTGCTGTGTTCCTGAACCCCTTCCACGTTACCCTTTCATTCTAATGTATGTAAGATTATCACTATTATCTTTCTATCTTTTCTTTCTTGTGCTTAACTGGAATATTTACACAACATTGCACAACTACACCACCACTTTTCGCACTTAGCATATAGTTGAACTCCAATTTATATGGAAGCCTGCTTTTCTTATTTTTTTTCTCAATCTCTAAAACAGGACTGATGGCTGTCTAAAATTCATCTCACATCAGTTATGTAAGCACACAAGACAGGATCTGAAAGATCTAAAATTAAAATAAACTAGGTTGCCTTTTTTGATGCCTTTGCAGTTCAAGAAGTTCAGCTTTTACTGTTACCTTATCAGTTCAACTCCTATACCTTTTAAATAACATTAACCCTACAATTACCTTTCCATGTCTTGACTTGTCACACACTATCCTTCTCTCACCTTTCATTATCTGTCTTCGAAACCATGAAACTTTGGCTGCCAGGGCTCTAAATGCAGCAACAGTCTTTGCCTTCTCTTTTCTCCTTTTGGAGGAGTTTCTTCTGTGCTCAAAGACATTTCAATATTACACAGCTCTGCAACCCGGGATCAGACTGTGGTAGGGAGCTGTGATAAGCCTTGTCTAGAGCCTCCTCACCTACCCTGGGAGGTGCAGTTTAGGTTTGACTGTCACCCTTATGTTTTCTCTGAGCTATGTTCTGTATGTTCCTGTGCCTGGCCAAGTACTTTGCTGATTTTGTAATTTTGACTTGCTGATCTGACTTCCCAGCTTCATCTCAGACCTAGCTTATCACTATGGACTTGCCTGGCTGTTATTGGGCTGTATCTACACATGCTATCTTTGCTGAGGTGCCATGGGACTGCATCCTTTGTCAGTGAGGATACTGCTCCTGCCTACCTTGTTGTGACCCTTTGCTCCCAGCTAGCCTTCCTTTGAGGAGCAGTCTGTCCTTGCTGCTCCCTGACACTACCATACCTGTATTTCTGCAGTATGATGCCTTAATTCTTCATTCTGCTGTTGTAAATCACAACACCACCTCGCTCCTTCACTTCTGCTATCATTTTATCATTATTTTGTTGTCATCTTCTTCTCTTTGTCTTGCACTTTCCCCCCACCCTAATGCTTCCTGTATTTCATTGCCCAGTTTGAGATTTACCTGTGAGAAGTATATGTAACATAGACATGTATCACCACTGCTAGCTGTGGAGCAGGACTCATAAATCTAATTCCAAATCTGAGGATGTGTTTAAAGACAGAAAAATGTGTCAGTGCAAAATTGTATTCTTTTGTAATTTCTTAATGTGTAGTTTTTGTAATCTACTTGAATCCGAGTGTGATGAGATTCTTGATGATATTGACAGAGCAATACTATGATACCTCCTAATCAACAAGCTATAGTATTCTGGGTTTCAACAACTGGGAATAGTTCTACAAAGTACTAACTAGCAGAAAATGTGTACAGAAATCTTAGTTTCATAGCTTTCTGAAAGAAAAAATACATCTTTGCAATGTATTTGATTTCCAAAAATGCTTCTAGAGTAAAAAAAGTAGAAAAGTAGAAATCAGCTACAATGTCTACCTGCAAGAGTGTTTTCTTCTTCTTTTCCTTTAAGGATGTTTGTTCCAAAATTTTGAAGATTCAAGTATTTTTACAGAAAACAGGAGGATGGAGAAAAAAAAAAAAAAAAAAAAAAAAAAACCAAACCAAAAACCAGCTTGTAAAGGGAGCACAGCTTTTTCTATAGCTAGTAAGAATTTTGAGTTAGTGTATAACTAGATACTGCTAACTATTCCAGTAAGATATTGAGCCACATATTTGCTCAAATCTTTCTTGTTTCCTGCATACACCCAAAAATCAAACATTGCAGTGATGAATGCTGCAAAGATTAATTTTTAGGTAGCAGACCCCCCATAGTGGAAATCAAGACCTTAATTAAATATCTAAACTGCATGGAAGAAATTGGTGGCCTGAGAACTGTGTTTACAGTGCAGGGATCCTACACAAGCAAAGATGTGCATCTTGCCCCTTGAATATTGATGTAATGTAATATGGTTTTAGAAGACACTAAGATTCAAACTGGAGAAAACTCTTTAAGTGGACACTAAAGGTGTGTTTTGTATAACTAATATGCTAAGTTATCTTTAAACATTTTTTTTTTTTTTAAAGGAGGTAGTGTTAAAGTTTTAAACAGTGAATTAGTAGATAGAGCACTTAGCTGTGATGTAGATGTGCTGATAATTTTAACTGCTGGTGGCACTGTAAAACCACAGTCTCATTTTCTTGAAACTTTTTTCATCTTTAGGTTACATATTGCAGAAAGGGTTTAAATTTTGACTGAATTTGTTCTAGTTTGTACAAAAGAACTAAAAACTATTTTGGCCAGAGAAGGAAAACAAGGCTGAACATGATAGTGTCTGGTAGCTACAGTAATCCTCTGAAAGATGGGGACAAGATGGTCCAATTTCTGTTCCACAGCTTGATTACAAATTTTGTGTGAATAGGTCTTTCTGCAGAACACCTGTCCAGTTTTTGGCATAGGGGGCAGAATCCACCATGCAGTCCAGTCCCCACTGCGGCCACGATCCATCCAGCTTGAGTCATGAACTCCCACTGAGTTCTTCAGCCTATAAAATTTATGGGTGCACCTTGACGTTTTGGAGTAAAACTGCCTGATCATGGACAGGCATTCACACCTATAATACTACATACCATTTTCTCAGCTGTACCAACATGATACTGAAGCCACACTGGAAATCACCTCAAGGAATTGATCTTATTTTAATATATAAAGGGGAACTAGGCTGTGCAGAAAAAAGTGACTAGTCTTTACAGGAGGCAGATGAATGGGACTTTGCAAGGCTTTTTTGCTGCTGAAGTCCCATGTGTCATTGTATCATGACTTGAGATGCTTCAGGTGCAAACACAAGTAAAATTTCAAGATCTTGGTGAACCTTAATGATGAAAGATAGGAGGACTGCAGAATTTGATTGCTTTTAGGTTGAAAAAAGCAGGATTTTGAAGAACTGGGTCTTGGCTTTAGGATCCATGGTTTCACTTCATTCACCAGAAATTCAATACAACTCAAGAAACTAGAACGTTCACAAGCTTGATACACCATACCTATCTTTATTCAGGGTTTACTTTAGTGTGAAGTACTTATACTGAAGTTAGAGAACTGGCAAGATTTTGTTAAGGATTATCTTCAGAATCTGTTGTTAGTTGCAGTGACATCAGATCTCATTAACAGATCTTCGAATTTGGTAATTCCTATAGGTTTCAAGAATAGAACATTAATTGCCTTCATTTTTGTAAACTCCCTGTTCTTCTGCTCTTATTTCTTTCAGTTCTCTTGAAAACCTCTATTCAGAAAGCCTTCCAACATGGTATGAAAAGATATTCAGATATACTCATCCTTCAATTTTCTAATAGAATCCTTGACCTCCTGACATTACAGTTACAAATTGAATGGAATGGTTATGATTAATTGTAACTGTGTGGAATGGCTGGAAAACAACGGACATATTATGAGCGATCCAGACCGAGTGGCCTCACTGTAACAACAGGCTGTGGCTGTTGTGAAGAACACCTGCAAGGCCAAGGGACTGAGAAACTGCATGCATAGCAAAGAGATAAGGAAGCTGGACTGTTGAAAACAAGATGTTTGCCTAGCAGGAGAGACACCACACCGGGACCAATCACAGAGGGCAAAAGGGCGTGTGGACAAGTAGCTTAGGCCTATTAGCAATCAAGTAGCTGCGTGTGTACTTTATGGTAGTCTATAAATTGCTGTGTATCCTTTAATAAAGTGGCATTAACTTGATCACACTGGTCATATAAGTTATGTCCAGAACTTCCACATCAGCAGTAACTGGTCATAGTTTTTGAAACATAGTTATCTATCTAACAAATTAATGATGCAGGCAATATGTTGCTGTTCATTCTAAACGGAAGAAAAACTATGCAGAGATTAATGCTTAAGCATGCTTAGTACATTATTGATCTGATTATACTATTTCTAGTATGAAGTGATAGGTTCTAATTTTACTATGAACCTGTTCTAAATGGAGTATGTATTACTTCACTCTTTAGTACTGTAAATAAAACCACTTTCTTTCAGGAGTGAAATGACTTGAATTCTGATTCAACGAATTCCCATAGAAGACAAAAATGAGAAATGTGATCTGTTAAACTATTTAAGACCTTATATGTTCACTGTCATCTTTTTTGTCCAGCTTGAGGAATCCTGGTTCACATCCTTGCATGTATCATACCAATCTGAAAGATCAATGTGACTGACAAAATTGTGATTTTCTATTTCATAACTTGTTGATATTAGCAAATACAAAACCATATCTTAGGGTAACTTCCGTTGGTAATACGTTTAATAGTGTGGCAACATGCTTCAAAACATCTAATTTCTATTCACTTAGCTGACGGTTAGTGTCTTGACACAGATCACTTTTGATGTTTTCCCTATTTAACTTTTGTTGAAATTGCTCAAAGGAAAAATATGCTAAGCAGAAGAAAGGTAATTAAATATATAGAATATAGATTATTATTTTTATGTATTTCTCTATATCCTTTTCAATATGTTTATTACTTTTAAATCATGATTTGTATTCCCCTTATTTGATCATTTTGCAAGTTCAGTTGATCTAACTGAAGAATGTGTTTCTCTGCACCTTTTTTATGGAATTGTGTTATAGAAAATAACCCATAGAAGTCATCCTACCTAAAATATGTTCTGTATAGCCTCGTGTGAAGAAGCATCTATGGCCTGAGGTCTCACTCCTGTTGCTGGCAGTTAGACCCCCATACACACATGCACACACAGAATAGGGAGTCCCTCACCCACGAAAAGAGATAAAAATAAAAATTATTTTTAATGAGGAGACAAGCCAGACTGTATTTATCAGGTGTACTGATCAGCAGCTGACCCTCTTATTTCTTTATTTCTTGGTTTTCCCATGGTGTTCCTACCCAAACCACCTTAATCCCTTCCATTTCCCAATTTTCAGTCCTTCCTTGAATACCCAATAATCACTCTTGCACAGTCCCCAAATGCTCTTCCTCTGAACCCCATGATAAACCCCATAGCCTTGGGGAGGGACCCCCTCAGTCTGGCAGGTGCCCGTGGAGAGCCACAGCTGAGTCCTGGTGTGGGGTGTCCCTTGGCTCCTGGGGTTGAGAATCATCTGGAACATCCCTGGGGGTACCTGGTACTAGGGGTACATCTCTGAGTGGGGCATTCAGACACCCCTTTCTACCCTGGGTCCACTAGGATCCTTTGTGCTCATTGAAATGAGCCTTCAATTATCTAACATTTCACTGTGTACATGTCAATACCAGATATAGTCAACATAGTCACAAACTGCTGACCTGGTGAAATTAATGATCAAAGTTGATATTACAGGTAATCCTATTTAGCATGAGCTTAGTTACACAAAAACATAGAAAAGTCCTTATTGATTCAAACTAAAGGTCCATTCAGCTTTATAACTCTAGTATTTCATCACAAACTTCAGTAAATAATAAAAATTAGGAAAGAATGTAGAGTATAAACAGAGTATATCTTCCTCAGTGGTTTTGAAAAAAACAGAGATAACACCCGGACCATGATATCAGTGGATGTTGTTTACCCAGACTTCAGTAAATCCTTTGACACCGTTTCCCACAGCATTCACCTGGAGAAACTGGCTGCTCATGGCTTGGACAGGTGTACTCTTTGCCGGATAAAAAGCTGGCTGGATGGCTGGGCCCAAAGATTTGTGGTGGAGTTAAATCCAGTTGGTGGATGGTCACAAATGCTGTTTCCCAGGGCTCAGTATTGGGTCCAGTGCTGTTTACTATCTTTATTAATGATCTGGTTGAGGAGATCAAGTGCACCCTCTGTAAGTTTGCAGATGATACCTAGTTTGGCAGGACTATTGGTCTGCTTGAGGGTAGAAAGGCTCTACAGAGGGATCTGTGCTGAGTCTTGCTCTTGGGTCACAACCCCATGTAATGCTACAGGCTTGGGGAAGAGTGGCTGGAAAGTTGCCTGGAAGAAAAGGATCTGGGGGTGTTGGTCAACAGCTGCCTGAATATGAGCTGGCAGTGTGCCCAGGTGGCCAAGAAGACCAGTGTCATCCTGGCTTGTATCAGAAATAGTGTGGTCAGCAGGTCTATGGAAGTGATTGTCCCCCTGTACTTTGCACTGATGAGGCTGCACCTCAAATACTGTTTTCACTTTTGGGCCCCTCACTACAAGAAAGACATTGAAGTGCTGGAGTGTCTCCAAAGAAGAGCAAAAAAGCTGGTGAAGGGTTTAGAGATCAAGTCTTATGAGGAGCAGCTGAGGGAACTGAGGTTGTTTACTCTGAAGAAAAAGAGGCTGAGGGGAGACCTTACTATTCTCCACAACTAGCTGAAAGGAGGTTGTAATGAGGTGAGTGTGGGTCTCTTTACCCAAGTAGCAAGTGATGAGAGACAACAGCCTCAAGTTGCACCAGGGGAGGTTTAGATTGGATATAAGGAATACTTTCTTCACTGAGTTATCAAGCATTGGAACAGACTGCCCATGGAATTGGCTGAGATACCCTGAAGGTATTTAAAAGACATGAACATGTGGCATTTAAAGACAAGGTTGAGTGGTGGATTTGGAAGTGTTAGGTTTTTGGTTGGAGTTGGTGGTCTTAAAGGTCTTTTCCAACCTAAATTATTCTATGATCAAACAATGGCAGATGGAGCTATTCCCCATGAATTTATTTAATCCCCCTTGAATCCATCTATAGTATTCACTTAATTAAGTTCATGAGACAATGAGCTTCACAATTTATATGGGACAGAAGGGAAGAATTTATTACTTGGTTTTAAACTTGCTACCCACTCTTTTCACAGGACACACCATAGCTTTTATAGACAGCTGTCATATTTCCCTTCACTTGCACCTTTGCCAGACTAAGCGGAGTAACTGTAGTTCTGCACTGTCTGTCTTGAAATTTCTGACCATTCTTAGTAGTCATATTTAATTTCTCTTTCCCTTTTGCAGAGTGAGAACTGAAGTATACAAAATATTGCATGAGTGAGTGCATTAAGTGTTGATGCACTGGTTTAATGATGTTTTCTCTTTTATGTCTCACCTTTGACCAGGTCAGGAGAGTAATTTGGTCTCTGTGCCAGTTTTACAACAGCTATGTTTTAGGGCAGTCAGCAGGGTAATCTAATACAACATGTTTCATGGTGGTAGAACAAATAATTGAACTGACATTTACCAATTTATTTCAGATATGTCATAAATCATTTGGATAAAGTTCACAGTTGCCTTCTTACAGTTCCATGTGGGTATATTAGATAGGTGGAACTCTTCTGTTGATAAGCATTATGAATAGCAGCAGACTCAGTGACAACTGACAACACTGCCTTTGGATCCCAGAATTTCTAGGAGAAAATGATTCAACTTCTACTGAGCTTGTGTCTCCATTGGTTTAGTCAACAGGTCTTCATAATAAATATTTTTGTATACTTTTATTCTTTAATCTTGTGTTTAATATATAGCATATATAACATTATATTCTGCATACAGTTAATATTTTTAAATTTATATAATGTATTATGTTAACATACAGCTATAATTATATGTATTAATGCATATACAAGTATACATTTTTTAACATCTTGAAGTTGATATGTCTGACCATAACATATATTATAAAAAGATATATTTTTAATAATTAAAAAATCCAGATGTGTCAGTTTTTCGGATCTACAGTGGCTTTGTTTAATCAGTTTACAAGGGTCTGCACTAAACAGCGGTTGCTATGGAAACCTGAAAAGATTTGAGCTCAAATAAATGTTTAATAGTAATATGCCGAAAACTGATATTCAAAGTGACAAACCTGGTGTCTAGTGATCAAGAGAACCATCTGAATTAAAGCAAAAGCAGTCAAAAAAGAAAATCTTCTCTTCTCCTTCTCTCCCTCCCCACTAAAAAAACAGAAGGACTAAAGAATAAATGAAAAGCAGAGTCTTATAGGGAGGAATAAAATTGTGCTCTCAGTAAAGAAAAGCAAATGGCTAACAATATCCCATAGGATATTTGGACATTAGGTATCCGTGTGAAAGCAGATGTTCAGTGTGTAAAATGTAGGCAGAGCTCTTGGAGAAGAGTTGCAATGATAGTACGGTATGAAGGGAGAAAGACCTCTTATATATATGTCCATATGTTCACTAGCAGATATACTAAAATGGCTTTTAGTGCCAGATGTTCACTAATGGCACTTGACTCTATGGGTCTATTTCAGTTGACATTGAGTGTGCAGCTGCTTGATTTCTTCCATCATTAGCTAAGGCTGAGGTTTAAAGGAGACTATCTGTCTGAAACACCATCCAGATAGAAAGAAATAATGATGGCAGGTTGCAGTGAATGCACAAGGCAATCTGAAGAAGTGACTCACTTAACTGAAGCAGCAAAATAATATTTTTACCTGATGTGTCATCTAGGACTCTTTAATGCCTTTCATTACTTTGTGTGCCTGAACAACTGTTGCAATACCTAAAAAGGTGTACTTTTAAAATAAAACAAAACTTAAGTAACCTGTTATTTTAGTCTTTTATCTAGTAAGATTCTGGAGTTTTGATGTTCAGAAATATTTTAATTTCCTATTGTTCTTGCTTATATGGAAATAAATAAATAATATTGCCCTTTCTCCTATGTAGGACAAACTCTTGTTGAACGGAAAAGAAAATTAAACTACTTTAATTCTTTTACCTCTAAAGGAAAATGCTGAGGATTCTGCTTTCCTAAGCCATAAATGTCTGCAATTCCCTACGAAAATTTGAGAGGATTATCTAGCATGTATAAAAAGTTTCCAAAATTACACAAATTTGGTAATAATTTCATAAAGAGACTTAACCATTAGGATCCCAGGTACAAGGTGCTGTTTCTCAGTTGATATAGATCAGCTTCGTTTAGCACTTGAATTCTTCTTCTGTTGATAATCTTGTGGCTATTCAATGAGATATTCTTTTTGCCTTAGACTAATGGATTTCTGGCTGGGGCATTGTTTTAATTACTTAGGGTCTAAATATTAAACCATAATTGCTTTATTCTGATCATTCACCAGAAATGATCTCTCTTTTTCTTTATTATGTCAAATCATTATAGCTGGGAAATCAAATGGTTTCTAAAGCTAAAAACCCCCCCTATTCAGATAAGCAAACAGAAAATACTTTTTTATATCTTATGATTTAGATATTAGCTCATAATTTCATTGCAAATAACCATGGAAAGGCATCACTGTTTTTGTGAATAATAGAGTGAGAAATGTTAGAAAGAGGAATCCTACCCACTGATCTTAATATGGCATTTCAAACCTATAAAGGTGACTACTTAAAGACTGTCTTGTTTGACAGATGAGGGATAAAGTTTAGGAAAATGTCACCTCTTGGTTGTGTATGAAATTAAGTTTACATTCAAATTAATCTGCACAGGTACTGTATCCATTATCTGTCGTCATTATCCTTTTAGCTTTCTTGTAACTTTGGCATGAGAAATTGTCGGGACAAAATCTACAGCTTTATGCTCCATCTCTATTGAACTTGAGAGCTGAAGATCTAATCCCTTGGGGTTCCATTTTACCCTGTTTTGTACTTCCTTTATCCTTTAAATGTCCATTTCCATATCATTTCACCTAAACAAGCTAGGATTTAAGGTGATAATCTGACAAGTCACAGCAGGAACGGATTTATACACACTGACCTCATCCAGTATACAACATGTTTATTCTGTCCTATTGTGATTAAAAAAACAACATATGTTTTATTGTGTCTTGTAATCCACGTTCAATGGCTCACCATCCAACCACTATTAAACTTTCTATCTTGCCTTTTACAAGTGCCAAGTAGTAGGGAAAATGCATGAGTGTGAAAAAAAAAATCTTCCTTATAAAACTGATCCCTTATCACCTCATAGGACATTTCCACTTACATGCATGTTTTGTGACAGTGTAGGTCAAATAATTGCAAAAATAACAGCAAGATAATACCCATTGCTTGCAATCTACTATCAGCTAAACACAGCAACATTATTGCTTCTGCATATCTTATTCTGACCCTCTGGATCTTATTCTTGGTTATGCTTTGTTCTGGTCACTGGATGAAGTTGATTGTCAACACTGGTAAACACTTCTAGCAATAAATTTAAACAGAGGGAAGGATTCTTTTTTTTCTCTTATTGCAAATATTCCTTTTTAAAACATATGAACTAAAGACCCTAAATATGTTACTGAAATGAGTCAAACAAGCCATTAGACTATTAATGAGACAATATTTCTTATTAGAGTGAGGTAACATTTCATAAACAATATTTTTGTGATTAATTTTGTTCTTGAACAGTAGTGACTTTTGCCAAACTTCTGGCATATCTGTCATCAAAATAATATTCTTAGGCATTAACTAATGCAGAAATCAAAATTTATTTGTTAAGGTGATGAGCTAAAGAATGATGCTCTCAATACTCCCAGCCTATTACTTTGAATAATCATAAAATCCTTTTACCTGAATCAGTAGAAACAATATAAAATTACCAGAATTCATAAGAAATGAAAATTTCTCTTAAGAAAAAAAGAACATTGATATTTATTAAATTTCTTTTAACAAAATTTCACTTTTCAGTCAATAAAGGTGAAATAACAGAACTGTGAGGACATTTAAACATTTGACAACATAGCATTGTCATTATAAACGTTTTACATAAAATAACAATGTGATCTAATGGAATGGTTAATATGATTATAGAAACCAAACATTTTTAGGATGGACTACAATAAGTAGAACAAAATAAAATATAAATAAAAATAATGAAGGAATAAAATGTATTCACATTTCATATATTTCGAAACCACAAAAGAACCTTAGTGAAATGATGGGAGGAAGAGTGACCTCTACTTCAGGAGAAAATTGAATGAAAATTTAGAGTAATAATATAAGCCTGCCATATCAAATTTAACAGAAAATGTAATTATAAAATATAAACCAAAATATATTTACAAATACTATTTCAAAAGCACTGAAAAAGAGCAAGAATTTTTGGAAGAAGCTGACGTAAAAGACAGAAGTAGCTTCTGCAAAATGCAGAATAGTTTTTAAATATCCTAGCCAGTATGTAGAAAAGCTGATTCAAAAAAAGAAAAAAAGAAAAAAAAAAAAAAGCGACTCCAAGAGCCTGTACCTATTAATTAAACTAAAATAACTTTTTCAAAACAGCAGGAAAAAAACATTTTGAGAAGAAAAGAAATGTATGTGTGTAGCATAGCAAGAAAAAACACTGCACCAACACATGTAAATTCAATAAAGCTGCAAAATAAGTATGAAAAAGTTTTAGGGAAGAAAGAAGAGTATAAAAGCTGGAGTTCAATTGATACTTGTTCATCTAAGATAGTTATTTTTTCATACTTTTAAAATGATCAATGGATATTTCATATAATAAAATTTCATTAGTATCATCAATTCATATAGAAATTTTCTAGCCATGCTATTGTGAAAGGAGAATGTGAAATCCTTTGTTGGAAGATATCACAAATTGCAATCCAAGACCACAGGGATTGTACAGAAAACCAAGGATCTCTTGGAAAAGATCTGTTTCTGAGGTATAGGTTCACAGATGAGATAATACACAGCAGGTCTCCAGGGATAATCTTTTATTTGGCCCCTTGATCTTGCCATGCCATTATGGAGCAGAAATAACTTCTTAAAAAAAAAAAAGTAATGCTGTTCAATGTGTGAATGAACAGAACAGGATTGACGTCCACTCATCTGTATAAAGAAAAATTTAGAAAATGAATATTAGAAATTTTATTATACCAAACAAAATATTCAACATTACACTGTACATGCAGCATTCAAAATTTTGTCCGCTTAAATAGGCTGTACTCAGTGAGATACCAAAGTCAATTTTAAGTTGCACATTTCCAAATGTCCACATTCATGTTTTCCCAAGTATTAAAAGTATGAATTAAACAGATATGACAGAAAATTTTATATTAGTAGCAAACGAATTTTAAACAAAATTGTATACATCATACATCATAAAATATATTATCAAACCATCTTATTGAGAATGAACAATAGGAACATTTTGATACTGAGAATTTGTATTCCTGCTGTCACCAGCTTCAGCAGTGCTTAACTAGAGTTGGCTTTAAGATTTCATTTTTATTGAAAACTAGGTAGATTCATACTTACCAATTAAGCTTTTAAAATACTAATTAAAAAGTAAAGACTCTGCAGTTAAGTTGTATTTAAGCATTTTGTCTGTATGAAGATTTTTCCATGCAATGGTGTTTCATTTCAACTTTCTTTTTTAAAAGATCAAGATAGTTATTTTGCAGGTGTGAAATATTATGTCACACCAACAGTAAGAACTGCTAAAGGAGTATTTAATATTCACACGTGCACTTCTCGGATGCATTTAGAGATATGTATTGAAGATTTGTGACTGGGACCTCAAAGTACAGTTATAAGAAAACAAGTGAGATTTCATTCCTTCATGGAACGCAAGTGAACTTGCTGAGTCCACACTGAAGCTCATTCATATAGATCGAGTTGCAGTGGTATAGCCCAGATACTTAGTCCCCAGCACACTTCTCTTGCGTGTTTTCTGCACAAATAGACTCAGAAGACTAGGACATTTGCACAATAATTTCACAGCAATGTACAGATGAGAAATACAAAAGTACATGTTTAGTTTCGTTTGAAGTATTTTAATTATTATATTTATTCACACACATAGTTTCTAGTGTTTTTTTGTTGTAGGTTTTGATACCCCAGGGATAAGCAACTACCTTTATTCTGTTAGCTGCTTATCCTTCCTTACCATACTTCTTTCTGTTCTCTCACATTTATTTTAACATTCAATCAATGCCTAAGTTTAAATTAAGTTCTTGCTTGATTCTATGACTGACATGCTTGTAACGTATTTAAGTATGGGATTTCTATTCTTCCCACTGTCTCTTCTCACTAAAGCTACATTTTCTCAAAAATAACCAAATATATTACATTACTTTATCTGAAGAAGTATTTAGTTCAGAAAATTTATAATCAAAATATCAATCAAAAAATCAAGGAATCCAATTATCAAGAAAGTTAAAATGACACTGTGAAAAATACAAATATGTGCAAACTCATGTCTAGTCTGATTCTCAAAATAAATTGAAAATCTTTGTGTAACATCAGATTCTGAAAATGGTGCTTCTCATTCTGGCTTTTTAATATCTTTATCAGAGGTTGATGAATTTCAGATATGTTTTCTATTTAAATATGGAAAAATCATTGAGAAACCAAATAAATATTACTTATTTAGTTTTCAATATACTTTCATGCTTTTAAATAGATATTGTTCACCACTTCTTTGGACAACAGTAGCTGTCCAACAATAGTTTAAGGAGCATTGTAATTTACAGTTAATTGCGTTTCTAGCCTTATAAAATGTCTCAATCACAATTTAGTCTAGAAAATGGAACTTAGGTATTCTTAACACTGAACAGTGAAAGCACTGTCTTTAAAAGAGTAAAGGATCATAGGAGAAATATATTGTATTTTATTTTGACCTTACTAAAACAAAATCACTGAGTTTAGTGCATTAGTACGTTAAGTAGTACATTAATTTTGTACAAGGTAGCAAAATGATCAGTAATATACCAGAGGTGGGTCTGGACACTATGGATACTGCAGGCACTTTTAGGCTAATAGGTAGAGACAATGAGTGCCTCTGAGACATGTACAATCCATCTGTGGAGTGGAAAGAGAATAACTTCTGTGGATCAATGTGACTTGGCACAGCTGCTCAGCCCTTAAGTAAAAATTCTGGTTGAGGACTGCTCAGAAGAAATCTTTGAGGAGTTATGTCCTAGGAGTGGTCAGCTTGTCTAGCTTCCTTCATCAAAGTCTAGAAATAGTAATATTATTATACAAATATATAATGGAAATATACTGCAAGGGGAAAAAGTGTTATCACTGCTGGAAGACTAAATAGAAGGTGAAAATAAAAAGTTTTGAATCATATGTTTGAAAGCAATGAAACGTACCAGGAACTATATGATTTAAAAATCAAACAAAACCAATAAATCATAGAAAAATCTTAAATAACATTTAGAAATAGTTTCATCATCCTATGAGAGGGACCAAGATAGTTTTCTGACAGAAAAGGACCAGAGCTGGGGGATTTTTATAATTCTTTGTTTTTCTGAAATACAATGGAAATCCCAATGTGGAGTGGGAGAGAGACCAAACACTAAGTACCCCACAAGCATGAGATTTAGTTCCTCTAAAAGGTATCTTCTGTAGCTATGTACCTCTATGCAATAATTGCCTAAATCACATACTTTGATTCTGTTAAATTACTCAAAAGAGAAAAAGTTAGTGAGAATGAAACATGAGATGTACTGTGGGAAATCCAGAAGGCTGACTTGCTGATTCATCTCTCCTCTCCAGTGCAGATGAAAATTTAAGTGCCTGTGTGCAGTACAGTGAGAAGTAAGCCATTGGAATGATCATTCTCCAAGATCTCTTTAGAGATAACAAAGAAAAATCGTAGAAAAATGCTGAAGACAAAGACGTACTTTCAATCACACTAAATTCCAGTACTTTTGTGCCTCTGCTGAGAGAGGATTACAGCTCTGAATCCCCTGAAGTAGGCATCTGTGTTGTTCCTTTGACGAACTAAGTTGTCTCTCCACTTTTGCAAAGGCAGTAGATAAGAGCATCTGACCCAAAAGTGAGAGAGATGTACCCAGCAATTCAGTTGCTTAAATATAAGCATCTTTTGCTTATATTTATGAGTTACTTTGCCAGTTCCTCATCTACTTCTCCAGAAGGATATGCATCTCCAATAGAGCCTGTGACATACCTGACAGAGGTTTTTGAATAGCTCAGCCTGGAGCATCTCTGAGGGCTCTAGATACTTACTTTAGGCACCTGAAATCACATACATAGAATTTCCTGCCCTCTCCATGGAAATTTAAGACAGCATCTCTCAACTCCATAACATGACCTTGAAATAAATTTAGAAATTTAATGAACAGGAAGAGCAAGGATGCTTCCACAGGGAAAATGAGACAGAATGGAGAATGGCCACAGCACAAGGAACGCAGTGGCTGCCCAGAGGACCTGAACTGGGCTTTGTTGGTGACAGCAGCAGACTCCAGTAACAGCCCAATAACTGTTGGACAAAGCAAGGTAGTGTGTCACATCTGGTTCTCTGTAGATAGTCCAGCCAGGAACAGCAGGAGATAGGACCAGCCAACCCGTCCCCCCAGCATAGTTTGGACAGGGACTGAGGGCCAAAAGCTGAACTGAAATGAGGCTCCAGAGCCCATGGGCAAGGACTGGGGGAGGCCCAAGGGGAGCTTGGTAAGGGACATTACAGTTTAATAGTGCCTTCAACAAGCACTAGTTGAGGTCCTCTGTGTACACAGGCTCAGACAGAGACTCCACTCTCTTTGCAGGAGCTGTGCCCCATGTACACAAAGAAATCAGATTTGGTTAGACCACTAATGGAAGTATGGCTCTGGAGTTTTAAGACATTCAGTGGAGGAAGAGAGAATTAGATTCTACTCTAGAACAGTTCAGAAAGAGAAAAAACATTCATGTAAAGATAAAATTAATTGTTTTAGAATGGACAAAAACTAAGCCAGGCAATTGTTTCACTGCAAGTTAATGGATCTGGTTCTAATGCACTCAGCTGAAAAGAGCATTTTACTTTTTACAAAGTAAGGAGAATGACAATGAAGCAGCAACTAAATATGAAAAGATTCACATGTTTCACCTATGAATAGCAAGGTATTCTCAACATTATTTTGTGAAGTATAATTATTTTTATTTTGAAGATAGGAATGCAGTGGCACACAAATGTCAAGGACAACTTTTCAAACTTAATAGATTGCTGTCCACTTGGGACATTGAAGGTCACGTGATGAGTCACTGATAGAACTGAGAGTGATGCCTGGATTTCCTAAATTCCAGATGTGTCCTCCAGCCAGCTGTTAACTTTTCATTGTTTGCAGTATTTAAATGATCGTGTTCATTCTCTTTTCTTTCTTTTCCCTCTCTCAAACACACAAATTTTTAAAAACACACAGTATTTACATATTTATATATACATTTGAATATATATATTTACAGTAGTTCTTATTTTATCAGGAATAAACGTTTACTGCAAACTATTTAAATACTATAGAGATGCATCTTACCTCACACTGAGAAGATAAATTTCCTGAATTTAAGGAATCTCATTAGAAAGATGATCATTGAACACAAAACATACAGCTTTTTGGATATAGATATTTTCATAGTCCCTATGAAAACTAGTCACTCAGGTAGAAGTGTGTAAACAGTAGTGATGACAAGCTAATTTAAACAGTTTTTTACATTTAAAAATGAACACAGTTGTGGTGTTGAGAATAATGTGTAACATTACTATAGAATTAGCCAGCATGCTCACTCTTGTGTTTGTTAAAATATTTGGGATGAGAGCAAGTTCAATTGGCAAGGAAGGAACAGTATGGTTAAATATAGTTGTGTTTTATTCCTCTCTCTCTCTTGAACATAGAAGGATAGGGAAGAAGAAACGTGTTGAAAAATATCTCAAAAGAAATATGGCATAGATATTTTCTTACTGAATGAGGCACAACAAGAAAATGGAGCTAAAATACCATTAAGACAGGATTCACTGTAAACTAGAGCTCATTTTAACTTAGAAAATTTCACTTTGCTGTGGGAATAAGTTTGCCTGAATTTATGAGAACACAGAGAACTTTGCAGACAGCATGGCAAAAAAACAGCCTTCTTTTTACTGACAATATCTGAAAATATAGGTGTGGACTAAACAAACTGAATTTTGGCTTCTGTTAGTCTCTGGGAAATAGCTTTTCAAAGGAAATTTCCCTTCCCTTCCCTTCCCTTCCCTTCCCTTCCCTTCCCTTCCCTTCCCTTCCCTTCCCTTCCCTTCCCTTCCCTTCCCTTCCCTTCCCTTCCCTTCCCTTCCCTTCCCTTCCCTTCCCTTCCCTTCCCTTCCCTTCCCTTCCTTTTTGAAATTGTTTTCTATCACAAGTAAAACATTTTAATCAGTCATTTGGTGTCGTTTCACCTTTATGTAACCCAACAGAACCATTGCAACTCTCCAGGTTTCTAGTCTGGGTCTCGACAATATCTAATCAAATGTACCCTTTTTCATTTTAAAACCACTACACCTTTTCTTACCACTACACTCCCTGATAAAGAGCCCCTCCCCATCTTTCCTGTAGGTCCCCTTTAAGTACTGGAATGCTGCTATAAGGTCTCCCCAGAGCCTTCTCTTCTCCAGGCTGAACAACCACAATGCTCTCATTCTGTTCTCATAAGAGAGGACTTCCAGTCCCCCAGCCATCTTCATGGCTCTCCTCTGGACTTTCTCCAGTGGGTCCATGTCCTTCTTATGTTGGGGACCCCAGAGGGGAGCACAGTACTCCAGGTAGAGTCTCACGAGAGTGGAGTAGAGGAGGAGAGTCACCTCCCTCGACCTGCTGGCCACACTTCTCTTGATGCAGCCCAGGATACCGTTGGCTTTCTGGGCTGCAAGCTCACATTGCTGGCTCATAGTCAGTTTTCCATCCACTACTATCCCCAAGTCCTTCTCTTAGGGCTGCTCTCAATACACTCATCACCCAGCCTGTATTTGTGCTTGGGATTGCCCTGACCCACGTGCATGACCTTGCATTTGGCCTTGTTGAATTTCATGAGTTTTCAATGGGCCCACCTCTCAAGCCTGTCAAGGTCCCTCTGGATGGCATCCCTTCCCTCCAGCATGTTGATTTCACCCCACAACTTAATGTTGTTGGCAAAGCTGCTGAGGGTGCACTCAATCCCACAGTCCATGTCTCAAAAAAAAAAAATGTTAAGCAGCACCAGTCCCAACACCGACACCTGAGAAATGCCTCACCACTGTTCTTGGACAACAACCCATTGACCACAACTCTTTGAGTGCGTCCATCCAGCCAATTCCTTATCCACTGAGTGGTCCAACCATCAAATCCATGTCTTTCCAATTTAGAGGCATGTACATGGAAGAGCCAATACTTTTACTTCTACTACAGTGCTTCCAGTTAGTTCACTGAAAGGATCAAATTTACCTTGAAAATTATATTCAATTTTAATACGCTACCCAGTCTGTGCTTTACTCCTGATGGTGGAAGTTTATGTGGTAAAAATGGGCTTTCTTCATGTAGACTGTATCTATATTAATAAAAACATTTAAGGGCCATTCTCTTGCATTGAGACCCAGTGGCATGGCATGACTTGTGTGCACACAGCTGAACACTCTCACTGTGCAGAACAGCGAGTCTGCATCCACAGAGACAACTGGGGATGATTTGTGGCACATGCTTCCTTCTGAGCCATGCCTGGATAATGCCCACAAAAATTAGATAGTCCAATCCAAAAGAGAACAGGGAATGTGCTAACAATTTTACAGTATAAATGGCTGTAGGTCACTGTTCAGATGCATGCCTTGATCTGTTTCATTATCTAGTATAGCCATAGGAATGAAAACAGAATGTAGTTTAGGATTAGTTTTCAGTGGAGATTTGATGTGACAGAACCAAACACATTTGGAGATTATAGTCCATTTAAAATGGATGCAAGCTCCAAACCTGGCTCATTGAAACTGGTGAGCCAATTTTTTTTAAGAAGAATGCTGTATTCCTTTCTGGTAGTTATCAAAGGCAATGCAGTTTTCAGTTCTCTCCAATGCATGCCAGCAAATGTATTATTGATTTATAGTGATATGTTTCTCTCTATTTTGTGAATATAATGCACAACTCTCATGATGCTCAGGCAAATTCAAATTTTTCTCTCTGACCAAAGAGAACTATAGCTCACTCTGCAGTATTAAACAAGTTTCCAGTACAATATATGGCACAGCTTAGTAAATCAGTATTCTAGGCATTATAAATGTCCTGGTTGCAGGGCAAGATTTCACTTGTTTATTTTCTCTTTCATGTCCTTCTTGTGACTGTTAATACTCAGACAACTGGCTCATCCAGCAGCAGACATACTCCTGAATTAGAACCAGATGGAGTCCACAATCACTCAGTACATTGTAAAACCTCTGACTGTTTTGCTTCCTTTCTAAAAGGGCCTCATCTGTAGCAAACCTGGCCAGTTCCATGTATTCCCAGTGGGAGCAATTAATACATTTCATCATCAAAGTCTGACTTCTTTGGAACTGGGTTTAGTAGGATGATACTGAGCTCTCCAATCTTCTTGAAAGAGTTTTGTGGCATATGGAACATTCATTTGTTATATTTGGCTGTTTGTTACTCAGCAGCTGCAGCTGTTTGGTATGGTGTTCATTACTGTCAGTTCTGATTCCTCTTTTCATGTTCATCACATTTTCTATGAGTGTCTACCAAATTTGGCATATTAGTATTCTGGTGGTCTAAGCCATCCAGGTGATGAATAATAAAATACTAATCCTGTAGATCTGACAAGCCTTTTTCAATGTGACCCTTAATACTACAAGATTGAAAGCACAGCATGATTTAGAAAAATAAACTCTTGTATACAAGTGTTGTACAAATGATGAAAAGCGTGGATTATGACCATGTCTTAGGTGATGCAGTATCTTCTTTCACATAGTTACTGCTTGTTGTAAATATCAGCAATAGATTATTTGCTGTTTCCATCCAAACTTAGACTGCATCATTATTATAAATGAGGGAAAATCTAATAACTCAGTCACAAAATCTGCCTTGGATCTCAAGCACTAAAGCAACTTTAATAACCACCACATTATAATAATACACAGGCAGGATGTAGGCTTTTTATATGATAATAGTGTGCTAAAGGAAAAGCATTCACAATATTCTGTCCCTGGAGAAGTCATTATCAAGTATCAAAAAAAATCCAAACATAATGGTCACAATCCCATAGCTACAGTTGCTGCTCTTTAAAACTTCTTGAAGAATGAAGCAAATGTTTAAAGTGAAAGATTCTGTTCAATTCCTTTGAAGGTATGAAAGGTGGGAGCATCACTTGACAAGTAATCTTTCTCTGAAGGTTATGAAGACATACAGTGTTTGTCCATATCAAAGGAAATTTAGTGAGATGACAGAGTCAGGTGAAAGTCATGGTACAAGTTGACCAGAACATTCAACAATTTTCCACATTATTTATATTTTGCTGACAGTTGAGCTCTGCTATCCACTCCAAACAGCTCAAGAGGATGTAAAATAAATGAGATTAAAACTCTTTAACTTACTGATCGTCTTGAAAACAAATAAGACCTGTGACAGTGACAGTGAAGCTAGTATGAGAGGAGGAAGAATGATTTCCAAGGGTAGATGTGAGATGAAGATCCAGTATATAATGGCAGTGGTTTCAAAACTTAGCATTTCATTGCAAATATAAGCAAAGATCTTTTAAAGAATAACCTCAAATTACAGTTAAGGACTTGCTATAATGTTTAGGAAACAAAAATGCTATATGACATGATTTAAAGGAAACTGAATGTTAGCAAATGTGGTTTTGATTGTGCCTGCAGAACTTGTTATAACAGAACTTCTTACAGCACAATTATAAGAACATGGGGTATTGTGTCAGGTGCACCCGCCCAATGAGAGCAGAGCTTCTTGGCTGCTGAAGTGTAGCAGCTCCGGGCTGCCTTTGTTCTCGGGGCCTCACGGTAGTTGGAGCCTTCGGCCAGTGGGAGCGGCTGTTGACTCCAGGTCAGACTCGGCCTGGGGATCGCTGGAGTCCCCTGGGGGAGCCATTTGGAGCTGGTCCCCTGGAGCAGCAGCTGCGGTCGAGGACTCTCCCCTTGGGTCAGGACGCTGCCCAAGGAAACTCCTCGAGGTTCTTTGGGTCGGGGCGCTGCCCTGAGCAGGTCCTCGGGGTTGAGAGCCCTCACTTGTCAGGTGAGTGATAGAGCGTTTGGGGTTGTCATTAAACCCTAGGTAGCAGGGCTTTGTAAAGCCTTTGGGGTTGTCATTAAACCCCAGGGAGCGGGGCTTTGTTCTGTGTTTTGGGTTGCCATTAAACCCTATAGAGTTCTTTGTTATGCGTTCTGGGTTGCCCTTAAACCCTAGAAAGCTGTTCTGTTCTACTCTCACAGACATTCGAACCTGTAATTTACAGAGAGCTAGTTACCTGTGTTAATAATATATTTTTTATTATTTTTGGTGGGTGGCTGTTTAATTGAGAGCATCCGTAACAGGTATGACCAACAAAATCAGAACAAAAGTATATTTTGAAGGGATCTTGTCACCAAAAGTGGCCAATAGCAGACACTTATTGATATTAAGTATGTCCTTTACTACCAATATGCAGAACATTTCTCTTCTGTGAATTTACCCAGTTTCAATGAACCTCATGTCAACTTTTACCACTACAGCTTCAGTCAAGAAGCTCCATAATTTCTGGATATAGTAAGGACCATTTAACTTTGAGTCTTTCAGATCTTGATTCTTACTGACTTTGTCTGATGCCTCCTAGTTCTCATATGAAAAGAGCAAGCAATCAGTCCCAAACCATCCTATTCATGTAATTCATTATTTTATAAACTTCTGTCATATCTCTCATATTTTCACTAGCATATCATAAATGTGTTTTCTATCACATCTCCACCTAAAGTATCTCTTTTCATAAATTCCAAGAAAGAGCACTACCCTTTGTGGTCATACTCTTTGCAGGAGTAATTCCATGCCTTTTATACTCTTCAGTATCTGTCCATGAACCTATTTTGGTTCTTTCCCCATGCAGCCCCATGTCTAACTATTCAACAATAGGATTTTTGGACTAGGTAGACCTTATGTGTAAAATCCTGGTCTCAGTGCAATTGAAATTCTCAGTGCAGTTCCTTCAATAAAGCTTTTTGTCTGAATGAACAGAGCAGAATTCTATTTGAAGTGTTTTAAGAAGGAAATTAATTTCTATTTAGTAAAGAAATAAAACATGGAAAATGTAACCATGATTTTTTTTTTTTCTACACTAGTAATATCTTCTTGATTCTGTTGTACATATCATTAAGGCATAAAAAGACTAATAAAAAATGAATTGGTCTTATCTAAACATGAAGGAAATGTGTTTGTTTCATTGGTGCTTACTAGGCTAAAGCTTTTAAATTAATAATCTTTTTTTCATAGTACTCATTTTGATCCAGTGCACACTATTTGAAGTTAAATACAAATGATATATGATATTTTTAAGATGAAATGTAGTATTTTCTCTATAGAAATCAAAGGCAAAATAGTACAAGGGTTCATCTTGAGATGGATAGTAGGGATAGTTGCCTTTTAAGGATAATCATTTTCCTTCTCCCTCCATTTCAAGAAACATCCCATATTTCATCTGTGTATCATGAGAGTAAGGGAAAGGTTGAAATGGATAGCATGCATGGGGGGATGAAATCTTGCTGAAGAGACCTAGCTTTTGGCTCTTCTGACAATTTTCTCAGGACCAAAATTCATATTTCTCCATTATATACTAAAACCAAGGGTTATAGTCAACTCAAATCTGTTCATCACTGTGGTTCACTATGGGACAAATAATTTTACCAACATGGAGAAAATGGTGTAGAGGTATGAATGGGGAGTCAGGGTTCCCAAAATGAGGAGAAAGAAAACCAATGAGAGAAATATATGTGAATTCACAGTCCTAGAAATTAACCACAAAGCTCAAAAAAAGAAAAATGTTTCCATTTCAGGTTGTCTTGAGACTGGAGTGAATTCCACAGTTGAAATAAACATTTTGAGTGTTTGGGACTTTCTGTGAAAAACTGGGAAGCAAATCAAAGCTTGTTTTTTTTGCATTTGCAAGCTGGGCAAGTGAGAGTGTTAAACACACGAAGAAACTAAATTTAATCCACAGGGTACATCGAATAAATAATTGCTATATATTGTCATTAATAAGTTTTACTTTAAAGGACCTCTGCATACTATTTACAGGATAGAGTTTTGAAACAAGGTGGTCATCAGTGTCTTGAATTTCTCCCAAGAAACCTTATTAAAGCTTTCTGAAGATTTTTATTCAGGCTTAACACAGCGAATAGATGACTGTGGTCCTTAGGAACTTTGCTGTGTTTTCTTTTTGTAGTGTTTTGAGAAGACTACAGAAAGACTGCTGGCTGGTGGAAATGGGTCTTTAGAGGAGAACTAAGTGTGAGTTTCAGAGAACTGAGGTGAGAATTCAGACTCGATCAAAAATTATCTTGGATCCTATGAGACTTCTGCTTGGATACTGAGAAATCTTGTCAGTGAGAAAAAAAGAGATGGAAATTGGTAAAAGAGATGTAAGTGCATTAATTCCCAGAGGGGACTTCTGAATGATCTACTCTCATCTATCTTAGCTAAAGGCTGTTTTATTTCTCCAGGTTAACTTGTATGCCAGACGTGATGTCAGACAGCAATAATATACATAGCAGCTTTAAACCAAGAGTTTGTTGGGTTTTGTTTGTTGTTTATTTTTACAAACTTTATAGAGAAATATCTACAGCAATCCTGGAATGCCAAAAGGCAAGTTTGGAAAGTAGTTAGTAGCTGGTCTACCTGCAAAAACTGCAGAATGTATTACCGCATATAGTCAAATCCATTGTGCCTAGAAGTTATTTTATCTTACAATAGGGACCCTTTGAGGCCCAGACATCAACAGGTAAGTATGCAGTACAGATACAGTGATAGATATTTAACAGTGAATTTAACAAATGCTTATGTTAATATGAGTGTGTTTTGTTAATTTGTTTGTATTGGTTACATCGTTACTCTGAAAATGGCAGTGGCTGTGATGATTGTGGAAACATTCTGGGCAAATCAATGGAGACCCAGTAAAGACTAAACAGACACATGGTTTTATATGGATAAGATAGCAGTGGCTGTCCAAACATGCTGCAGTTTGTGAGGAAGAAGTTTCTCATTGTTCATGACAGACTGTCAGCTTTAAGACAGCATACAACTAGGGCAAAACAAAATAAAAAATATTTTAATGTAGGGTGTAGGAATATGAGGCTTGAGAATGTTTTGTAGATAAGAAATGTGGAAACAAGTAAATTAAAAACCAGACTGCAATGGAAGCAACAAATCAGTATCATCACATTACCCAGTCAGACACACAGATCATTTGATTATAACAGCAAATTGAGTAATGTTGATTTCCAGGATTTACTCTTAGCTGAAGTAAAACCTGTTGGTAACACTAAAGCTTCATGTGTTGCTAATAGTTTATTATACGTTTCAGCTGAAGAGACAATTAAATCACAGTTGGAAAAGAGCCTATTTTTCTCTATGGCACTAATTTCTCAAAACACAGATATTCCAAAACCATAGAATCATAGAATGGTTTGGGTTGGAAGGGGCCTTAAAGACCGTCTAGTTCCAACCCCCCTGTCATGGGCAGGGACAGTTTCCACTAGACCAGGTTGCTCAAAGCCCCGTCTAACCTGGTCTTGAACACTTGTTTCAAAGACGTCACTTGTTTCTCCATGGTCATAGGAGATCAATCCATCATCGGCCTGACTGTTTTCAAAATAGACATGAAAATTGTTATAGAAATAACTGAGAAAGTAAAAAGATTCTGAAAACAAATTATACGAAATTTAATTATATCACTTGAAGATAATGCTGTGATTAGTAGTGAATATAAAATTATCTAGCCAATTTCC
This sequence comes from Athene noctua, assembly GCF_965140245.1. Taxonomy (NCBI): domain Eukaryota; kingdom Metazoa; phylum Chordata; class Aves; order Strigiformes; family Strigidae; genus Athene; species Athene noctua. The sequence goes on from NC_134037.1 coordinate 25,122,193, forward strand.
CAACTTTTATACTGTATCATAAAGCAAAATACACTACTGATAAATTGTCATCTTATCTTGAAGACTGTGTAAAAAATGTTATAAATCTTTGTCCTCATCTGCTAAAAGCATTTCTAATTACTCATTGTTTCATTTCCCTGTCTTTGAATACAAAAGACTACTGAAGTATGTTCCTAAAAGATGAATGATAGTATCCTGGTAAAACATCTGAAATTGTGAGGTTTAACAGTTAGGCATTATTTCTGAATATCAGATGAGGAATATAAAATGAAAATTTTTAATTTCTTTGAGAAGCTCAAATATGATATGGTGGCAACATCTTCAAAGAGTGAATATTGCAAATATTTTTAAGTCTTTTGAAGTAGGCTCGAAATGTTTTGTTTGGGTGTCTTTGTTTTATTTTATTATATAGAATTAAAAGTTGAATGAAAAAGAGGAAGCATTTTATATGTACTGGGCTTTCTAAAATAATTTCCCTGAAGGGTATATTTCCACAAAGAATTGTTGACCAAATTTTCTGGTAATAAATGTACGTCTCGTATTCAATATATCCTAAGAAAACAGATGAAAGTGGATTTCATTCAGTGTTATGCTTTATTTTTCAAAAAGTCTGGTATCTCATTTTTATTTCAGTAAACAAAAATCGCAATAACATAATTCAGCCACTCTGAAAAGAGACGTTGATGTTCTTAATACTCTAGCATTAAGAATTATAAACCAAATGCTTAGGTATTAAGTGAAGTCCTGAAACTTTATAAAAACATGGATAAGGAATGTTGTGAACTGGGATATGTGTTCGTCTTTCCATGGTCTTCTACAAGGAAAAGGTCTACCTTCAGAAATTATTTTATGATACTAGTGTCATTTATTACCTCTGAGGTAGTGGTGGAAAGAGTATTCTCCCTGTGAAAGATTAAGAAACTTGCTAGCTAGGGATTTTATTAAGGCCGAGTTTTAAATTAATTTGGAATCATTCAGACTGATTAAAAATATTTCTATTGAAATGCGTTATAACATAATAAATATACTTTAAAACAACTTATCAATGTATATAACTGAATGCAAGTTTAATAACATCAGAAATGCATAGAAAAAAATAGTACATGACACAAAGGTTACAGGTGTCTTCTTAAAATGCACTTAAATTACAGCATTTTACTTATTTTACCAGTTTTATTTTAGGTAAGCTTGCCCTTAGTTAAGGGAAGTCAAAGCAATGGATAAATATAGTAAAATCTTGTAATAAATAAAGATAAAAACTATTTTGGGAGATAAAAACTATTTATGGACTCAAAGACTGACTGAAAAATGAACTAAGATACATCATCTATAAGGACTCTTCAAACCTGTGATTCCTGAGTTAAAGAGGAGTGCAGTCACTACAGAAGTTGTCCATCCATTGCTTTCTCTAGAATAATTTGTGGAAGTCAGAGGACAGAAGAGTGAGAATATACTAACTTCTGAAAATTCTAATCATAACAAGGTTTGGGATTTTATTTTCCTTAGTTTTTGAGAAAAAAGGAGCATGGAGAAACTTAGTCCTAATACTAGGACTTATTTGACATAAGTTAATGCTCTGTGAGTGTTGTAGATACAAGAAATTTAGCATAATCCCCATAATATTGTAATACATTATTATGGTGTCTGTTGAGAATTTATTAAGGTAGAATTCCTCAGGCTATTTGCTAGGATTGTTTTGAATGACTAACAAAGTGCAAGGCTAAACTGCAATAACAAAAAAACACAGTAAGATCATAAGTAGTGATACAGAACAGATATAACTGTAAATTAGTATTTCAGATATTCTGCAAGAAAAAGGTAGTGTTTAATTCATTAGTGCCTCAGTGTTTGATGGAGACAGCTGCAGCACTGTTGTTAGCTTGTATCTCCATTTCTATTTAGTAGGCCTGTGACTGTGTGGTAATAATTTTAGACTAACTAGTTAGAGATGAACCTACCAAAGTCATAAATGTTCTGTTAGGTCTCATTCAGCCTACAGTCATCTAGGGAAATAACTCAGCATGCCAAGTATCCTGAATTTAATGTTGTGCTACTGCTAAACTACTTCCATTACTCATGCCAGAGAGATCAGAGACACTCTATTAATTGAAAGGAGAAGAGCTACACAGTAAAAATTAAATCTGTACTAGCAAGAAGACATAAGAAAAAGACTTTTTATAGAATCACAAAATTGCTCAGGCTGGAAGGGACCTCTGGAGGTCATCTGGTCCAAATCCCCTACTCAAGCAGGGACAGCTAGGGTAGATTGCTCAGGAGTATCTCCAGTCTGGTTTTGAATCTCTCAAAAGTTGGAAACTCAACAACCTCTCTAGGCAGCCCATTTCCAGTGTTTGTCTACTCTCACAGTAAGGGAGTTATTAATTGTGTTCAGACTGAGTTTCATGTGTTTTAACTTGGATTCATTGCCTCTTGTCCCATCAGTGGGCACTACTGAGAAGTGTCTGGCTCCCTTTTCTTCATTCCTTGCCATCAGGGAATGCCACCAGTATGTATATAAACATACACATTGATCAGATCCCTCCTGAATCTTCTTTTCTCCAGGCTGAACAGTCCTATCTATCTCAGCTTTTTGTCATATCATGAATGATTTAGTCCCTTAGTGTGATGGTCTATTGAAATAACAGTTAATGTCTCGAACACCTGATAGAGGACTTTGGTAAAGGAAACAGTTTCTATGATAATGTTGGGGCTGGGCAGGAAGACATGGCAAGGGGAGGGGATACCACAGAGATGAGACCACACCTTTCTGAGGCTGAACTTCCTTATCTTGAGCAACTCCATATGGAACCAATAGAGAAGCCATTGTCACAATGCATGTGCCAAGAAGAAAGGTCAGAAAATGTATGGAGTGGCAGGTAACTCCCATGCAGGGAGGGGGAGTGAGTCCCCAACAACTTTCAAGTCCACTGACTCCTTTCCAGAAGAATCTGAAAGTAGTAACTTCTCATGCACCAAGGTAAGAAGAATTCTAGAAACATAGACTACACATGATGCCCAATTAGACTAATGAGTCCAAGGGCCTTCCCAGAGGAGGGGCAAGAAATTATAGAGGCACAAAAGACAAAGCCCCGGGTGGTGGTGCCCCTCCAGAACTGGACCCCTAGGCTGGCTGGACAAACACTGGAACCAGGGCTGGTGAAATCTTTCTTTTTTTGTCTTTCTGTCTCCATCCCTGCCCCTCTTACTTTCTTTTGCTCTCTTCATCTCCTTTTTCCTCTCATTCTGTATCCCTGTGCATAAGGCAAGGCTTGTCGGGGCATGTTTATGGCTTGTCAGGACATGTTTGCGGCTTGCTGGGGCATATGATAAGATCTGCTGATAGTCAGGGCTGTTGTAAGGTTTGCAGTTTGTGGGTGTCTGTTATGAGGTTCACCACTTGTTACAGAGGTTACAGGGCTTACAAAGTTTCATGCCAATATCTGTTATGACCAAATAAAAATTGAGTTTTGTGAATTGAAGAATCCTTTGTGTCATTTCACCTTAATCCTGACCTAGGAATGCTGAATCAGAGTCATCGCCTCGAGAAATTGGAACATGACAATTAGTCAACTTTGTGGTCCTTTTCTGGATTTGTTTCAATATGTCCATATCTTTCTTATACTTTCTTTCCCTACTTATACCTTACTAGATTTTCTGTGCCAAAACTTTTGCTGCCTGGTTCTCCTGCTGACTCCTTCTAGGAAGGATTAATTTCTAATTCCAGGCAGCAGAGACACAATGGAAAGTGGAAAGTAATGGAAATTTTTGAAATAGTCATGCCTGACTCTTTGCTTGAGTCCTGAAAGCAGTGATTAAGTTTCCTAAAACCTACAGGAACACTCAGAGGCAACAAAGCTGTTACAGAGAATTTAAATGAATTCTATGAGTTTTTCATTGTAGAAGAAACTGTTGTGGTTCTCAAGCATGATATTTTTGGGAAGCAATGAGGAGGTTAGGGTGTGACTTAGCAGGGGATCTATCTGAAATCAAAGTTATTGTGGAAGTGTTGTGGTACAAAAGGCTGAACAAAAGAATGCTGTGATTGAGGATAATTTTGAACCTCTCACTTAAAATTCCCTTTACATCTGAAAACCAGAGTTTGACAAATGTGAAACTGATCTCAAGAAAAGCCTGAGGTGTATAGCAAAGTAACTAGAGGCTGTAAAGATTAGTGGACACCTGGATAAATTTGACTTATATTTGGGAAAAGCCAACATGACTTCTGTGAAGGGAAGTCCTGCTTCAGAAAATTCTTGAAGCTCTTTAAAGAGGCCAGTAAACATGTGGATATGGATGATCTGGCTAATAATAATAGTGTCTCATCAAGTGCTTTGAGAAAATTAAACATCTACAGGAAAGGAGAAACCAGAAAAAGAGGAATATCACTGTTGTGATAACATTGCTTCTGCATTCGCTTGCATGCTTATGACACCACTGCTTATCTTTCTATCTTCTTTAGACGGAACTGCCCTTCCATGTGTCCTTAATCCATGATGCAGAGGTACTGAAGTTTTTAAATTTAAAAAGGACTTTCAAGAGACAGAAAAGATCTGTGCAGAAATCAGTGAAACCCAAAATATATGATATTTATTCTGGGACATTATTTTTTATTTATAAGGGGAGAAAAAAAAAAAGTTAATTAAGCAGGAATAACTGCATAAAGCATGAATCATATAAAAGGTTTTAGGTTTCTTCTAATTTCTATTTGAAAAGTACTTTTTAATCTCAGGTGCATAGTGAGATATTTTTATTTCATGCAAGGGGGTTCTAGGCAAAGATAACTTCTCTGCTATTGACACATACTGTAGACACACAGGCTATTCTAAGCACGGAGGTGGTTGAAAAGTGATCAAAATAGAGACTGCATAGCTTTTAAAAAGAAATTGTATGATTACCATGCACATACTTGCAATTTTGTCACTTTGTTGAACGACTCAGCCGATTAGACTGGGAGGAAATATATCAGTATTGAGAAAATGCTGCACAGTGATTTTGTAAAAACGAGTAATACTACACAGAAGCTAAAAACCTGGGAAAGCTGATGACGCTAAGAATCTGTATCCAAACAGTAACAAAAAGTCTGATGCAGCTCATTTTCGGAATATTTAAAAATCAGTATGACATCTGCACAGTTAATAATTAGGTGGTGCAATAAAACCCGCTCTTTTCTGCTACTTTTTGTCTTTTTTTTTTTCCTTCAAAATGGAAATATTGTCTGAATAGACAATGGTAGTTTAAAGAATTATCCCTAACAGATCATTCTTGTTAATTTCTAAGTTGGCCTGAACAAATTCTTCCATTAGCAATGAATTATTTGAAGAGGTCTAACTAAATATGGACAATATTGAAAACATTTCTACATTCAATTAATTTATATATATATATATATTCAATAATACTTAGAATGCTGAGCTTCTATGCTTTCTGCAGAAATAGATGGGTAGTATTCTTGAAATTATTACATTGCTTTACACAAGCTAAAGAAACCAAATTTAATAAAATAATTTCTAAAAGTCCTTTTCCAACCTCTTTGTTGCTTTTGACAATCCAAAATTGAGATTCTTTGGTTTACATTGCTAAAGTTATAAAACAGAAATTACAGATATGCTACAGAATATATTTGATCATTTATATTTGTGAAGTGCCCTCTGTGTCTGATCCTACTGATGCAAAAGATGCATATTATGTGAGTAGAGAGAGCATGCAGCTGAGAATTTACAGAAATAGCTATATACAGTACAGTATTAAAGTCCTCAGTGATAAGGACTCTGTCTCTGTGATGTCTCTGTTTAGACAAAATTAGTCTAAAAAATATCAAACATTTCATAGAAATATATATTCTGTATTAAATCTTCCCATTTCTCTTGTATCATACGATATTCATAAGAAATATCTGTGAGATATATGTGACAGAAGAATTCCCTCTTTTGGGGGTTTTTCTAGTTTTCAGGTTGTTTATATCCAAGAAAATATTACCATGGTTTAGGCACTTGTATAGTAGAGGATTTTGGAAGTGTATGTTTGAGTAGAGTGTTTAAGCATCATGTACATGGAGCTAAATTCTGCAAGGTATCTGTGATGAAATTTATCTCACCTAACTGCAGATGTCTGCAGTGTAGACAGCTACACCTGAACCGTTTGAATTCTCCTTAGAGTCAATAAAGACAAAATGGCCCTTTTAAGTTGCAATTTTACCTGACCTAGTTTAGACATCCACATAAAGGTGAGATAAATTGACTTCCTGAGATGACTCTTTCATTTCACAGATTTCAAAGTTTTCTGGTGAATACACACTGCACACCCATGCACACCATGTCTGGGGATGATACAGACACTTGGACCCCCAACAGACAGCACCAGACACAGAAGATATTTGCCACAGATATAGATGGATATATTGTAAATATATAAATTGAGTTGGTTAATTAATCTCCTTATTTATTTGGTAAATGTTAAGGGATGTTAAGATTGTGGCCACCACCTTCAGCAGACCTGAGACAGGACTCTCTCCTGCCCACACACTGGACTCCTGGACTCCAATCTGGGTGCCTTGAGGTCTCTGCCCAGGCTGAGGATCATGACTGTTGCTTTCCCATTTACATGTTCATCCAGTAGGAAAGCTGAGCACATACCCCAGAGACACACACAAAAAGGACAGTGGCATGTCTGGTCACACAGATGGTCACAGAGAAGGCAGTGCATCAACAGAACCCACATGTAGGACTCACATCAGACATAAGTAACAGACAGCCAAATCCCTTCCTCCTCTTGGGTTGTCAGAGACTGAAGGTAGCGCAGGCACACATATGACACTCTCCAGGTTTACAAGCACACTCACTGTTGTGGGAACCCCAAGTACTGGCACAGACTGTCTGCCTGCCTGGCACCCTTGTCCAGACCCTCTTATCCACTCCCTATTCACCATCTGGTCCAGCTCTGCTCACTGCAGACACATGCATCCCACAACCATGGGTCCCCCTGAATACCACCAGCACAGACCCTCGGACCACCTGGTACCCCTGCCCAGACCTAGTGTCTTCTACTTGTTGGTGGGTTCAGCTAGAATTTGCTGGTGGATTCATACCACACCCCCACGAACACCCACTTTGGAAGTGATACAGACACTTGCAGCCCCCAGCAGACAACAACAGGTATATGGGCTGTGGCCAGTGGTCCTACTCCACTGGTGCTGAGCCCCTCACTCACCTCACTCATACTCACTCACAGGAGCTGTATTTTGGGACACACACCATTCCCCCACAGTGGCTGGAGGTTAAAGACCCCACCCACTACAGTCACTGGCACCAGCACCCCACTTACACCTGGAGCTGACACCATAGTCCAGAGGCATCTACATCCTTGATCTGACTCCAGTAGCTGGCACTGAGCCCTAGTAGCTGCCACTCAGTCCTTGAAACACTCATACACATTGGATAGAGGGCAAGATTGCACAGAGATATAACTAAGAATTTAATAAGACAGGGCAGACTACAGTGATCAAGCACAGGGCTCAGTTAGACAAGATCCATCCATTTTATATGCAACCAGTCCCTTTTATACCCTATTCTGTTGTAAGGAACTGAAGGAAATAATGTTTCAAACATTCTTTGTCACAGAAAACCCCGAGGACAAGCTGTGGCCTTTGTGATTAGCCTAAGGAATGTCACCCAAGGAAGTGGGCATGTATGGAAGGATGCTTATCCCCACTCCCTTGCAGTTGTATTGTCAGAATCCTCAGATAAGCCTCAGAGGGAAAATTTTGGACTGAGGAAACCAAATATTTCTCATCAAGCACAAGGATCACTAATCACTGGCTCCATTGTGTAAGGCTGAAGAAGGTGACAAGGACTGATAAAAGGTGAGCATTTCTGCCCCAGAAGACAGATGATTGCTCAAGAAGCAGGAATTCAGCAAAAATCTGTGGGAACTAAGGAAAAAATAAAAGTGTGGGTGCTAAGGATGACCCTTGAACCCATGCTCCACCTTTTTCCTTGTCCCTCATGGAAATGAGTTTGTGGAATACATGCCTCTCCTCATCTAGTGTGCTAATTAGCTGATAAAATGAATTTAAAAGGTGACAGAAAACTTTGCTCTGTGTCCACCCACCACCCAAGATTACCAGATTTAAGACAATGCCAGATCCTTGGGTGGTGATCTGGATTTCTTTGACTCTCTTTCTCTCCTTTCTTTTGCTTTTCTTTCCTTTCTTTTCCTTCTTATAGATTTATAAGACACCACATTGTTTATTATCCTTTTCCAAGTTTAAGTTATTTCTACCCAAAGTAAAATATTTTAACTGGTTGTCTGGTGCCATTTCACCTTAATTTAACCTGAGAGGATCACAGAACCTTTATGATTCCCTGGGCTCCCAATCCAGATCATAACATCTGTCTCTTCTTCTCTTTGTTCCTTGCCTTGCACATTGGCTCTCTTTTAGCATAATGCCAACAACCTGGTCTCCAACATTCTGAATCCTCAGGTTTGCATCCTTACCTATTGTAATGCCTGGGTTTGCCTGCAGTTTCTTGACTGTCCATCAATTATAATGGCTTATCAGGTTTGCTTCTTGTCTTTGTTTCTTCTATGTTTGTCTGTTAGGTTTGTGTCTCTATGCACATTTAGTTTATGGCTTCCACCTCTTCCTCAGTATCCCATTTGACAGGTCCTTCATAAGACAATCTTAATGAAATAAACATTCTCATATTCCACATATACTTTGATTAGTATGAGTTCCCAGGTTTGGTTCTTGTTATTGCCTCCCTTATTTGTCCATCAAGCTTGTGTTTATGTATGTTCTTATTTATGGCTTTCCTTTTTTCTTATTACCCCTTCTTGCATTTAAAAGCTCCTTGACCGGATACCCTTAAAGGACCAGACACTCTCTCCTTCCACATACCCTTACAGTAATGTTATGATTAGTTAAAACATTTGATTCCAACATGTCTTGCACATTGTCATTTTATAAAACTGGGAAAAAATAAACAGCTTACTAACATATTACTACACAGCAATAAAATGTGGAAAACATTGTATTTTACAGCATGCCCATTGCTTCAAATTTGATATGGCTTCATAGTTTTGTAAGATTGGGCTAAAGCAGAGCCTGAAATTTTAAGAGGCACTCTTAGTAGAAGTTTTGAGAGTCACACTTACTAAGGAACTCCCTTTGTAATATCTGTTTCTCCATGGCAAGAAAGAATCAGAGATTTTGACATTTTAGGGTACATAGTTTAGATAAATAGAACTATGCTTTGTTTAGGATTACATATTCAGCGGTAGTCAAAAATTTACAGATGCAGTTAGAAATGTGACCTGCAAAAATGTGACCATAGCTATTCAATGACCCATTTGAACTATGTTGTTATCAGCAACTGTGAACCATATGCATTCCTGTAAACATTTTTCCCAGTGAGAAGGGGATTTCTTCAAGAGCAATGCCTCTCATTTTACCACAGAGGGCATGGGTCAGCTCCTAAAATATATCTTGTCAAGAAGAAGGTGACATAAAGGGAAATCTACAAGTGTAGACCATAGTAATCTATATATATTTATGTCTGCAAAATTTAATGATGCTGTTAGAAAAAATAATACTCTTACTTCTTATGGAAAGATGAGCATACAAGACTTTATAGAAATTTGTATAAGAGTGTTTTAAAGAAAAGATCAAGTCCAGGAAACATTTTTTCCTCTTGTTAACTTTATTGTGCTTGTCTTTTTATGTTTAATCCTTTCTTTGTTTTAAAAAAAATACTTTATGTCTATTACATACTGAAGGCTTATTAAAGCTGTTCATGATGAACAAGGGGCAGAGCCAATGACCTGTAATACATTTCAATTCCCTCAGCTGTAATCCTTCAATTCTGACTAGTAGTATTTGTATATCAAAGGCCAACCGGAGGAGTTTCAATAAGGCCAAATGCTGGGGACTGCCCTTGGGCCACAACAACCCCCAGCAGCTCTACAGGCTTGGGGAGGAGTGGCTGGAGAGCTGCCAGTCAGAGAGGGACCTGGGGGTGCTGATTGACAGCCCCCTGAACAGGAGCCAGCAGTGTGCCCAGGGGGCCAAGAAGGCCAACGGCATCTGGCATGTTTCAACAATAGCATGGCCAGCAGGGACAGGGAAGGGATCTTACCCCTGTACTCGGCACTGCTGAGGCCGCACCTTGATTCCTGTGTTCAGTTTTGGGCCACTCACTCCAAAAAGGACATTGAATGACTCGAGCGTGTCCAGAGAAGGGCAACGAAGCTGGTGCAGGGTCTGGAGCACAGGTCGTACGAGGAGCGGCTGAGGGAACTGGGGGTGTTTAGTCTGGAGAAGAGGAGGCTGAGGGGAGACCTCATCGCCCTCTACAACTACCTGAAAGGAGGTTGCAGAGAGCTGGGAATGAGTTTCTTTAACTAAATAATAAGTGATAGAACAAGAGGTAAGGGCCTCAAGTTGTGCCAGGGAACATTTAGACTGGATATTAGGAAGTATTTCTTTACAGAACGGGTTGTTAGGCATTGGAAAAGGCTGCCCAGGGCAGTGGTGGAGTCCCCATCCCTGGAGATGCTTAAGAGTTGGGTTGACTTAGTACTGAGGGATGTGATCTAGTTGGGAACTGTTAATATTGGGTTGGTGGTTGGACTGGATGATCTTCAAGGTCTTTTCCAACCTAGACAGTTCTGTGATCTTCTGAATTGTTGGGAGATAATGGACATGTGAGCAATCCTGCACATGTGCATGCCTCGGCAAGGACATGACAAGGACATAGAACAAAGAACTCAGCAAACAAACAACTCCAGGAGATGGGTTGGGCAGAGAAAGATATTGAGTGTGATGCTTATTATCCAATCGCAAGAAGGCTTGCAGCATGTGGACAAAGCTAACTGTCCAATCATAAGGATTGCACCACGTACCGTTTGCGTGCACAGGAGAAACCTATAAAAGGGCTTGCTTACCTTCAATAAATGGGCATTGCTTGATCATACTGGTCATATGCGTGACCATATCTCCCGCATCTGGCGCCCGAACAGGGGCCCTCAATATTGGCACAAGTCTTCGCTGAGGACTCGACGGAGGTGCAATTGAGGGTGGAAAGCCGGTTGAAACTGATCCAGGCTCTGCCCTGGAGCTTGAAGGTGAGAAGCAGCGCGCTGTAATTTGGGTTGAAGATCTGTGAAAAGAAGCGGCAGCCGGGGAGGAATGGGGTGTGTTCTCAACAGGGACGAACAAGCAGTGGTGAAAGTCCTCCAAAATATCCTCTCCATGAGAGGGATAAAATATGATAAGTCCACCCTGAAAGGCTTGGTGAAATGGAGCCGGGAAAGAGGACTTATCTCCAGTGCAGGTCTCATATTTGAGATACCTACCTGGGAATCCATAGGAAAAAAGCCTTGGGACGTGATCAGTGATGGGGGAAGGTAGGCAGAAGAAGTGAGCAGCTATCCCACGCTCTGGAAGCTGCTCCGCGAGACAATAGAGGAGCTGAACGATTAAACATAGCTTTATATGTTTTGAATTTTTTGAGGCTTACAGGAGAACGTCAAGAACCACCAATGATGATTCACAGTTTAGCAATAAAGGGTGATGTTGAACAACCTATGGGCACACAGCAACTGTTAGTTATATTCAAAAACTTGAATACTGGGCAATGGGAAGGACCTGTTAAAGTACAATTAACAGGCAGAGGTTTTATGTGTTTGCTTACAGATCATGGCTTACGGTGGGTTCCATCTCGTTAGGTGCGGCCTTTGAAAGAAGGTCAAGCTCACAATCCTAAGCCTTGCGATGGTTCTGACAGTGATTAATGCTCATACATTCTGAATGTGTTTATTAAAATCCCTCCCAAACCAGTAGGGGCCCAAGTTACATAGGAAAGTTAACTATGTTCACAGGATAGTTGAAGGAATTGTTACAAGGGGGAATTGTTGTAATTGTTGTAATTGTTATGTTTATTATCATTTTGCCATGCTTAGTTTGTTGTATTAACAATCGTTGCAAAAAAGCGCCTAAGGAATGTGGATTGATCAAAAACAAAAAGAGGGATATGTTGGGAGATAATGGACATGTGAGCAATCCTACACATGTGCACGCCTTGGCAAGGACATGACAAGGACATAGAACAAAGAACTCAGCAAACAAACAACTCCAGGAGATCGGTTGGGCAGAGAAAGACATCGAATGGGGTGCTTATTATCCAATCGCAAGAAGGCTTGAAGGGCGTGGACAAAGCTAACTATCCAATCATAAGGATTGTACCATGTACAGTTTGCGTGCACAGGAGAAAGCTATAAAAGGGCTTGCTTACTTTCAATAAATTGGTATTACTTTATAATACTGGTCGTGTGCATGTCCATAGCTCCCGCACTGCATGACTATGGGTATGCATGTAATTGCAGGTTGATATTGAAGAAATAATTTCAAAGGCAATATATGAAATACCAGACAAAGTCTCTAAAAGACTAACATAATATTTCTTTATTTTCAGGAACTTTTGTGCTAGTTTGCATTGGGCTAGCAGATTTTTGCTTCATAAAAATCTCTAGTGAATGGAATGCTGATAAGTTCCTTTGAGATAGTTCACAGCTTGAGGATACCTTCTAGATACAGGAAAGTATCTTAAAAGAAGAAACTAAAATAAAAACTCAGTGGTCCTTACATGTTTTGTAAGGGAAAAATGCTACTGCAAAATCATAGCAGTGTTGAAATGAGAAAACCTTGTGGGAGAAAAATAAAGCAAAGCAAACAAAACAAAACAAAGAATAAATACAAGGAAACCCACACATAATGTTTTATTGTTAAAACAGATTTTTTTTTAACAGAAAACTACTTGTTTCTGTTAAGCCTGGATTCCAAAATTATCAGGCAATTTACTTCATATGAACCTGCTTAAAAATCACAAAGATCTGAAAGAGCATAAGATTTTCAGAGAAGCAGATCTCGTTGTTTATTCGCTTACTAATGCTGGAGCCTGAGTCCAGAATATTGTATTAGTGCAAAGGTCACTAATATATATAGCATGAACTTTCTGGAGAGTTGACTTTGTATCACATTAATGAGTCACATTTATCATTGTCTTATCAGTTCTGTGAAAATACATTATTTAAATAATGAAAACCTTGATCAGAATTTGAGCCCAATTAGCTCCTGAGACACTTGTTACTTTGCTTCACTGAAACTGGTATAAGCAATATGAGAATCAGTGTCTTTGCCTCTAAAGTAACACTCACATTCTTGGATTTGATCCTATGCTTTACATTTTCATCTGACATTTTGTGAAATTTTAGATTTCCTAGTCTGGACACTCTGCGTTCCAAAATCCCCAGTTCTCTGAGGGTCAGTGGTATGATATTGTACTGAAGCAAGTTGCATCATGTTTGTTAGACAGTTTCTAGTCTAAAGAAATTACATTTTAAGTAGTTTCCTTTTTCTGCAGTAACAGATGTACTTCATGTTAATTTTCTTTCAATTGGCTAAAAAAATTACTAGCTTGCTTTCCCATTCTTTTTGTTCAGTCTTTGTGGCCACCATTGTCTACATACTTGTCAGCCCTTCGAATTCAGTTTGTGAAGACAACTAATTAAAGAGAGCAAAGCTGTAATTACATAAATGGTATTTGTTAGATACCTCTGGATGTTGAAGATCACCCAATATTATTTAGTTACATGCTTAGATTTCACTGTTTTGTTCTCAGGAAAAGGAAACAACAAAAAAACTATACACACGTAAGATGAGATTTAGTTTGTCTAACTTAGGCATCTTAAAGTATAAACCCATAAGGAGTCTAAGGTACTTTATAGAAGCAATGAATAAAAGAAAAATCTCTAAAAGATGATTGACCCCATCCTAGAATGACATGTTTAAGGTAAGTAATCTACATCACCAAAAATGAGATGTCTGGTATTAGCTGTGGGTTTCATGTGCAACATAAGTTGCATGAGGCAACATAAGATGAAGTAAGACTATGCTGGCTCTGGGACCATTCTTCATCTATCTCTGGCTATGTCTTTCTCCCTCGTAGTGGCACTAACAGTCTCATGGTTCTTTGCTGAATCAGATCAATTTATTAATCTTTCTGAAAATGAAACCCACAGAAGTGCTTGTTTTTCAGCTAAGTCAGTGGGGTAGTGCTGTGCAACTCCCCTCAACAAGCTTGAGGAGGGCAGGATCACTTCTTGCAACAAGATGGGTGTACACTGTGGGCGGGAAGACGTGGGACTTCCTTTTTCAGCAGCAGCAGTCAAAACCCAGTTTTGAAACTGATTCATTTCGCAGAACTCTGTGTACACTGTGGTAGCTGCAGAAATGATGGAGCTGTGGAGAGAGAGGCCGGAAAGAGTTGGAAATGATGTGCCACTGCCTGGGAGGAGCTGGTGGCCAAGATCTGATACAGATCATATAATTACAGTGGTATATGTTGAGGCAACAAAATGCATTTTACCCTAAATGTCTTGTTTGTTCTTAATAATGTGTAACAAGAACTAAATTGTATTCCTGCTCAAAATGAAATGTCAAGAATTGAACAGAACAGGAAAAGAGATGACAGCTCATTGTTAGAAAATTACCCAGTTAATGCAATTAACCAATAGTATTGAATGTACGGGTTAGCACAGACTTTTCATTGCTTTTGTTTTGACAGATGAGTTCTATAGATTATTTTCTCATCAGTCTTGTCCAGAAAACCACACTTGCTACAAAAAAAGTGTATAAAATAATCAACATTGAATTTTATTTTGTGCTGTAAAGTGAGAATAAACTATGGAGCAAAACATGTATATTTTAATTTGTAATATTTAGTCCACACTTTAAAAACACTGATGCAAAAATTCTCATTAGTAGCAACTATTAATAATCTATTATTTGAAAACAAAAAAATAATTCATTTATTTTTATACATTTGGGACAATAAAATACTAAAATTTTAAAAAATATAATAATTTCCTCGTATTTATTTTGTAATGTATATTTAGAGACAGGAGTAGTGTTAAGAGATTGACAACACACTTCACCTTATACAGGGAGAGGTAATTATCCCTTGTCGATTAGACACTAAATCACTGAGCTACAAGCAGCTGGTGATGCATAACCATCATTATAATTTCAGACTGTTGTACCGTTCCTCCTAGTTTTTATTTAGCAGTTTTAAAGGCAGGATAAGATATTTTTATGGCAGAAAATTTAGTGAACATGTGGAAATAAAAAAGAAAAAGTAGAAGAAAGGGTACTATAATTTTAAACTGAGATGATGGTTATGCACCACCAGCTGTTTATAGTTCAGTGATTGAGAATCTAATTGACAAAGAATAATTACTGCCTCTCTAAACAGGGTGAAGAGTGCTTTTGCTGTGATAAGGTTGGAGAATGACCATATGAAGAAGGACCCAAATGTTTGACAGAAATAATTTTGTCTTTTCCTTCTGTTTAATAGCTTTAACATTTGAGGCTAAATTCTATTCTGTATTGTATCTATATATCTCTACTGATGTCAGTGGGTTTGTCTTTGCCTAATGGAATTTGGAAAAGTGAACTGACTTTGCATGCATAATTGAAGCAGAATACTACATTTGCGATGTATTTACATGGTGGTCTAGCGTCCAAATCAAATACAGACCTTATTCTATAACCAGGGAAATTCTGCGTAAGTCAATACAAAGACAGAAGGGTCTACAACATTATATGACAAACACTTTTCTCTTTCTTTAACTAAAGAGTTTTGGTTGCTATTTCACAACAAATCTCTCAAGAAAGTCAGGCTGCCATGAAAACAAAATATCACTGAATCATCCGACAGAACAATTTGAATAGTCATTGAACTAAGCATTGAACTAGGAGCATTTAAATGTTTGGCTAGATATGTAATTTAGGAACTACATGGAAACCAAAGTGAAAAAATTCCTGTGATATAAGGAAAAATACCTTAAAGTTATTTGTGATACTTGTAGAAAAATGACAAATATAAAGGTCAGCCACTGCCCCATCTTGCAAAAACTACAGTATTTCACACTGTCTTTGTGTGTATCTGCCTTCCCTTTGAAAATTTTACAGGGAGAGAAAAGTATAAAAATATTAAATTCCTACAAGCTTCACAGAAGTATATGGTCAGGTGAGGAAAAAGACCTCTACAGTGATGTTTTATAATCTGTCAGGGATTTCACTTGAAAGTCATCACTGTATGATAAAGGGCTTAATTTCAATTTGGCTCATTTTCAAATTATTATTTCTTATTATTTAATCCTATCACAGAGTAAAAATTCCCCTGTTGGCTGGTGTATACAACAGTCAAATAGGTGGGCACATTATATATAATATCCTACTGCTCTTTCACTGATCATTTCATCAATGTTTATCAGTCAGCCCTTAGTCCTTGTTTTGTAAACCTTTTCCTCCATAAGTGAATAACTGAAGTTGCCCTTTAATAGGCAAGTTTTCTTAGCCTAAAGGCTTTATCTCAAGTTTCCTCTTGATGCATTCACAACTGCGCCATGTAGAGCAATATCTCTGGTCTTTAATATTCAGCATGTAATCTCTTACTCCGCTACATAGAACTGGAACCTTAGACCAACTTACCATCAGTCAACTAGATATCTTTTTTTGACATCACTGCATTCCAGTTATTTGCTTCTCATTGATTAAGTGCTCCGGATTTTTTTCTCTCTCTTTGCTTTATTACACTTCTCAAGCAACCAGATTTTTATTAAGTTCAAAACATGTTCTAACCTTCAAAACTGGAGTGCAGAATAGTTAAATGTGTCTAAAACTCTGAAAAACAGCTGGAATGAACAACTCGCATAACAAGAGTTTTCTACAGTAAAGGTATACGTCTACCTCTAACTTTGCAAGGAAAGAGCCTTCCTTGGACATTAAAGGAAATAAGAAAATTGATTTCTTCAGGAAACCACATGGTTTTCAGCTCCAAGTGTATCATACATACCTGTGAGATTGCTTTCATTAATATATACAGCACCATGAGTGTATATGCACTATATATGACAACCTTAAACCATATGCAACCACATCTATAACAGTATATAAGAAAAAAAAAAATCCCTACTAAAATAAAACCTGATGTGAAGTCCTCTTCTGAGAAAAAGATGACAGCACAGCTAACATATACAAGATGATAGTCATGCCATTTTATTCACTAATAGCAAGCATTTAGAGTGCAGTGTAAGAACCTATACAGACTCTTAAGGATTCCTTATAATTTTCATAATTATCTCATTGTCTCCAAGCTTCAGGACACAAAATAAATTCTAAATAAGAGAGAACAGTGACCTAATGGTCACTTGTTTGAATTCTTCGATGAAGTAGCAATTGCTTATCTCATCATAGTTTCATCATTAGAGGATTATAAAGAAAAAAAAAAAAAAACACCTCTGATGAAAAGTAATAAAGTAAAGCCATCGACTCTCCTAGTTATCTAAACAGTTGTATCATCGGTTATAAAACTATTTAAAATTTTCAGCCAAGAGCTAGATCCCTAGCTGAATCCAGGAGGTTCTTGATACAGCTGAGGAATGCAACTCGGGGAGATCCAAAGCTACCTTCCACAGATTGCTTAGTTTATGAACTGTAAAAAATAGTGCAGACTGAAGTGTTGTGGTCAATGCAAACTGCTAGATTAATAAATTGAATAAGATCTGGTCTTCTGTATAATATCTGGTATTTAATCAAGAAGCAGAGACAAATATGGTCCAAGTCCAATTTCAAGCTGTAACTGTTCAAAAGCAATTCTCTTACTGCCCAGGAGAGTGTTCTAATCACTCCGTTACTAGCTAAAAGAAGTCCTTCCAACATCTGTCTTAAGATATTGAGCCTTCTCCATAGAGAATTTCAGAATTTTCTGTGATGTGTATCTCAGGTGACTGGAAGCATCAGACATTTGATTCTTGTCCAGGAAACCTAAGTTCAAAGACAGGCAAGAGTTCAAATGCTTTTCTGTATGTTTGGTGTTATCATTCACCATCTCCTGCTTACTAGAAGAAACCTTGGACAGATAGCACAGACTGAGGTAGCTTTTTGTTCATATTTCAACGATGTTTTTTCAAATAATGGCTTGTCTATCTTGTTGAGTTCCACAACTGTTACTGTAATATTTTACAGTTAACTTCTTAATTCATTAGATACTTTTTGTAAAATGAGGCTGTAGGTAGGATATTGTGCAGTTACATTTAAATAAGATTTCTAAAACATTTCTTGTAAAAGAAACTTATTACATTGAAACTTGAAATAATTCTACTTTCATCCTCATAAGACATTTCTGTTGTTCTTAGATTGTGATTTGATCTTAATGCGCATTTTGGGGTTAATCGGTATCGTTTATTATTTTAAAATATTGATTTTTCTTCCAGACTACATTTATAATTTTTCTGACTTTCTTTTGCCTTCTAGCTGACAAGACTGCAATGTCATACATTGATACAGGATGCTAGTTGTCACAACCTTACTTTGTTACCCTAATGAAAAATCTGGTGGATGGTAATTCTGACCCAGCTGAAATATGTTGATGTTTCTTTAAGACATTTTCTACTTTAGTCTTTCGGGAAATCATTCCTTTTATGTTTGGACAATCTATGGTTCACTGCAAAATGTCTGCATGAAATCAAAGGACCTATCAAAATGAAGACCACCTACTGAGATAAATATTAAATATACTATTTTCACAAGACATGTCTTTGAGGTTTTGTCATCCTTTCCCATTTGCATTATAAAAACCATCAAGCACACAGCATTATAAATAAAACCTTTAAAAGGTAATCAGACGGGTATTTCAGAAATCACCATTTCAGTTCCTATTCAGAAAACATAATAAAAATGCATTGGGGAGGAATAGTGAAGCTGAAGAAAATAAAAGGGAGAAGAAAACTCAGAAAATATAGTAATTTTGTTGTCTCCTAAGCCAGAATAAATTTCATAAAAAGATGTACTCTGATTTATACTTCTTTTAATGCAAAATCAGAACCATCTGAACCCTGCTGGGGGAACACAGAAAGGTATCAAGCTGACTAACATAATTTTGCCACACGTGAGAAAAACATCACACAGTAGAGGTGCAAAACTGGCTGCCATTGCTGCTTCTCTACGTTTCCTACGCCTCATACTGCAAGCCTCATCCTTCATACCCCAGAGAGTTTCACTGAACAATGGTGGTGTTCTCAATCAAGCTCTGTTGTTTCAAACTTCATAGCTTATTAACCTCCCGGAAAACCCAATCATCCTTCTTAGATTTACCATCCCTCACATCCCACTCCTTCTGAACGGAAATTATTTTGCAGGTCAGTAAAAGATTTAGTCATCTAGAATAAATTCTCCATCAAATATGGGAAACAAGTCTCAATCAGTTATCCTAATGGTGTATGCTTTATGTAACTGGATCTCCTGAAATTCTACTAAAGCTGTTTGGCAAAAATTGCAGATCTGTGTATACCAAACTCTTCATCAGTGTTGACAAGGCTGGGCCAGTAAGCTAGTTCACATCTGAGCTGAACTGACTTCAGAAACATGGTTCTCTTTCCTACAGAGCCTCTGAGGACCTTAAGTAGTAGCAGCCTAATGTGTGCAACACTGAGCTTCACACAGAGGCAGCAGATTGGTCACTGCCGTTGTTCTTTGAAATTACAGAGAGAAGATGACAATGATGCTTTTCACACAATCACAGGACAGATTAGTTGTTTATGGAAGGCCTGGAGATCATCTAGTGCAAATCCCTTGATCAGGACAGGGTGACTTAGATCAGGTTTCTCAGGATAATGTTCAGTCAGGTTTTGACTATCTCCATGAATGGAGACCCCACAACCTCTGTGAGAAACCCATTTCAGTAATTGATCATCCTCATGGCAAAAGAGGGGTTTCTTACGTTTAAGTGGAATTTCCTATATTTCAGTGTGTGACTGTTGTTTCTTGTTCATTTACTGGATACCACTGAGGAAAGTCCGGCTCCATTTTCTCAGCTTCTCTTACCATCTCCATCATGTATTTATACACTTTGAAAAGATGTCCCTAGGTCTTCTCTTCAGCTTTCCCTTTAATAACAAGGGAGCAACAATCCCAGCTCTCTCAAACTTTATGATAAATGCTCTAGTCTCTTTATCACCTTTGTGACCTTTCACTAGACTTGCTCCAGTAAGACCATATCTTTTCTTTACTGGGGATCCCAGAGCTGGACACAGCACTCTAGACGTGTCTCACCAGTGCTGAGTAGAGGAGAAAGACCCATCTCCTTCGACCTGCAGGCAATGCTTTTCCTAATGCAGCTTAGCATGCCATTGGTCTTTGCTTCAAGAACACTTTGCTAGCTCATGTCTGACTCATCCATCAGGAATTTCAGGGTATTCTCTGCAAAGCTGCTTCCCAGCCACTTCGACCCCAGCCTCTATTGGTGCTTCAGTTTATTCCTCCTCAGGTTTAGGAACCGGTCCTTGCAGACCTTTACGAGATTTCTGTTTACCCACTTCTCCATCCTGGCAAGGTCCCTCTGGCAGCACACTCATGTGATATATCAACTATTCTTCCCAGTTCTGTCTTGTCTGCAAACTTGCTGAGGGTGCACTTCACACCATTGTTAAGGTTATTAATGAAGATCTAAAACTAGAACTGGCCCCCATATGGACTCCTGCAATACACCACTAGTAACTGGCCTCCAAATGGATGTCATGCTGCTGATCAGTACCCTCTGAATCAGGCAGTTCATCCAGTTTTCAATCTACCTCACCTCCTCAGTCCCAATGCTTCCACTGTGATGATATGATACCATGAGACTCACACCTTGACACAGTCTGTTCTCTGTTTTACCAGCGCTAGTTTGTCTCTCTTCACAGTGCTGAGCAAAAGCCTAATCTTGTGACTGCTGACAGCCTGCAAGAGGGAAATGCCATGTTGCAGGCAACCAACAAAACAGCTCAAATATATTTAACAGCATGCATCATTTGTGCTATACATGTCTGCAAAGACCAGGAAAGAGGCAGAGAGTTCTAGAGAACAGATTCATGGTGAAAATTAATGGTGAAAATATTCAGATGCCATATTCTTGTTAAGATGAAATAAGAATCAGGAAAAGCAAGAAAGATGACAGCTCAGATTTTGAGGCAAGAACATAATCAGACATTGTGCAAATTTCAGAATGACATAAAGTCCATAATGTTCAGCTCACAGACCTGTGTAGAATAGAAGAGGAATCTGCATCAGAGAGAGTTTGGAACAGAGGACAAGAAAGATCTGGAGTCAGATTGGCAAACATAAAAAAAGCCATCAAGAGCCAGGATGAAACTTCAGGTTCTAGGTGCTCTCCAAGATCATGTGTTTTTGGGGGGCAGCACAGGTAGGTGTGTATGAAATTTTGGAATGGGGTTGGAGGATCTTCTTTTGCCTCTGGAGGCCAATGAATGGATGGTCAAGAATGGTCATTCCCCTTTCCCAGAGCAACAGTCATAAATTTTCCATGAATGCCAGCGACTAATTAAGATACACTTATGTGTACTGAAGGAACTAGCTAAAGTTGAGTTTGTTGTCTATATCGTAATGTGAAAATCTGAGCCTGAACAGATTACAAGAGATCTCAGGATTTTCTCTGTGCTTTGGTCATTGTATCTGTGTATCCCGATCACAGGATGCACAGCAGAAACTGCTGTGTTCTCTCTAAACAAGACCATCAGCTTTCACCATATACTTCTACTACCTGTCTGAAGATACAGATAGCATGAGTGACTCACAGGTAGGTCTTTCATAGTGGACTCAATACTTATGTAAACTCTCAGAGTTGAGCTGTCTATTGCCTTTTAGTATGAATGGATTTCTTAATTTTGTAATTATTTAAAACCTGTGCTGGATAAGTTTTATGAAAACATGACAAAATACTATCCAAACATCACAACTGTCCATTTCACTTGCTAATGAGACTATCCTTTTGTTAAGAAAGATGGTTGATTGCATTTCTGGTTAAGTAAGTATATATTTAATAAAATAATAGTAACAAAGTACTACCTTATGCTGGAAGGAAGCTTTTAAACCCTTTATCACCAGTGGACTCTCCTAGATAATATATATGAGATTGAATAATAGAAAGTTTTTGTACCTGTATGACCATTTTGAATATTTGTTAATTCTCTCTGGGTTTTATGATGTCAGTATACTTTCAGCTTTTCATAAATAACCTCTCAAATTGCGAAGTAGATCAGTTACCATCTGAGTATGTATATCTTTGTTGAAAGTGTCAAAATACTTCAATGGGTGCAGGTGAATCTGGAGAAGCCAATGATATTGAACTCAACTGCCAAACTAGAGAAGTGAAAACTTTTATCTGTCACCAGTCAAACTTCTGGCACATGAGTCTCCTTTTGGATGTTACACAAACTGTGACAGCAGACTCTATGATGTGTCAAGGAATGCCAGTCACTGTGACTGAACACTTGGAATACTCCTGCTCTCAATATCCTGAATCAAGCAACTTTTTTCCTTGATCTCTTAGATATTTCATTGGATCAGCTTACATATGAAGGCAGTACAGCCATTCAGATCATGAATGATTAGACTAACTTCTCAGCACAGTTCAGTCTTTTTCATCTTAGGAGGATCTTTGAAGAAAAGGAAACGATTAAACCATAGCTCAGTATTCAGCACAGTTATAAAAGAGATCCACAGTCTGTGTCCCATTTCAAAGTGATTTTTCTTTCTTTTAAAGCCTGAGTTTCTAAATTCCTCTGTGCATCAGAAAAAGACAATGCAAAGCTGAAAAAGAATGTCTGAGGTTAGTCACTCAGGGTGGCATTTAATTTCATTTTAGCTATCTGAAATCTAGATGGGTAGGCCTTTACTCAGGACTTTATTACAGATAGCAGAGAGAGAGAGAGAGAGAGAAAAAAAAAAGAGTAATCTAGATAGGTAGTCATTCTGTTATCTTAGACACTTAATGATGGATGGTTTGAGGAGAGGATCCCTGTTGGATGTGATTATATTATTCTGTAGCCTGTAGAAAAAACTAGATAACTAACTTTATAACTTTTACTACATTCAGAACTTCTAGATGTCAAACATCATCCATGTTTTCCTGGTTTGAGTGAGTGGTGGGTTTTTTTGGCAGTGGGGGAGGGGGCTACAGTGGTTTTTCCCTGTGAGAAGTTTCTCGAAGCTCACCCAGCTCCAAGTTGGACGCACCTCTGCACCAAGACCAAGCCAATTAGCTGCAGCTCTGCAATAGCATATTTAAGAAGGGAAGCCTGGGAGGAGGATTTAGAGTTGGGAGGAGGAGTTGCAAAGAGAACATATGTGCAGACACCAAGGTCATTGGAAGAAAGGAGGAGGAAGACGGGGAGATGTGCCGGAGCACAGACTTCCCTGTATCCTGTGGTGAGATGTCAGGGCTGCCCCCCCACTGCCAGCCACGGAAGTCTACAGCAGAGAAGATACTAATTTACAGTCTGTGAGGGGCTCTGCACTGACCCAGGTGACTGCACCTGAAGAAGGCCAGGACGCCATTGGTAGAAGGCCCTGCTGTTTTAGTTCAGCGCTGGGAGGATTGCAACACACAGGGGTGACCCACACGCCTGTGTGAGTGACTCATGTCAGAGGTGGTTTGTGGAGGACTGTCTCCTGTGAGAGGGGGACCATGCTGGAACAGCAGAGGAATGACAGAAGTTACCCCCTCTCCTGAGGGGGAAGAAGCAGCAGGACTGACTTCACTCCCTATTCCCTGACCCCTGCACTGCTGTGGGGGAGGAAGTAGAGATATTGGGAGCAAATCTGAGCCCAGAAAAAAGGGAGGCATGGGGAAAGGTGTTTCCAAGATGTGGTAATGCTTCTCAAGGTTCTATTCTGTATGTTGTTTTTAGTGTCTGAATTAAATTTATATTCTTTTATTCTTCACCCAATGAGTCTGTCTTTTGCCTGTGGCCGTAGCGAAGGGATAATCTCTCCCTGTCCTTATCTCGATTCCTAAACCTCTTTTTTTTTTTTTTTTTTTTATTGTCTTCTTTTATTTTTTCCTTCCCTTTATAGGAATAGGGGTGTGAGTGGCTGCATGGTGCTTAGTTGCCCACTGAGCTCAAACTACAACACATGTGAATCCCATTACCAAAGTTTGTGCCTTACTTCTAACCTGTCTAGGCTAGCTGCTATTCATCTTCCTATGAGCTTTATTTATTCCTGTTTCTTCTTCCCATATCATGTCTTGTTTACAGCTAGCAGTTTTCTCTCTTTTGAAGCCTTATCGTGCTATTAAAAAAAAAAAAATCCTGAAGGGGTTATTTAATATAAAATATAGACTCAATCCTTAAAGCAGCCACTTTCCTTGCATGATTACCTAGTAACAGTTGTATCACTTTGCCACTACTCTCAAAGTTTCATTTGTTTAAAGCCATCAATATTTTCATGTACTATGAGAGTCTTTCAAGTTTTCTTGATGGATATAGAGTATCTAAAATACACTCTAAAATGCCAAAAGTCTGGTGGATTACTTCAGTCTAGGATGGTACAGGTATGTGAACAGTGAATGAAAACTGATAAACTATATCCTAAAATCAGTACCGTAAATGAAAGAAGTAGCTGCATCTGACATTTAAGAAAAAAAAAAAAAAAAGACAACTTCTGTGATTAGACCCTGAGATCCTGGTAAAAAGACCAAGAAGTACACCATGGAGGTTAGACTTAAGAATTATGTAAAGAATACTGAATCATCTCTACTGCCCTGACTCAAATCCAGCAGTCATCATGTATTTACAAAAATCAAGCCATTTTATATTTTTCCCAATCTGCCATTATTTCCATGAACTGCACATATTGAGAAATATTGTAAAATTTCCTTTCTAAATAAATGGAAGGATTAATGTCTACAAGACATCAAGAAAATACCCATAGCAATAGACTGAAAAGGACAATATTATAAGTCTGCCTTCCAGAATATCTTCCAAGAAACAGGAAAAAAGTAAAAAGTAAACAAAGAAAAATTAATGTTTTACTATATGAAGGAAAAAATATCACATAGTAAAATGGAATAATTGACTAGAGTTGTCTGTTTGAGGTCTGAAAGTAAATCAGCTTTGTTGTACATACAAGTTTACGATACCAACTGACTTGATACTTTCGCATAAATAACCACCTCCATTCCATACCAATCTATAAAACTCATAAAAAGTGTATGCCGTTCATGTTTTGCAGCTTCCTTACAGAACCATTAAGGTTACAATTGAAAAACAATGGTTATAATATCTAAGATGCAATATGTAGGCAAATGCTGTACATTTAAATATTTTAATTAAAACTAGTTATTTTATTGTGAAAGATTTTATTAAGTTTGAAAGATTGCTAGAATAATAAGATGCATGTAAAAAATAATTTTGTAAACAATGAAATCATAACTATTCAAAATTTAGGGTTAATTCTTGCTCTATATACACCCAGTTTTCAAGCTTAAGTCAATGCGGTGGCAAGGAAGGCTATGAAATTTTTATGATACATTGATGCTAAACTTCACCTAAGATATTTTGGTTTTTAATTTACAGATAGTACACAAAGCATAAACATCAAATACAAAGGATTTAGCCCTAAATTATTAGTATAGCAAAGCAACTCAAAGGTATTTTCTTCATTTTTACTGTCTTCTGGAACTTTGTGGAAAAAAAAAACCTAAGCTTTTTTCTGTAGTTTCCTGTATCAGGAATGCTGAGCAGTCAGGTTTTTCTCATAATTTAATCAGTTTTAGTTTAGCTCACTCAGTATCACTTTACATGCTTTGTGCTTTATTAAACAATAAGACAAAACCGTTCCATGTATCTATTATGCTATCATATTTTAAACATAGACATGAAAGTTCAAATGGAAAGACATTAACATTTAAACAATTTTTTTCCAACCTTTATAGAAATATTTTTGAATCACCTTTCTTCAGTCTTTCTTGCATTAATCCATAGTGATTTTATAACCATAATGAAAGTCATCTTGGTTTTGTTTCTTTTTAATAATATGTGGTCATCTGTCTAAGTAATAAGTGCCATAAATCCTCTGTATACAAGAAAAATGATCTTTCTAAAAATACAAATGTATTAGACTTGGATACAACAAAAGACCTATTACTTTTTTTACTATAAAATCATAAAATAATATTTGGCCTGTGTCTTGCATTTACAGAAAAACAAAGCAAACACCAAGATGTAGTCTTGGATAAAACAAACATTTAGAGAAAAAAAAGGACATTTAGCATAATGCCATAAGGTAGCTTCAGTTTACTTACTTGAAATTGGACGTTAGGAATTTACTATAACATTTGGAAAATTCAGAGTATTTTTAAAGATTTTTACAACTCCAGTAACGGAGTCACAGCAACAGAGTCACAAACAGCTACTATTTTGCCCTGTCAATCTATTTATAAAGTCACTAGTCATGAAGGTAAAGAATACCCAACAAACATATCGCCAGTTTTGCATAACAATGTGAGATTTAAAAAATTAAGATTAAATTAAGAGTTCATCCTAATATTCAGCACACTTCACCTCCTTTTTATTTCTGATTGAAATAGACAATCACAAATTTAATCACAAGTAATTTCTGTTTAGAAATATCTCAATTTCCAAAATAAAATTTGGGATGAGAAAAATATGTCTTGTGACATTCGATACCACTCAGAGTATAAAAGTGCCTTGGAAGTGTACAAAGTGAAAATTAGATCTATTAGTCTAGCTTTTAAATATTATTAGATTTAAAATAATATTACAAATTAACACAGATAAAATCTATTCCTCTTCCCAAGTCTGTATAAACAAACCTGTAAGGGTAATAAAATGAGGATAATTTGCTTCTTAATGCATGATCCCACATGTGGATTTTTTTTATATGACCATTAATTTCAGTAACTGGGTACTACAGTTAAAGTAAAATTGAGAATGTAGTAGTACACCTTTGTTTCCTCCACTGTTCTATAAAACTTGGCTTAAGCTTCCATGGTTTACGTAAACATGGTTTAAGTACTTTAATAGTTGTTTGAGTTACTAAGTATTCTTTTCAGTTTCCTGTTTGGACTAAGCCCCAAGAGATATAGTCAACATCTCTCTGTTGAGTTAGGTCTGCTTTTTAAACGGCATCACAAACTGATGAAAAATGGCTCAGATCAAATGATACATAATCTTATAATTTGCTGGGGGAATATCTTAAGAAAGCTTCTGACCTTCAGTGAAATATGAAATTGGGAAAGATGCCATCCAAAACACTAGAAAAAACACTACAGAACTCTTATTTCTACCCACAGCATATAAAAATACTGATTAAAGTAAAAAAATGAGTAAATGAATGCATCCAGTGTTTTGCTTTGTTGCTGACTTCAAAACATTTATTCACATATGTTCAAGTTTTTGGGGACTTCACTATTACTGTGATTGACATGATAGAAAGAAAAACAAAGAATAAGATTTATGACTTCTTCTACAATGGGGTTTCTGCCTAGACATATAATATTTTTTTTCCAAAACCACATTTTTCTTTGTCTCTGTATCTTTCTCTTTCTTCTGTCAGTGTTAGAATAATTGAACTGCAGCAAAGATAGCAGCCTAGAAATTTCAGAGTCCCTGTCACTAGTGTAAAATCTTGCAGTATCCTTACAGTTCATCCAATTAGGATTTTTTCTTTTCAGAGCATGTTCTGAGACTCTGACCCCTGATATACAAGCACAATTTGCAATAAATGTCAGGAAAACTTGGAATGTTCTTATTAATTGAACAACTCCATAAAAATTACTTTGCCACAGATGTTAGTTGTCTCACCTCCTGTCTAGTGTGTCATATTTATTTTATATGCCAGAACAAAATCCACATAAATCAGATATATTTTGTCATGGGCCTCATTGTCAGGGCCTGGCAAAATATCTGCTTAGAATTTTTCTGTCAGTTATGTTATCTATATTTAAAGGTTTATATATGTGCCACAGTGCACTTTCTTCGTTTTCCATATTTATTCAAGCAACAGAAAAACAAGCTTTGAAGTGATTTGAAATCCATCACAGCTTCTCCCGAGCTGCTAAATAATCTGTATTCTTTAGGAAAATGCTTGCTCAAACCAGCTAGGGACTGCTGCAGAAATAATTAGTAAGATGGGACGTTTTTGTTACATAGTAAATGCAATGATACCTGTAAACAACTGTAATTTCCAAATACAATTTTTTTTAAAAAAAAAAAAGAAAAAAATACTGATAAAAATTAATTCTGAATTCGATTTTTGCTTACTTTATATTCTGCAATATTGAATACACAGTTTTTAATGGAAAAAACTCTCTTTCATCAGCCTTTAAAGTTTATTTGAGATTTCCACAAAACTCTCCCAATCATTTGACATTTTTAGACAGGAAAATCATCTCTTAAAAAGTCTCTAGCAGACACTGGAATACAGTGATTTATTGTCTGTCTAGACTAGCCAAGTTTCTTAAAAGAGAGATTAAAGCTACCCTCAGACTTGATGAACATTTAAGGAAGATATAGCTAGTGTGGAAAGAGGTGTTTTTTTTTTTTTCTGCTTAGTCATCTAAATTCTTTATGGCAATCTTACAGTATCAAGAATTTTATTTCTCATCATGATACCTTGACAAATATTTCTTTCTTGAAATATAGAAGAATGTACTGCAAATAAGGTCAGGAAATTACAGGGAAATAATTGTTTAGTTCACTGAGACACCCATTCCCCAAAGAGAGTTATTTTTAAATTAGCTTAAATTATTCATTCTAGAGCAGCCATCCAGTTCCTGAATGTAGACATAAAATATTCAAAACTTGGTATGAGGAATAACAAATGAAAGCTTTGCACTGTACTTTTAAAAGTCCATGTCTAACTTCAGAGTTAACAAAAATGTTTCTCACTAGTCATTCTGAGATATAAGAAAATATGTATGTCAGCTATAATAAAATTATAAAAGGATCCTTAAGTTCTAATGATTTAAATAGGAAGTTACTAATTCATTTTCTACCTGAAAGTAATTCTGTTACACACAAAAGTTAGTAAATATGTATGTGTCATTCTGAGCACATACAATTTCATTTCTTTGCCTATGACATTATTGTATCTGTCTCCTACAGCTTCTAAGATTTCTGATGATCTTATCATCCCTTATCTCTGGGACTTCCACAGGATTTTTGCCCTCTGCTGGTGCCATAGCTCTTGTAGATGGCACATGGATTATAATCATGTAGTGCTTTTGTCCAACACTAATTTGACATTTCTGAGCATGAAAGGAGATGGATTCTGAAATCCAAATAAATACCTTATTTTAAACATGGGATCTGGAATCTGGCTTCAGATATATCTTGTTGTTGCTTTCTGTCTAATCACAAAACAGTTAAGATATTTAATTATTCATGATTTAAGCACAGTAACTAAAACCATAATTTCATCTTAATTTTTGTGAAATCATAAAACAGGAAAACCTAATATGTCAAGACAGTCCTTGACACTGGTATTAAGACCAATGTGACTAAAAGCTACAGGTTATTTGATTTTCTCTGAAAGCAAATATTGTGTCTACGTGTTAACATGAAAATGGATATTTTTAGTGTAGGCTGATGTTGATATGGGGGAAAGAACATAGAAACAACACTGTGCTACAAGTTCAGCCATTCCTCCTTTACTTTCGGAGATCCATAGACCACTAAACTATTCTGATCACTATAATTCATGGGTTCCAAGAAAACATCAAATAAACTCAAATATACACAGTATGTTTTTATACAATTTATATATATATATATATATACACACATATATAAAGCACTGGAAGCAAGGACTTGATGAGACACAATCAGCTGCCAACTGCACGTGTTGTTCTATGCATGGAATAAGATAAAAAAATGTCTCAATTCCTACATTAACCTTTACTGCATTTTAGTAAAAGATTAATGATAGTACCCATGAAAACTCAGGTGTTACTATTGGCGTGGGCAGTTGGAGACAGAATATTTTAGGAAAGGGTATTCTTACTAATACATATCATTAAATGGAAAAGATGTGGGAAAAGTATGACTTTGTATCCCAGTAGTGACTTTCAGGCATATTTTGAAGTAAATTAATACAGGCAAAAAGACATATTCAAAACCATGTATAATGGATGTTTGTTGTGTCTGGGTAACCTGGGTAACAGTTTTTCATCTAATACTGATAATGTGAGAGGATTTGTTATGTAGAAATATATAATCATGCTGATTTCCAGATATCACTGTATAAAGCTGCAGTTTTAATAGATTGTTGACAAAATAATTTTTGATATTAGGATTTAATATTGTTACACTTGCTATAGAGAATATTTTTTAGGACAATATTCAATGGAATACAAACTTAGATTATACATAGATATCACTAGTATATCAGCATCTAGAGCTGTTGATATAGACCCTACTATTGGACAAGGGAAAAACTATGGATATTGTCTACCTGGATTTTCAGAAAGTGTTCAACACAGTTTCCCATAGAATTCTCATAGAAAAACTGGCTGCTCATGGCCCAGATGAGCAAACAGTCTGCTAGGTCAAGCACTGGCTGGATGAACTTGAGTATTGTGTCCAGTTTTGGGCACCTCAATACGAGAGAGATATCGAGGTGCTGGAGCGAGTGCAGATGAGGGCAACAAAACTGGTGAAGGGCCTGGAGAATAAATCCTATGAGGAGTGGATTGAAGGAGCTGGGACTGTTTAGTTTGAGGAGGAGAAGGCTGAGGGGAGACCTCATCACTCTCTACAGCTACCTGAAAGGACATTGTAGAGAGGTTGGTGCTGGTCTCTTCTCACAGGTGATTAGCGATAGAACAAGGGGGAACAGCTTTAAACTGCAACAGGGGAGGTTCAGATTCGACTTTAGGAATGAATTTTTCACAGAAAGAGTGATCAGACAGTGGAATAGGCTGCCCAGGGATGTGGTGGAGTCACCATCCCTGGATGTGTTTAAGGGTCATTTAGATGAGATGTTGGGGGATATGGTGTAGGTGAGAACTTTGTAGAGTAGGGCTGGTGGTTGGACTCGATGATCCCAAGGGTCTTTTCTAACCTGAATGATTCTGTGATTCTGTGAACTTTTATTTGAAATATTTGAAATAGGATAAAAACCATTTTAAAATGTCCTCTCACTTCTGGAACGATTTTTTGGCACAGCATTTTCTAAGGATTGATTCTCTATTCACATGACTCCATAGTGCTTTTGCAATAGATATCTGCATAGCTATAGCTTTTCACTACTTTGAAGTATCTGCCACAAACTGTTCATAAACAAGAAACTGTTCATAAAGAGGATGTCTCAAACAACTCAAGTGGGACACCCTGTGGGGGAGAAGTGGAGCAAGCTCTGAGGAGGTGAGGTGGTGAGCCTTTTTTTTCCCTCTCCCTCCTGTTGTTGCCCAGAGACAGAACTTGCCTTACTGCGCAGGTACAAGCCAGAGAAAATGAGAACCTTCTGGAACAACCTATTGTGCATGCATAAGAAAGACTATATAAAGGCAACACCCCAGATGTGTCTTTGTCAACCCACTACCTACGGACTAAGCTGGCTACTCTGTGACAACGCAGGATCCAAGAGTGGTGATTCCCCTTTTCCTATCTCCTCCTCCTCTCTTTTCTCTTTCCTCTTTCCGCTCTGTCTCTTTCTCACATATATTCAAGTGTATGAGTTTTGTAGGAATTGAATTGCGATGGGTTGATGTCCTGGTTCATCTAGGATAGAGACAAGTTTTTCCCCAGCAGAGAGAGAGGGGGAAGGGATCTTCAGCCGGGTTATTCATACCATGCTGATGTCAGGTCCAGGGGCAGAGCCTTTTTACTTTCGCTTCTGGTTTTGGGTTTTGCCATACACACGGCGGGCTTGCTCCTTGACCATTTAGAGGTATTTCTCTGTGTATCTTTTATCTTGTTCACTGTTATTGCTGTTCATTGTTATTATCATTGCTACTGCTGTTGTTCAGATTGTTCTATCACTCTGCTGTATTAAATTCCTTGTTACTCTAGCCCGGGTCTGTGCCTAACTTCCAGCCCGACAGGCCGCGGGTGGGGGAGGGGCAACGGCAACGTGCTCTCCGATCCCGGCAGGGGTTAAACCTGCACAGTTGATCATTGACAAGTTATTGGAAAACAGTCTCATCGTCAAACTGCCTTTATTCGTTCTCCGGATGGTTATCAGTTGATTGTTGCCAAATTGTCTCCATTTATTCACTAAAGTGGTCAGTTAATAAAGTCACCAGCACAATTGTTCCTCTGAGTCATTCTGGTGACTCGTCCTGCCCTGCGGCTCTTCAAAGCAGAGACAGGCTCTTCCACTGGCACTCATGCTCTGGGGAATTCAAAAGATTCACCCTCCCTTGTAACCCACTGCATGGGATGAGACAGCATCCTTTTATGCCCAGAGAAAGAGAGAGCCCTCTTTGTGAAGAGTTCATCAGCTTTACCTTGATATTGCCAAGGCTCTTTTTTTAATGTTATGTTTTACCTTTTTCCCCAAGAAATACGCTTCCTGTTTCTCACTGTTCCTTTGGTTTTAGGGCAAACATACAATTCTGATGCAATACTCCTTTTTTCTTTTTCTTCACCAATCTTTCTGATACAGACAAATTTTGGATACCAATGTCCCATCATTCTAGTTTATTCTACAAAAATATTAGCAGTAAAAATTATGTGAGCTTGGTTACGTATTAAACCTTCAAATTATTTTAGCTTTTTTCCCTTGTATTCCAGTGTTCGATTTTTAAAAATTTTTATTTTTAATATATAAATGTATCAAATACTCAGTAGATTGGGCCATTATTAGTTTTTTCTCTTAATTTATGATTCCTGTTTCTGTGGGTCAAGACTCATAGAGGTCATCTCTTTGACCACACTACTTTATTGTATTCACTGTGAAGTGCTTCCCTTCATACCTAAGCTAAAGGTTGAGAGGTGATGTTCTAACACCTTGTGAGAGACTGAAATGTCAAATGACTGTCTCAAAGCTTGCTTGTGTGTCTGGAAACCTCAAGGACAAACTGTGACCTTTGGATTAGTCTAAGAAATGTCACTCAAGGAAGCATAAGTGTATCAAAGGATGCACCTCCCTCCCTTGCAGTTGCATTGACAAACTCCTTAGATAAGCCTCAAAGGGGGAGATATGGACTGAGTGAAACCAAATGTTTATCACTGGCTCCATCAGGTAAGTCCAATACTTTGTGGCTCTGTTGTGTATGCCAGACACCATGCATGAACATTCATGCTAATGAACTGGTAAGAGGTGAGTGTTTCTGCCCCAGAAGCCGGATAATTGCTCAAGAAACATGGAGACAGCAAAAACCTGTGGGAACAGAGGAAAAACTAAAGGTGGGCAGATATGCTAATCAGTTTATTTGATGAACTTAAAAGGCAACAGAAAAACTTTGCTGTGTGTGCAACCACCACCAAAGAACTGAAGACTGAGGACCAACAGGATGCTGCTGGATCCATAGTAGTGACTATTCTTACAACCATTCCAGATGTTTGCTTGATTTCTGTCTTTTCACAGAATCACAGAATCATCTAGGTTGGGAAAGACCTTGAAGATCATTTAGTCTAACCATTAACCTAACACTGACTGCTCTCAACTACATCATATCCCTCAGCACTATGTCAACCCAACTCTCCATGTATGGGGACTCCATCACCTCCCTGGGCAGCCCATTCCAATGCCTAACAACCCGTTCTGCAAAGAAATGCTTCCTAATATCCAGTCTAAACCTTCCATGGTGCAACTTGAAGCCATTCCCTCTTGTCTCATTGCTTGTTACTTGGTTAAAGAAACTCATCTCCATCTCTCTGCAACCTCCTTTCAGGCTCCTCTTCTCCAGACTAAACAACCCCAGATCCCTCAACCTTTCCTCATAAGACATGTGCTCCAGACCCTTCACCAGCTTTGTTGCCAAGTCAAGCTGACAGGCCTGTAATTTCCCGGATCATCCTTCCAACCCTTCTTATAGATGGGTGTCACATTGTCCAATTTCCAATCTGTCAGGACGTCCCAGATCAGCCAGGACTGCTGGTAAATCACAGAAAGAGGCTTGGTGAGCACCCCAGCCAGCTCCTTCAGCACCCTCGGGTGTATCCCATCTGCTCCCATAGACTTGTGTGTGTCTGTGTGATGCAGCAGGTCACTGACTGTCTCCTCCTGGATTGCGGGGGGGTCGTTCTGCCAGTCTCTGTCTTCTGGCTGAGGAGGCTGGATTACCTCAGTACAACTAGTCTTGTACTTATTAAAGACTGAGGTAAAGAAAGCATTAAGCACCTCAGCCTTTTCCTCATCTCCTGTTGTCATGTCTCCTCCTGTGTCTAGGAGAAGATGGAGGATCTCCCTGGTCTTTCCTTCCATCACTACCACTCTTCACTTTTAATAATAAAAACTGTTTTGGATGTATGGCATTTGACCTTGTTTGTGTCTTAATCTTGCTCTTGGGATCAAATCAAAACATCACCTGAGACTGGATTGGAACACACTTCTTTCTCTTTGTGAATCACATGTGGTTTCAGCATGAATACCCTTGACAGACTTTTGTAAAAATTCTTGTAAAAAATTACATCTTTTCTGTTTTCTTAGGGAGACAATCTAATGGACTACAGCTGTGCCAGCTATGTCTTTAGACCACTTATTTAATCTGTGGCATTATTGATTGATATTTCATATCTCAGCAAGCTATAAAATTTTTAAACTCTTCTAAAACCAGCCCATACTTTTTTTCCTGGTTTTGTATCAGAGAAAAAGGTGTTAATTATATTTGTGAGTTATAGCACCATCATAAGCAGTTTGGTCAATATGATAGAAAATAATCTTGGAAAGAAAAATTATTTTTAGTTATAACAATAAACCAGATTATTTGTATTACAAACCTTCACAGTTTCACTTATACCCAGGACCTTCTTAATTTTCAAATCTTCATCTTTTTCTGGTGTTCCACAAGTACACTACAAACATTCAGGAAATGTTTTACTCAGACAAGTCTTTTTCTTCTGCTTGTTAAATATAATCACAATATTTGTTGGTATGCAGGGTAGATAAACTCATGTAACGTTATGTATATGAGTATGTCTGTTCTGGACTGGTCAAACCCATGCCATGGTGAATTAATCCATGTGTCAGCCATTCGTTCTATAATAGATTGCATTTCATCTCGACACCTCTCTATATAGAGAGTATAGAGAATCTACACGATTGTCATAGACTAAACATTTGATTTTAGATACCTAAAATGGATAAAATTAATCCAATAATTACTACCTTGAGGAAAGCTAACTACTACATTCAAACCCCAATGGAAAAATTGTCATTAATACAGCTTCAACTGTTCCTTGCTGTTTCAATTCTGTCTAAATCTATTTCTTGAATAACATCTTTACTTTTGGTTATCAGACTGAACCCATATGCATTCAAATCCCCTGGGTTTTAAGAGATTCTAGACTGCTTCTGGACCTTTATAGAATACTGATATGTGAAAATCACTGTCTGAAACTCTTTAATCAACATTAATCTTCCTTAGGATTAAGCTCTTCCCTCTGCAGAACTTTGGCCCAGGCTCAATGCAGTAAGACATTTCTGTAATTTCCACATAATTGTAGAAAAATGTAGGCTTGAAGGAACCTCTTGAGGTCACCCAATCAACCCTCCTTCCACTCAAAACTTTAAATCAATGATCTTATACACAAACATCTATATTCTCAATTTACTGTGGTTGCTGTGGCTCACAATGCAATACTTGCAAGAGAAATCAAAGCTAACCCCAAACTTTGGTAATTTATATATTTTACATTTATTACAAAGTAGTTAGGTTGCTATGCATAATGATAATGTCTAACACATGTGAGAAAGGCTAAGTTTCAGTAAGTTTCAGTTCTTTTAGTAAGACAAAATCCCTTCAGACCTTCTTTCTCTATCTAAGCTGACTTTTTCTCATGGTTTTCTTTGTTGACAAGGGCTGTCACTGAAGGCAGTCTATCACATTATCCTACATCCGTACTACCTGTTCTTGCAATGAGGTTATTTAATCTCCCACTACAAGAAGTCCTGGAGGTAGTCAGCAGCTGCTTGTCACAGTCATTAAGTCAGTGCCTTTCTTAATACTAACTACATTTTCTGAACAGGACTATTCTGGTTTTACGACTCCTAGATTACTTTATTTTACCAGACATCATCTAGTCTTACTACAAAATGGAGATCCTAATCTGTACTGAAGGTTACTGTCATAAAGGATAGTTCATAAAATAAAAAGGAATCCATGGGCTGACACATATCCTCCAGATCATCATGACTTTATTTATCTTTTGGTAAGCTAAATCAGATAGTGGAAAGTTTTAGGCACTTATGTAAATCAAATCTTTTGAACAGAACCTATGGATTAACAATAGTATTTCAAAACAGGAGAAAATGGCATCAAAGAAATCTGATTTTTTATTTTGTTTTGCAGATCCATTTTGTTCAATAATATGTGACATAACACCTTTCAGAACCTGGAAATACACTACTGTTTGACACCCACTTTCTTCAGAAGGTTTCTGGAGTAAATTATTTTTAAAATGTAGAATTTTCTCGTTTTACACATGAGAAAAGTTACTGGCAAGGTAGAAAACTTTAGCAACAGCACAGCCTGAGAGAAGTCATAAGAGAATGAAATATGCTAGGAATGGCATACATGGCATACCAGACATCACTAAAATGCATTTACTTAATCCAGGAACTAATTGTTTTCATTGTAACTGAATTCAAAGAGATCATCCAATCTAATAAAATAACTCCTTTATACCACTAGCTACTGATTTTATCTACGGTATTTTAGTTTTTAAAGTCTTAGCTATGTAGCAGTAGCTCCTGCTAGAGAAGTAGTTTTCAGTAATACAGAATATTCGTTAGAGTAACATTTGATGTCTCTGTTGTATTTCTTTTCTGACATACTTCCTTTTTTTTTTTTTTTTTTTTTTTTTTTTTTCCTATGAGTCTATTCATACAGATTTTTTAAAAATCAAAAGCCATTCCCACAATGGGCTGCTTAGATGGTGGAAATCAACAACACTACAAATTATTATGGAAATGCAATAGTTTCTACCAGATTGGAATCTGATGCCTTTTGTCTAAAAGCAGGATTTTAAGAAAGCGAAATCAGACATGTTTCAGAAAGAGTCAGGGACTATTGATTCTAAATGTGTGATATGTGTGTTTGAAAGAGAATTTTTAAAATTCCTTACATGTAAAATACTCTAAGATTCTCATGAGTATATAAAAATGTGGATAGTTTTGCTTTCAACATAATTACCTATTCAGCCTTTGGGTCAGTATCCCTGACATTGTTGAAAGTATAGCATTTTGGTACAGCAATAGAGTTTGCTTCAAACTATGGACCTGAATCTGCTGAAGAGCAAGACTGTATCAATAAAACCCTTTAGAAGGAAGCATGAATGATGACTACATTTAAAAAAAATATATACATATTCCTGCTCAAGAGTGATTTATTTTTCAAAAAATAACACCTGTTTTGTCAAAAGAATTTAGTTTTATTCTATATTTCTGTAATGAAAACTAGTTTTAAAATTTTCCTGTATTTCTAATTAGTTTTAATAGACATTTAAGGGTTTTTTTAAAGCTATTATAATTTTGCTTTCCCATTAACATTGCAAAGATTTGCAAGGATAGATAATTTCCATTAAACAAATTTAATCATGGATAGAGACTAGCTATTTACTACAATAGAAGAGGGATAGAGATTAATGTTCTGATTCATACCACTCTATAAATGCTATTAAATTTATTGCTGAGACTCTAGCAAACCTGATCAGCCTCTACTGATATCGTTTTCCCCAAAGAGTGCTCATCCATCCATTAATCACCATTTATATGGATAAGGGTAAGTCACCCATGGACATACAGAGAGTAAGTTTTTGATCAAGTACGTTATTGATTTCACCATTGCATTATAATTGTATACAACTCAAATCTTATTATTTCAGGTTTTTATGTCATTATGTTGTCAAAATATTGTTATCTCACTGGAATTCACATGTTCAGATATTTTATGTAAGAAAGGTATTACGAAATAGTAATAAACTTGACGAATATTTTAGTATGTTTAAATCCTCTGGGTACACGGAAGTATAATTTGTATATTACAATGTAAATAATGAGATTCACTTGAAATCATACTGACATATGTCTGTATTTAAAAGAGTCACTCTAAATCTTTCTTGAAATGTGTATTTTACACTATGGGGTTTTTTTATATTTGTTGGAATGTCACATTTCTTTACTTTGTTCCCATGTGGTCTTTTATGAAGTTCTTTTCTGACTTAGAGTTCAATTTTACATCAGGACATTTTTCACAAAAGTAAAGTTTTGTGCCTTTTGAGACTTCACATTTAATTTCTTTGGCAACACATTGAATTGTCCAAACTGTCATACTGTGTCAATGACATGAGGAAAAAATCTTTTCTTTTCTGTCTCTTTCTGTGATGAATCTTCCATTGCCTAAGCTCTGTTTGTGAGATGAAGTATTCAATACGTTGCCTTACCACTCTTAACTGTTCTTTCCATAGAGAAAGCATTGTCTTTGTTAGATATTTGCTTCTTTTGGAACATCTTTTTCATGCAAGTATGATCAAAATAAAACAAAAAACCTCTTTTGTGCCTGTTGGGGGAGTATATGATGATCTTTATCCCAATTCTGCCTGAGCAAAGTTGCACAGAAAGTGTAGTGAAAATAAGTTTTATATGTATTATGGATATGCTGCTTGCTAATTAGTTTACTTATTCTACATGTTGTTGCTATTGCTGATGTTGAAGAGTAGCACAAGTGTTGTCTATTTAGTAAATAAGGATAAATCTAAACTCTACTTGCAAATATATTACCTTATTAGAATAGTTTTCTCCCTATGTCATCATTAAAGTACAGATTTTATTTCATATTAAAGTACAGATTTATCTAGATCTTAGCTAATGCCACTGTTTGTCTTCATACACTGTAAGATTTAGGGATTTTTAATGGGGTGCAAATGTTTATTCTGATTCCTCGGTAAAAGATCCTTGACAAAATCACTTAAGGCTTGGTTATTTTGCTTCAGGCTCTAACAGTGACAACTTTGAAGCTCAGTTAAAGCTTTGCAGGGTGGACAGAGAATTTCCAGGCAATCTTATTTCCTTGCCTATGCCACAGGCACTAAGAAGTGTAAATGGAGCACTCAGCAAAACATCTAGTGAGCATTTAAACTAATTAAAATATGATGAAGACCGTTTTGAAGATCTTATTTTATAATTTATATTGTAGTGAAAGAGAAAAATATTAAAGCTGTTTATTATAAGAGTAGCTCACAGGTCTGATCTGGTAAATTTTGTCTTTATCCAACAACTATATATTTTTTAAAAAGTTATCTGGGCACAAATTGAAAAGAAATGCTATATTAGATCTTTGTCATCACAGAATACAGATTAAAAGTCTGCTTGGAAAATTTTGATATTTGGAAACCTTGGAATATTTTCTTAAATTAGAAGAAAAAATTCAGAGATTGATTGCAACAACAGCTTACTTTTATCCCTAAAAACGCACAAACTGGATGAACTGTCTTGTCATATGAAGACTCCAGGAGACAGTTCTGGTAGAATATAATCAACTTCATTATCAACAGATAATAATGAAAGATTTTACATATTTGCTTCCCTTGATTTTGCCACTCTTCCATTTCCAACTGCTATAAATTTTATTTCCCTTTTTTAAGAGACACTATGCTGCTTTCTGGAAAAAAAAAACCCAAACAAAACCAACCAAACAAACAAACAAAAACACCAACAAACAAACAAACAAAAAAGACTAATGATATATTCACTTTGGTCAGGGTACAGAAAGCATCCTCTGATCTGGAAATGCTGGGTAATAGGCCTGTGAGCATTCACAGGAGTTGTGCCCTCTCAGTGTCTCACTTCAAGAAACATGAAACTGTGTAGTGGTGCAGAGCATAAATGGCTTCTAGTAAAACCCACAATTTTGGTGGTTTTGTTTTTTTTTTAAGATAGTCCTGTTATTTATTTTGCAGAAGAAAGAAACAAGAGAGGAAGGAAGGCAGGAAGGCAGGAAGGCAGGAAGGAAGGCAGGAAGGAAGGCAGGAAGGCAGGAAGGCAGGAAGGCAGGAAGGCAGGAAGGCAGGAAGGAAGGAAGGAAGGAAGGAAGGAAGGAAGGAAGGAAGGAAGGAAGGAAGGAAGGAAGGAAGGAAGGAAGAACTAGATGGTCCTTATAGATCCCTTCCAGCTTAGGATTATTATATAAATCTATGATGTTTAGCTTGACCTTGCCATTGTTATGAAGTGGCTTATTCACTTACATTTGGATTTTCTCACATGTGTCAGCTCCTAGGCAATTTTTATACCTGTCAAAGGGTATGCATACTTGACTTGGTAATATGAACTGTTTATTTAAGATCTAGATTTTTTTTTTTTTTTTTCCCATGGAGAGTATTGCATCTTTTCTTTTATTGCACTGAAATTCCTATTATTTCTTTTACAGACACAGAAAGGGGAATAAATTCAGTCAAAAGAAGTTTCCTTTCACTCATTGTCTGCTTGTAGGGATCTGAACACACAATAATTCAGTGTAAAATACAAACAGACAAAATTAGCTGTTATTTCTGTTTGTGTCTGTAAACATACCTGAACTTTTACATTTTCTTGAATCATATATTGAAATTTCAAATGAAAACTGTAAAGTACTTAGAACCTTCTAGTATTAAAATTCCTAGACTGTTTGAGATATGGACAATATATCTTCAGTTATCCTGAGGAAAAAGCTGTTTAGAAAATGGATTCAGGTAATCTCTTAAAATATCTGCACTGTAAAACTCTAGAGGTCACTCAGGAAATCTGTATATCTTGGGTATGTTATGTTTGACTTACCTGCAAAATAAGTTTACTCTTTGTGCTTTAATACAGCCAGTGTTGCTGAGAACAAGAAGGCAATTTAAAATATTTTCCTCCATCTTTGGAGGCTTTGGATATTTTTTCCTGTTGACATATGTTCACCTGCCCATATTTGATCAAAGAAAGATGGATCACATTGAAATCAAAATGCAGTTTTTCGCCCGTTAAGTCACAGTCTGACTGAAGCCAATAAGTCTTTTGACATCCTTTCATTTCCGTCACTTTCCTGACTTCTCATTCACTTGTTTACCTTTTAAACCCTCTTACTTTAATTAAATTAACTCCCTCCAAAGCTATTTGCTCTCATTCGCAGTGTTAAATCATATTAATCTTTTTGCATACACCTTCATATCATGCTATTCCAGAAGCCAACTTTCTCAGATTATTCAAGACCTCTAATTCACCTATTTTCTGAAAGCTGTGCCATCAGACGTAAATGGCCCTAAAGGTACTCTAAGTATGGTTGCTGCTGAGCTGTCAAGACATTCATTTCTACAGAGAACCAGACTAGACAAGCATGAAATTTTAAATACTTTTCTATTGTGAGATTATTATAAAATACATGATGTATTCAAAGAACTGAAGAAATGTTGATTTTCTGCTTGTTGCAAATATCTGTCTGATGAATTCAAAATAGCTTATTGGTGCTTTTTTCCATAAGTCAAAAACTTATTTTTAAAAAATCTGTTTGTGACTTTTGGACTAAGATTACACTTTGATTTTCTCTGGTCCAGTAATTTTTACTGTTATCTAAACCATTACTTTTATCTTTTGTTTTCTATAAATTTGTTGCTCATTCATTTTTCTCTTGCAGAGGAGTTATTTGAAATTTATGAACCAAAACTTTACAAAAACTTATGACATTATTTTATAACAAAAGTGTACAAAAATAAAATAAAAATAAACTGATGCATTACTCCAAAGCCTGCACTTAACAGCCTAGACTTTAGAAGTACACTTGTTCTCCTGTCTCTGATGTATTCTACTCATAAAGAAAAACAATGAACAGCAACAGCATCGATTTTATTCATCATCCTCACTGTGATACTATTACCATAGACACTAAACTGGGGCTTCTCAGAGATTTTTTTTCTCTCAAGTGCATGCATTACTTGATTTTCTGAACACAGTAAAGCTCTTTGTGTGTGTAGGTAGGGAGGACATGGGGACAAATTGTTGCTGCGTCTCACTCTTCAGTTCCTTCTCACTTCTCCTGTATGTTTGAACTCAAGGACCATGTATCAGTCATTAGGAAGGTTGTTAGCCTATTAAGCTTGCTTTCTTATGTGCCCCAGTTCTTCTATCACTGTCAATTTAAACATACAGTTTTCCTCCACAGTGATGTCTTGTATTTCTTTATGCCAGCAATTTAAATTACTTGAGGTTAGGAGAAAAATAAGTCATCCAGGATGAGACCCTAATAGTTGAAAGAAACAAGCAGTGGGCTAACAGATTAGTTTGCTATCTGGTCTGGGGAAAGAGATAACTGAGCTTTGGCCATATAATTTATGGGAAAAAAACCTAGGCCTGTTTAGTGAGAACTGAGGGCACTGATATAAAGTTCCTGCTTAAGAAATAGCTGTCAGTTACCTAAACCATTAAAGACCATAATCAGTATTGTTTGTTTATGAGATACTATACTGTGCTCTAAGCTACGTTGGCATTTAAAAATTGTTCAGGATCATATAAAGCCAATTGTTAACGTGTCCATGGATAGAGTTTCCACAAATTCACTGAGCAACTTGTTCAAGTGGTTGATCACCCTCATGGTGAAAATATAATTTCTATAACTGGAATTTTTCTTGTTCCAGATCATAGCCATTGCCTCATGACCTCTCACTGTGAACTTCTGAGAAGAATCTGGATCAATCTTCTCTATATCATCCCATTAGTCAGTCAAAGGGTACTTTGTCATAATTCTGTAGTCACTCTTGATGTGCTCAGGGTCTCCCCTGACAGTACCACTGGTGCCATATAGCCATCGGAAAGACAGATAAGTCTTGGCAATGCCTCTGCAAACATTCCGGATCTGAACTCCTGGCAGGCAATAAACTTTCTAAGACAGAAAATATGGTTGACAGATGGATGTCTCCATCCATTATACTGCATTGTTTCTTGTTGGTGCTAACAGATGGATCAACCTCAAGCAGGTCTAATAGTACCCTGAGATTTATTCTTTTTCAGCTGTTGCCAGTACCCTATACCTATTCTGTGAAAGCACACCTGCATGAGAAGAAGGTCTCTTCCTCCTCTTGCCAATTTTGGGACTGTCAATCCCAAACAAGTATTTGAGTGCAGACTCCAATTGTGTATATGGTTTTCAGGTTTTTTCCTCTCCAAGGTCCACTCCAAAGAATCTTTCCACTTTGTGTTTACTATCTCTTATATTACACTGCCTGCTTGCTTACCCTCATTGCTCATTCTCCTGATGGCCGAGTGCCTGGGCAGACACATTTCCCTTCTGGTGCTTCATCTGGGTTAGGTCTCTGAGGTTACTCCAGCTGGTACCTGGCAATGTCCTCTGTGACACATCATCACTTTCCCACAGTGACAAGGCAGACCACAGGTGCCATGACTCCAGAGGCCCAATGAAATCTCAGACAGAGCTTTTGGACCCTTTCACATCCCCTCGCACAGTTACTGCCAAATCTCTGTACCATTCTTGTTGCTGCTACAGCTCAATGAGAGGTGTTCAGGCACCCCCATCACTGCTGCTGGGGAACTCATCTCCCTCCAGTCAGAAAACAGCTGAAATCAGGCAAAAGTATATGCACTTCTAAATGAGGAAACAGCAGAGGCATGACTTCCTTTTCTGTCTTCAGCAAACACAAATAACTATTTCTCTGTTGCTGTTACAGAAAGACAGTTTCATCTCAATCTTTTCAATTTTCAATCCTTT
The DNA here is from genome assembly GCF_965140245.1 of Athene noctua. Classification (NCBI taxonomy): domain Eukaryota; kingdom Metazoa; phylum Chordata; class Aves; order Strigiformes; family Strigidae; genus Athene; species Athene noctua. The sequence continues at coordinate 25,165,953 of NC_134037.1, forward strand.
TAAAGTAATAATCTCATCTTTGCTTTGATGCCAGCTTCTGAAAAGTTCATGACTCTGTAAAATAAAAGTGTAGGGGCCAACCAGACAACGTGGCTGAAATCCCATCTTGAGTCCCTGTATTCCTCCAGAACAAACTCAATATTAGGTATTCACAGTTCCCAAGAAAATCTTGTATTAATACATAAAAAATAATAAAAAAATAAGGATTCTCGACCTATTTCTTGCATCCACCATGCGGCACAATCCCTTCTGCACTTCTATATTTCACTTACACATCAGGCAATTATTTTCTTCCTATATGCCTCAGAGTATTATGGGTTTGGTAGTAATTTCATCAAAAAATTGCATTTCCCACATAGATTTCTAGATTTTACCATTTTATATGAATACCTTATTTTAAATTAACTTAGTTATACTGTCCTAGCTAGGGTGAGGGTCTTTTCTACACTGAGATGCACACGGCAACAAGAGAGAAATAGCATGTCAAAGATCAGTTCTTACTTCTTAGAATATTTTCCCTGGTTAGTCACACTGTCAGTTGGCAGCTCTCAGTAATGGGGCAATCACACAGCAAGCAACTGCTACATAGTTCCCTTGCAAGGCTGCATTTGCATCTTTCATAGCACACAGTGACAAACATGCCTTACCAGGTAGGAGCTCCTCTGGCGTATGTGAGCCACAGATTCAATAAACAAGTTACGTTCTTCTACCTAAAATCATTAATTTTAATAGTCACTGGTTTAATATATGGAGACACAGGCAGGAATGCTCACACCTCTCTGCAGTGATATATTAGTTTAATAATTCTAAAGGATATTTTCCATTTCAATAAGCAATATTGGCTTCATTATCAAATACACACACATAAAAATATATAGATATATATGTATACATAAGGCCAGATACAAAGTAGGTATTCAGGTATTTATCACATTGAAAAATTTAAGCATGCTTTAAAAGTATTTGTGAAAACTTATATTTCAATACACTCTGCAATACAGCCATTTTTATGTAGGGAAGTCAGATAACTGCATGATCTCATGCTGTTTTAGACTTCCTGTTCGAAGATGTGTTTAATTATATTTTGCATATCTTTTTGAACAATCATTATTCAGTATTCATCATTGTCATAAAATATATCAGAAATGCTGTAGCTTTTAAATGGGTGTCAATATTTTCTTTACATATCTTGACTGATTTGTGTTTATTTGCTTGGATTTTAGCAGTAATTGTTTTGCTTACTGTAGGTTTGGGGTTTTTTTATTATTATGTCAGAAGACAAGACTATGTATCTGGTGCAAGTTGAGAGAGATAGTATTTGCATCTCAGAAATCAGTATTAAATGTATTTCAATAGTTTGCTTTGCTAGACATGGAAGCAGAAGTAAAATAGTACATTGTCATGATTAAGTGCCAAAAGCAATCCTAACCTCAGCATAAGGTTACATTTTCAAAATCAGCAGAGCTAATGAGGAACCTCTTGGTACTAATGATGTATGACTTTGCATGGACCACTCCTAACTTTTACCTGGACCAGTGGTTTATAAAATGTCTGAAGAATCCCTTGAATTTCTAGCAATGTAAAATAATAATAACAATAACAATAATAATAGAAAGTAAATAGATGTAGCTACAAGATGCTGCTTCAAGTTTCAGAGTTGTTTGTCGTACAACAAAACACACAAATCCATACAAATCAGTTCTCCTCAAGACTTCACAGAGTATTTTGAGCAATTTTCTTTCCCATATATTTTGCTTGTCTGATTCCGGTAGATATGAGTGATGTTTTGCTTTCTTGCCTGAATCCAGCAGTAATTGTTTTCTAACAACTTCTGGGGTCTACTGTATTTGTATAATACAGACTTCTGCTATATTGTGTAGCTGAAAAAGTGTTACCTGTCTGAATTTTTTTTCTCACTCAAGGTTGACGAAAGATCTCTTTCATCTACGGTTAGGCTAATAATTTAAACTCACAGATCAAACTATTGACTTTGTATTCAGGAAGTAGGGATAAAATCTCTCTGAATACTTCACTGTATAATATTGTCTTAATTGGGTTGTGAATCTGTTGTGCATTGTCCACTTCTTTTTATTTTTACAAGAAGTTACATCCATACCTTACCTTGGATATTTGTTGTGCTGGGAGTAGTTCCTACAAGATGGTGGTCTTAATGCCTGACATTAGGCAGGATGTATTCAGCACCCTGGGAGTACATAGAATACCAGTTATCTTGAACTTCTAAAGAGTTCATCTGACACCAATCTGTTATCCAGTGAACATAGTATGTTAGAAAAGATTATAATCTTTCTTATAAAACTAGAAGTTAAATTTGTAACTTTTTCCCTACTAGGCTTTTTCTAGATTTAATCTATCATTTGTTCATTTAATTTAATAAGTGACATATTATATTATGTCAAGTGAGTCACATCATAGTTTATTACACCACAGTACTTTATGGAATGTATTTTGACAGGTGTAACCCTTTGGGCCTATCAGTCACTGAATGTTCTTCATAAACTTCTTTATCATTCTGTGCATGGTATGCTTCTTCTCATAATGAATGCAAAATGGTGTGTGACCAAAAAGTAAGCACACTGAAAAGAGGACAAACAGCATGTGACTGAAAAACTTGTGGAATAATTGAAGAGGTTTGGCACTGAAGGAGAACGCATTTCCACAATAAAATTATTGAAATTTCAATAGTTCCTGTGATTCCTGTTTGCTGTTATATTTCAAATACTCATTTGAATGACCAAATTATATTCTGAATCAATTTAGATTTAACATACTGGTAATGAGTATTTCAAGTGAAATTTTAAAATAAGAGCATGGCTTCATACATAGAGGGAATCAAAGTCAGAGCCACTGTATTCTATCACTTAGTGTCAAAAGTGTTACAAGAAAATAGACAATCTACCTTCGCACATCTGAGAACATAGAGTTGTTTGTAAATGATAGCCATCAATCTTAGAGATTTTAACTGTCACCTGCCACCCAAAGCACCTAATGAAATAATTCCTCTGAATTTTAATGCTAATATTCAAAAAGTTTTATTTAAAAAGTCCTAAGGAACAGGAAGAAAGTTAAAATTCTATTAGCAATTTAAAGATGGATGATATAGAGATCAGAACCAAATTATTAGAATGACTGACAGTGGTGGGTTGATGTCAGCAAGCAGCTAAACACTCATCAGCCACCTGCTTACTTTCCCCCTGAAGAATGGCAAAGAGAATTGGAAGGGCAACAGCTAGAAAAACTTGTGGGTCGAGATATAATTTAATAAGTGACAGGTAAAAAATATTTTTAACAAGTGATACAAAACCCTCTTCCACTGAATTTCTCAAAAATGAGATGTTCTCTACTTTTCTTTGAGAATACCTGCCCCTACCATGCTCCTGAAGAAATTAAATATTGTCACATTTTATTCATTGTCTTAAAGACACAGAAAGCACTTCACTGGTTCATATCTATATCTGTAGCCATTATTTGAAATAAAAAATAAAAATTAAAAAAAAAAAAAAAGTGTGAAGGTGTAGGAAAAAAAGTAAAATCAGATAAAATCTAGACATGGACTAAAACATTATCATAGATAAATGATATAAATGTAGTAAAATGTAATAAATCAGGAGGTCTGAGAGATAAAGCTGGAGATTTCCATGACTCCTGTGCACTTTCTCTAACATAACATCAGATTTGAGACTGAAACAATTTAAAGTGAATATTCAAATGACAGCTATCACCAAAGCAGTTATGTTAGATATAGTCTAATCCAGTTCTTAGAAATTTATGTAAGTGAAAAGGTGTAATTTGAAATAAATGCAAAGATGGCTTTTCAAAACACAGCATTACCTTGACTTTTCTAAATCAAGTTATAAGCTCAAGCAGTTTTACTATTTATTTCCTCTCAAGCTACAGGAGTTTTTTCATATAGTTGAAAGGGCAAATGTAGGTAAAATCTAACAATTTCTTACGCTGTTTCTCCCAGACTGTAAAAGCTTCTCTGAACTGTCAGGAAGTTACAAACAGCATCACCTAGGCTTTCTTGGCAACATGTACTAAAAAAAGATTAAGTTTTGCTTTATGGTCACAGATATCTCTTTTAGACATCATAATCTCAAAGTGATGATGTAACATGAAACAAAGATCAAGAAATCATATTTGTTAGCTTACCTTGATCCTAAACACATAATATAGTGTTTTAAAAACACATTTTTGCCTGGGTATAAGAATCTGAAAATCTAACCATATTAAGAAAGAGGAGTAAAAAGAAATGGGAACTGTGTCTGTGCACATTTATTTGAACCTAATGTTACTTCATAAGAAGGTGCTATTTTGATTTTCTCTCACTGTAATATGAATTTTCGTTCTTTTCTTTCCCTTCCTATTTCTCTTAATGGTATATCTTCCTTTAGCAAACAAAATAGTCTTTGCCTGCTCTATTTTCTGAACATTGCCAGAAAGAAAGTTTACTTTCATTTCGGTTAGGTTTGGTTGTTTTGGTTTGGTTTTGGTTTGGGGCTTTGTTTTTTTTTTTTGGTGGTGGTTTTTTGTTTGTTTGTTGTTTTTTGTTTGTTTATTTGTCTTGTGTGTGTGTGTGAGGGTTTTCTGTTGTATGCATATTTACATTTAATATGTTGTGCTTTTCAGATTTAACCATTCTGTGTTAACATAAGCTATGGCTACCTGACTTTTAGAGTATTTTATATGACATCAGTTTCTGCCTGCATTACTTCAGGTATGCTTCATTTACACTAAAAGGGTTTCTCAAGCATGCAGTCATTATAAAAGTTAAACTCATAACACCATCTTACAGGTAGTTCCCATTATCTCAACTGATGTTTTCTGTACTGACATCGTCACTATTTTAATAGAGATTCAGTAAAAAGAAGACTATGATAATTTAAATAGACATCAGCACACAATTGTTGGCCCCTAGTAAATGTAACATCTTGTGAATGTAAAGCAATAATAAAGTTATGGAAAGTAAATGATTATTAAAAGCTCTGTGAGACCATTATATTTTGTCATTTGTAGACTAAAACTAAAACACAGTATACAGAATTTTTTCTTGTGTAATATATTTTAGTATGTTTAGCTGTGTAAAATAAATCTAGAAGTAACTTCCCAAATTAAAAAATGATGACTCTGTGGGAGCTGCACCCACCCTGATGGAGATGGGTCTTCTTGGCTCTTGAGATATAGTGGCTGCTGATTTCTTTTTTGTACTCTTGTTCTCAGGTCTTGAGAGTAATTGGGGCCCTCAGCCAGTAAGAGCCGATACTGACCACAGGTCAGATTCAGCTCGGGTATAAATGCAGTTCCCTGGGGGAGTAATTTTCATCCAGTTCTTGGAGAAGCAAGGTTGTGGTTGAAGAGTCTGCTTGGGCTGGGATGCTGCCCAAGAAAAACTCCTCACTGGAGAGAGGCTTCACTTTTAGGTTAGTGATTGTGCATTCTGAGTTGTCATTAACTCCTAGGAATTCCTTGTATTGATTGTGTAGTAATACCTTTCCTCTCATGGACATTCAAATTAGTCATTTATTAATGATTGTTGGAGTACCTAAAATAAATTTTGTTTTTAAGTGTTTTTCCTGTTTATTTTGAGATCCTCTGCAATGGAGTCCTAAATATAGTCTAGTTTATCAGCAATGTTCAGATGCAGAAGTGAACTTTAAACTAAAGCACATTATTTAAAAATTTTATTAAATTTAAATTAAAGTAGATCTTTTAAAAAAAAACTTCAATGGCACTAGGCAGGAAAAAAATTTCTCCAGCTAATACATGACCTTCTATGGATTTATAACAATAAATATTACATGAACATAAGAACTTCCAAATTGTATCGCAATTTTCCATCCAGTTCAGAATTCTGACTACAGAAGTGTCCAGTATGCAGATGTTTAGAGTAAAAATATAAGGAAGAAGATGAGAAAAAATTAATTGTTTCTCTGCTTTTCTTTAAGACTCTGGGAATCAGCACATCAAGTACTTCCAGAGATGGAGGTTGTATGTAGGTCATTGCTTTTGACACTACTAACTTCCTTCATTAATTTCTTAGTTCCTTCTTTAACCTTTTTATTTTATGTACTTGTTATACTGTGACAATTTCTCACCTAAGTTCTTTTCACATTGTGGTGAAAAAGATTGTTTTTTGTTTTAAGCATGCTACTTGGAATCACTAGGACTTGTTCTTTTTTTTATTTTTCCCCCAGCCTCTTCCTTGTTATTCTTTATTATATAGCTTTCTACCTATAAATACTTCTGTCACTGATTCATTTAATCTCTACCCACAAGGAAGCTGTTCTATATTTGTGATCATCTCATTATTCTTCATTTACCTTTGCTACTTCTCTGATACCCTTTTTGAAATAAAACATGGTACATACAGCATTTCAGATATATTTTAAATTTCAATAATAATATCTGTCATTAGGAGCACAGGAAAGAATATTTTTAGAACAGAAAGCATGATTATTTTCTTCCTTTATCTTCTTTCACAAAGGTGCTGCTGCAGTAAATCACAATAGATGTTTCTTGTTTACAGAACTGCTAAAGAAGAATCATAACCACAATATTGGTTTTGACAATGTTTATTTGCAGTACCTCCAGCTGTATTCTTTTACAAGCCCACAGCTTTTTTGTAGTGAAAAGAGCACCCATGCATCCTTCAAAGCTGAGGAATGTTACAGAAAAGGCTATGATATCTCTTCCATTTGAAATATCTGTCACAAATGATCTTCAGAAGTGCACACTGAAGATTTAAAAGTTATATTTAGTGAGGATTTTTTTTTTTTTTAATACTCTTTTGAGTGTTGTGGGTTAAAAGTAGTTTCAGGACCAACTAAACAGACTTCAAATGTAGAAAAAAATCACCCTTATCTGAGCCTGTAAGCAAAGAGCTTGATGTCTATTCATATTGTGATAAAAGCTGTTGTAACTTTAAAACCTTTCATTCTTTCCAAATTCACATTAATGTGTTCAGAATTAAATTTGTTGAACAATTGTGTTAAGATAGGAAGGTCACTACATGAACCGCAGTACAAGAGACTATCCTAGCTTAACAACGAGCTTTTGGGTGAAATTAAAAGCAAAAAGGAAGCATGCTGGCTATGGAAATACATCCAAATAGCTATCAAGGACTTCAAAAATCCTGCTCGGGCATGCAGAGATGCACTAATGAAGGATAAGGCTGAGCTATAACTGGAAATAGCCAAAGTTATCAAGTAAAGAAAGGGTTCTTCAGATATATGAGCAATAAGGGAAGACATACCTCCGTTACTAAACAGGGCAAGAAAACTAGTTGCTATTAATGCTGGCAAGGTAGAGGTTCTCAGTAGCTTCTTTGCCTCTGCCTTTACCAGCATAGGTGGACCCCAGGTCACAAGATCAGGATAGCTACAACCATGCATGTGTCAACACACCAGTAGTGGAGGAGGGACTGGTCACACAGAATCACAGAACAGTCTAGGTTGGAAAAGACCTTGAAGATCTTCCAGTCCAACCATCAAACCAACATTAACAGTTCCCAACTACACCATATCCCTCAGTGCAAAGTCAACCCAATTCTTAAACACCTCCAGGGATGGGAACTTCACCACCTCCCTGTGGCAGCCCATTCCAATGCCTAACAACCCCTTCTGTAAAGAAATGCTTCCTAATATCCAGTTTAAACCTTCCCTGGCGCAACTTGAGGCCATTACTTCTTGTTCTATTGCTTGTTACTTGGTTAGAGACTTGTTTACCCAGACTTCAGCAAAGTGTTCCCCAAAAAGCACACAGTTTCCCAAAACATTCTCTTGGACAAAGTGGCAAAATACAGATTGGATAGATGGTCTGTGAGATGGGCAAGAAACTGGCTAACAGATAGTACTCAGAGCATGGAGATCAATAGTTTTTATTCAGACTGGTAACCTGTTACAAGTGGGGTCCCTCAGGGATTGATACTGGACCCCACACTGTTTCAAGATCTTCATAAATGGTCTAGATGATGGGATTGAAAACACCCTCACCAAGTCTGCTCATGACACTAAACTGGGTGGTTGGGTAAACACATCCGAAGGGAAAGGCATCTTTCAGAGAGACCAGGACAGGCTGAAAGAGTGGACTAGCAAGAACACTATGAAGTTTAACAAAGGCAAGTGCAAAGTCCTGGTGTAAGAGACTGTGCTGGACTGTGTTTGTCTTGACATTGCTGCTGGACCATTACCGCTTCCTGGCCTCAACATCCTATTGCCGTGGAGGAATACACTCTTGTAAGAGATGAAATGTCCCCAAAGAAACCACTGTATCTGTCCGAAGTTGGAACAACAATATCCTTCGTAGCGCCTACCAAAGTGTTTTTGTGAGTGAGGCTGGGTAGAGAGAAAGTTGGGGTGAGGAAGATGTGCAGAGGCTAAAGGCACCGCAGGTCAACCCCCTCCAGTGCAACTACTGTAAACACCTAGGCATGCGCACATGGAGGAACATGGGGCAGCACGTATGACAATGAGTTCCGTGGAAATGGGCGGACTCTTCAGAGAAATCATGGGGACTGGGAAAATGAAAGGACTGCATACTCGTCTCAGCAGAATTCAACATCAACTGAACTGCCTTCTCAGAATTCCTCATCACCTGCACTGAGACCAAACCAATGGGAAGTCATTGGATTCGTGGTGGTGGTTTCTGATCTTGCTGCATCTCTTCCAGTTGTTTGTTTACTTGTTCTGACCTTTTCTTCTTCTCTCTGTCTTATTGCTATTACCCCTTGTTATAGGAATAAAGTTTAAAAGGTTGTACAGCACCCAACCTCGTTTGTGTCTTAATCTCACTCTTGGGATCGTATCAAAACCTTCTCTGACATTGAATCGGGACACCTGGGTCAGAATAACCAAAGAGCCCAGTACACGCTAGGATCTGTGTGGGTGTGGAGCAGCCTTAATGAAAGGGTAGATTTTAAAAGACTTGAACATCTCTTATTTTGTACCAATAAAAGTCTTAATTTTATATAATAGAAGAACATATGATGTATATTATTTTTCCAAATAAAAAATATTTAATCTCTAAAAGATTTAAAGGACATGAAAACATAGTCTCAGATTAGGGAATGAGGTGCTTGTGATATAATTAAAAACCCAGCCACCTCTATAACAATTCTAGAAAGGAAATGATTGGTCGAGTACTTCAGGGAAAATCTCTGGAATATTAAAATGTATCCTGAAACTATAGTTACAGATTCTTTTCAGAATCCCACGTAAAAAATTACTTCTTTCTCTAATCCTCTTATTTAGTACAAATAGTATCCAATAGCCTTCTAAAAATATTAAAACAGAAAAAAAAAAACCCTTTTTTGCAGATTTTATTTTGAATATCTAATTTGAAAAAAAAAACACAAATACTTGCTTTACTATTTTGAAGCTATAACTTACTCCAATCTAATCTCCATTAAAGCCATTGTGGTATGGAAACTGCATTCAGCTGGAACTGATCATTTATCTGCTGGTTTTTAGGATGTCAGGTTATTGTTTATGGGATAACCTAGTATCTTAATTCTAATTCTCCTGCTGGTGGATAACCACTGTTTTTAATGCTGCATATCTTGTTGAAAGTGGACAACATGGTGGAGTATTTACTTTACTAAACTACTAGGTTGGAAGAGCGAGCAAAGTTTACATTGTACAGTCCAGTGAGAAAATCCATGATGTTGAGAAACATGCCTGAGTGACAGGACTGAGGAACAGAGCACAGTGAATACATGAACTTTCTGGCTTTTGCCTTTTTATTCTCGTACTATTTGAGATATCTGCTAGAACATACTGTTATTAAACACATGAAGTATTACCATAATCACAGTCACAATCATGTAACACCCCAAGCAGAAAAAGGACTAATTTCCTCAGTAATCATCATCCCCTTGATCTATTCTACAGACAATGCTGTTTTCGAACGCTGTCTAGGGTTCTCAAATTAAGAATTTAATGTAGCATAACTTACTTGGAGGGTTATCTGTATGTTCAGTGAAACCAATAATCATTAAACATAAGGTCCTCTATATTTTTTCTAATTTCCTTTTACTTTAAGCTTTTGTCATAATTCTGGATGTTCACGGGAACAAATGTCTTTTATTGCTAGCATTAGTATAGTATCTCTTTTAACAGGTCCTAGACTGAACTCTCCAGACATTACTGTGGTATAAATAATAATAACAGAAAGCACTTAAAAAAACACGTTAGCACTTCATGCTCATATTTAATTAGTCTTCAAATAGTTGTTCATTACATATTTTATAATACATTCTCAATTTCATAAGTTCACATAACTAAGAACTTTTTGCGTAGTTTTTTTGCATAACTCAGCAATATATTATTGACAGATAAGACTAAAACTAAACCAGCTTACTTTCAAAAATTCTCAAACTTTTGTACAATGCATTTAGATCAAAAATTTACAGCTCAAGCTGGTCTCTAATTAGAACACAGAGATCAGCCAAAATAATTTGGCATATGACTTCCTCTGTACATTTAAATTATATAAGTAGCACATGAAAACTGTAGTTCTAAACTTGGAGATGTTCTGTTTCAGAATCGTTTGTCAATGTGCAGAAGTGTTAATATGCCAAATACTTCCTCTTAAAGCCAATTATTAAGGTTTGCCTTACTTCCTAAAAATCAGGAAAGCCACTCAATATCGGTATTTGATATAAACAAGAACAAGGAGGCTATAAGGAGAGAAAAACAAACTACCACACCTTATCTGTGAAATTTCTGTCAAATTACATGAGAAAGATATAAATATAGGTAACATTATACATTTGGAAATAAAATGACACATTAATATTTCATTTTATTGAGGTTGCTTAAATTTAATTGTCAAAATGTAAGAATAGCCTAAAATTATTTAAGATTTGGGGAACTTAGTTTTGTTCATTTTGTAGCAAATATTCACAGAAATTCATTTGTATTGAATGCTTTGTGTGCTGAATATCAAATGTCAAATATAGGGTATCTGTAAAATATGTTATTCAGCAATCTCTTAAAAAATTATCTAAATAGCCTAACCAATGTTTCAGGGGTTTACACACTTTTCAAGGTATGTGTGAAAAAGTTGAAAATGGCTGAATTCATCTCCAGAGTGGCATTAATGAAAGGACTGGGTTACTTTAAATATTATTTTAAAATCGTTTAGGTTAAGCATGTTGTGTAGCAAATATGTGTCTGCTTTTACAGAGCAAACACCAGTCAACAACAGTGCATCTGAATTTTCTGAGAATATAAAGCGTTAATCTATTGCTGTTTATACACTTATGTGCATGCTTCATTAAAGAAAGTAATGCAATTTTTTCCACAGAAATTGCTTCCATGATAATATGAGTTACAGAATTGATTGTCTCAAAACACAATGACATAGACTAACGTATTGTATCTTTTACTCCTGTTCTGCATGTCAAGTATCAAATATTTTGTTGTGATCATTCATTACATTTTTCAATTTATTTCAAGTGTGATTCTGCTGCATTGGTGATGACAAGATTTTGAAAAGAACAAAATACATAAAAATGGAACAACATGAGAATTGAAAAGCTTTACCTAAACTTTAGTCATGTTGTCTTTATAGGTGGAACACTTCTAACCTATTCAAAGTCATATTTCAGTAATAGTATTCCCAGGTAGCCACCTTCTTTCCCAGTTTCTGCTGATTTTTTTATCCACACATGTATTTGTATTTGTGGATCCATATAAAATGCTGGGAATCTGATGACTTCACTTGTTTTTGACATTGTGGTTCCCACTGAGAGAGCAATGAGAATGATGGGGCAAGAAAGTAAAAATAAGTGAGACTAAATTTTTCAGAGCAGCTTTGCAGCAGGCCAGAAGAGAATTTCAGAACAGTGATTCGTCATATACTTTGGGTAAACAAGTGACCAGAACAGCAGCTCTCTTCCACACTTTTTTTTGCTTGTCTTCCAGACCTCATTTTTCCTCTTGAAGCTGTTACTTCTTTTCATATCTTCTCTGCCACTCATTTATTTTTCTTCTAATTCAATAATTTTTATTCTGTAAATATCTTTTCTCAAAATGCACCTCTTCTTTGCACGCTCCTCCTAGGTCCTTTGTTTAATCATGCTTTATTATTTTCTACTCTCTTTTTCACTGTGGCCATGGTACTTTCTTGTCTTTCTCCACTCACTCCTTCCTCTGTTATTGCATGCACTGTTATTCCCTTTCATTGTTGTCATCTCAGTTTCACCATTTGGTCACTGTCCACCTACTCTAAAGGCTCAAAATGCAGAAAAGGCAGAGAAGGGTCCTTGCTGATTACTTGGAAAACAAGGACCAAATATCTTCATACTGGCACAGCTCAAAGCATGCAGCTGAAAAACTCTGCTGCCTCACGTCTCACTGAGCTAGTAGAGGAAAGATGTGCTTCATACATCTTGCAAGCTTTGACTGTCTTTTCTCTCCTCAACCTGATTCAACAGTAAGTTCTTCAATGTCTTTTAGAGGTAGCAGCTCAGAAGGACTTTGTCATAGTAATAGATGATGTATGTTATGAATTGATTAGAAAAGAAGTGTGTGTTCTTGTTCAGGTCAAATTGAAGTGGCCACCTAACTTAACAGGTTGCATTGTCAAAGAAAACTGAAGATTGCTACAAGAAATTTATAGTTGTTTTGCACTCATCATGTATCTGTCATGCTGCATGGACGTGTATTGAAAGCATGGGATTGTCTAATGGAAACTGACAGACACTGAAAAGGTTGGCATTCAGTAGCTGTCCTTCATGTTTCAAATTTAGGGACTTTAACTCCAAAAGGAAGACAGGAAATTTGTAGAAATTCAGTTGATAATCTCCCCTGAATTACATGCACTAGTGTCTGCTCCATTAGTTACTTTATAATCCACTCAGATGGAGGTCTTTTAGGAAGTGTCTTCTATTGTTGAGAAGATGAAAACTTGTGATATAGCAAAAACCAGACTACAGGCTACACAGTTATAGCAATAACAAAGACAACGGATTGCAGTCCCCATTCCTCATCTCTCTGTGCTGCTCAGGGGGAGGAGGTACAAGAGTTGGGAGTGAAGTTATGCCTGGGAAGAAGGAAGAAGGGTGATGGGAAGACGTTTTTATATTTGTTCTTATTTTTCATTATTCTAGTCTGTTATTAATTGACAATAGATTAAATCAATGTATAGATTAAATTAATTTCCCTAAATCAAGTCTGTTTTGCCAGTGACAGTAACTGCTGAGTGATCTCCCTCACCTGTGAGCTTTCCATTGTATTTTCTCCCACTCTCCTGTTGAGGAGGGGGATTGATAGAGTGGCCTGATGGACACATGGCAGCCAGCCAAGGTCAATCCATCCCATAAACATAAGGATATTAAATAGAAGAAATATGTACTCATAATTCTTACCTCCATCCTTAATGCTTTAAGAAAGCAGAATGTTATCATTTTAATCCAATCTTTATTTTGTAAGACATTTCCTAGTTCCTGGACAGTGTTTCTCCATCTATCAAATAACTACATGCCTGGATGGAGTCTCTAGAATATGAAGAAAAAACTTTTAATGCAGTCAAGCCTATCAACATGATCACTTTCAAAAGGTAAATTTGTATTATCAGCTTCCCATGAACAAATATATTTAAGATAAACCAAGAAGGTGAACTAACAGATTTAACCTTCTGCAGTGACACAGCTAATAAATTCGATTTTTTCCTCCCTCATTGTACAGCAAACTTATTGAGCAGAGTACATTATTTTCTTTTAGGTACTTACTGAAGAACAAAGTTAATGAAATAGTACAAAGACACTTTGGACAAATTAGAGAATTGTTAGCTAAAAAAATTCAGTTGTGCTTTATTAGGTCAGAGTCAACTGCTGTTTTTCACACATGTTGATAAATCTAAATTCAAATACTGTATTCAGAATGTAGCCTTTTTCGGAGAGAAACTTGTCCTGGTTTTGGCTGGGATAGAGCTAATATTTTCTTCTTGGTAGCTAGAATAGTGCTGTGGTTTAGATTTAGTATGGGATTTAGTATAAGTATATTGATAATGCACTTTTTAGTTGTTGATAAGAAATCAAGAACTTTTCAATTTCCTATGCCCTGCTAATGCACGGGTACACAAGAAGCTGGAAGCATAGCCAGAGCAACAGCCACAAACTGACCAATGGAATATTACATATCATACAATGTCATGGTCACTATATAGATGAGAGTTGATTGGGAAGTTCTCTTGCTTCTGGGATTGTGGTTTTGGAATTCTCACTGTCTGTGGTTGCTAATTGGGAATGGGCTGGGCATCGGTTGGTAGGTGGTGAGCGATCACATTGTACATTACTCATTTGTATTTTCTATCACTATTATTAATATTACTACCATTATTATTTAAAATTAATTTTATTTCGATTATTAAAGTGTTTTTATCTCAACCTATGACTCTCCTTACCTTTATCCTTCCAATTCTCTTCCCCACTCCCTGGGGTGGAGGAGGATGAGCAAGCTGCTGTGTGGTGTTTGGATGCCAGTCAGGTTTAAACCATGACACAGCCCATGGTTTGTTGAAGGAAAATTGCTCCATTGCACTGTCTGTTATTTATTGTACAAAAAGGGACATTGAAATGTATTATAAGAGTAGTAGTTCAGAAATTAAACCTTAACTGTATCTCTGACCCTTTGAACAAGCCTCTCTTTTTCTTTTAAATGTTACCTTTCAAAAGTTCAGATCAGTGTAATTTCTGTCCTTTAAGATAACATTTATGATACTTAGCCAATTTATATAATTTTTCATCTTACATCAATAATTAATCATACCAAAATAGTGTGACAGAATTTTAAGTATTATTACCAACATTTTATCAATGAAAGTAACAATTACATATTCAGACAAAGCTTTATTTAATTTCTTAACAATCTGGTATTCTTTATTGCTGATTTTATGTAGCTTTTTGTACCATTGCTATGGTCAAGATATGCATGCAACAAATTGTCTATCTTTCATTCTAGTGAAAACAGTTTATACTGCTTGCAGCATTGTGAAGAATGACTCAGGAAGGTACTGTACATTGCTTTTATTATGTACATTGTAAATTTCCTCTAAATGACTGAATAATTTAAAACTACAACTAAGATAATAAGCAGAAAATTAATCTTTCTTCTTTCTCAGAAGTCTCAAATTTTGGAAATGCTTGTTATAATATTCTGAGATGCTCATAAGCATATATTGTATTCCAGTGAATGTGAAGATATCTGAATTTTATTTTAGTGGTCATTTCAGGAGGAACTGAAATTATATACTGTTGAATTAAATTGAAAATTGATCTGCTCTTCCGGGGGTGGGGGGGGGGGGGGGGAGCTACTAAATCCAGTAAAGGAATTTGCAGGATTGGTATAATTCATGTTAAATATATCTTATTGGCAGTTGCTGATTGATAAAGTGATTCTTATAATAGATGTGCATGCACTGCAAGGGTTAGCATAAAAATGTTTCCTTTTTGAAAACAAACATTTTTTAAAAAAAAATCTGTTTCTGTTTTTCTAGTTTGAATTTGAGATGTGCTGACACTCAGAAACATCTGAATTTGATTTGGTCTCACTAGTAATTAACAGAGTTTATTGGACCAGTATTGGACCAGTTTTTTTTCTGGCAAATAGCGTTGAAAAGAATAATGCATCAGTTATAAATAGCAAATTTTCTTCTGGTTGATGCACTTTTTGAAATCATAGGACAGAAAGTGTAAACACTTTAGTTGAGAAGACAGTGGCAAACTTCTACGCTATGAAGTGCTCTGGTTGAAATTTGAATGTTGTATGACATTACACTGCTGTTTAAAATAGTTAAAGATTATTGTTCTAAACTGAGATACGATGTAGGCCAGGGGCCTATAAGGTGGTTATATTTTTATCCTTTGGGAAAAAAACAAATAAAACCAACCAAACAACAAATCTGAAACCAAAAACAAACCACACAGACCTCACATCCTTGATATCTAAAATTGTATCCCTAAAATTCTTGGACACTCTTAATGTTACTCTTATGCACCTGTCTTCATCAATGAAATGATGTAGTCACATAACAAACAGGATTTAGTTAAAATTTCCTAAGCACTCTTTTATTATGAAGAGCACCACAGAAATTTCTAGAAGAAAAATATAATGGGGGACATGCTTATTTACAGTTTGAAGCTAGGATTATTTTTCATTCAACAGTTCCTTCTGGAAGATTTAACAATTGTTTGGATTATCTTGAAATTCTCTTTTAGGCCCAGAGCAGTATCACAAGCATACATTTTGGTCCTAAATACAATGCATTTTATGAAGTCTATAATTTTTTCGTGACATTTTTGTTCACACAGGGACAGTCCATGTCTTTGATTCTCCTACCATTGATCTCAGTTTTTACTACAAGGGCTACATAGTGATTTTTAGTTATTCAGGGGTAAGTTTGAAGAAAATAGATGGTCGTAAATCTTATGAAATTATAAAAAACTATACAAATAAACAGCTACTGCTATAATTGAATAAAGACACAGAAAGCAAGTCAATCAGGTATTTGGAGGCGGGGGGAGACAAAAAAAAAACCACTAAAAGCACCTACATTCCCCAACCTATCTCCACAGCTGCTCCAATTTTCCTTACTGCTGAGAAGGGCAGATGTTTTCACCAAGGTTTTCTTAGAAGTTTCACTTACTCAGAATGTAAACAAATACAATTGATAAAGATGTCCCATCTCATGGTGAATACAAAGTATCCAAAATACTGTTATTGATAGAAGAGTTTGAACTGCCATACAGTAATTTAGAGACATAAGCAGATTAATAAAAAATTGCATGGTTGCAAACAGTTAACAATTATAAAACCTGAAAAATCAGTTGCATTACAGGCGGTTGACATATATTCATTAGTTTCACAAAGTTCACCTGGGTCTACTCCTATCTTTGGAGCTGACAAGCATTAAGACACAGACTGTCTGTCTGTATTTCTCTGAGGGAACTAGAATTCAGAAGTTTCTGTTGCATTTGTCCTAGTTTAAATCAATATGTTCTCTTTGTTATTCAGGAAAGGTACTGTAGACTCCCAAGATTTATTTTTTTAGTCAATATGAAAAATACATAATGTTCCATTATGTCCCAGATGGGGATTTGTTCAGACTATGTTCTAATTCTTAATCAACTAACTTGAAGAAACGAAGAGGAAATCTGTTATATGTTAATTAATTTTGGATGCATTTACTCAAAATATATAACAACACACACTGAAAATCAATTATCTAATGGTCAATCTCCATTGTTACCACATTTGAAATAAAGACTGTTTAACAGTGAGGATTTTACAGAAACAAAATTTATCATGCCCTCTCTCAAAAAATACATCCCTCCCTGCAATTTAAGTAATATTATGGGAATTCCTAGCCTCTTAGTATCTTGATGAATAGAACACATGATTAACTTGTGTGTTGGTTAATATTTCTGTCTTGCTGGAGCTACTTCTTATTTCCCCTCAATTTGAGATGTCAGAAATGAATTTAGTGCTGCCCTTGAATATTATCTCAATTATGGAACTGAAATAACTTAAATGAACCTTATGAATGGAAATGCTTTAGACAGGAGTTTTCATAACGAGTAATACAATGTGGTGGGTTTGTGTGGGAATTTTGCTAGTGGGAGAGAGGGCTACAGTGGTAGCCCCCTATAAGAAGCTTCTTGAAGCTCTCCTGGCTCCAAGCCATACTTGCCTCTGGCCAAGGTCTAGTCAATTAGAGAAGGTGGGTGCACCTCTGTGATAACATGTTTAAGAAGGGGAACTGGGGAGGAAGAATGAAAATTGTGAGGAGGACACCTATGCAAAAACTGAGGTCAGTGGAAGAAAGGAGGAGGAAGGGAGTGGGGGATGTGCCCAGAGCAGAGACTCCCCTCAGCCCATGGTGAGTGGGCAGGCTGTCCCACCACAGTCCATGTCAGTCCATGGTGGAGAAGATGCCCACCTATAGCCAGTGGAGGACCCCACGATGGAGCAGGTGGCTGAACCTGAAGAAGGCCGGGACTCTGTGGGAAGAAGCCCTGGCTGTTGTAGTTCGGCACTGGACAGACTGCAACCCATGGGACAGATCCACACTGAAGCAGCTTGGAAACGGCTGTGTCCCTGGGAAGGACTCATATCTGGGAAAGTTCATGGAGGACTGTCTCCTGTGAGAGGGACTCCACGCTGCAGCAGGGGAAGAATGTTAGGAGTCTTCCCCTGAGGAGGAAGGAGAGGAAGGACTGACTGCACCCCCCCATTACCTTCCTCCCTGTGCTGCTGAGGGGGAAGGAGGTAGAGAAATTGGTAGTGAAGCTGAACCCGGGAAGGAGGGAGGGTTGGGGGGAAGGTGTGTCCAAGATGTGGTAATGCTTCTCACTGTCCTACTCCGTTAAGTGTTGTTGTTAGTGTTTCAATTAAATTTATATTCTTTTTCTTCCCCTAGGAAGTCTGTCTTTTGCCTGTGACTGTAATGGGTGAGTGATCCTGCCCTGTCCTGATCTCAGTTCCTGAGCCTTTTGCTTTATTTTTCCTTCCCACCCCTGAAGGGGGATGGGTGACCGAGCAGCTGCATGGTGCTCAGCTTCCTTCTGGTCTCAAACCAGGACAGAGATGTGCTACTAAGACACTGCTTTAAATTGCAGTACTAGTTACTTGATGGAGATTTTATTAAAATATGTATTTTCTGCAATCCTATAAGCAGGGTCAGTGTTCAGTGGCTACTTTTCTATGTCCCCCTTATTCCTTTTTTTGAAAATCAAATAAGTATAAAATATACCTCACTAAAGTAGGTAAGCTGTTAGGATAATTACATTTTCACCAGCAAAAGTTGCGGTAAGACCATATGTCACATAAAACATGAATAGAGATTGATTATTTATTCCTTTACATAAGTAAATTTTTGAGCATTATAAGAAATTATAATTAGTATGTTCAAAGCAGATCGGCCTCCCCCAAATTTTTTTCAAACGAAGTGCATAAAAGGAGAAATCATTGCCACGTTTAATTGTGGAAAGTAAAATATTTATATGAATTACAGTCCAAAATTAGTCATAGTAGTTCACAGGGCACTGATCTGGATTAAATCAAACTAGAATAATTTTCCTGTTATATGTTATTGTGCAGTTCTGTGAATACACATACTGGTAAAAGTGTGACTGGGAGTAAGAAGGCAGAACTAACAGGAAAGGATGCAGAGGGCAGGACAAACTCTTTCAGTCTTTATTTTACTGTGATTATCTTACCTACTGACCCACTATTGACTACTATCTGAATTGTGATACTGGGCAGTAGGGACCTATGTTCTGATCCATTATTATGGGCCATTCTTGTATTCCAAAGAGGTATATATGACCGTGGTTAAAGGTAACCTGAACTTTGGATAGACTAGAAAATTATTGAAGGTATACTCCGTGACGTTTTAGTTTTAATGATTTTTCTTTGAGAATCCTTCCATTTTACCGATACTCACCTGGTACCCTTAGGTATACTAATTTCAGTGCACTCATATTCCATTTACCCACTGTATCTGAACCAAGAATTCTGTCCAATATACTTTTTAAAGTAATTCAAATCTCTGAGTTTTACTGGACCCGTGTTTATAAAGTGACAACCGTTTTCAAAAACAATTCACTGGCCTATATCATACCTTCTATCTATGTTTCTTTCATATTAATGGAAGCAGGAATAAGTAAAATCTCTCTGCTTATAGTTCAGCCTTTAGGTCACCATGGAAAAAGACTTAAAAAAACAATCCTACTGATTCCTCTTTCTTATAAAGGATTTAGCCCATAATTCTTCCATTTCAGAACACCCAGTGAGCAAGACCTGCATGTACCAAGACATTGCAGACATTTAGCACTTTCACAATTCAGGTTTACTTGGCCTTGCTTTAAGCAATATGTCTTCAGTGTATTTCAGAAAATGGTATATAAAAATCCAATTATATCCAACGGACTTGGTTCATTTTTCACTAAATGTAGTTTTGATTTTTTTATATTCTATTGCCTTCAGTTGAGTCAGTTCCTACTTACATTGCCATGTCCTAAGCCAGAATTCAGACTGCTATGTCTTCAAAAGAAAAGCTGAAAAAGTCTGTTCATAAGATATTTTTCTGTCAAAGTGATTGATGGAACATACTGCCAAATATTTTAGTAAGGGTTATTTTGTTTGCTTTTCCCCCCAGCTTAGTTTGTATAGCATATGTCTCTGTAGAGAAAGAGTAACATATACCATGTCTTTGAACTCAGGAGAAACTAAACCAACAGCCTGAGACACTGGGAAACTTCACACTTAAGACCAAATGAAAGCAATTCAAGAGAATAGGGGAATGGTAAACATAAAATGCTCCTTTAAAGAAAATATGAAAATACCAGTAGAGAAGTATATTTTTCCAAGTGGTTCTCAAAGGTATGAGATAATTTGCTTTGTTCCTGTTTTTGAAGGAAAGTCTTTGCTTCTACAGCTTTCCAGCTTGAAAAATAATATATAGCTTTGATGGTTTTGAAATACTGTACAGAATCTGCTAACACTGTGAAGGGTAACTCAGTTTAACAGCAAACATTTGCTCCATACTTTCAGGAAATAAGCATTGTCACACAGGAAGGTGGCTTGTAGAGCATCTGCAGCAATTTTTAGCTGTAGGGATGCAAAACATCACATCAGCTTAGGCTAGCCACTCTTAGGATTTGAAAGTTGCTAAAAGGCATCTGTATTCAAAGTGATACCGCTGAAACAGCTGCACCATGATAATCAGCATAAAAAATGAACTAAGCACATCTGGTGTAGTTGATTAAATAATTTTCAGCTCCACTGTTGAATTCCTTTTGTCTGATCTATATATTTCATGCATTTTTTGTCTTCAAATCTTACATCACTGTTGAAAAACTCCTATAGTTTGATAAGCTTCTACATTTATTAGCTGAAAAAAGGGGAGAAACTATCCACAGCATCTCTACTTATTCATGGGATGCACAGCATACAACCTCAAGCTAGATCTTAAACCTGAACCAGCAAGCTTTGGGACTGGAAACTCTATAGCCACATTACATAGGCCATTGACCCAGCTAATTAGACTGCATATGGTGCCACACTAATGTATCAGAGAACTAAACTGCTATCAGAAAGAGAACTATCTCTCCATAGAGCTGGGCTGTGACAGTTGGTTCAGCATGCTCTGGTACTGTGAACACCTGACTTCAGAAATATATGGATAGTAAAATCATATCTGTTCTATAAGCAGGAGCAGAAGGTCTAACTGTACAGGTGCTCACTTCTGACTGATTGTAGTTCTGGCTAGTAGTCACCAGCTTATATGCAAATGCCTGCTCTATCATTAAAGGAGGCATCTGTCTTCCTCTTGATAAGAGCCTGAGATCTGAAGGTGATGGAGGTGCTTTTCTACACCCTTGGCTAAGGTACATAAGTCTAGGAGAAAATGCAACAGTCTCCTGGCAGAGGATTGTCTGTCTTGACACATTGGGCCTGTGAGTCTCATCCTTTCTTCCAAGCTACCTTCTGAAGATGATTTGTACCACTATATTTATGCAGTTTGGTACAGCTGGGTGTGTCAGGTGTTCTCTGAGAAACCTTCCCAGATGTATACCTTAGGGGAATTTATCAGAGCGATGCTGGGTTTCTAGACCTTCTCAGATGTGGGAAAAACTGTCAAATCTATTAGAGCAATTTGGAGCTCAGCATGGGAGGCAGAATGGCCCTGGTGTTCGCCAGCTCATAAACCTGGACCCAAGAGCCAAAAAGTCAGTGAAATAAATTTTCTGCCAAACAAAATCTTGTGTATGGAGGGTAGAGGTGCAGATCAGGCTTCTGTCTGTCTTCCTACTAATCTAGCTCTTAGAGAGTGCCATCAGCTGGGCGATGACAATAAAAACTAGAAAATGAATGCAGAGGTTAGTGAAGATACATAAACTGGTGAAGTACAGGCAAAATGGAGATGGTGTTTGTGATTGTGTCACAGATGAGTGTTTTAGATCACTTAAATGATCACCGACAAAGGTATTAACAAATGTTATTTTAACGTGAACTTATAAAAGTGAGACTTAACAAAGTTCATTGGCAAGGTTCAGTCTAGTACTTAGTACATACAAAGAAACATACAAAGGAAGATCAATTTAAAATCATTTTAAAGAGATTTATACATATACCAAAGATGTGAAAAGATAAAGAAAATCCTCCCACTTTGTTAAAAGGTTCAGACTGGACCCCTTTGCTTTCTAAACTCATTTTTAGAGAGGAGTCTAGGTGTAGCTAGATCCAATCCTAGTCCCAGACTTGGTCAATGGTTTATGTCTCATGGAATTAATATAAAGTGTAAGAAAAATATTATGCTACTTTGTTGGGGAATAATTGAATATGGATCCTATACAATCTTGAGGTAGCAGCAATTAACACTGTTACAGTAAAACACAAGATTAGGTTGAATGATTTTTAACAATAGTTAATTATCAGTTAATTATAAGGGTGATTTAATAAACTTTGTTATAAGCAACACTATAAAGTTTCCTAAATCAAATGCACACACAAACACACACACAGATGTAGAGGTTAACCTATGACAGTGAATTATTTTTACAAAATGATCTTTGAAACCTC
Source organism: Athene noctua (assembly GCF_965140245.1). NCBI lineage: Eukaryota > Metazoa > Chordata > Aves > Strigiformes > Strigidae > Athene > Athene noctua. The sequence continues at coordinate 25,188,557 of NC_134037.1, forward strand.
ACATAATCTACTTGTAGTGAATCACTCCCTATTTTCCTTCATCAGCATTTGTCAGCAGATGTTCTTTGAACTTTTTACCTTTGTTGGCATCTATGAGAGGACAATCTTGGAAGTCTTCATGAAATCTATTCCACAAAATCCTCGCTAAATCTTCTCTGAGAGGTGTCCCAACTCAAAGGGAGACACTGAGCCTGCTGCGATGCTGGAGAGTTCAAAGGCTCTCACTTAGGTTCGCTATATATAGTATCACAAGATCATTGACTTTGATCAGTAGTTTTACATTTTAACCGTAATTCTTGTCAGGTAATTCTGGTACCTCCCAGAGCTGGCCACAGGAGTTATAGATACAGGTCCCAGGCAACAGGAGTTCCAGGTACAGTTAGGGAGCACCTAATTGTTCTAACTCACTGTCAAGCAGCAGGCGCTTGGGTACAGTCAGGGAGTGCATCCCAACTCACTGCACTTGTATAAAGGACAAGTGTCAGATTGTCCCAGCTCACTGCTCCTGTAGCAAAGATAATAGCACAATGTTGACTGGCCCTGACATTGAAATGTGTCCCAGGGGGTCTGGAGCACCACAGACTATGTAACTTCCAGTCAGTGCTAGTAAGGTGGTGACATGCTGCACTGGTTGGTTTGGCCAGCCCTGGGAGGTACTGTGGTAGGCATCCGCCTACAGACAGTCTAATCAAAATGAGGAACTGAACTGTGCATCTTTAAGAAGGGTGAGATGGAGGGTCCATACAACTACAGGATGTCCAGTCTCAGATCAGTCCTCTGAATGATTATGGAGCAAAATAGAACAAATTCCATGGAAAATTATTTTCCATCACATGAAGGACAAGCAAGTGTTTGAAGACAACCAATATGGATTTACCAATGTAAAGGCATGCCTGACCAACCTGTTAGACTTCTATAAGAGGATGTCATTCAACTAAGCTTAGGAAGCCTTTAGACACACTCTAATATAGCATCCTTGTATGGTCAAAGGTGAAGCAAGAGTCATTTCTTCCAAGTATTAAACCAGGTTTCACTAAGGTGTTGTGAAATCTCTGCCCTTTGAGATTTTAAAAACTTTTGGAATAAGTCCTGAGAAACTTGATGTAACATAGAAGTTAGACTGCTTTAGACATCCAGAGGTCCTACCAACCTATTTTTTTTTTCCCAGTGATTCCATGACTGAAGTGTAAAATTCAGAAAATAAAGATGTTTGTCTGTCTTAGAAGGTGAGGCCAGATGAAAGAAGACATAATTTAAGAATGAAATAATACATATTACAACTCCAATTTCAAACTAAAACATTTGGTGCCTGAGTACTTGTTTTAGATCTATTGTTTAGATTTTGTACTTTCCTAAAAATCTGCTTACAGATCTAGATGCTAAAGTTCTTGATCAGAACATGATATCAATATATGTATATGTGTTGAGTTTGTGTATGTGCCAGGGTTTTTGTAGCAGGCATGAGAATTACAGTGGTGGCCCCCTGTGAGAAGCTTCTCAAAGCTCCCCTGGCTCCAAGTCGCATCACCTCTGGCCAAGGCTGAGCCAATGAACGATGGTGGCTGCACCACTGTCATAACATATTTAAGAAGGGAAACTGGGGAGGAAGAGGCTTTGGGAGGATGAGCTGTGAGGGAGATGCCTAAGCAAACATTGAGATCAGTGGAAGAACGGAGGAGAATGGGGGAAGGTGTGCCAGAGCAGAGACTCCTCTTCAGCCCATGAGAGGGCAGGCTGTGTTCCTGAGGCCCAGGAGGTCCACAGTGGAGCAGATGCCCACCTGTAGTCAGTGGAAGACCCCACATTGGAGCAGTTGGCGGTGTCCAAAGAATGCTGTGACTCTCTGGGAAGCCCCTGCTGTTCTAGTTTGTCACTGGGAGGTTTGCAACTCATGGGAGGGACCCATGCTGGAGAAGTTTGTGAAGATTCGCAACTCATGGTAAGGGCTCATGTTGGAGAATGTTTGTGGAGGACTGCCTCCTGTGAGAGGGACTCTACACTGCAGCAGGGGAAGAATGTGAGTCCTCCCCCTGAGGAGGAAGGAGAGGCAGGACTGACTGCACCTCTCCATTCCCTTCCCCTCTGTGCTGCTGAGGGGGAAGAAAGAAGAGAAATCGTGAGCAAAGGTGAGCCCAGGAAGAAGGGAGGGGTGAGGGGAATGTGGTTTAAAGATGTGGCTTTATTTCTCATCTTCCTACTCTGATTGGAAAATTAAGTGGTGGTGGTGTTTCAATTAAATTGATATTCTTTTTATTCCCCTAATGAGTCTCTCTTTTGACTGTGACCATAATGGGTGAGTCTCCCTTCCTGTCCTCATCATGATTCCAGAGCCTTTTGTTGTATTTTATTTTCTCCATCCCTGAAGGGGAAGGAGTGAGTGAGTAGCTGTGTGGTGCTCAGTTTCCCTCTGGGATTAAAACAGGACAGTATATCAGATGTCTGTAAAAGTAAAATTATATAAATAAACATGTAAAGCAAAAACTAAAATGTTGGTGTCATCTCAGTCATTCTGTATCGAGTCTAGGCTTAATATGTTGGCTTTTGCCATAAGAGTTAAAGTCAACTTATATTTTTTAGAACTGTATTTACATATTCATTATATTTTTTTCAGAGATTCTTCTGAAGACCAGAGAATACCTTTCTGGAGACCAGAGAGGATTTTTTTTCACCTTCATACAAAATTTGTCATTCCATAAGGAAGACAGGAATAAAAAAGAGGATTTCCTTTCTTTCAAAGGTTGGAGGATTGCTACAGTTTGGAAGAATGTAGAGAGGAGTGCACTGTTAAGCCTAGTATGAATAAAATTTCTCAAGTGTGTTGTTGGTATCTTTTGCTCATGTGCTCAAAGTTAAAAGGGAGTGCCAGATTTGGAGTTTAAAAGAACAATTTTTCATAAGTCAGTGTACTATCAGAGGGTTTGTACTAGGCAGTAGGGGAAGTTAGTCCTGTTTTTGTAGATAAGGGTACAAAAAAATCGTAAGAGTTTAGTTTAATAAATTCCTGTAGCAGTGATCTAAGATGCTGGATAGTTTTTTTTCTGCCTGCTATTCTCTTCTAGTGTACTATAGATTTTGATCTTTCTTACATAACTTGGTGAAAAGAGCTCAGAAACATTTTTCTCTTCATACTGCTGTGAGCAGCAGACATTCAGAAAGTCATTATGAGCAGGACTATGAATGTCTGAGGTTACAGTAGTTGCACTGGATTCAAATAATTCCCTCCTTTTCTGTGCTCCAGCAAATAGAAATTTAACACAAGTTCAGGTTCATATGAGGATCATCACTACAATGTGAGTATATGAGAATTGCACGTCATCATTGATCTTCTAATTGTGAATGAAATAGTCAATTTCTAGGCATAACTTTTTGGCAGAAATGTTGACTATATCTATCACACAAATTTCAACCATTTAGTATGCCTGTCATTCTACCAGTTTTATATTCTGATTCTACTAGTTCCTAAGCCACATGGGCAGTTCTCTAGTATCAGTCTCTTATATCAGGCTGTGAATTGCTTTGGGTAAGAAAAGTCTTTTTCAGTCTGCACTTATACAGCTAATAGGATCTTCATTTAAGGCTGAACATACTAGAGTCTAAGATAAAACAAATGCATGACATGAGATCCTATTGGTAGCCAATATAATTTAGCCTCATATCATACAGTAGGACAAAGATTATTGTGTTCTTGAGAAAACTCTACCTTTAAAATGCCTGAGTACAGCAAAAGGCACTCTCTAATAAATATAATGTACAGAAGTATTATCAAATACAGATATTTCTCTTTAGTTTTATTGTTAGACAGCTTTAGAAATCTTACTTAGTCTTCAACAATTACAGTGTGTTGACTGCATTTATGTTACTAAAATGTTAAGATTATAAAAATTCTAAGAGAACATTTCTGAAGTTTTACAAATTTTTCCTAAGGGGCTCCTGAGAAGAAAGATCTCTGAAGACTGCAGTCAGCCAAGAACACATAACTTCAGGTAGAAAAGGGTAAGTTTTATTATTAAAACTGAAAAACATCATCTTGCACCATTTCCTATTCTGTTTAGAAAATTGCTTTATAGATCAGGTTCACTTTAGCTCTGGAAACACCACCAACAAAAAGTTTCCCACTAAACAGAAGATAAATTCTACTATTGTGTGGGTTATTTGGTTTGGTTGGTTTAGTTTTTATATATTTTTTTTTTTCTGGCAGTCTCTGTGACAGACTAATGCTGTTCTGCAAAATCGTCTGAAGGTCATGTGCTTTAGCTATGCAGCAGGCTCATCTATTCAGCAAAAAAGCTAGAAAAGCTGTTTGAAGCCTAATTTATTCAGGTCAAGGCTAGACAGGATAGGAAAGGAGAGTTTTAACTAACGAGATTATTATTAATGAGCTCATTATGAAGATCTTTCCCTTTGCAGAACGTTTTTCCTGATTCTTGAAATTCTCAGCTACACATACATGCATGTACTTGTGTACACACACACACAGAGATGTCTTCTTTAGATTAGAAAATAGCTTTGATGTGTGTTGGCCTGTATTTTTACCAGATATATGTCTGATACTCCTTGGCCATGTGTACATCTCTGCTTACATATCTTAATTCCCTCATGCTTAATTGTAATTTTTATTATTTCTTTAATTTTTTGTGGTTTGCTTTTGGTTTTGATCAAAAGGGAATAATTTTCTTCTATTTTTATTTCAGGGGGGGCAGTTTAAACTCTGTCTGATACATACCAAGAGTATTAGAGTCTAGAGTAAGCCTGGCTATATAACAGGAGCAACCTAGTAATTGATCTATTTGCTGGGAAATAGTTTTACCAAACGTAATTTTAAAAAAGGTTCTTTTATCTTTTACATAAAAATATATATTTTCTCCGCCATTCTATCTAAAAGTCTGAAAAGAACAAATTTTACTTCTGAAGGTCTTCAGTGGACTCTCACTCAATCAGGTACACAGGCAAGATAGTCATTTACAGCAGGAGTAAAGATTTAGTAAGTGAAAGAGGCTAGATCCCAGCTCCCTGTGGCTGCCTGAAATGCCTCTTCAGCCAGCAGGTGATCTTGCAGCAGCAGCAGTTTCTTACTCTGCGGGTTACTCTGAGCTGTTCCAATTAAGGAGGAGGATTATCCCCTGCATGGGAGCTGGCAACGGCTCTAATGTCAGAATCGTCAGGCTGGTCACATGAAAAAAAATAAATTGTGAAGATGAAAAGCACTGGCCTGATTGCACTCCAGCCAAGAAAAAGTAAATGGCTACCTAGGGTAACTAGAAAAAGTGGCTCTGACAACAGGAGGTTGGCGTGGATGATAGTTGGCATGTCTTTTAAATGTATGCCTGGGTATGTCCCTTCACATAACAATGCTGCAGTTTGTGCTCAGAAGTATCTAAGAACCACTCCTTGGTACAGAGTCTGCAGCAGGCAAAGGAGAACTCTTGCCCGTTGTGTCCAGTCTCTCTGTTTACTTCTCTAACTGCAGTAAAATATACAGTAGCCATTTGACCTGATTTTAGATGCTCAGTTAAGATATCTGCCAGTTCTTAGATATTTACCTAACTGATTATAAGGAAAAGAGAGGTTCTTCAAAAGGCAATTAAATCTTCTTATAATTGGAGTTGCTTAATATTTGAGTCACTATTTGAAACACTGTGTGTCTCTCTCTACTTATTATTGACAGATTGAAATTTAGATGCCTTGGTGACTAAAACTGGCAAGGTGAATCCAGGCCTAACCGGATTACTGTTGCTAACATAAAGTTATTGACCTACTACCCCTTTAACTTGGCTTTGCAGAAATCATATGATGATACATAAAATCTATGGACTATGGAAAAAATTTATAAATAAATTTTCAAGTATTACAGAGATAATCTAACCAGTTCCTTAAACCTACAAAATATCATTCTAATTTTTCTTTTTCTATTTAGCTACACAGGAAAACAAAACTAACCTGTGCCTTGCCGTGCCATGCCAAGCTACATCTAGTTTTCTGAATTGCCTCAGTTTCTCAAAGAAACAATATTATTCACATTGAAATCAGTGGGAGTTCATGACTTCAGAAAGTAAAATTTAATTTATATAAGTGGAAATATAAAGAGCTTGCTGATATTACAGATTCCCCTCTTTATAGTGAGCAGCTCAAATCCGAATGGGCCAAGCAATATATTAATTGGATAAAAATGAGAATTTTTAAGTTTTTCATGGTGATCAATATACATTACTTACTTATTTATCACGGACATTGTTTCCATAATCTTTTACTCATCTTCTACTGTTGAGTTCTTTATGTTTATGAAGTGAAGATAAATTTAAAACATTTTCCTTGTAGGCAAATTGATGCTACAAGATATACATTAGTTTGATGCCCCTGTAGGAGGGGTCTTTTATATCTGTCCAGTATTTCGTGCTGCACATATTTGATGTGCAGCACATATGTAGGCAATTTCATAGAACAGAAAAGATGAATTGTTATGAAAAGATAAATAGGTATATAAGTCTGCTATGTCCTTAATATGTTGTATCTATTACACTTTGACAAATCACTGCTGCAAGAGCTGGGAACAATATTTTATACGTTTTATAGGCTCCACTCAACATGTTTAGTATTGCCAGATCTTCTATCAGCCCCATCCAAACTAGGCCCTATCAGGTCTGTCAAACTGAATTGTACCGGTCATTTCCAAGAATACACCTTCTTAATCTGCTGGTGTTCAACAGTGGATCCAGAGGCCAAATTTAGCCCAAAATTTCTTTCCATCCATTGTGTTCCCATTCTTTTCTCCTTATTTAGGATGGTATTCAACTGTTTAGCCATGAGATGCACTAGAATATCTCATAAATTCAGATGCATTAGAAAATTTGGAGTTCATGGTTACAAAACTTTTATCTATATCTATATCTAGCCATCTGCACCTGTACCTATATATACATAGCTTCTTCTTGCGGTTGAGAGAGTTTGTCAAATATTTAGCAAGAAGTCTTTCCTGTTCTGCACAGAACTACAAAGACCTTTTGCCGTCCAAAATGATAGGTTTTGTTCCCCAAAGCAATCTAAGTGTCTAAAGGGACTAGTCAAAATCTTATTTTCTGATCAGTTACCGAATTGTCACAGATCAGGCAGTATTGCTGCCAAAATTGAAATTGCAGTCAACACATGTTAAAACAGATATCAGATCCTTGAACCCGTATTTCTGAGAAAATTAAAACTAAGGCTTCTTATAAAACAAGGATCTGATTCTGTCTATAAGATTTTACAATTCAGTCTTCAAGAGCTGCCTCTATACATGATCTTGAACATATGAGGATTCTTTCTGTTCATAATGTATGCAGAAGATGCATACAGCCACACAGAGATACCAGTCTTGACAAAACCAAATCAAGCAAACAGAAAAACCTCTCTTACTAACAGTGCATGTGGATTTATTCACATGTTTTGTATGACTCACAGTTGTTCTAGTTCTGGCTGAAATTATTTTCTCTTCTGTGCTTATTGTTACAGAACAGACACACAAAAGATTTTCTGAAGACAAGGAAAAAATCAACAAGAAGTTGGGAACATCTTCACCTTGAGGAATATCAGCAAAATTTACTCATTAGAAAGTTTTTTCTGGAGAGTTTTATTAAAGTTCCCTTTTTGAAATTTCCCTCATCTCTTCAGTAACCGCTGGCCTTAGCACTCACACAATGATTTGATAATCTAGACTGATTGCCTGTTATGGACCTGGGCTTGAATAAAGTTGAGGTGAACAGCAAGTTTCTGTATTTGTGTTGTTAACAGACAGAATCACTAAGAGCAGACTGGGAAGAAAAATAAATGTTACTTTACTGCATAGTGACTATAAGACCCAAAGCCCAGAATTATATAGAAGGAAAGAACAATTATAGATAAGTAAAATAAATCAATATGTAGTTTTTATTTGCTTTTCATGGGATGGCAATGTCCACTGTGGGAGAATGGAATGCACAATTGTTAGTGTAATCTGCGATGACTTTTTTGATGAGGAAGAAGGTTATTTTGATACCAGCCTGAAAGATTTTAAAGTTATTGTAGAACTGCTCAAATAAGGTCCCTCTAAATGTGGGCAGGAGAAAGCTGAACCAGATGAGGCACAGCAGTTGTGTCAAAACAACTATCTCTTATTCTTTAAAATGCTTGAAAAAATCTTTTTCACTTTTCCTTTTTTAGCAGGCAGTAGCTGATCAGAGCTGGTAACAGATTATCAGTGACAGAAGCTGTGGATCTACTGCACTGATTAGATGGCAAGCACCACTAGGAAAAAGAAAATCCTAAGCAGCAAAAATCATAAATCAAGGTCAAAGTCAACCATGGTATGGGGACATGATATTGCAATGACTTTATAAACACTGCCCAGTTCAGCAGTGTCCAAATGACATTAACTACCAAATTCCAATCAAAATTCTTTAAAAAGAAATGAAAACACTTGAGGCAAATAAAGTATTTTAAATTTTGCACTGACCATAAATAAATTTGCACAAGATTTTGGAACTTTAACCAGTGGTGTGCAAATAGTTTTTTATCCCTAAAGATATTCTAAAGCTAGTTATAACTTTCACAAACATTTTCCAGTTTTAACTTACAGTTTCAAGTGTTAGATTACATTAAAAGTGAATTTTGTTAGTTGAAGGAAAAAGTATTCAAAGCAACCTATGTATATTATGCTAGTGCTTTTCTTTCATATGAACAAATATATTTTTAGAAGAGTAAACAAATTTGTGTTCCTGTAACCCAATGTATCAATGTTTGTATATCCTATAAGCATTTATATGATTACCAGATGAATGAATTCATTACAGGGCACAATTTCTACGTTAAACATTGCCCTAGATATTCTGTTAGAATCATCTTTCAGTGATCTTCACTGAAGAGGAGGATATAATATAAGTGACACATAAACATTCTCAGGTAACTGTGTGAGTAGGTCTTTTAAACTCCAGTAGATCAACTCCAAAGGACTAGTGGTCATACATAATTATGTGCATGTATTTGCAGTTACAAATTCCCACCTTTAGACATGAGACAAATGTCATCATTATTAGCCTGGCACTGGAAAATGTTTCATGTCCCTAATTAAGCAAACCTCCCTAAGAATTTTCAAAGGATACAATCCTGAAAGAAGCGATGGGTGAGAGGTGGTGAGGACAGTGAGGGGTAGAATGTATGGGAGAGCTCAGTTCCCTTTTTTGTGAAGTACAATGTGTGTGTAGAAATGCCAGTCCGGTCTGATAGTTTGTAACCATAGCAACTCCTGCAGAAGTCAGGGGTGAAAACAGAATATTAGGGGTCTCCTTTCTCCAGACCACTGCAGTGGAAAATGAGCAAAAAGGAGAAAGAAAGACTGTAAAAACTTTTCTTGTCCCAGGGAGTTCACAATGTAGATTTCAAGGGCTATTCTTTCCCATTTTCCTCTACTGAGTCCTTAAAATTTATTTATTTATTTATTTATTTTAAAAAGAAGCCATGTTCCAAAATAATATAATTAAGATATTTAGGTGGAGGACATAAGGTTAGAAGGGTAGAAGAACCTTCATTAAAGCATTTAAATACATACAGAATTTATGCATAAGGAATGTTTTCTTCCTTTCTTAAAAATATATAGCTAATTAAATGGTAGGGAACTAATTTTTTTTTCAGCCATGAGATTAAAAATATATTAATAAATACTTTCCTTTTTTTTTTTCCTGTAGAGCAAGTAGTCTTCAGTATTAAAATAAGTACTGCAGTTTGCTGTCTTTTACTTGTGTGCGCAGGGTCCTTCAAACATTTTGGAGAATATATTTTTTATAGTGAATTGCTTTTAATAAGCTGATTTTGTAATCATTTATTCCTTGAGTCAATTTTTTGGAACACCTTGTATTTTTTCATTCAAGGAGAAAAAAGTTTTGCTTATCAAAATCTTTTGCAGTTTTCATAGAAATGGTGAATGTCAGTTCCCAGTCAGCTCTGTGCCATGCTCTTGGGTTCATTGACTATCCAGCCAAAGCACACGCACTGTAGACATCTGTGATCATAGAATACCAGAATGGCTGAGGTTAGAAACTACCTCTTGAGATCATCTGGTCCAACTCCCCTGCTCAATCAGGGTCACCTATGGCATGTAGGCCAGGACTGTGTCCAGTCAGGTTTTTAATATCTCCAAAGGATGCAGACTCCACAACCATCCTGGGCAGCCTGTTCCAGTGTTTGACCACTCATTAATAAGATTCCCCCTTGACCCTTCCCGTCTCTAGTCTGAACAGCCCCAGCTCTTGCAGCTTCTCCTCATATCATTCATGCTCCAACCTCTTAATCATCTTTTTGGCCCTGTGTCGGGATTTTTTCCAGTATGTCCGTATATTTCTTGCACTGGGAAGCCCAGACCCAGGCACAGAACTTCAGGTGTGTCACCAGAGCTGAGTAGAGGGGAAGGATTAACTCACTCATCTTGCTGGCAATGGCAATGCTTCTCCTAATGCAGCCCAGGATGCCACTGGCCTTCTTTGCCACTAGTATGCACTGCTGGCTGATGTTCTGCTTGCTGGCCACCAGGACCCCCAAGGTTCTTCTCTGAAGAATTGGTTGGTTGGTTCCCAGTGTGTACCTGTGCCTGGGGTTATTCCTCCTCAGATGCAGGACTTCATATTTTCCCTTATTGAGCACATGAGATTTTTCTTGCCTTAATTCTCCAGCCTGCTGAGGTCTCTTTGAATAGCAACACACCTACCCAATGTATCAGCCAAACCTCACAGTTTTGTGTCCTTTTTTAACTTGCTCAGTGCACACTCTGTCCTGTAGTCCAGGTCCTTAACAAAAATGTGATAATATTGGCCCCAATAACAAAATTAGTAACTTGTCTCTAACTAAACTGTCTGCCACTGATCACAACCCTCTGGGTCTGGTAGTGAGTTAGTTTTTGATACACCTCATTATGCACTTACCTAATCTGTACTTTGTCACCTCCTCTATGAAGATGGTACAGGACAGTGTCCAAAGCCTTACAAAAGTCTATGTAAACAATATGCATTGATCTTCCTTCATTTACCAAGCCATCCACATCATTGTCGCAGACTATAATGTTGGTTAAGCATGATTTCCCTTTCATAAATTCATGACAACTACTCCTAATCACTTTATTGACCTTCATGTGTCTGGAAATAGTGTCCAAGAATAATTGTTGCATCAACTTCCCAGGGACTGATGTGTGTCTGAATAGCCTGCAGTTCTCCAGATCCTCCTTCTTATTTGTCTTGAAGATAGGAGTAACATTTGCTCTCTTCCAGTTATCAAAAAATTCTCCCAATCCCAGCAACCTTTTAAAGATAATTGACAGTGGCATTGCAGTGACATCAGCCACCTCCCTCAGCACACATGAGTGCAGTCCGTTAGGCCCCATGGACTTGTGCACATCTAGTTTGTTTAAGTGCTCTTTAACTTGGTCCTTCTTTACTTAGGATAAGACTTCCTTGCTCCAGACTTTCATTCTTATCTCAGGGGGTTGGGCCGGATGAATGTTGGTCTGACTGGTAAAGACTGAGAAGAAGGCAGCATTCAGTATCTTGGCCTTTTCCATGTCATTTGTCATGAGGTCCCCTGCCCTATTCAAGTGCCAGGCCCACATTTTCATTAGTCTTTCTTCTGTTTTTTATGGATTTGCAGAGTCCTTTCTTGTTGCCCCTCACGTTCCTCACCATATCTGATTCCAGGTGGACCCTGGGTTTCCTAACCTCATCCTTGCATGACTGGACAGCATGTCTTTACTCTTCCTTGGACACCTGCCCTGTTTCCATCTCTTTTATACTTCCTTTCTGCATCTGAGCTCAATTAGGCGATCATTTAGTAGCTCCTCACTCATCCACACAGGTTTCCTGATGCATTTTTCTTGATACCCTGTTTGCTGGGAGGGACTTTTCTTGAGTTTGGAGGAGATAATCATGTACTTAAAATGCTGAGACAGTGGCAGATGATTATGTGGCTTGACTCAGGGCAGGGTAGATAGGACATCCCTGCCTCAAAGCCATTCTGGTACACCAGTGTCACAGAACCACATTAATACGCATTAAGACCCACAAATAGGAACCCAAAGTATACAATGTTCTCTTCACCTGTTCCATATGTGACTTCACATTAGTAGCAATAATGTTCTGGTTATTACTTAGCTCTTCCAGTCCCTTATCTCTGTTCCCTGCTTTCTTCAAAACTATAATTTGATTATGATATTGGATTGGAGATGGGGAAATAAGTTAGGCAGTATATGAAAATTATTGATCGTGATTAATAAACATCATGGAAATCTGAAACATCCACTCTCAAGCATTTTCAGCAAAATGCAGGACAAATCTCAGAAATAAGAAATAAAGAAAAATCATTGAATATTCTTTCCATTTATTTTAAATAAAGGTAATTTCAGGTAACTGAAGTCCATGCATGTATTTTCTACAAGGAGAGAGTGAGGCTGAATTTATTAATTCATTTATTTAATTATTTTAGAAATTTGTTCTGTTCTGGACATTATTTTGAAATGCACAGTAAGCAAGCCCTAAGTACCATAAGAGATAAATAAACATTTTTTCAGTTGCCTTTTAGTTTTGAATCAAAATAGGATATTTCATGACTAGTTATTAGGGAAAACATTCTTCAGTGCTGCAAACTCTTGCAGCCAGGGTAGTGTATAAATTGTGGGTGAGATTAGGTGTATTTGTTGATACACCACATTCTGTTCTTTCTGCTTTATTAGCAGCCACCCAGGGGTTCTTTTCTCATTTTCTCACTATTCCTGTGTAAAATATTTTTTCAAAACAAAATGCCCACATTCAATTTGTAACATTCCCTTACGTTCTCCCTCCCCACTTTCTCTCTCTCTCTCTTAACCTGACAGTTCAAATGAAGTTAAGTTTATGAAGAGAGTATGGCACATTTTTATTACCCTGAGATGAACGTGTATGAAATACAGGTAATATATTGATAGACATTAGACAGAACATTTTTGAGGTATTTTATTTACATTAGATTTATACTGAAAATGCTGGTAGTTTAATATATTAATTAATTTAGTGACTTGTCACCCTTCATAAATATTACAACTTATTTGAATTTTGACCATACAAAAGTTATAACCTGGCATGCAAGGCATAAAGGTGTATTTGAACTCTATAGTTCAGGTTCAACCATTTAAAATGTCACAGACTATGCTCTTGCTTAAGGAATGCATATATATACACACATTGCAAGCAAAACAAAGCAAAATCTGGACAACTGTAATCAACTATGTCCCACATCTTACAATAGCTCATTTTGGGTCTTGTTACAAAATTAAAACTTTTTAAAAGCCCATCAAGAAATCTGAAATTCTTTTGGGAGGAATTTGGCTTCACTGTGCAAACCTGAAAGTCATAGGGTTATACTAAAGTCAGTAGAAAATAATCAATTGAAGCTTTATTATTTCTTGTCTTTTTTTTTCACAAATTTTGCTTTGGGTTTTCAGATGGGTCCAATTTCAGACAAAAATGTGGTTTGGATTGTATCTACACAGAACAATGAATAAGCACATTTTCTGCAAAGTGTTCTGTTTGCTAGGCTAAACTTACACAGATATACTGCTCTCAGGATGCAAACTAGCTCTGGACTCTGCAGTATAGATTTACCCATAAAGACTGATGAGAACAGAAGAAAACATTTGTAGAAAATGGAAATGACACTGCAGTGAAGTTTTCAGCTCTACAGATGAGAGGAGAATTGTTATGATTGTGTCTGCTAAGTAAAGTGACAGCAAGAGAGATAATATGGACTTTTTTCATTTACTGTATACATTTCAGTGTGTTTTCTCTACATTCACACCCATATTTTCTTTTGCATTTTTTTAACAAAACCAATACAAGAAAATCGCAGTGTACTGTCTAATGCCTGAAAAATTGTGGCCCTTCTGTAGTATAAAAGATTCCTTTATTTTTCACTTAAAACTATAAGGATGTGTACCTGGGTTTATTACAGACCGGTTTAATTAAATGTATTTGGAAATGTCCAATTGCACTGCCATAACAGACACCATGAAACTTTAGTTTGAATGATCAAAAGAAAGTTGACAGGCCATAAACATTTCTCCAAAATGTCAACTCTATATCTGAATCTGAACCTAGCCAGACTTTTACGACACTTGGGTTTCCACTGTGAGGTGACTACACAGTTCCACCTTCCTCAAGATAGATATTTTCCCAATAGCTGTTAGTTCTTGAACCTAAAGGAAGAAAAGATACATGGATGTATCAGTGACAGTGCTCTTAATGGAACAACTAATGTGTCGAGTCTACTATGTGCCAGCACTATACCCTAATTTACTCCAGAACCAAGGACTGCTCGTGAAACTCACTGCCTGACACTTTTAGAAATGTACCTTGTACCTGCTTCCTGTACTGCTCAAATGGTGAGAGTAAATCCTGACCCTGGGAACAGGTACATCATAGCGCACTACTAGAGAGCCAACACTGTTTTCAGAATATCTGTAAACTTCAGGAGCAAATAGTATAGCAAAAGGTATATATGGGGGGAGCACTAACTCCACATCACAGCCCAGACTCTGCTTGCATGACTTCAATCATTCAGGAGTGGTTAATTGCCACAAATCTTTATCGCATAGTAATGCTTACTGGCAAGAATGATATTAGTCTTAACCTTAATAGTGTTATTTGGTTTGCATCTTCATTTTTGTGACCGTAACCAGAGGTTACAAAGGGTCTTATCTCCCCAGTCCCCATCTTTACTATTCACTGTCATGATTGCACATGAAATACTGGCATTGCCTTCATCAATATCTAGGTTTCTCTGCAGGAGCAGCAGAGCCATACCATCTGTTCCACTTGTCTAAATATAGTAGCTCAAGGGGAATGTACAGCTGCTCATTTATCAAACTTTACAAGTACCTGTAAAACAAAATGTTTTGTCTGGCTGAAATCCCTGTTTCCAGCTCTAGAGGCTTCTTTCTCAAATAGCATTGAATAGTGTAAATAGCTGATCTCAGCAAGTCACACGCTCACCATGGATAGTTTCGGCACATATCAGAGAAAGTAGGATTAGACAACTAACTAGTTCCTAGTGTGTAAATTCAAGCCAAGAACAGTATTATCTACCCCCATTACGTATTTATTTTTCAGCTGGAGAATATACTCAGCAACTCCCCAACCTGAAAGAAATGTTTATGATTTTCTTTTCTGACAGGAAGCGGTATTTTCTCATTTTGTCTCATCATCTCTCTCACACTGCAAATGACATGATGGTAATGAATCACATTATTTGCACTGTGATGATTTGACTTGACTAAGTAATGGAAGTACAGCTATTCTGAAGAAAGCTGAAAGTAGTGAATCTTAGATATTACTGGGAAAAGAAACAGGCAATTACTGTCATTTGGCAGCTGAACTTTCCAGTTGAAAAGGAAATGTGAAAGGGAAATGCCTAAATCCAAAGCTGCAAACTATTTCTTAAAAAAAAAAGCCCACAAAACACAACCAAAAACCATATTTAAACATTTACATTTATGATAAAGGAGGAAAATTAGAGAAAGCAAAATGAGAAAGCTAAACTTGACACATTTGCAAATATAGTGGGCATTGAGAAATCACACTGTCTTCACTGACTGCAATGGTATCCAGAAAAATTAATCCAGGCTAATTCATCTTTACATAGCAGAAGTTGAGAGAATAGAATGTGTTCTTTATGAGAAAATATACTGATATAAATCTAACTGGAATAAAAACACAGCACCAGAGGATTGAATTATTCAAGCATATATGAGAATTTTCAGGACAAAGGAACAAATCAACATTAAAAAAAAATATTTCAATGTGACTGGAAATTGGTATTGCTAAGAAAGCACACACACACTTCATTATTGCAGTCCAGGTGTTATGCAGAAACTGGTAGCACGCAAATTATGTATTAATTCTTCATTTTCATGTTTAGTGTACATGGATGCTTACTGCAAAACGGAGACAAATGGGAAACTTCTGAATAGCCAAGCACACTTGCAAGCTAAATGAGAAAAAAGGACATTTTCCTCTTTCAGAACGCATCATGTTTCTCTGAGGCCAGACCTCAGCAGTGAATCCTACTATTTGGAGCACAGACCATGAGAAGCTTAGCCCCTTGTGTTTCAATTAGCGTTTCAGCTATCAAAAGACAGTGCCATAGTTTCTCAGGCAAGCTGCTGGAAATAAGAATAGTTGTATCAATATTGTATTTAATCTGAAGAAGAGACAAAAGAAGGATAAAATATCATACAATTATAGAACTGCATAATCATGTAGGTTGAAGGGGACTACAGATAGGCTCTAACATGGGAGACTTCATAAGTGAAGATCAAGGCAAAGGCAGCAGAATACCTCAGTCTTGTCTGGGTCTGCTGTCACTGAATCACCCACTCCATTTGGCAACGGTCCCACATTTTCGTGGTTTAGTCTTTTCTTAATAATGTAGCAGCAGAAGCTTTTTTATTATCCCTGATGTCTCTTGCAAGTCACAACTCAAGTTGAGTTTTGATTTTCCTAACACCAGCCCTACGTGCCTGTGTAGCATTTCTAAATTCATACTTTTGTTACCTGTCCCTGCTTTCACCTCCTGCATAGTGCATATCTAAGTGGAGCATTTTCATAACTTATGGAATTCAGAAAAATACATTTGATCAGTTGTGAAGCTGTGAAGGCAGAGAATTTAATGAATACATCAAGAACTGAAGCAGCATTCCTCAACTAGTCTGTTACAAACTGAGTTTGTTGGAACTGAGGTAATTTTTTCATATGTTCAGTGATAAATGATAGAGAAGCTGATAAGAATATCTACATGGGTTTAGGATGATATTAGAATCAGATATGCATTCCAGATCTTATCGATCACACCCACTATTAAACATATTATGGATTTTCCCCTTATGGAAAAGGAAGCAGAAAAATAAAGAAGTTCTGTAAAGTTTATTTCTGGAGGAACTTAAGACAAGTTAATGAATGCTGTGTATGTTCATACTAAAAAGAATCATTATGGATGAGAAATTACCTTGTGGTTGGAGAGAAAAAAATGTTTGCTAGGTTAGAAATTTGTTAAATAAGGGGTTAGTTTTATAACTGTTTTTTTAGTGTGGTGGGTTGCGCCTGGCTGGATGTCGGATGCCCACAAAATCCAATCTATCATTCCCATCTTCAGCTGGACAGGGGAAAGAAGATATAACAAAAGGTTCGTGGGTCAAGATAAGGACTGGGAGAGATCACTCAGCAGTTATCATCACAGGCAGAACAAACTTGACTTGGGGAAAAAATTTAATTTAATTTCCAGTCAAATCAAAACAGGATAATGAGAAATAAAACCAAATCTTCCCCCTACCCCTCCAACCTCCTTGGCTTAGTTTTACTCCTGATTTCTCCATCTCCTCCCCCTGAGTGGTGCAGAGGGACAGGAAATGGAGGTTGAGGTCAGTTCATCACCCGTTGCCTCTGCTGCTCCTTCCTCCTCAGGGGCAAGACTCCTCATACTCTTCCCTGCTCCAGCGTGGGGTGTCTCCCATGTGATACAGTCCTCCATTAATTTCTTCAGCATAAATCCTTCCCCCAGAGGTTGCAGATCACAAATTTCTCCAGTGTGGGTTCCCCTCTCCACAGGTCCACAGGTCCTGCCAGGAGCCTGCTCCAGCGTGGGCTTCCCACGGGGTCACAGCCTCCTTTGGGCATCCCACTGTTCCAGAGTGGGGTCCTCCCCGGGCTGCAGGTGGGTCTCTGCCCCCCCATTACCCCCCACGGGCGCAGGGCACAGCTGCCTCACCATGGGCTGCGCCACGGCCTGCAGGGGAATCTCTGCCCCGGTGCCTGCAGCACGTCCTGCCCCTCCTCCTTCACTGGCCTCGGTGTCTGCACAGTTGTGGCTCTCACATGTTCTCATTCCTTTCTCTGGCTGCAGTTTATTGTCCAGGTTTTTTCCCCTTCTTCAATATGTTATTCCAGAGGCGCTACCACCATTGCTGATGGGCAGCCTTGGCCAGCAGTGGGTCCATCTTGGACCAGGTCCATCGTGGACCAGAAGCCACCTCTCCATCCCCCCTGCTATCATATCCTTGCCACAAAAACCCAATACACTTAGCCACCTGTAAACACAAATTTTAATAAACATAACTTTCATACAATCTAGATCTGATATAAATTTTCCATTAATGTAAATGATATATATCATAATGCACCAATAAAATACGGATTAAGAAATACTCTAGTGAATGAATACTTGGATGGTATCAATACAAGGATGAAAATGGACAGTGGGATGGAGTTAGCCTCATTCTATTTCTGTGTTTCGAGACTTGGTTAAACAGCATTTATTTCACCAGTAATGAACTGTAAATTATGCCTTAATTTCTGCTGATAGCAACTTGTAAATTCCTGCAAAAATTTCAGTGATTATTCATCTGGGCAAGTTTAGCAAAGCATCAAGTGTTTAACCAATCATTTCTAAGCAGATTGGCAACAGCGTGGACTCAATTTGACGGTGTTATATTTTAAAACAGCTTAATGATCTAAGTAAATAAAAGAAGAGGTCACTTTCAAAAAAATTTTCCACATCAATCTGTTTAGCCTGTGCTAAGATCAACACAGAATGAGCTCCTACTAAGTCTGTAAGGTTTCCACTTCCACTCATTTGCTAGACGAAGTGCCTCTTCTATGAAAAATACATAAAGCAGTTATAACCTTCATAAACAGGAAAGTAAATAACCCATCGAACATCTCAGATGCATATTATTAAAGATACATTTATTAAAGAATTCCTGTGATGAGTTCATGGAGCTTATCTGGTTAGAAGAAATAATTCTCACTTAAAATTTGCTATGCTCTTTTGTGATGGTAGGTCTGTATGCAAGATGAAGCAGACAGCAGAGGTAATGGTTTATGAAATGTCGCTCATACTCCATTGTGTGATTAACAGTCTGACAGATGCTGACAGTGGAGAGCATGTCTGTCTGTCTATCTATCCATCTGTCTACCTAACTGTCTATCTATAATGCTTACTGAAGTTTAGTTTCCAAAGAAATTGTGTTCAAAGAAACAAGCTTTCTTTAGCACAACCACTGTATTTGGGCTGCAAAGGTGGTAGCTATAGCAGATAAAGGAGAACTCAGACTGATGCCAAGATTTGGAGGCAGTAGTCCAACATATCTGCTTCTCAAGAGAACTAAGGTGACAAAGGGAGTTTGACAGGAAGGATTCTAAGGACATTTACAAAGAGCAGTTCTTTACAGCAGTTACCAACTCAGTTATTTATATGCCCACTCCTAGTCCTACTAAATGTATTTTCACAAATTATGGCTTGTAGCAGAGTCTTCTGAACTGTGATAGATTTGCACAGACTAAATGGCAGCAGATCACGTCATAATGCCTCAGATTTTGTATTTCACTGTGGTTTTATATATAGATGACATCTATATATCTATATATTTATAGATAATGGATATATAGTATCATCAAAAATAACATTCAGAAAAGAAAATGCTCATCTATATGTTTTAATACTTAGATTTAAGACCTCTGAAAAGTTTCATAATATTGTAAATGCCCATTGCATATGGCTGTTTCTAATTTAAGTGGAAGTAAAGGCTCTACAAATTACAGAACTGAGTATATCTGTGGCACTTGCAAATACCCTGGGAAACAGAAGTTGTTGTTTTGTTTAACTCTGCTTTGCATGATCCTTGTGTTAAGTTGTGTAGATTTGCATCGGTTTGTGCTGTATTATGTGATATAACTAGCATAATTCACAAGTCCCTACCTTACTAAAGAGACAATGGATTGCATAAATTTTTGAAGAGGATGTGGTGGAGTATCAGAGCAGACTGCTATCTGTTTATATTTCTGTGGCAGCTGTACTGTAGATCAGATGGGTTCTTCTGCAAGGAGGGTCAGGCTGCATGGTTGATCACTGAGGTGTTGTATTTGTATTCAGCCAGGGATCCCTTCAGTGTGGAGCAGAGGGAGCAGAAGGAAACACCGGGCTGCAGAGAGCCTGACCTCTGATAGTGGCTCAGTCATTCTAGAGACTGTCTCTGCAACAGAGAGCAGAATCATACCAGATTTATTTATAAATATTTCATTTCAAAGTTAATGGAAAATATTTCCATTTTCAACATTTACAGATCTATCATGCTCTAAAACATTATTTTTTACTCTGATAAAATCTGACTATAAAGATTGCAAGCCTTCAGTGTTTCATTTGACTTTATTGTGGTCCAGCACTGCTCTATCCATCACTGTCATCTGGGAAGGTTAGAGTAGAAAAACACATATAAATACACATACCCACCACTCATTTGCCAGTCCCACATATGGGTCTTTAAAACTCTAATTTGCTGAAGTCAGTAACAGACTAAAAGAAAGTATTTTACATGTAATGGTAAACTGCTGTGGTAAAGTGCAGTGAATGGCAAACAAAAAAGCAGCACTCCCTTCTCTAGGGAAGGTGACAGGGGACATTGCAAAGGTGATGGGGGCCTGCTGGCATTTAAATAACGACTTTGATCAACTCTGCATCCTTAACCCAGAGAAGCAATGTGGAAGGAATTCTTCCCAATCCCATTCAAGGAGGATATTTAAATGCCTTTATGCCTTCTTGCCATCCTCTCTGTTTTAATCACATGCAGGGTGTTTTATGTATTTTGGACACACACTCTTTGTTCTCCTTGTTGTGCACTAAACTTCGCTCAACTTTGTTCTCAAGATTTCATTCCTATAGTGACCAGCAACAGAGCATTTTCAGCTTGTGCTTTTACCTTTGGAGGCCTCTGCTATCATACTACTGGGGGTCTTTGGTACATCAGAAACTTTTTGACTCTATCCAAAAAGACTAAAGAAAAATAGATGAGACAAACTAGTTTTCCCTCATGCTGGCTCTGGCCAGGGTCCCATCACACTGACTTGGCAGTATACTAACATACTAAGTTGGTCTATTTTGACTTAATACACATCTTTTTTTGCCAGCTCATTAGAAACCACTCTTAATCCCTGTTCCTCTACCTACACTCCACTTCTGATTAATTCCCCTTAGTTTGTACATAACCATGTTGAAATCTGTGAGGATGCATTTTAAGCTTTGCCCTCTATAGAGATCACAGGTGTAACATAACCTGTAAAGAACAGAAAGTCAATAATGATATAATGTGGACCTCAAATACTTTCCTAGATAATAGTAAAATTCAATTTTCTTTTCTCATGTGTTGTAAAACTTTAAGAATTAAAAATTGGACAGTTGTGCTCTGTCTGTGGGCTAGCATGACTAGACACAACGACTTGTTAATACCAGGGTCTTTTTTATAATATGATCAAGGTCAGGACATGGACCCAAGTACCTACACAGAATTGCATATACTATAAATACTACCATGGTCCATGAGGCAGTTTCAGCTGCGATACACTGGGCCAGGAATCATTGGGTACAGCTATCCTAACCAGTAGGAGCGTTCAGTTACACAGTTGTAAGTCATGTTGTTTCTGCTCGCTTCAGGGTTAAAGAGTGGTCAATAGTTCATTATATTTACAATGTCAACACTGTTGATATACACCTGTATTCAAAAAGCATACATCCAGACAATGTTATTGCTACAGTTCTGATCTCCTGTATTGCCTCTTCTTTATTCAAAAGAGGAGTTTAGTGTTGCTTCTTTTCTCCTTTGTTTAAAATTTTTGTTACCTTGACATCCTGAAGTTGTTCCAGCTCTTATTTATCCTTCATTGTTCTGATTTTCTGCTACAGTTTAGAAAACACAAAATTTATTTTAACATCTGTTTTTTTTTTTTTTTTTAATTATAGTTTTGTCTGAATGTTGTATTTCTTGTTTGATTTAGTTTCATCTGTTTTTTTATCTTCTAAATTTTAGTTTGGTTTGGTTTGGCTAATTGGACAGTTTCTTGCCTGCCTTGCAAGATATCTAGATTAGTTCTTATACACCTTATTTATAATGTGATTTATTTCTTTTATTCAATATTTTTTGATTGTTTCCCCCCCATTTTCTTCAAATTAATTTAGTACTTCTGAGAACCACCATTTAACAAATAAATGTTCTGCTTTACAAAATAATGGTCTGCTTTTCCAAAGAATACACACAGTCTACTAGAAACAGTTCAAAATTAAAAAGTTGATTTAATTTTCAGATACTTATGAATGTTCCTGTCTTCTCTTCTGCCTACCACAAAGAAAGACTGAGATCGTATAAAAGTGTTGATGATATGTTCTGAAGCAGGGGGATATTAGGAATGGTGTAGCAGTCATTAGCAGATTTTGTACAGGCCGTGAATTAATCTTCAGAAAAAAGAAGTTATGTTTATCATACAGTTGTGAAAGTCTCTCTCCTTGTCTCCCCTACCAATACAGAATCTCGGAACTTGCAACAGGGAAACTTGGAAAAACAGGCAAAGTTAGCACAGAAACTCTTCCTCTGGTATATTAGGTTGTCTCTCTCTGCTGTCTATGGGAATATGTCTCATAGAATAATCCCACAGGTTTTTTAGTCTTATGTTATAGATCAACACTGCCTATTTAAAAAATGATGAAGACCTACTGTTGCTATTTGATCACTGTTAACACAAAGACCTAATGCAGAATTTCAACTGTAAATGCACCAGACTTGTAGTTTGATGTAAGCAAAATCAAACTAATGCAACGTACATTTGACAATTTTTTGTCTCTAACAAATGTAGAAGATCTCTTCATATGTACATTCACTTTGGCTTTTGAAAGTTTTGGACCTCACATTCACATCACACATATTCAGCATTATCTTTGAAAAAATAAGTTTCTTAAAATCTTATTTCACAAAGTAAATAACAAAGATGATCTCTGTCCTGGCCTGACATAATAACCATGGTGACATATTTATTGTTCTGTCTGAAAGTATCAATGTATTCAGTTCATGATCTATCTTTCTGCACATAAATTTTCGGTTAGAAAAAGACACTTGTGACCATCCAGGTTACCCTGTATTGCATACATCATTGATTTTCATCCACTGTGACTAGCATCAAGTCTGCAGTTCTTTCTTGATGTTGTTATATGTGTGAAATGATGATTTGTTGTGAAATTAGGGAAATTTCATTGCCTCTTATTTTTTTCTTTGAAACCAATGAGCAAATTTTTTCTTTTGTTTCATTACTTTCAGCTTATTTTTCAAAATTTAGCATACAGTGCCTTTCTTCCCTCACCACCTTTTGTTTTAATTAGAAATTATTTTCTGCGTGGAAAGTGTTTTAATCCAAACAAGAAGAGTACTTTCAATTTCTATACCAAGAGGCATAAATTATATAATAGTCAAAATGCAACTAAGAAACCTTCCAAAAACTTTTAAAAGTTTTTTTCAATATGTCATTTTAAATTCTGTTAGGATTGTGAATCTGTTCAGCTACATTATCCAGTCTAAATATTAAAGATACACCTTAAACTGTACTACAGTACAGTATAGTGGTAATTAGTGCAAGATACGTGTCCTAAAATATTTCATTTGAATTATAAAATTCACTACTTAAAAGGAGAAATTCTGTGTATCTCATAATTTTGTTCTCCCTTTCTTCAATGCATGTGATGATGAAAAGGTATCTACTCCTGTCCTCTATGAGATTTAATAAATCCAGCTGAAGAGTATGTCCATCAGCTCTGTGTTAATTCTTTCTATTCCAGAGTAGTAAGGTCTGAGTTTTCACCTTATGTCACCATGATATTCTGAATGACAAATTAGAATTAACTTATAATTGGGAAAAATAAGTTTTTCTCTTTATATTTCTCTCTTTTTGTTTTCCCTTTTCTCTGTTTCCTTCTCATTATCCATCTTCGTCCATTCACTTTTCATCTTTATTCCTCATTTGTTCTTCATTCTGTAACCAGAGTGTCTTTAATGGTCAGATAGGCCCTGTAATTCAAACAATTACATCTCAGGTGAGAAGAATAACTTATATTTGGCAAGAAAACTAACAGTTGTTGGAAATTTTGTTTATTGTAGCTAGCAACTTTTTTTTTTTTTTCCACTGGGAGCAAAGCATGTTTGATGATTTTTAGGAAGATCTTGGTACTATATTCTGGTACAACAATGGCATGAGACTGAGAAAAGGAATGTGTATCATATCTCATGATCTACATGTTTTCTGCTTACGATGTGCTTTGAGTCTGGTTGTAGCTCAGCTTGTCTGCAACCAGCTTAAGAAGAACCTACCTTGGGATAAAAATATTGTAGGCTGGGCTGTAATATGCTTGGCCTTATCTGTGCCTTGGCTCTTCCAGTCGCTTAGACTGATAGAAGCACTCTGTATATATGTCAACTTTTCTTGGTAATAGAGGTTGAGATTCTGACCTGGTCTGAATGCATGCTTAAAGAGTATGAACTTTAATTCCAGAACAAATACAGATCCCATCTTCAACTATCTCATCTACCTGGTACAGCTGAGCACCTCAACACAACACTCTATCAGAAAGCACCTCAGCCTGCAGCACTAATCAGTTAAGACTCTAGATTATATAAAAGCAGAAATGCATACAGTCATTACAGCCACACAGCTGGAATTGCACAGAGTGTTCTTGCATACCTACAAATCAGGAATAAAGACCTTCAAGTGTCTATAATAGTAAAAAACCTTAGGCTGTTTGATATCATGTAAACGACATATCAATATCGCAGAGGTTACTTGATAAATTCTGCTCGATATTGCAGAATGGCTGACCCCCATTCTCCTGTGCTGTTAGGAATGTCTTTTGACTGTAATTGACATGTAACTCATACAAATATTTTCTTTCTTCTGTTGCCATAAAATCGTCATTTCCAAGCACATATAAAAAGGCTGAGATACCATGTTTACTTCCTCAATAGATATGGCTCCAAGCATACAATTTATTTATTTATTTATTAATAATCTTATAGCATAATAGGTAGAAGATGCTAAAAATATTTCTATTAATCAGTTTTCTGAATAGATTTTTGGTTCTTCAGCAGCACATTAAAAATTATAAAATGCCAAACATTAATTTTATGTTTGTTCATTCAAAACTAATGCTATACGCTGCAATTTTATCCCTGGTGATAAGGTAATATTTTCTTTCCTTATTACTGCATACATTTCTGATTTTGTTAGATAATACTCATTCATATGGACATATCCAGTGTGAAGTGACGTTGTGACTTCATACACTTGCATGTGTTGTAATGCCTTGCAACTGGACTGTTGTTTCATCATGTTTGTGTTACATGATGTTGCAAAGATGATAATATTGGAATACTTACGATTATCTGAAACAACATCTCCTTTCTCTGTTGTAAAACAATAGGTTTTCTACTTCTAACTCATGCTGCAGGGAACTACTCAAAGGTATCACCACAGACTGTTTCTATATTCTTCTAAGAGTTATCAATTTTGCATTATTAGTTCTAATATCAGTGTTATCAGACTCTATCAAATTCATTACCCCTCAGTCATACCCAAGTTATTTTTGAGTTAGCTAATACAGGTATTAGAAGCCACATGTCAAAGGGAGCACAGACCTCTACCTGGCATCATCACTTGACTATTTACCCATCTACACATGTGACATTTACATCATACTGGGTTCATATTGTAAGCACCACAAGACAAGTACACTTATGAGGGGCATTTTGTTTTGTCCCTTAAAGTATTACAGTGGTGTTATGGCTTCAAGGCTTTCTAAACCTTGCCTGATATTTCAACAATCATAATAAATGAACACCAGAACTGCATGCAGTATTTTTGTATGTTTGTTGCAGTATCAGTTTCACCAGAACCATGTGAAGATGATTCACCTTAATATAAATAAAATAAAACACCTCAGTATTGCTACTTGATATGTATCCTTTTCACCAACTCAGTGACTGTGCTAGATGATTTTTAACTACAGTAATGTGAGGATTTACAAAGATTCCTTAACCCTTGTAATTATTGCTAATGTTTTCCCATGGATCATCACTCATTTCTCCTGGAAATATAATTTTGCATTTGGCTATAATTTGAAATACTTTTTCTTGCATACATGAGAGTTTGGGAGAGATGTCACCTCTCAATTTCTCAGGATGATGACTCAGATTTGCAGATTCCCAGATCAGGATTAAGGTAAAATGACACCAGGGGTTCTTCAATTCACAAAACTATTTTTTTTTTTTTTTTTTTAATTCAGTCACAACAGATATTGGCATGAAACTTTGTCAGTAAGCTTTTCAATCTCTGCAACAAGCATTAAACCTCATAACATACACCGACAAACTGTAGACCTTACAATATACATCGACTAGCAGCAGATCTTAACATGCCCTGACAAGCTGCAAATGTGCCCCAACAAGCCTTGCCTTATATGCATAGATACAGAATGAGTATGTGAAAGAAAAAGGGAGAAAGAGAGAAAAAGAGAGAAAAAAAGACAAAAAAGAAGGATTTCACCAGTCAGTCCTGGTTTCAGCATTGATCCAGCCAGCCTAGGAGTCCAGTTCCAGAGGGCACCACCACCCAGGGCTTTGACTCGTGTTCTTTTATAATTCCTTGTCCCTCCTCCAGGCAATTAGGCATCATGCTCAGTCTACACTTGTAGAATTCTCCTTGCTTGGGTGCATGTGTAGTTTGTACCTTCAGATTCTTCTGGAAATGGGTCAGTGGGCTTGGGGGCCATTGAAGAGTTACTCCCCCCTCCCTGCATGTATGACCATTGTCTGATCTTCCTCCTCGGTGCATACATCATGAAAACAGTTTCTCCACTGGGTCTTTACTGATCTACACTCAAGATAGGGAAGTTCAGCTCCAGAAAAGCATGGTCCCACCTCCCTGGGACCCCCTCCTCTCGACACATCTTCCTGACATTACCTGCACAGCCCCAGCAATTCCATAGATACTGTCTCCTTTAACAAAGTTCTTTATTGGATGATTGAGGCATTAACTGTCATTTCATTGGACCATCCCAAGAGATATCTGTGTAAAGTATAGGAATTCTGTTTATTTCTGTCCACCTGTTACTTTAATTACAATACGTTAATTCACTGAGAATTTAGAAGGTTAATTGTAGACTCACACTGTACGGCTGAGCCACTGGACAATCAGAGTTTTCTGGTCTCTCTGATACAGGACTTCTTTTGGCTGTCCTTTGCCATTATTTATCTTTCTAATAAGTCTGGCATTATCTGAAAGCATCAGCAGATGTTAAGTCTGATGTCTCGATAACTGATACAGCTGCTGAACATTATCAAGTATAATGTCAATATTAATAAGATCCTATCAGAAAAGGTAGGTTTCTGTGCAAACCTTCCACTAATACTTTTGCAAACTGTTTGAACACGTTATTCATTGCTATTTCAATACATTCTTAATCAAAATAAAATGTTAATATTGAATATATTCCAGAAGCTTTAGTGTATTATGTCTTTTCAGTTACCAATTTTTAATCTCGCAAAAATCAGTTGTGTTTGACAAGATCCATAAAAAAATTCATTCAAATAACACTCTTCTTTCAGTTGTTTAGTATTTTAATCCTCTATGATTTTTTCCTTTTCTCCCTAAGGTTTTAAGACAAACTAGTCAGCTTCTATTTAGTAGGTCAGTCTCCTTTATTTTTTCTGAGTACTGACACAATATCTTTCTGTCTTCTGGTAACACCAGTGGGCTAGAGGTCTCTTAGAGATTTTGTCATTCAAGTTTTTTGAGACAGCTAATTTAAAAATTACTATTAGTGAATCCTTTTGGCATTTTCATTGAATGACAAATTGGCAACTTGTGGGAGTTTTTTAAGAAAATCAGGATATTGACTCATGTCTCTGATCATGTCACCATAAATTCTTGCATCAGACTAGATGATGGGGAAGTGCAGGAAACCCACCTGATCTGGGTCTCATTTTCTTTGTGGCACTCTAGTTGGGTAAATTTTCAGAACTGCCACTTGGGAAGATATGTAATTATACAATCTTTAAAAAGGGTAAAAGGAACATTTTTTTTTTTTTCTACTATTGTCCTAAGCAGTCTAAGATATCAGTTCCATTAAAAGTTTTCCATAGCTCTGAGATCATACCATTGTGTGTATTGGGTTTTATTTTTTTAATATTCTTCCTGGTTTAGGAGGACATGAAAAAGGACAGAAATAGCATGCTACTACTAGTAGTAAAACAGTGGATATATATTATAGTTAATGAGGTAATGGATTCTTCTGATTTTGAATGTTATTGATTTATACGTGACTGTAATTTATTCACCTTTACTCCATTTGCTCTGTATTTTATTTTAATTTGTTGCTTTTATTTCACAATGAACCAGAATGAATATTTAGATGAACATTACTCCAGAATTCGCAATCCTGTCATCCTTCTTCAAGTGTAACCAATTTCTTTTCAGATTTCTCTGTCTGCATTTTTCCTTATAGCCAATTTTCCTTCTAATTTTTCTTGGCTTTCAGAGGTGCTATTGAAAGGAATTTAAAGAACAATGCAATCATCAGGCACAGTCAACATGGGTTCACAAAGGGAAAATCTTGTTTAACTAATTTGATATCATTCTACAATAAGGTCCCCCACCTAGTGGATGAAGGGAAGGTGGTGGATGTAGTCTTTTTTCAGTTTAGGAAGACTTTTGCTACTGGCTCTCACAGCATCCTCCTGGACAAGCTGTCCAACTGTGAGATGAGCAGGTTCACAGTGCGCTGGGTGAAGAACTGGCTGAATGGCAGAGCTCAAAGGGTTGTAGTGAATGGAGTTACATCCGGCTGGTGACCAGTCACCAGCAGTGTTCCTCAGGCCTCTAGGGCCATTTCTGTTCAATATATTTATCAATGATATGGATCCAGGAGTTGAATGTACCATTAACAAGTTTGCAGATTATACCAAACTGGAGGGTGCTGTTGAGTCTTTCAAGGGACAAGAGGCCTTGCAGAGGGATCTAGATTGATTAGAGCAGTGGGCAATTATTAAAGGAATGAAATTTAACAAGTCCAAATGCCAGATTCAGAACCTGGGATGGAGTAATGCTGGGCACAGGTATAAATTGGGAGAGGAGTGGCTGGAGAACAGCCCTGAAGAAAGGGATCTGGGAGTTATCCTGGTTTCAACCAGGATGAAGGTTTTTTTCATTGGAGTATTTCATTCCATGTGATGTCATGCCCAGGTGCGCGGTATCATGCTTGGTCTGTCTCTTTCTTGCTTGCACGCTGTCTGCTCGTTGGGTTGTGTTGTTGCTGGGGGTGTGTGTGGGGTGTGTGTGGGGTGTGGTCGCTGTGCTTGGTAAGCCGCTGGTGCATTTTACCCAGGGTTTTTTTGAACTCACTACTGTTACTGTTGTTCTCTTGTTACATTTAGTAAATTCTTTCTTTTTACTCAACCCACGAATTCTCTTATTTTGTCCCTCCCCTATCTTACCAGAGTGGGGAGGGGGAGGTGGACAGCCAGCCATGTGGTGTCTGGCTGTTTGTTGAATTCAAATGTCCACAGGGGTGCTGGGACAGCAGGTTCAATATGAGACAGCAGTGTGCCCTGGCAGTCAAAAGGTTAAACCGCATCCTGGGATGCATCAAACAGAGCATAACCAGCTGGTCAAAAGAGGTGATTCTTCCACTTTATTCAGCATTGGAGCAGCCTCACCTTGAGTACTGTGTGTACTTCTGTGCCTCAAAGTTTAAGAAGGATATGAAGGTCCTTGAATGTGTCCAGAGGAGAGTAACAAAGCTGGTGAAATGTCTGAAGTTCATGTCCTGTGAGGAGCAGATAAGGACTTTGGGCTTGCCTAGTTTGGAGAAAAGGAGGCTGAGGGGTGACCTTACTGGTCTCCACAGCTTCCTGAGGAGGGGACAAGAAGAGAGAGGTGCTGATCTCTTCGCCCTGGCATCCAGTGAGAGGATTCATGGGAATAGTTCAAAGTTACATCAGGGGAGGTTTAGACTGGACATTAGGAAACATTTCTTTACCAAGAGGGTGGTCAAACACAGGAACAGGTTTCCTAAAGAGGTGGTCAATGCCCCAAGCCTGTCAGTGTTTAAGAGGCATTTGGACAGTGCCCTTAAAAACATGCTTTAGCATTTCATCAGCCCTGCGCTGGTCAGGCCGTTGGACTAGATGGTCATTGAAGGTCCCTTCCAAATGAACTATTGTGCTGTATTGTATTGTATTGTATTGTATTCTATTCTATTCTATTCTATTCTATTCTATTCTATTCTATTCTAAATTTTGTTCTTCTTTTCTGCTCTGCTCTTCTAAAGTAAGCCCTTCTGCAGCAGCACATACTTCTAGTTTATACAGTATCATACGGTATCATACTTCTAGTTTATACAGTATCATCCTGTAACAAATATTACCAAATCATGAATAATTTTATTAATATTGCATGACCTTGCATCCAGAGCAATGACAAATTAATCTTTCTTAAAACTGTCTTATGTTACAGTGTCTTTTGTTGTTTCACTACTCATGGGGAAAACAATGCAAGTAGAGGAAATGGTATCTTGCTTTTCAATATCAAGGAAACATGAGACATTACAAATAATAAGTACATGTAGAAATACCAGGATGCACTAAAACAAGTTTACGTTCTGTATACTAAACAAATAATGGCTTTGGCAAGTGCCACTGCAACAGGAAAAGAGAATGTTGGGAGAAATGGGAACCTGCTATATATTGCAGAAGAAGACCCAACCTCAGGTATGTAGTGCTGTGGGATCCTCTGAAAGTCTCCTAAGGTGTTCTAAGCAAGTAGAGCAGTCATGATTCAAATTAAAAGGACTGTTCAGTATTTCCTTTCTAAATGGACCCCTAAGGGCCAAGAGCCAGACTTGTTTTAAAAGTAGTGCTTGACAACAGCCCTAACAACCTATCATTTTGTCTTTTTAATCTATGTTTTCATCCAAAGTTTTCTGATCCTGGGATTTAATATTAACATCTGAATTAACATTTGGCAGATACTGCAAAATCAGTAATTCTAATAATAAAATGTTACGTTGTATCTGAAAATAGTAAACAGATTTTTCAAAACCACTAGTTGTGTATGATCTATCTGGATGATACTGCTTGAACTTGAAATTTTAAACATTTCCATAGCAGCAGCAGCAACTAAATAAATCCATTCTCTCCTCATTGGCTGGGCTGTCACAGCCCAATCAATGGTGAGTTTGAAATGTCATAGAACAGTTTGATAGTGAATTACTAGTTGCCTGTATGATGGTTTTATTACCCTTTTTAAATACTAGGTAAGAGGCTTCAACCTCTGTAGAAGCTGCCATTTAGACACATTTGTGAGATAAGGCATCTACTGCTTGCTTGTAACTTCAAGATAGTGAGGTTTTATGTATAGCAATTAATGACATATTTAAAGAAACCAGCTAATGAAGGGGACTATAATTGTGATATGTCGGTAATATTTATGTTTTTAAATATTTCATTAGTGCTTCTGTAAATAATAATGAAAGTATGTAAAGACAGTGTGGTTCCTCAGTCACCTGAATATTTGGCACTTAAGAGCTCATTTTCAAAAGAGCAAACTTAAATGAAACTTTAAGATTATGATGGTTTTTATACACTATTTCACACAGTTTATTTAATAGATGTAGCATTTGTCTATTTTCTCTTATGTTAATTTGCCACTGACACTTTCTGGTTTACATCTCAAGCTAAGTCTTCCTATCCTGTTTCAGTTTACTCAGTGTAAAGTAACAAAACCAAAGCCTATTTGTTTTTATAACAGATGTGAACATTCCTATGTAGATGCTCATAAAAGTAAAGATGAGTATTACAAACATCACAGTAACAAAAAACTAACTTTGCGTATTGAAAGAAATTGTAATAATCAAAGAGGACTGAATTAGTGTCAATGAGTATAATAAAAAAACCTCTGATTAAATAAAAAAGGGCTAAGCTGATACCATGTATCATAAATGGGAGAAATAGGGGAGCAAAAAATCAATGCACCTGAAGTGGTACATTAAAAATTTGCCCAGAATGCACTTTCAATAAAATACTGAGCAGCTGAGCTTTTTCATCTCTTGATTTTTTATGAAGTCTTAAAAGTGTCTTCATGGGGAAATCTGGCAGCAAACCTTTGTCCTTTCAATCTCCACTCACTCAACCATCTCAATTGTTTGATCTTTAGTGTCAAACATTCTGAATAAAAGCAAATTACACTATTCATACTATATCATTGTCTTCACTGGCTTTGGCAAGATCTTGGACATAATCTAGAGTGTAAAAATTGGCTGCATTATGAAACAAACATTATTATACGCTTTCTTTCTCTACCTTATTGTTTTCTTCTTCCCTATCTTTGTCTTTTTTGCCTTTGATAAAGAAAGCCAGTTTAGTGAACTAAGACTATCTTTATCACAGTGCTGCTGTGAGCCACAGGGGAAGAGTGGCTTAAAAGTGGTCTCTTAAATAGCCTGATGTTTCTACGAGTTTGGAGGGTCTTAAAGGAGCAGCTCAGACTGCCTGTTGTGTGTGCTGTTCTTTTCTCCAGTCTTTTGTTTAATTTGTCTTCTTCCATCTTGAGTGAAGGAAGATCTGACTTCAACAAGGACAGCAGTAAAAACAGCTTTTGACCTTCTCAGCTAACCATTGGGTAGAAGTGATTCTGCCTCAGGGCAGGAACTAGATGACCTTTCCAGACCTATATTGTAAGATTTTCTACTATAACATTTCTCATTTTCACAAAAAGAGAAGTTATTACCATCTTTATTACCATTTAAAAGACTGTCAAATGAGAAATTTCTTTAGAAAAACTCTTAACAGCTAAGGTAAAATGAAATATGGGATACTGCAAAATGAAAGCCTTACTGAATACTGAGCACTTAAAAATTTTTAATGAATTCTTGTTCTAGGTGTCTAAGAAAATTACACAGGTTTTTAATGGTGACTGTAAATAGGGAACCAAGAACACCAATTTTACTACCTGAAACACAAAGCCACTCTGAATTCCTTTGTATTCTACAATGACCTTGCCAGGACTTGAAAACCTGATTTTGGGGCTCGTGTAAGAGAAAGGTCCCTGCTCCCATCCTAACAAGCTGGCAGAAGAAACAAAATGAGCAGGTACTTTTATCACAGGCAACTTATGAAGTTAGAGCCTTTTTTTTAATAATTCTGTTCAAAATGTATGCAGAGTTTGAAATAATAAAATAATTGTGTAACTATGAACCAACAAACATATAATTAATATCCCCTGAGTGGCCCTGTTCAGAAAACCCTCAGCTCAAGCCTGTGTAGCAGGCTTATATGCAGATAATGATGAGTAAAAATGTATGTTCATATTTTGGAAATAATATGTATCTGTCTTGTGTATGACATGAAATTATCAAAGTGAAATTCCAGATCTGAACTGTTTGATAGAATTTGTGGCAGTTTTCCACTGAAGATACAGAATATCACAGACTGAATGAACTGTGATGAATGACGCATTGCAACACAAAAAAATCTATGTAACCGGAGAGACCAGAGATGGCAATAGACATGAAAAGCAACAGCAGGGTTATTAATCCAGGAAGATCATGCATGCTAACCACGTTTCCTTTACTTCAAAATAATCTTGTGTAAAGACTGTCAATGGTAAATGAAGGCAGGTGGTAACAAGAAAGAAAGAAAGGTGCTGAGCATCCATTTGTTATTCTGGGAATTTCTTGACTTTGGAATATACCTGAGAAGATAAAGAGGAAAAAAAAAAAAAAAAAGGTATAATAAGGTTCACAGATCTTTGTTCAAGGATGGCAACACTGAGATCTATAGAAAGCGAGGCAATAGACTGCCCTAAAAAAATGTTGAGCGGATATTTTACTTACTGTATCTATATTGCTGATTCATTGGTTTTTTAATTTTCTAAATTTTTGCAGTATTTGACTTTGATAAAAGTTTTGCCTTATAATATTTTGCCTTATTCTTTTTGACTGAGGAGGCAGTACCTATTTTTTTTTTTTTTTTTTCCCCTGTGGATCCTACATGGCTCTGTAAACTGAATAGATCCTACAATACAAAAAATAATAGTAATAATCCTCCAGTTTTAGATATTTAACCCAGCTCTGTAGCTTTATTGTCAATTTTTTAGATGTCCTAACTATTTCTAAACAAATCTTTTTATATATTTTGAAAAATTTCTTGCTTGTGGTCTTCAGTGACCGCAGTCACTTTTAATTTTAATACTATTTTAATTTATCAAAATGTAGGATAGAAAAGTTCTTTTTTTATTTATCCATTAAATACCTTGTGGGAGATTTATATATAAGTTGTAAGAAAAATAAAAGACTATTCTGACACTGTTCATTTCACCAAAAAGTGAATTAGCATTTTTTAAACAATTTTATTTAAATAAAAAAATCTAAAGGAATGAATCGTAAAGTGCATCATATTAACCCCAAGCTGTCTTGTTTATTTAAGGCAAGCTCACTCTAGGGAAAGCTGGCTACCCATGGAAATGTTGTTTTTTTAGAATGACACTGAACTGATAATATAGGTTAATATGCATCATCCATAGTTGAGGGTGAAAAATGTATGCATTTTTTGAGAAGGGGCTAAAAGCCCTGTGTAATGTAGAAGTCAAATCAGTACAGTCCCTTTGTGAGATCTTCTTGGAGCAGTTTATCCTCCAAGATCCCAGTGGGAGCTCATTAGAGCAATTCAGAACTGCCCTGCTATAGAACAAGCTGAAAATTAAGTGTCATGGAAGATAAAAGGACCAATACTACAAAAATTCTAGAATGCCATCTCTTCATTTCATCTGTGATAGAGAGACAGAAACAAATGATACAACTAAGAGAAGAGTGAGGAATCCAGTTAACAATGTAATATTAAGATATAATTGGACAATCATGTCATCATTATGAAGTAGTTCACGAGAACAGCAGCCTTGCAGTAAATTATGATTCAGCAATCATGAACTGATTCCATTGAAGTTAAACCACAAAACAGACAAAAATAAGTCTATAAATAATCCTTGGGATTTTAGAAAGTCAAATTTTGGGATACTGGGCAAATAAATTAACTAAGATGATTGGTTTGGGAAAATTAAAGATTTTAATTTAGAGAAAACTCTAAGGAACTCTTATTTTCCTTTCCAGTAAAATGTGCCAACACAATTAGAGCATATATTCATAAATACTTGTATGAAAGGGTTTTTCAATAGGAATAATCACATGAAAAAGGATTTAATAAGAAGAACAGAGACAAAAAGAAAGTGTAAAAGGGATTCATTAAGAAGAAAACGGGGGAAAAGGGATTCATTAGAAGAAAGACAATGTTTCAGAAGTTAAAGAGGTAAAGACTAAATACTTTGAAGGCCTTACCCTTGCATTAGAAACTAAAACATTAAAATGCTTTTTTACACACTAATATTTATAGATTTTTCATTATATAAATAACGAGGTGAAACTGGAAAAACAGGAGACTTCTGTATACTTAGAAGGCAACAAAGATCTAGAAATGGCCAAAATTTTAATTAATCCTAACCTTGATGGGTGGGGATTTTTGTGTTGTTGCTTCTTATTTTTTTTTAATGTAAGAGTCATTGTGAGGGTAATATACATTATCTGCTCCAAATAAGAAGACCGTTATACAAATTACAGCATAGAAGTTAGAAGCAAAACTGTTATTTCTAAGTGTGAAAGAATTTAGAAGCTTGATAACATCTATTCAAGTCAATTGAATGAATTAGCATATGGTATTGCAGATCTAGTAGAAGCCATTTAAAATTAATCCATAAATCTGGTAATAGTAAATTTGGATAAGAACAACTGTAGCATCAAGATAAAAAGCAATGGGGAAAGAACATCATTCACGTGGCTAGTTTGATTATAATGCTATGGAAAGCATTAGAGCAGATTTTGAACAAGAACTAATTAGGGGCATAGAGGTAAATGGAACTTACATTATGACATGCTTTATCTCATACAGACTGTGTCAGACTAACTTAATATCTTTTTAGATAACTGACTTCCTAGACAGGCTAATAAACTAAAGCTTTTCTATTCAGATTTAAACTAAACATTTGATAAGAGCTCTTGAAGGAAAATTAGTACTAAACACGATGATGACAGCGATTAACAGGAGATGTGAAAGAAGCTTCTTAGGAGGGAGACTATCCCTAGCTATACTCAAACAGCTAGACAGGCTAGAGAAAAATAAGTACAGATACCTCTTAAGCTCCAGCATTGGGACTGATCATATATACTCTATTTGTTTATGATACTGAATGAAAACTATGTATATGCTTGAGAAATATCTAAGCAACAAGATGCTGTGACTGCACCAAGAGGATTTGATCATCCTAAGGCAAGAAATTAGACAACTGAAGTGCAATTTAATACTGTAAAGTTCAGAGGCACATTTTCAAGAATTATTAATAAAAAATTGCTACAAAAGGGACATTGTCAATCTGATGTGATGAAATGGGTAAAAATATCTGTTTATATTTGTTGGAATTGAGTATGAACTGCCAGAGTAATGTAGCTATGAAACAAGGTTACTGCTATTGTAGAATGCTTTGAGTGATGCACTCTTCTAGGAGAAAGGCAAATGCAAATACCACTACACAAGGCATCAGCAAGGTCTCATCTGGAATATTGTGTACATATCTAATCACTTCTCTCAGGAATGATTAATTTAAATTGGATCAGATTCAGCGAGGAGATATGATTAAAAGAATGAAATATTTACCTTACAAAGAAAAGATTAAGGAGAGTTCTGTTTGTCTAGTCTAGCTGAGGAAGGCTAAGTGGGGATATAATGACTTTTTGTAACTACATTGAGAGAGTATACGTATCAATGCAAGAAAAATCCTTTAATTTTAAGAATAATATTAGTACATGTTAAATGTCTAAGAATAAGTTTAGGCTGAAAATTATACAAGGTTTCAGATCATCTGGTAAATGAACTTATGAAATAATCATCTGCATATCTTTGTGAGGCAAAGAATCAATATTACTTTAAAGTGCAGTTTGCTGAGCCCATAGATGCATTTGCAAAAAAATTCCAAGAGACAAGAATACTTTGTAGAATTGCATTTTATTGACTCTGTGAAGTTTGAAAAGATAGTGGAATGTGGCTGAGTTTTTTTGTTGTTATTTTGGTGGCTTTTTTGCAAGCTATGTGTGTTTTATTGCATTAGGTAGAGTTCATTGCCCAAATTGGTTGCCTTTTTACACTCTGGATTAAACTGATTACCCAGCCTGGAGTCAGAATATCATTTTTTCCAAAATTGGATAGTCAAGGACTAGTAAGGATTCATGTGTTCATTCGTGAGTTTTGGTAAAAACTTTACATAAAACCATTATGAATTTTATTTCATAAAAACCTGAATGGACCTAAATCAGCCTTGATCTTTCCTCTTTCTGTAGGTCACTAGAGATATAGGGTTTCATGGTCTTCTGCTGTATGTTTTACATTTATTTAAAGTATTGAGGCTTTTTGCTGGGTTTTGCTGTGTGGTGTAGTTGTTTTGTAGGCTCTTCCATACTCAGCATCTAAAGTATATTCATTTTACCTAATTTTAAGTATCTTTAGCTCTGAGCAACTCAATCTGGAGTGTCTTATAGCCAGTATATAGAAACAGGGACCTCCAGACTGTTTTACATTATTTAATTTATCCATATAACTACCTTTTAGAAAATTTAGGCAAAAAACTTCTTCATTATTTTATGCTTGAAATTTCAGAAGACAGGACTGAACAACCCCAGAGGTCCTCTCCTTTGTTGTGCTGCATTACTAAGTGATGGAACATTTTGTTTCAGAAGAGTAGAAAGAATTTGTGCATAGGATGTTATAAGAGATTATGCAGGTGGACGATACCAGGCAGGCCTCTGGTGTTCTACTAAAAGGGGAAAAGCAGAGAATGTGAAATATTTGTAGCACTCTTCTTTGCTGTGTACTGCTCTTTTTAATTTTGTACTATCAGTAAACTCAATCACATAACCATTTACTTCTTTTTCCATGGTCCTTTTAATTGGTTATGTAGTATAACATTGGAAAAGTTAGAAGAGAAAGGAGAGCTGCCTAGAATCCTAGAAAGCAAGACTTGTTTGATGGGGCTGTACACTTCACTTTAGTCTTTTATTTCCCTATCTAATAATTTTTCTGCTCATTCAGTAACTTCAGCCAAGGAGCAAAGGATTCAAAGATCTGAAATTTCTAAGAATATTTCTAAAACCAGGAGCTGAGTTGGACACAAGATAAAGATCCAAATCAGTATCTCTAGTTAGAAAAAGTCAATTGTAACTCAACCTCTTATCTATTTTGTGAGACAGCCTCCAGCTGGCAATATACTTTCTTATCAATATGTTTATCAATATGCTTTCAATATACATTGTATTCCTATCTACCGAGTCTGGCTGGGATGAAATTATCAAGTTAAATTTCTTCATGTTAGTCTGTATGGTGCTATGCTTTGCATTTGTGGCTAAAACAGTGTTGATAACAGAACGGTATTTTGGCTACTGCTGAAAAGGGCTTGTGCAGTATCAAGACCTTCTCTTCCCTCCCACCCACTGGCTTGCAAAGTCAGTAAGGTGGAAGGGACCAAGAGTTTTGAAGAGAACATAGTCAAGACAGTTGGCCCAAACTGACAAAAGGGAAATTTAAAATCATATCACACTTAGCAATTCAAAAATCAGGGAAGGATGATGAAATGGGGACATTAATGGTTATGGCATTTATTTTACCGAGCAACATATATGCATTTGGAAGTCATACTTTCCACTGGATAGAAATCTGACTGTTGCTGAGCAGTAGTAAAACAATTTCTCTTTTTATTTCACTTGCAACCACAGTTTTTGCTTTTATTATGAAATTGTCATTACCTCGACCCATGACTTTCACCTTCCTTCTATTTTTCTCCCCATGCACAGGGAGAGGAGAGTGAGCAAAAGAAAGTGTGGGTGTTTGATCTGCTTTCTGGGGTCAATCCTCCACATCCTGTAAATGAATACATTCCTCTGAATCAACCATAGCTTTATATCTGTTGACCAGCTAACAGGATGTATGAACTGGAGACATGGTGGGAAGAGCAAACTGCCAACAAGAGAGAGAGGTGAGAGTACTGGAGGAGAGAGTATCACTTCCCTCTCAGTAAATAAGACTTTCTTGGGTTGACAACTCAGATTCGCCAATTCCCAGGTCAGTATTAAGGTGAAATGACACCAGGGATTCTTCAATTCACAGCAAACCTCATACAAACCACAAACCATACAATATACACCCACAAGCAGCAGATCCCATAACATACACCAACAAGCTGCAAGCCTTAAACATGTTCCAACAAGCCATAAACATGTCCTAACAAGCCTTGCCTTATACTCAGGGATACGGGAATGAGAGAGAAAAGGAGAGTAAGAGACGAAAAGAGAGCGAGAGAGGCAAGGAGGTAGAAAGACAAAAAAGAGATTTCACCAGTCCTGGCTCCAACATTGGTCCAGCCAGCCTACGGGCCCAGTATTGGAGGGCACTGCCACTCAAGGATTTGAAACGTGTCCTATAATTCCTTGCCTCTCCTCTGGGGGGGTACTTGGACTCATTAGACTAATTAGGCATCATGCACAGTCTATGCTTCTCAAATTCTCTTTTCTCTGGTGCATGCATAGTTCCTACCTTCAGATTCTTCTGGAAATGGGTCGATGGGCTTGGGGGTCATGGGGGAGTTACTTCCCCCTCCCTGCAGGTATGACCATTGTCTGATCTTCCTTCTCAGTGCATGTGTGATGAAAATGGATTCGGTATTGGTTCTTTCCAGTGTCACTCAAGACAGGGAAGTTCAGCTTCACAGAAGTGTGGTCCCATCTTTGTAGAAGCCCCTCCTCTCATTGCGTCTTCCTGACATTGCCTGCTGTGTCCATAGAGACCGTCTCCTTTACCAAATTTCTTTATTGAATGTTTGAGAAATTAGCTATGGTTTTGTCAGACTGTCACACTGCCTCACATATTCAAATGTTATTACTTACTTATCTTCCTAGTGAAAACTGAGATTCAGCTAACAACTTCCGTCAAACAGGACAACTTTAAGAAAACAGGGAAAACCAGATCCTAACATCAGTTACTCTTGCCGTTATTAATGGACTGATATCAGAAACTAATCTAAAGTCTTTAATCAAAATTTTAATAGGTTCAATTTCCAAAACTGTAGGAAAATATATTTGTTTTCCAGGCCATTTAACAAACATTTGTATCTCAAAAAGCAGGCAGTGGGTATATCAAGATACTTCTAAACACCTGACATACTATCATTAATCTTATTTACTTCCATCTTTCCATACCACAGGGAAAAAAAAAAAAAAAAAAGTGTAGTTTTGTAAAAGAAATGCACTCTACAAATATTTATTTACTTGAAAAAGATTATTCTACCTATGTTCCCTGAAGCCAGAGAGAAGATGATATTTTGAAACTTATATAAAACATATCTGCTAAGAACTCATGAACAAGTAGACACATTTTGTCACAAACCAAATAGATTCTTAAAGAAACCAATTAGGACTGGGAAAGATGCTTCCTGTTGCAGCATATCCTGCAGGGAAGGGATGACATTACCATGAGTATAGACTTATAGAGTATTTTCTTATAAAAATTAACAACTTCATTCTAAGATAATATGATATAAACACAGCTGAAAATTGAAAATATAGGATTAAAATATTATACATTGCAAAATATCCTGTTAGGCACTGTAACTTCACAGTACTCCACTGTGTGTGGAAGAATTGAACCTTATATGCCAGTCTTGTCCTTGGAGATTAATCAAACCATTTATATCCTTTTAAATAGCTTGAGCTGTGTGAATTATCATTTGGTTTGTAGCTAATTCATTCATCTGTATAAACACAAAATAATATAATTTAATAGAACTGCAGTGAAGAGTTGATCATCAGTAACCAAGGATTTATGAACACAAATACATGAAGAATCAAAAGAATGTTCTGTAGTCATCTGCTAATTTTCCACAGTTGCACTTACTTGAACAGCAATCTTGATATTATTTGGCAGCAGCAAATTATTATGAACTCTTTTGTTAAGTTTCCAATTAAAGAAAGTGATCCTTATACTGCAAATTACTGTTAATGAAAGTATGTTAAGTCTCTATTATTTTTAGTTCCCACTTATGCAGAGGATCTGGTTCTCAGGCTCCTTATACAGAGCCCCAAAGGAATTTAAATCTGTGCACAGTGTTATTTCACCATCTTCTCCAGCTAAAATGAGTTTCAGCCTGTTCTTTGACCTAATTTCAAGTGGAGGGCCAAAGCAAACAGCATTTTTTTGAAAATCTGGTTAGGTAATTCATGATACTTGTTTTTGCTGTCTCTTTAACTGAACAAAATCTTTCCTTCCTAGTGAGGAAAAGGAGCAATGGAAGAGATGCTGGGTGCCATTTAAATGGTCAGGGCTGAGGTGGTGGGGTGTAGAACCAAAGCCCAGCAGGAATCATCAGGCATTGTCTGCTTTTGGCTCACTTTGTCTTCTGACGAAAATGTGACTGCCAAGAAATTCAGTGAACTCCCTACAAATCAGTCCATTGTATGATCTATGCAGAGACTAACTGGGGTATTCCCTGGAGCTTGTTTAGGATGACTAAGTGCACTGGAAATGCACACAGGCACAAATCTTATGCCCAGATACATCACAATTGTATGGAGCAAACTTCTGTCATCTTCAGCTATACAAGCGCAGTAACAATCATATATATATATATATATATATATATATATGTATATATTTATATAACATATATGTATTGAAAGAATCTTCTGGATGCTTGAAGCTTCATTTTCCTCTTCCAAACTACTTATTCCTAGAAATTATGCATGAGGTTGCTTATATTTAAAAATATTAACCTTCTCTTATATTTTGTTGAATGAACCATCAGGTTAACAAGATATCAAGACAGAGACAGACAGAAATATATTGTGTAGACTCATCACAAAAGTCTAGTTTCACAGGAATATAGGCTTAAAAGGAATGTTTGCATGTTTAGGTAGTGGCTAGGTTAGTATCCAGGTTATTTGGGTTCTGTTCTCTACATAAACTACCAAGGACACCCTTGCTAATAAAAACTTCTTGTAACAGTTGTATGTAGAAATGCAAGTGTTACTTGACTGCAGAGGGTATTTCTTAGTCATTTAGAAAATAAGAAAATAGGAAAAGTAGAATTAATTTTGTTCAAATGCTTATATAGATATATAGATATATATATATATATACACACCCCTAACTATGCTCAATTTGCTCTAGTCATACTGTGCCTCTGATCATGACAGAATAAAAGACTTTATATTTTCCTCTAAGCTATCCAGATATCTCCCTAGGAATTTTCATTCTATTTAATCCTAGATGAAATACAAAAAGGGTATGTTTTGCTTTTACTTACCCTAGTATATATCATGATATTATCATAAAACTTAAATTAATTTTCCTGAGATTTGAAGCAGAATGGGAGAAAAATGTTGGTTTAACACTGATTTAAAGAAATGCTATATTTACCTTTAGCTGTGTGTACAATTTAGCTTTTTATTTTAAAATCAGATTCAGACTCACTTTAAGCTCCCAATTTACTGTGAAGCTTGGTTACATCTGAATGTTTTTATATCTAACATAAGCTTTTTTTTGCAGAATGAAAATACAATTTTGCCTTGTTCTATAAACATGTCCATATTTATTCATAACATTCCCCAACTAATATTTTTCACCTGATAGGGCTATTAAAGTTTTGTTACATTTTATAGCTACCCTGCTCTTTCATCTGGTTCAAAACCAGCTTTAATGAGTGAAAATAAGTCCTATTTGTAGTGTAATGATAGCAAGTTTTATGATATTAAGGCTTCTGCAGTTACTATTCATTATAATGAGGTGATTTCTAAATGTGGAAAAATAAGTCTTTATGTCCATCAGATGTTGAAATTGAATTTTTCTGAAAAGCAAAGCTAATCTTGTGTGAAGTCATAAATTCATGCTGGTAGCTTTGTATTCGATTATACATATATTTATACGTGTACCTAATAATGCTTTTCTCTTTGTTGCTTAGGATATTTTGTACTCATTTAAAAAAAAAATACTTGAGATAAATGTTTTTGCAAACTCATGTTACATATTAAAATGTTCAGAGTATTATTTCTCTGAATAATTTAAAAGATTATTGAGAAATGATCCTCTTATCACTAATAACAAATTTCCTTTTTGTGACTCATTAGTAATTCAGATCGGTCAGTTAGTGGAACATAGTATTTAAATTGATGCAAATAATTTAATTTATTCTCACTTAATAAACATCTAATTCATTAAAAACCAAACAGCTTGATAATTTCAGTTAAATCTATCTGAAAGGAAATTTATTTATTACAAAGGCTTTGTAATGCCCTGAATAACAGCCATGCAGAAAGTAGCTGTCAGGTTACATAAAACTTGCTTTGGCATCTACACTTGAAAGTAAAACTAAATATTACATTTATTAAAAGCTGTAACCTACGTGATATTGAGGAGAATATACAAGGAACTTTCTCATTTATTTTAGTCAACGAAATGATACACTACTTAGAAGAAAAAGAAAATAAAAATTATGATGAAAACACAATCTTCAAATACCGTTTCTAAGACCTCAGAGACTAGCAGAGTACTTGTGCCAAAAGCTAAAATTAAATTAGTTTTCTGTGCTCACAGAAATTTTTGGGGGTTACAGCATATGCTTCTGCACAGAATTTGCTCTCACATTTCACTGTCATGATCTTTCCACTTTCCAAGCATATTTATAGATAATATAGCACATATCATGGAGCAGATCCTACTGGAAACTATGTTAGGGCACATGGAAAATAAGGAGGTGATTGGTGACAGCCATCATGGCTTCATTAAGGGCAAATCATGCCTGACAAATTTGATGGCCTTCTACTACAGGGGTTACAGTGTTGGTGCATAATTGAAGAGCACCTGACATCATCTACCTGTAACTGTGCAAATCACTTGACACTATCCCGCACAATATCGTCGTCTCTAAATTGGAGAGATGTGGATTGGATGGATGGACCACTCAGTGGATAAGGAATTGGCTGGATGGTTGCACTGAAAGAGTTGCGCTCAACAGCTCGATGTCCAAGTGCAGAGCAATGATGAGTGGTGAACCTGAGGAGTTGGTATTGGGACCGGTGCTGTTTAACATCTTTTTCAGCAACATGGACAGTGGGATTGAGTACACCCTCAGCATGTTCACCAATGGATGCCATGAAGAGGGACCTTGACAGGCTTGAGAGGTGGGCCTGTGCAAACTTCATGATGTTCAATAATGCCAAGTGCAAGGTCTTGCACATGGATCAGGGCAATGCCAAGCACAAATACAG
The DNA here is from genome assembly GCF_965140245.1 of Athene noctua. Taxonomy (NCBI): domain Eukaryota; kingdom Metazoa; phylum Chordata; class Aves; order Strigiformes; family Strigidae; genus Athene; species Athene noctua. The sequence goes on from NC_134037.1 coordinate 25,232,837, forward strand.
GCTGGGCAATGAGGGAACTGAGAGCAGCCCTGCAAAGAGGGACTTGGGAGTATTAGTGGATGGAAAACTGACTATGAGCCAGAAATGTGCACTCGCAGCCCAGAAAGCCCACATCCTGGGCTGCATGAAGAGAAGTGTTGCCAGCAGGGAGGTCATTCTCCCCCTCTACTCTGCTCTGGTGACACCCCACCTAGAGTGCTGCGTCCAGCTCAGGGGCCCCCAACGTGAGAAAGAGATGGACATATTCAAATGGGTCCAGAGGTGGCTATGAAGATGACCAGGGGGCTGGAGCACTTCCCTTATGAGGAAAGACTGAGATTCTTGGGATTCAGTTTTTAGAAGGTTCCAGGGAGACATTCCAGTACTTAAAGGGGACAGACAGGAAAGATGGAGAGGGACTCTTTATCAGGGAGTGTAGTGATAGAATGAGGAGGAATGGCTTTAAACTGAAAGCAGGTAGATATAGGTTAAATATAAGGAAAAAATTCTTTATGATGAGAGTGGTGAGGCACTGGCACAGGTTGCCCAGAGAAGCTGTGGCTGCCCCCTCCCTGGCAGTGTTCAAGGCCAGGCTGGATGCAGCTTTGAGCAACCTGGTCTGGTGGGTGGTGTCTCTGCCCATGGCGGGGGATTGGAACTAGGTGATCTTCAAGATCCCTTCCAACTTGAACCATTCTACAATTCTGTGAATCTGAGTATAGGATATTATTTCATTGTGATGTTGCCATAACTGAATCAGCTAACTTTTAATTAATTTTTCCTTACCAGTTTTAGCTTTTTTTTTTTTTTTTTTTTTCACAGAAGGCCCATTTCAAAAAACAGTTCTTACCCAGAACTAAAGTTATACTGGGTCTACTTATGGAATTTGTCTTTCTGAAAAAGTCTAGGCAGTAACATGTTAGATGAGATGTGGAGATGACTGAAAATCTTTTAGGGCTTTAGGGTTGCAAGATAGCTAGCTTTTTAGCTTTTGTTTTGATTTGGTTTTTGTTTTTCTTTCCTCAGGAATCAATTTAAGTAATTTTTCCAATACTATAAAATCAACTTCACGTCATAGTGTATGTACTCATTTTAAAGGCATGGATAGCTCTCATCTACAGATTCCCAAAACACATATCCTATAGGTGACAAAGGTGGAAAAATTTCATCTTTAAGAACTGATGGTCAACTCTGGGGAGCTCTGTAAGAGATATATATGCAACAAAAGTGAATGCTCAAAATCCATTAAAGTAAATGAAAAATATCACAAGGCACAGATGTCATCAGTGGGTTTTGTACATAACAGGTAGGGAGAGATCTTTGGTGAATGTAAAACTGTTGGCTTGAGGAGAACTCTGACATTTCTCAGCTGTTGAGAATTTGTCTAACATTCAAAGGAACTTAGGGAGTAGCCACTGGTAAAAGTTCAGTTTTTATTCAACTATTGGACTTCTAATAATGGAATACTTTATCTTTCTCTCAATTTAAACTGAATATGGCATTCACAATCATGTATCTTTTTTTCCTATTTTCTTAAGTATTTTATGTGTAAGCTGTCTTTTTTTCTATTTGTTCTGATTTTAAAAAGCATGTAGACACCAAGAAAGACTATATTTCTGAAAGTAAACAGTTTTTTAAACTTGAAATGCCTGTTTTACAAATACATCCTACAAATATCCCCTCCTGAACTGCTGGGAAATGCATTTAAAATGAGATGAGAAATGCAGAGCAAAAGAATTCCCAGCTCTGCACAGCATGGAGAAGATCGAAATAACACATGTCTCCAAAGGCTCAGACATTGCTGGAAGGATGAAAGCCAAAGCAACAGTCAAGTCTCTAGAGAAACACCAGTACCATTTATATGTGTGTTGTAGTTTGACTGTGGCTAAATGCCAGGTACCTACCAAGTCACTCTATCACTTCCCCCCCCCGCCCCATTTCCCCATTTCCCACCACACCACAATGTGCCATCAAATAATACTTTACTGAAAAACCTATAAGAAATCCCTGAAGTCTGAATAATGTCTTAAGTGATTCTAATCACCAGTGTGACCAGTGATCTTGGAAGAGGGAAGGACATATGATCATATTACAGGAGCCATGAGCAAGTACAGCAACGAAACTTGGAAAGGTCAAATGGCAATATTCTGGACACTCTTGGTGGAAGGAGGAATTGAAAGGCCAAACTGCAAGGATACAATCCAGTCTTCTATGGGTTGCTGAGAGAAAAGCTAGACACAGCTCAGTTCATAGCCTACAGGGCTCCTATGCTGAAGGCAGTCCAAGATAAGACAAAGGCAGTCAAAGAAATTAATTTACTAGACAAATTATACTGAGTTTAGGGACAACATGGTAAGGCCTCTTTTCTTACCTAGCTTCTCTTTTGCTTATGAAGAAACATATTTTATAGAAAAAAAAAAAAAAAGACTAAAAAGAGGATGGAATCACAAACTAAACACTGCTACAAGCTGTTTTTGAAAACTTTGCGACCTCTGTAGCTTTATTGTCTTGTTTTCTTCCATCTTTTTCTTTTTCTGCAGCCCTCCTCTCCTGGATGATGTTTATATCATCCTGACAACGCTTATTGCAATAGACTGAGTGACATGTTTGGAATGGAATGTCAGACTATATCCCCACTATTGAATTTCTGAAACAATATTAAGAGTCAACAGAAGGTCACAGATCAGTAGTGGGTAATCTTCTAGAAATACAAGTGCTTAGTGAAAATTTTTACATTTTAAATTCTACAGCTTCACAAATCAAAGTTTTGTGTTATAGAAGAAAACTGAGATCCATCAATAATTAGATTAATGTAGAGAGAACACGCATTAGCTATAAAACTATTAGAAGTTACTCTTTAAAGTCTGAATAGTCCACTTAGTAGATCCTTTTTTTTTCTCTCTATGGCATTTAAAAATGTAGAAAGCTGACCACTATTTTCTGTCCCTTGTTTTCAAATTTCTAGTTTCTATTTACAAAATTATTCTGAAATGTTATTAATTTTAATAGCTTTTTCTAAAAAAAAAAGAAAAAAAAAAGTGGAAGATGGTTGAAAAGCTAAATCAGTTTATAATTATTTTCAATCCATTGGCTGACATGCTCCAAGGATTCTAAAAGGTTAGTGGGGCACAGTCAGTCTAGTTCTTTACATAATTCTGTCCTTAAATATTAAGTTGGTGCATATAAATACCAGCAAAACAACATGGATTTTCTACAGCATATTGTTTAGAAAATGTCTCAAGTGATGAACATATTATATTTTTATTAATATTTAAGAATTTGAAGTAAAAGCTAATGTAATTAATCTGTAGAATAGAGAGATGGGAGGATTTTTTTTAAGGATACCATTTTCCTTTAGAAATTTTGCATACTTCCTTGAACACTTAATATTATGAGCAGTCTCATCTTAGAAGATATAAAATAAAAAGGAAAGGAGAAGTTGTCAAATTGTCATTGCCTAAACTGCAGATCTAAGAATATCTCATGTAATTGCACTATATTGTTTATTTTTAAAAGCATCATAACAGTCTGTTTCATACAGCTTGTTCACTTGAAGGGAAAATGTGTCTTCTCAGACTCCAAAATGTTCAATCTGCTCTAAGACTGCATTTTGTGTGCACTCAAAATTCCTATTAACATTATTAAATGAGGAATATAGAAGAATGATACTCTGTTCTGAAGGACGAAGGAGTTAATAGTCTTGATTCTCCGTAAATCTGTCACATAAATCTGGGATTCATCTGGCCAAACCACAGCTGTTCAAAGTTAAACAGCTAGTCTAAAATAGTCTTCTAGGCTTTCTTTATCACCTCTGGAGTTGTATCTCTCCTTTGGGCACTTCATCGCATTTTATATTAAGCACCAAAAGCTTTGGGATATAGAGACATTCACTTGCCATTTCATACAAGAAGACCATGTATCACTAGTTAAGACTTGGAGATCCTAGTTTTTAGACAGCTGCTGTTGGATAAGTCACATCTTCAGTGTTTTTAGGCTTGCTTATCTAGATATTTAAAAAATACTTTTTAAAGATAATGTAAAAAATAAGAATATGAAATAATATTAATTTGAAATATTAGTACAGTGGCAACCTGTCAGTAGTGCAATAGTGCTTTGCATTACTAGTATAAATTTGGGTTTAAAAAATACCATTTAGGTCTTTCTGGCTTTTTTGAATGGATAGTTGGAAACTGTTGCTTGGGTTATATTTTCTTTCTTACAGGTTGTGGCACACCCCTTTTGTACCACTCTAAACATAAATGTGAATTTGCTCACCGAAGCATTCAACAGGGTTACATCAGCTTGCTTAGGAGATAACCGAGAAGAGCTTTCAATCAGTGACAAATTTTAAGTGATTGTATTTTTCACAACCAAGAGAAAAGGTAAAATGAAATCAGTACCAGAAGGCAAACAAAAATATAGATTTCTTCCACCAAAATCTTTGTGTTTATATTTGTATGTCTTATATAGATCTTCTAAGGAAAATATGTGCTACAGGAATTATGCATCTATGCCATTGTTTAATCTCGGAATACTAGCTCAAGGTTCCCTCTTATTCAAAATGAATTCTCTTTTGAACTATTTCAGAAATCACTCTTTGCATTTATTATTGTATTTAATCACCCCACTCCTACCAAGTATACTGAAATATTCAACTAGAAATATTCAACTGAAATATTCAACTAGAGTATTAGGAAGAAGTTGAAATACTAAGGAATACCAGAGAAAGCTGTGGAAGGGATATGGTGGAAAGGATTCATTTCAATATTGCTATTGAAATGTTTATTGAATAACTGTGTGCTCTGACATATCTTCATGTCCTTTGTAGCTGAACATAACTGGACAAAACTAATTAATCATCTAGTGATTCTTGGACACTGTTCTTTTCTATTACAGAACTGAATAACCTGAAATGTACATTTTTGTTCAGAAAGCAGTTTTCTGTGAACAATGTCTTTTGGGGATCGTATCTGATTTCTCCGCTGCTTGTCATTCTCGTTGTATTTGTTAAAGAGACCTGAAAAGAGAATGTTTCAGTTGCTTCAACATATATTGGAAGACACTTCAACATGCTCCTTTATTTACAGACAAAAGTTTCTAGGGTGAAAGTTTGGAAATGACAACAAAAAAAGGGCACTAAAATAAACTTCAAAGAAGCAGGAGCCACGATAGAATAAGAAACCCTATGAAGTTTATCTTGACCTTTAGGACAGCTTCTAATCATCTAAGCATGGGGTTTTTTCAGCATCTCCCTGAAATTCTGAAAGGTTTCTCTGCAATGAAAACTGCAAACAGATTTGAATTAGTAGTTTGTATTCCTGGCAAGTCTAAAAGAAATGCATTGTTCAAATCATGATTTTTATGTCTGAAAAATTTGCACTTGTCTGGATAAAGGACTTTCAACCCAGCCCTTTTAGAAGATAATGAACATTAAAAAAATGCACACAAACCAAATAAAAGGTTTAGCATGTATTTGCCAGATGAAACCAATCAGTATCTACCATTACAGAAACACGATTTGGTTGAAACTGAATGTTCAGAAATTAATTTGCTTTACATTTGTCTTTCAGCCGCATTGTTTTTATCAGCTGAATATCAGCAGATAAAATTGGAGGAAAAAAGAAGGGCAAATGAAAAGAGAATGATAATATCTTCAGCTGTTTTATACCTGTGTCAATTGATTGTATAATTAAACAAATAATTACTGCTAAATTACGTGCATAAACTGTTTATCCATTACTACTCATGAAAAACTAATATTCCTTATAAATCATGCTTTTAATTGTAGGGGACACTTAAATTTTAAAGTTTGGATAAAAATGCAGTTTCTGTGACTGGCTGGATACCAGTATCTAAACAATGTACACATTACAGTGACTCAGAACTCTTCACAGTCTCCAAGAGTGTCTCCAAGGCTCCCTCTGCATAGACTTGGGTGAATCATGACAGGTCTTTTAAGGTCATATCTGCCCAGGTTCAAATCAATATTGTCACGTCATTTGGTCATGGTGACAGCAGGGCAGTATATGAGGTTACTTTACTGATACCTGCATTAACTACTGGGTAGAAGCATCAGGCCCTTAAATCAAAATAATTGGTCAAGCATTGTCCTATCTATTGCTTCACTTTGGTCCTTTAAATAGTGATGCTTCCCTCTTTTCTCCCTGCACTCAGATGACACATTTCTAGCAATGACTCTGAGTGATAAACAGCAAATGTTCTTTTTCTGTGGTATAACCTGTGGTATAAATTTGCCCAGCAAAATTTGTCCACTGGGCTGTTGTAGAGTAACAACAATTTCCTGAGGAGATTGTGGGTGGCTGTCATGGTTTGAGCCCAGGAGGCAACAGAGCACCACGCAGCTAGTTACTCACCCCTTCTCCTGAGGACTGGGAAGGTGAAATAAAGCAAAGGGATCAGGAATAAAGATCAGGATGGGGAAGGGTGATTCATCCATTAAAGTCACAGGCAAAAGACAGACTCATTAGGGGAAGAAGAACAACAACATAAATTTAATTCAGACTCTAACAACACCACCACTTAACAGGGTAGGACAGTGAGAAGCATTACTGCATCTTAAGAACACCTTCTCCCATCCCTCCCTTCTTCCCAGGCTCAGCTTTGCTCACGATTTCTCTACATCCTCCCCTCCAGCTGTGCAGGGGGCAGGGAATGGGGGAGTGTGGTCAGTCCCACTCATACAGAGAAATCATTACTTGTTTTGAGACTTATTTACTTACTTATAGAAAACTGCTTAGCAACGTTTTTACTTACTTATAGCAACTTATAGTATTACCTATAGTATTTTTAAATATTGCTAAGAATCCTGCTTGCCCAGACTGTTCTGTGGAATTTTACCAAGGACTACTGTGTTCATCAAAACAAAGCAGTTTACTGTGAAAATCTACCAAGAACTATAATGTTCAGCAAAATATTATTATTTTGTCCTTGGGGAACAGGTGTGCTCTAACTAGTTGGAGTCTTGGTAATGGGTAAAGATAGCCATATACGGAGGGGAGAAGTTCCATTGGTTCTCTTAGATAAGATAAAATTAATAAACCGGCTGAAAAACACTCTTGTTATTCAAGAAATTGGCCAAGAGAATCTGCGCATGCTCCAGGGAAAAGTACAAAGTGAGAAAGACTATGAGCCTTCCTCCCAAAGACCCCCGAAGACGACCACCAGGAGGCAATGTGCAGGTGCAAAGAGAACATAAACTGCTGACATCAGCCTTTCTAACTAACCCAACCTTACTCACGCATACGTATGTTTGTGTTATGTAATCCAATGAATATGTATATCCAGATTCTATAAGGTTTTGGTAAAATATGCAGTGGGTGTGCAAGCTTTGTGGAGAAATCCCCTTGCACCCCAGCGCCAGAGTAAACATACCTGTTTTATAACTCTATTCAAATTGTAGAGTCATTTTTTCGCAAATCACCACCACTCCTTCCTCCTCAGGGAGATTCTTACCCGGACCCAGCGTGGTGTCCCTCTCATGGGAGACAGTTCTCCATGAACTTTCTCTGATGTGAGTCCTTCCCATGGGCCACAGCCTTTCCCTAGCTGCTCCATGGATCTCTCCCATGTGTTGCTGTCCCCCCAGTGCCTAACTACAACAGCGGGGGCTTCTTCCCAAAGAGTCCCGGCCTTCTTCAGACACAGTCACCTGCTCTGAGATGGGGTCCTCCACAGGCCGTGGGTCTTCATCTGCTTGCTCCACCAGTGGCCTCCATGGGGGGCAGGGGCACAGCCTGCCCTCTCACCACAGGCTCTGGGGAAGTCTCTGCACTGGCATACCTCTCTGCCTTCCTCCTCCTTTCCAGTGTTTGCGTAGGTGTCTTCCTCGCAACTCTTCCTCACAACTCTTCCTCCTCCCAGGTTCTCCTTCTTAAATCTGTTATTGCAGAGGTGCAGCCACCATTGCTAATTGTCTCCGTCTTGGCCAGAAGCAGGTCTGACTTGGAGCCGGGGGAGCTTTGAGAAGCTTCTCACAGGGGCCACTACTGTAGCCCCCTCCCCACTACCAAACAACCCTGCCACACACACAAATCTAACACTGTTTCAAAACTCTTCAGATTGGGTAAGTCCAACCGAAGGACTGATTACTCTAAAACATTGCAGAGATTCAGTTGTGAGGTAATTTGTGGATCAGGTCAGGTGAAGGATTCTTAGGATGCCCAAACTACAAAGCAGCATCTCTTACCTTGGGGGTGTTATAGCCAAATATTTAGATCTTTCTCCCAGCAGAGAGATGGTGATGAGCCACTTAGGCCTTTTTGTTAGTCAGTGGCATAAGAACCTTCTGAAATTCCTTACACAGATGACAAGACTGGCTTGTTGCCTGAAAGAACTATTTCAGATCTTCACAGTTAACCTTAGCAGGTTTTCTTTTTTCTCTCTGATCATCTGATTTATTAATGCCAGTTATAACTGGACATTGTGATAACAAAAATGTCAATATTCATAGGATAATTTTAACACAAAACTGTGTACACTCTCAAGCTCATTGCAAATGTTTGTAAACTCCTAGTTCTCCTCCAGCACTGCAGTAGTCCTATTACCTAAGATGGTTATAACAGGTATATATTGTTTTAGAAATGTTTTGGATGTGCCTCACAAAAGTATCTGTAAAGCCCATAGCCTTTTATGTAGGTTAAAGAGAAGGCTACATGTGAACACTTATTAAGTGTTTATTAGGAAATAATTTTAAAGGCACTAATACTTGCTAGGGTAGTTTTTGCTTGCCTGAATTATCCCTGCCTTCCAGCTGCATAGTGATCATACTCATACTATTAACATATGTGAGCCTTATTTCAAGTTATTCCAAGGCTTGTGTCTGAATTCCTCTGCCAGAAACTTTTCCGGTCAGGTACCTTAATGAATCATACAAGCTAATGGGAAAGCAAAATGAATAATTGGGGGTCTAGCATGAGTTCAAGCCTAGCTAATATGAAATAAAATACACAGAGAACATAAGAAAACCCATATACAAATATCTTTGTCATGGCTCCTATGAGGTTTGCAGCACTAGCAACTGGAACTATGTCACCATTTTTAAGTGAAAGTAACTGCTATAAAAAGATACCACAAGAAAAATAAAATATCCATATAAAGACATAGAAAAACTCTGGCACTGAGATCATGCCAGTATAAGCAATTATGTGAGTTATTAGCACAATCTACAAATGTCATTACTGTATCTCATTGTTAACTTGAGGAATGAATGAAATAAATACATAAAAAGTTGTAATTCTCTACTGGTTATCTAAACTGTGATATAACACAGAGCTCAGTGACAACAGATCAAAGGACAATGGAAGTATTAGCATTATAACAAAATTATAATCTGATGAGACTTTTTACTTGCTTCTTTCATAAAATCGTATTCTCACTTTGAAGGCAGTAGAATAAAGATTGAAGTAGAGGACAGTTCAAAAAGAGTAAGAGGCAATCAGTGCTGAGGAATCAAGACAAAAATGTTTAGAAAAAGCCTACAAAATGGAACTTTTATGAACATATAATCCTGATCTGTTTGAAACTGTATAAATATATACATATATAATCTAGAAATGTTTTTTTAAATACCTGAAAGAGATTGACTGTCTTTTACTAATGGCATTTGACAATGAAACCAGGTACAATACTTTTATATATATTTATAACCTTGCTAGTTCTATATTTAATTACAAAAATTTTATTAAAACTTGAATTTAAACAAATTCCTTGATATGCTGTAAAACATACTTGGACTCCAGTTTTGTGGGAGGAAAATCAAATGCATATTACAGTTTTATGAAAGCAATTTAGTTAACAGAATTTAGTGCTGATCCCAGGGACATAAGATATCTTTCTTCTGGTGCTAAAATCTTCCTTCAAAACCCATCTTTATGGAAGGAATTGTCCTGAAGATCTAATTCTATTTTTACTTTCTAACTAATCAATAGTGTTTCATCTCATTTCTTTCCTGAAGCTAAAAATAAATAAATAAATAAATAAATAAATAAATAAATAACAATCTGCTGGGTTGTGGGTAATTACAATGGGCAAGGCTATGGTGTACTGGTTTATTGCTCAAATAATAAAGACATAAAGCAGGATAGCAATAAAAATCAGTACATTGGATGTATTTTGCACAGTAGTAACAATTCCAGAGACAAGTTGGTTTGGAAACTTTAAAGTGATCTGAACTGTACATGAAGAGCATAGTCATCTATTATCAATTTAAGGAATCATTTCTTTTTAAAATGACTTTAGGACATCACCTGGTCTAACACATCACTTGAAACAGGACCCATTTGCTTGCTCAGGGCCTTTGCCATAGTCTGTTTATGAAAACCTCCAAGAGGTTTCACAATACCACTGGGTAAACTCTTCCAGTATTTGACCAGACCAGTTGTGATTTATTTATTTTTCTAAAATCTGATTGGAATTTTTATTGACATAATTGTGTCTATTTATGTATTTTCCTTTCACTATGCACCTGTGGAGGCTAGCTCTGTCTTTTCCATAATCATCTATGGGACTGTTAAAGATATTGGTAAGATATTCTCACAGTCTTTTTTTTTTTTTTTTTTTTTCCTAATGTCTGAATTAATCCAGCTCTCTCAGCATGTCTTACTACATTATATTGTTCACCTTCATAACCATCTTTGTGGCTGAATACACTCCAGTTTACCAATAATTTTCTTGCACTGCAGCACCCAAAACTTAATTTTAAACCTGTACTTTAAATCCACTGCAATGAATGAGTATGCATACTGAGAATCCTGGTTGCATCATTTCATAATTATGCATAATTTTCTCTGAGAATTAAAACAGCCTGGGTAGTATTCTTATGTTAGTGTGTATCAGTTATTTCTACTGTAAGTAGGGCTTACCGTTAAAACTTCTGAAGTTGAAAATAAGTTATGTAAATAAATAAAACATATATAAACACTGCCTGTCAGGAATATCTGTTTTTTAATATTTTTGTTATTTTATTAACATATATTTCTTAATGTTTGCTAATTGAATTTAATACAAGCTGAAAATGTAATACAAATATTTTTAAAACATGTGAGTTTTGTAGCCAGAACTTCATGATAATCTATGCCATATCTTCTGAGGTACCTAAATACGGCTAAAAGACTAAATATCTGCTCCTGTAACTTATGTTAATCAGGTTAATCCAAAATGAATATGTTTTGGGATATTTCCAAGAATCTTTCTGAGACAAAGATTTGTCCCTCTATTGTCTACCCTTCCTTCAAGAGAATCATGGGATAATTGATATAAAGGGTAACTAACCCAGTCTTAAATAATAAATGAAGTGAATTCTAAGAATTTTCCTTAAAGTTTCTGACTACTAACATTTACTTTGCCAACTCATAGAACTGCTCATGTAAATTCTTCTAACTATTGGTTTTTCAAGTAAATGCAGGGACAGAGAGATGAACACCTTCAACACCAAAGCTTAGAACTTTAGTTAAACTTGCAAGTGAACTTCATAGACTCATGGAACCATGGAATCATAGAATGGTTTGGATTAGAAGGGACCTTAAAGACCATCTAGTTCCAACTCCCTGCCATAGGCAGGGACACCACCCACCACACCAGGTTGCTCAAAGCTGGATCCAGCCTGGCCTTGAACACTTCCAGGGAAGTTCCAGCTTCTCTGGGGAATCTGTTCCAGTGTCTCATCACCCTCATAGTAAAGAATTTCCTGCTAATATCTAATAAAAATCTACCCTCTTTCAGTTTAAAGCCATTACCCCTTGTCCTATCACTACATGCCCTTGCAAAAAGTCTCTTTCTTTCTTGTAGGCCCCCTTTAGGTACTGGAAGGCCGCTATAAGATTTCATTAGAGCCTTCTCTTCTCCACATTGAACAACACCAGCTCTCTCAGCCTGTCTTCACAAGACAGGTGCTCCAGCCCTCTGATCATCTACATGGCCTCCTCTGGACTCACTCCAACAGGTCCATGTCCTTCTTATGTTGAGGGTCCCAAAGCTGAGTACAGGATGTAATGAAGCAGGGAGAACATTAAGCACAGCTAGAACTCAACTTGACTGCACCTGTTAAAGATAAAAACTGTTTCTATAAATTCCTTAAGAACAAAAGGAGGATTAGAGAAAATGTCCCTCCTTTATTGGATCCAGAAGAAAACAGAGTAACAAAGGATGAGGAAAAGGTTGAGGTGCTCAACACCTACTTTGCCTCAGTCTTTAGCAGTGGAACTGGTTATTCCCTGGACACCCAGCCTCATGAGCTGGGAGATGGGGAAGTGTGGAAGTTTGAACTTAGGTGGCAGCCAAACGCCACGTGTCTGGCCCTTCACCTCCCCCTCCCTCCTCTGGTGAGATAGGGGAGGGAAAAAAGAAGAGAATTTGTGGGTTGAATAAAAAGAAGGTATTTGCTAAATATAAGAAGAGAACAACAGTAACAATAGTGAGTTCAAAAATAAAATGGGTAAAATACAACAGTGGCTTACTGAACGTGGCAACCAACCCCCCCACAGCAACAACATGGCCCAAGAGAGAAACCACACACCAGGGCATGACATCACATGGTATGAAATACTCCAATGAAAATTAACTCCATCCTGGTCGAAACCAGGACAAAAGTGTAAAGCAGAATGAGGTCATCACAATTAAAGAGGAGGTGGTCAGAGACCTGCTGCACCACTTGGATGCTCATGAGTCTGTGGGACCGCATGGGTTACACCCAAGGGTGCTGAAAGACTTGGCAGATGTGCATTACCTGAAGTCATAGCTATGACCTGAAGTCATGGCTAACTGGGGAGGACCCATTGGACTGGAGGGTGGCAAAGGTGACAACCATCTACAAGAGAGGATGAAAGGAGGATCCAGGAAACTATAGACCTGTCAGTCTGACCTTGACACCAGGGAAGATAATAGAGAAGGTCATCTTGAGTGCCCTTAAAAGTCATGTAATGGACAACCAGGGGATCAGGCCTTGTCAGCACAGGTTTATGAAAGGCAGGTCCTGCCTGACAAACCTGATCTCCTTCTATGACAAGATGACCTGGCTATTGGACAAGGGAAAAACTGTAGATATTGTCTACCTGGATTTCTGAAAGCATTTGACACAGTTCCCCATAGTATTATCATAGAAAAACTGGCTGCCCATGGCCTGGATGAGCGAACGGTCTGCTGGATCAAGCACTGGATGGATGGACGGTCCCAGAGAGTGGTGGTCAACGGAGCTAAATCCAGCTGGCGGCCAGTCACAAGTGGTGTTCCTCAGGGCTCGGTGTTGGGACCATTTCTGTTCAACATCTTTACTGAGAATCTCAATAAGGACATAGAGTGTATCATCAGTAAGTTTGCAGGTGACACCAAGTAAAGCGGGAGTGTCAATCTGCATGAGGAGAGGGAAGGTCTACAGAGAGACTTGGATAGATTGGATCAGTGGGACAACGTTAACAGGATGAACTTCAACAAGGCCAAGTGCCAGGTCCTGCACTTGGGCCACAACAACCCCCTGCATGGCTACAGGCTTGGGGAGGTGTGGCTGGAGAGCTGTCTGGAAGAGAAGGATCTGGGGGTTCTAATTGATGAGCAGCTGGACATGAGCCAGCAGTGTGCCCAGGTGGCCAAGAAAGCCAACGGCATCCTGGCTTGTATCAGCCATAGTGTGACCAGCAGAAGTAGGGAGGTGATGGTCCCCCTGTGCTCTGCACTGGTGAGGCCACACCTGGAGTATTGTGTCCAGTTTTGGGCACCTCAATAGGAGAGAGATATCGAGGTGCTGGAGCGAGTGCAGAGGAGGGCAACGAAGATGGTGAAGGGCCTGGAGAATAAATCTTATGAGGAGTGATTGAAGGAGCTGGGACTGTTTAGTTTGAGGAAGAGAAGGCTGAGGGGAGACCTCATCACTCTCTACAGCTACCTGAAAGGACATTGTAGAGAGGTTGGTGCTGGTCTCTTCTCACAGGTGATTAGTGATAGAACAACAGGGAATGACTTTAAATTGCGAAAGGGGAGGTTCAGACCAGCCACTAGGAAATAATTTTTCACAGAAAGAGTGATCAGACAGTGGAATAGGCTGCCCAGGGAGGTGGTGGAGTCACCATCCCTGGATGTGTTTAAGGGTCGTTTAGATGAGATGTTGGGGGATATGGTGTAGGGGGAAACTTTGTAGAGTAGGGCTGATGGTTGGACTCGATGATCCCAAGGGTCTTTTCCAACCTGAATGATTCTGTGATTCTATGACTTCAGATGGGTGTCACCAGAGCAAAATAGAGGGGAAGAATCCTCTCCATCGACCTGCTGGTCACGCTTCTTTTGATGCAGCCTCGGGATATGGTTGGCTTTCTGATCTCTTAGGCACAGTGTTTGGTCATGTTGTGCTTCTTGTCAACCAACACCCTCAAGTCCTTCTCAGCAGTGTTTCTCTCAACCAATTCTCCATCCAGTCTGTATCTGCGCTTGGCATTGCCCTGATGCATGTGCAGGATCTTTCACTTGGCATTGTTGAACATCCTGAGGTTCACGCAGGCCCACCTCTCAAGCCTGTAAAGGTCCCTCTTCATGGCATCCCTTCCCTCCGCATGATGACCACACCACACAGCTCAGTGTCACTGGTGAACTTGCTGAGGGTGTACTCAATCCCACTATCCATGTTGCTGAAAAAGTTGTTAAACAGCACTGGTCCCAATACCAACTCCTCTGGATCACCACTCATCATTGCTCTGCACTTGGACATCGAGCCACTGACTGCAACTCTTTCAGTGCAACCATCCAGCCAATTCCTTATCCACCAAGTGGTCGATCCATCAAATCCACGTCTCTCCAATTTAGAGACAAGGATGTTGTGTGGGACAGTGTCAAGTGTTTTGCAGAAGTCCAGATAAATGACGTCTGGTTATCTTCACTTATCCACCAGCACTGTAACCCCATTGTAGAATGCTATCGAATTTGTCAGGTGTGTTTTGCCCTTAGTGAAGCCATGTTGACTGTCATCAATCAGCTCCTTATTTTCCATGTGCTTTAACATAGTTCCCAGGAGGATCCAACCTATGATCTTGTTGGGCAGAGAGGTGAGACTGACTGGTCTGTAGTTTCCTTCTTTTTTCTCCTTTTTAAAAATAGGTGTTATGTTTCCCCTTTCCCAGCCTGTGGGAACTTCACTAGATGGCCACGACCTCTCAAATATGATGGATAGTGGCTTAGCCACTTCATCTGCCAGTTCACTCAGGACTTGTGGATGCCTCTCATCAGGTCCCGTGGACTTGTGCACCTTCAGGTTCCTTAGTTGGTCTTGAACCTGATGTCCTATAGTGGGGTGGTTCTTCATTCTCCCAGTTCATGCCTTTGCCTTCTGTAGCTTGGGCAGGGAGGCTTGAGCAATTGGCAATGAAGACTGAGGCAAAAATGTTATTACCTCAACTTTCATGTCCTGGGTAATCAGTCTCTCATTTCCTTCTGGAGAGGGCACACATTTTCCCTAGTATTCCTTTTATCAGCAACATACCTATAGAAGCTTTTCTTGTTGTCTTATGGTCCTGGCCAGATTTAATTCTATCAGGGCTTTGGCCTTCCTGATCTGATCCCTGGCCGCTCAGACAGTTTCTCTGCATTCTTCCCAGGCTATCTGTCCATGCTTTCACCCTCTGTAGGCCTCCTTTTTGTGTTTGGGCTTGTTGAGGATCTCCATGTTCATCCATGCAGGCCTCCTGGAATTTTTGCCTGATTTCCACTTTGTCAGGATGCATTGCTTGAACTCCATTATTTCATGGTCATCATCTTGAACTCCACCATTTCGTGGTCACTGAAGCCAAGGCTGTCTTTGAGCTTCATTCTCCCCACCAGCCCTTCCTTGTTGGTGAGAACGTGCTACGTGCATTTGCATAGAAGAATTTATGTTGGGCCCCCAATGAAGTTGACTTACTGGTTGGAATTCCTTTGTGTTGCTCTTTATGAACATGCTGACCTGTGATCTTTCCTCAGGCTCTGGGCATCTATTGCTCGCACTGTGTTGTGGTTTAATCCCTGCTGGCAACTAAGCACCACGCAGCCACTCTTTGACTCCTCCCAACAGGATGAGGGAGAGTAGCAAAAGAGTAAAAGTGAGAAAACTTGTGGGCTGAGATAAAGACAGTTTAACAGTTAAAGCAATAGCCACGCAGGCAAGCAAAGCAAAACAAGGAATTCAATCACTACTTCCCATCAGCAGGCTGATGTCCAGTCATCTCCAGGAAAGCAGGGCTCCATCACATGTAATGGCTACATGGGAAGAGAAAATACCCTGACTACAAATATTCCCCTTTCCTTCTTCATTGGATGAGGGAAAGACAGTGGATGTTGTTTACCTTGACTTTAGTAAGGCCTTCGACACCATTTCCCACACCATTATCCTGATGAAACTGGCTGCATGTGGCTTGGATAGGCACATGCTTTGCTGGGTAAAAAACTGTCTGGATGGCCGGGCCCAAAGAGTTGTGGTGAACGGAGTTAAATCCAGTTGGCAGCCAGTCACGAGTGATGTCCCCCAGGGCTCGGTGTTGGGGCCACTCCTGTTTAACATCTTTATTGATGATCTAGACGAGGGGATCGAGTGCACCCTCAGTCAGTTTGCAGATGACACCCAGTTGGGTGGGAGTGTTGATCTGCTCGAGGGCAGGGAGGCTCTGCAGAGAGACCTGGACAGGCTGGAGCCATGGGCTGAGGCCAACTGGAGGAGTTTCCATAAGGCCAAATGCCGGGGGCTGCCCTTGGGCCACAACAACCCCCAGCAGCGCTACAGGCTTGGGGAGGAGTGGCTGGAGAGCTGCCAGTCAGAGAGGGACCTGGGGGTGCTGATTGACAGCCCGATGAACAGGAGCCAGCAGTTTGCCCAGGTGGCCAAGAAGGCCAATGGCATCCTGGCTTGTGTCAGCAATAGCGTGGCCAGCAGGGACAGGGAAGGGATCTTACCCCTGTACTCGGCACTGCTGAGGCTGCACCTCTATTCCTGTGTTCAGTTTTGGGCCCCTCACTCCAAAAAGGACATTGAATGACTCGAGCGTGTCCAGAGAAGGGCAACGAAGCTGGTGCAGGGTCTGGAGCACAGGTCGTACGAGGAGCGGCTGAGGGAACTGGGGGTGTTTAGTCTGGAGAAGAGGAGGCTGAGGGGAGACCTCATCACCCTCTACAGCTCCCTGAAAGGAGGTTGCAGAGAGCTGGGGATGAGTCTCTTTAACCAAATAATAAGTGATAGAACAAGAGGTAATGGCCTCAAGTTGTGCCAGCGGAACATTTAGACTGGATATTAGGAAGCATTTCTTTACAGAACAGGTTGTTAGGTGTTGGAATGGGCTGCCCAGGGAGGTGGTGGATTCCCCATCCCTGGAGATGTTTAAGAGTCGGGTTGACATAGCGCTGAGGGATATGGTGTAGTTGTAAACTGTCAATGTTTGGTTAATGGTTGGACTGGATGATCTTTAAGGTTTCTTCAACCTTGATGATTCTGTGATTCTGTGAATATCCCTTTGGTCAGTTGGGGTCAACTGTCCTGGCTGTGTCCCCTCCCATCTTCTTGTTCACCCCCTGCTTACTTGCTGGCAGCGCACTGTGAGAAGAAGAAAAGTCCTTGACTCTGTGAAAGTGTCCCAATCCGATATTGGGGAGGGTTCTTAAACGATCCCAGGAGGGAGATTAAGACACAAACGAGGTCAGATGCCATACAACCTTGTGAATTTTATTTTGTATGACAACTGATAACAGCTATAGGACAGAGAGGAAAAGAAAGGAAAAGTCAGAATCCCTAAACAAGAAAACAGTAGAGATGTAGCTAATTACCACCACCACCCTGAATCAAGTGATGTACCGTTGGCTTGGTCTCAGTGCAGGTGATGGTGCTCCAAGGTCCAAGCTTCACAGAAGCCTCAACTCCAAGGAAGAGAACACAAGTACAAGTGTACAAGAGTCTTGAGAGAGGAGTACACAGTCCTTTTATTGCCCCAGTCCCCACAATTTCTCTGAAGAGTCGGCCTATTTCCATGGAGCTCATTGTAATACATGTCACCCCATGGTCCTCCAGGTGCACATGCCTAGGCGTTCATGGTGGTCTTGCTGGTGGGGGATCGACGTGCTGTGCCTTCAGCCTCTGCACATCTTCCTCGCTGCGATTTCCTCTTCACCTGTCTTGCCACAGGTGCAGCTTGGTAGGCGCTGCCAAGGCCGTTGTTGTTTTAGCTTCAGGCGGATGTCGTGGTTTTGTCGGGGACAATTCATAGCATACCCCTTCACAGAAACAGGATGCTGAGGCCAGGAAGTGGTAGTGGTGCAGCAGCAATGTTGAGACAGTACACAGTCCCTTACAGTAAGCAGTGAGAACAATACTGAAAATGCCCTTGCATTATTAACACAGTTTTCAGCACAAATCCAAAACATAGCCCCTTGCAAACTACTATGAAGAAAGTTAACTCTAAGTGGTATGGATTGTGGTTCCCCTCGCCAGACACCTTCATTTTAAAGCCCTCTTCACCAGCTTGGCAAGCCTATAACCAAAGATACTCTTCCCTTTCTCTAGCAGATGGACCCCATTTGCCCCCAGTAGCCCAGGTTTCTTGAAGCAAGTCCCAAACTCTAAGTAGCCAAACATTTCACAGCCAAACTAGCTATGACACTAGTCCTGTGACCATTTGTTGATTCACCATATTTGACTGGCCCTTTTAAACTCCTTCCATTTGACCAGGAGGATTGATGAAAAAACTACCTGTGTTCCAGAGGACCTTACTGCTGCTCTCAGAGCTATGCAATCGATCCCTCGTCATACTTTTCAGACTGGTCCTCACTGTATCACTGGTGTCCATGTGAAACAACAGCAGTAGATAATAGTCAGTGAACTGTACAAGGCTCAGTAGTGTCTTGGTGACATCCCTGATACAAGCCCCCAGTAAGCAGCACACCTCTCTGTCAAGCGTGTCAGGTCAGTAGATGGGTGCCTCTGTACATCTTGGAAGAGAGTCACCTACTACTATCACCTTTGCATTTTCTTAGTTGTGCTGGTTGTTTCAATGGGAGCAGGTCAGGCTGTCTTACTCAGCTCCAGTTCCAGCAGAACGTCCCTCCTTTGAAGAGGCGCCCACCCTGCATGCTTTCCTGCATGAACTGCCATGCCAACTGCTGTGCCAGGCTGTGGCTGATGCGCCCTGCCCTGTTTGCCCACTCTCGTCGCTGGTGCTCCCCAGGGCTGCCTGTTGTAGCAGTGAGAGTGGCTGACATTACCCCTGACCCCTTCCCTCCAAGCTCCTGGTGTGTTTCTGCACTGTCCTGGGGTTTCCCTGGCTCAGAAAACCCACCCTGTATGCCGTGATCCCCTACTCTTCTGCAGAACACACCTGCACAGGAGCTGATCACCTTGGTGAGTAACTGCAAGCCCTTTGGTATCCTGTATGTCTTGGGTTACAGCTTGCATAAACCAATATTTGATGTATTAGTATCAATATTTTATGATTTGAAGTAGCTTTCATCTTTGGAACATGTAACAAGTGATAGAACCTCCAAGTAGGAAAGTGCAGATCAAAAGGATAAGCCTATACTTCAATTAACTTTGATGTATTAAGAAAGAAGGCACTGATATGTTTAACTGCTTAATAACAACCATGTATTCAGGTGCAAATGTGTTTGTAAGACAAAAATAGTTAAAAATCAAAAAAGCCTAAGGGAATAGAGAAGCTTGTGTTGATTTCATTTTACACAGGCTAGAATGAAACACTTTTGATCTTCAGGAAACTTGCATTTTTTTATTCACCTCTATTTGTTCCACCAAATCCACTGAAAATTAATTTCTTTGTAAACAATTTTCACTACTTACATTGGTTTGCTAGCAGTAAATTTTCCCAGTAATTTTTCCCAGTTTTCATAACCCTCACTCATCATAAACTTCTATGGCCTTTATCTGGATGAAGAATCCCTAAAAATGATAAACAATTGTTCTGTGATCTTCAAAGGCCACAAAAAAAAATATGGGCAGCCCACTTGGGCAATCCCTTCACTTCATACAAGACTGTTCAGATTCAAAAAGAGATCATGGTTAGTGTTTCTAACAACAGCTATAAATCTAAGAGAATTAGTATACAGATGTCTTCATCCATCACAAGTGAGAAATCAGTTGTCAGTACAGTCAGTGCTGTTTCCTTAGTCAAGGAATTTGAAGGCTACCCTTTTCAACTGTGCTTACTTCCTCCAGAATTACTGAAATGCAAAACTTGAGACAGCCACTGAAGAGATGTCCACATAAAAAGATGCCAGTGGGGAAGAATTATTTGGTTTTTTGTCTGTTTGTTTGTTTATGTAATTATTATTACTCACTTATTTTGGGAAAAACTATAACCATTGTTTCTGTAAAGGAAAGCAAACACACTAAAGTCAAAGAGCAGCAAATCTTACAGTTACTAATAGCTTGGAAGATTCATACTGGAAATTTTCTGTTGTTCATCCAATTTAAAGATTTCACCCTTAGCCTACCCTGTAGCTTCTTCACTAAATATTTCAGAAATATCTGACCTTTACACAGATGTCTCCTGATCTTCATTCATACTGACATACACTCTTTCCGAAGTGGAATATATTTTACTAGGCTTTTCTGATTTAATACATTTATTTATAGCATGTTCTTGGGGTATTAAAGATCTAATTAGAGCCACTTCTCAGATGATCTTTGAGCTTGTTGGTCAAAATAATTAATTACTATGCTAAATTAGCATCTGGCTTTAGAGGAGTTGGTTCTCTTTTACTCCTAGCTTTTCCTAAAGTCTCTTTGATGAGGAACTAGAGTTCATATGTCAATTAAAAAAATGCAGTCCAGCCGCTTTAATAATCTGAAGACATTTTATCCATATTTCAGGGTTTAAAAATCGATTTTGTTTTAATCCTACATCTTTATTCACCTATTTTCTGTCAAAGTGTTAATTATGGAATTGCAGTGATAATATTAAGGTATCAGATTTAATATTCCCCTCCTTGATGTCCCTTCAGAATTACACGTATGGTGGGCTATGCATCAAATCTTTAATCTTCATGACTCTAATTCAGAAAAGGAAAAAAATATATTGTTTCTAAATACCAAATTACATAACAGTCAGACAAATATTTATATTTAATGCTGTTTTTCTTTGCTCTAACACATTTTTATAACATCATACCTTTATTAATATTTTTACCATATTACTTAGTATTAATGTATTGAAGTTGCCTGTTACTACAGAAGAGCTTCTTGCTGATGGCAATGAGTCCTGTATCCATTTTCTCACTCTGAAACTTTAAAGATGTTCCTCCTTTCACATGATTGCAATGCAAAGAGAGATGTCCTTAATCCAACATGTCAAACCCTATTTCTTTAATGCTAGGCTTTCAGGAAATAGAGTTGAAGTAAATTTTACTTTTTATAATATATGTCCACCTCAGTTTGAAAGTTTCACGTAAGTGTGATGTGCTTACAGAAAAAAAAGAATGACAGGAATATATTTATGGCTTTCATAGATTTCCAGATTATCAGGCATCATCATAAAGGGTGTCTCTTTATTTTTCAATCTTAGTAATTGGGCTATGTTGCTCATGTCAAAATGGCTCCTTAATTAAACTTCAGAGAACTCTACTTCTTCGCTTTCTCCCACATTCAGGGAGTTGTACTCCTTCATAATGTCTCCTTTCTTGACATGATCCAAAAAATTTTGCAGCCTTCTTTAGAGAAGACACAAATGGGGATAAAAATGAGAGAGTAAAAAGGATTGTCGAATAGATGCATAACGGTGTTTCACTGTAGGAGTTTAGTTATTCAAGGTAGAGATCAGAAATAGAAAGGTATTGAGATTGTTATGGTAAGGTTTTTTATTAATTCAATAAGCAGTATAGTGGGGCTATATGCATAAGAGCTGGGGTACCTGCTGAAAGTAAGCCATGAACAAAAATAATGTATTGGTTGGACAGATGTGAAAAAGAGGACATTACATTGCTTTCTTCCTGGACTTATTTTGAAACATTGTACTAGATACTATACAATTATGAAACCATAATTTAAATACAGTAAAGGAATTGACAGTATTCTATCCAAACTGCTGAGGGACTTGTTCCCCTTACAAGTTGGCTTAATCCTTTTATTAATAAAGATGCTAAACATCCTCATGAACCATGTTTCAAAATGTAATCTGAGCTCTGGGAATGCTGTGGAAGCAGCACAGCTGGACTCAGACCCTATTTATCCAGGATGACTCTAGATGATTTAAAATTGATTTAAATCTCAGTACATAGGCCCAGCTTGGAATTAATTTTAACAAAAAGTTTGGTATTCATTTAATTAAACCAATTGAACTCCCAGCTTCTTTGGAGTGCTGTGTTGCTCTGAACAAAGACATGATCTTGTTGTGCAGATAAAGGATTGTCTAATGGTGGTTTCATATCATGTTTCTCATCTAACTAATATGCTCTGCAGCCTCCAGAATCCATGAGGAATATAACAGCTTTCAGTGCTAGTTTTACGAGATGAAGCCTACTCAAACGCACCACCCAATAAAAAGAGACTTCAACTAGATTTGCCCGGCTCTAACTGACTAGATTAGCCTGGTATGAGATGGAAAACAAAGCAATAAAAAAACCTCCAGACTTTTCCAACATATTTGAGGCAGACCAGAGGGTGATGGAAACCCTGTGATGGTCACTAATTAGTGATACCAGTGGTGGCTTAAGCCAGTGAACTGATACTAAACAAAAAACGGTTGAAAAGCAGGAGCAGTGGGGAACACACGCAGGTGTGTCTGGCACCAATGGGGAATGCTGAGCCCAAGGGGAAGCTGCTTAGCAAAGGAGCCCAGCCACTGGCCAGGGCTTGTCTCATTGACCCTGGAGCGAGAGTCCTGCTCCTCCGGTCTGTGGTGCTGCTCTAAACTGAAACAGAGGGGTTGGTCTGTGTGTGCCAGACAGCAGAAATCTTAAAATAAACATAAATAATCACATATTGTACCTATTCTGTTTATCAAATACATTTTAAATTATAGATCACTGATTCTTGCAGCCACCCCACATAAATAGTGTGACAACTTGAAATCACTTTTGAGGTATGGAGGAGAGACAAAAGGGAAAAAAACCCAGCTCCTCGTGATTATAGTATAAACGGAAAACTTGTCAAAATAATGTTAATAAATTCAGGAAAATTGATGTCAGATTCTAACACCTGTTATGACAAAAGTACACACATTACTAAAGAGAAATTCAGCTTACTTTGTTCTAAAACTACAGTAATTATTACTGACATGAATTATTCACTTTGATTAAAATAAAAATGAACATTTATTTAGATGTGTCAGATTTCAGTGTCTTTAAAAATAGCGTTTATTGGGGAAAACCAGCAAACAGTTCTACTTTTGCCTTTTTTCTGGTGGGTATATAACTAATCTCAATTAGAATTTACAGGATTACTAGTAATTAATATTTTATTTTATTTTTACGTATTCTGTGCAATTATTCCATCATGTATTCTCTTTTATCCTTCTCTCTCTCTTTTTTCTTATGTTAGAAGTTTAGCCTTTGGGTAAAATAAAGTAATTACCTTTTGTCAAAATGCTGCATGAACATAGCTCTCAGGTTATGAAACAGACTTAATTAGAAGCATATGTCTTCAATTTTTGCTATTATTTTAGCTGCCCTGAGAGACCTTGAAAAATGAAATTTAGCACTAATGGACCTGAAATAATATTTCTAACTTTAGCATAGAATCCTGTATGGGTTATATTATAAATAAGAAATAGACAAAATATAATCAGGAGTGAGGAGAGAATGTATCCAACTTCCCTTGTTTAGCCTTGTTCAAGGCTGAGAATCCAAGCATCTGGCCTTTTTAGAAACTCCCTTGGTCACCTCTGAGCCCTCTCCAGGCTTTGGGTGGAATCCAAGAGGAGAATAGAACCAGAAATCTTCCGCTCAAAACAAAGGTGTCAGTTATTCTGGTTTGCCAATCTCTGGTATTTAAGGCTGGACCCACTCACAGCGACTCTGGCAGCCTCACCTGTGGGTGGACGCCCCGCGTAGGATTTCCCCCTTGCCGGGACAGGCTCTGCAAACCCTCGCTGTGACCGGGGCTGCCCAGCCACTGCGGGGCTGGGTGATGGTGACGTGTGCGAGTGGTGAGGGATCCTTCTTAATCACTATTCTCTCTCTCATTGAGTAAAGATTTGATGCATTACCCTGTATTTTCCTGTTTGTTGCTTTAAGTGCACTATTCTGCTTTTTCTTACTGCATGTTTTCTGTATTACACTGTTACATTATTTGGTTATCACCAGTAAAATACACCTACTCTTTCACTCTGGTGTATGAGTTTAATTGGTATCCTTAATCAGCAAAACATGGGTGCAGGGGCATAGCCTGCCTCACTGGTCTTCACCACGTGTTGCAGGGGAATCTCTGCTCTAGCATCTGGAGCAACTCCTCCCACTCCTTCACTGACCTTGGTGTCTGCAGAGTTGTTGCTCTCACATAGTCTTATTTCTCTCTCCTAGCTGCTGTTACACAGCAGCTTTTTCCCCTTCTTAAATGCATTATCCCAGAGGTGCTACCACCATCACTGATGGGCTCAGCTTTGGCCAGTGGTGGGTCTGTCTTGGAGCCAGTCAGCATTGGCTCTGTCAGGCATAAGGGGAAGCTTCAAGCATCTTCCCACAGAAGTCACCCCTGTAGCCCCCCTGCTACCAAAACCTTGCTATGCAAACCCAATACAATATTAAAAAATAAGACTTTGCCTTATTGGTATAGATAACAAACATTGCTTAGTACTTTTTCTGGTCACAGAACACGTGTTTACTGGGTTATCAGACTGAGGGCGTTTGAAAGTACTGGAGGAAAGCATCTTACTACACACTCAATTCTTCCTGCTTTGTCATCATATCTGTAGATTACCATTGCTATTTAAAATTTTGTGCAAATATTAGTTCATTCTTAGAATGTCTATTGGAAAAGAGAAGTCCACAAATAACTCCAAACATGCTTTTCTTTTTAATTAATGCAACCAAGTGCAGGTATGAAAATTCAAAGTTTTGGAGTCTGAATTATTCAATAATTGAACAGAGGCGATTTTTAAAACTTTTATTTTCATTGCTAAAAAAGCACACTGTGGTGGTTTGACCTTGGCTAAATGCCAGGTACCCACCAAGTTGCTCGATCACTTCCCCCCCCTTTCCCCTTGTTTTCTCAACAGGGCAAAAAGGGGAAAGAAAATAAGATAGATCAACCCTTGTGGGTAAAACAAAAGCAGATTTAATATAAGCAAAGTGAAGCGAAGGTCCGCGCGCGGAAGCATAAAAAATAAAACAGTTTTATTCTCTATTTCCCGTGAAGAGGCGATGTGGGGCCTTCTCAGGAAGCGGGGTTCCTATACGCGTAGTGGTTGCGTCTGAGGACCAAAGGTGACCCCACCCCCTTCCTCCTTTCTCCCAGCTTTATACTGAGCAGACGTCATATGGTCTGGAATGTCCCTTTGGTCAGTTCGGGTCAGCTGTCCTGGCTGTGTCCCCTCCCAAGATCTTGCCCACCCCGTCCCACTGGGGGGAAATGTTGGAAAGAGCCTTGGTGCTGTGCAAGCACTGCTCAGCAGCAGCCACAACACCAGGGTGCTACCAACACCCTGCCAGCTCCCGACATAAAACACAGCACCGTGAGGGCTGCTACAGGGGAAAACCGATTCCAGCTCAGCCAGACCCAGTACACACACCAAAATTAAAAAACAACAAAATATTATTTCACTTCTCCATACACATTCGTTTTGGTCAAGGATACATCTGTTAGCTCTCAAAAAGACTATCGCTGTCATTATGAAACAATAGCATCAACTTCACCATTGAAACTGACACTACTTTCCTATGTAGTACTCAGTTTCATGTAATTTGATTAGGACATTGTTTATAGAAATTTTTTACACTTTAAGCTATACTTTACATGCATTTCACATGCATGACAAAGAAAGAGTAATGCTAAGAAATTGTACATTTCATGTTGGTCTAACATTTAATAAGATGGTGGTCTCTCAGACAAGTCCAAAGGCTTATCTAGTTCAAAAAAATAGCTTCTCAGGTAATGAATTTCATACGAAAAACAAACAGCCCCTCTGCTTTTCAGTTACAGATAGATTTCTGAATAGAATTTAAATTGTAGGTTTTGACCATTTTTAAATTACTTTGGTTCTGAACATCAAAAACTAGGTCCCCCAATTTCTAAATATTTCAAAAAGAAAAAGACACAGTAATGTCGACAGTGAAATATCTTCAGCTCTGGAATTGACCATTGTTCTGTATATCCCAGGCAAATGACAAGACATACATTGTCATAAGATTTTTTTGTTCTTTTTGGCAGCATGAGAATGACAGATAAACCAAGAATTTGGTGACTCTGAGTTAATTTTATAACATTATATTAGTCTTTCAATGAAAAGGAAAAACAAAAAACAGAAGCCTGAAACAAAAAATCCCCAAAATAAAGCCATGCAGTCTGTTGTCACATCTATGCCTAAAACTTCTGATCCATTGTTGAAATCCTTAAGTTTCTTGAAGACCTACCATTCTCAGAGGGGAATAAATATCTGAAAGTCTGGTGCAAAGCGATGGCTATGAGCAGAGATACCTATATTGATTCCCCCAGCAAGGAGAGATGAAGGAATTTCATCTGTTAGACCTCAGCATCAGAGAAGCTCCCTGGTGTACCTTCTGTCCTGCCAGCACTCCCACAGTATTTCTTTCACTGCCTGCTATCAGATAGTAATTGGGGCTATTGTAATGAGACGTGGGTAGGAGTAAAGGACAGATGAGGTGGAGTGACATTAAGAAGCAGTGGGTAGGAAAATTGCTTCAATACCTGAAGGCATGCCTTTTCTCTTTTCTCTTTTATTTTTTCTTTTCTTTTCTTTTCTTTTCTTTTCTTTTCTTTTCTTTTCTTTTCTTTTCTTTTCTTTTCTTTTCTTTTCTTTTCTTTTCTTTTCTTTTCTTTTCTTTTCTTTTCTTTTCTTTTCTTTTCTTTTCTTTTCTTTTCTTTTCTTTTCTTTTCTTTTCTTTTCTTTTCTTTTCTTTTCTTTTCTTTTCTTTTCTTTTCTTTTCTTTTCTTTTCTTTCTTTTCTTTTCCATTGCCTTGACTTGCCTTGCCTTGCCTTGCCTTGCTTTCCCTTCCCTTCCCTTCCCTTCCCTTCCCTTCCCTTCCCTTCCCTTCCCTTCCCTTCCCTTCCCTTCCCTTCCCTTCCCTTCCCTTCCCTTCCCTTCCCTTCCCTTCCCTTCCCTTCCCTTCCCTTCCCTTCCCTTCCCTTCCCTTCCCTTCCCTTCCCTTCCCTTCTGTAATATGTAACTATAGAATTAGGGCTGAATTATCAGGTTAGACAAACTCCAGGGTGTGTGTGTTTGTTTGTTTGCATTGTGGGTTTTTTTTTAGGAAGTAGATTAGGACTCTGAGAAAGTACAATCTCCACAACCCATACATCTGCCAACCACATCACCTCTTACTTCAGTCTTACAAATATACCCGGACTGGCTGAAATGGCTTGGGAAGCATGGGAAAGGAAGAAATCTGTATCCACAAACCCTCTCCCTTGATTGGATCCCTCGTCTCTATCAGAAGAGGAGTGAAGGAGGGAAGTTTTCTGAGCATGGGGGCAGCAGGGTCATGGCTACCTGTTAGTGAGGAAAAGTAACTTCTTGCAGTACGCAGCTTGTCTGGGCCAGCGGTGATGAAGAAATGCTGCTATATGATAATTGTGTGTAAAGGGTCAGATGGTCCATCTGTTAGTCTATGTGTGTTTCTTTCTCACCTCATGTGATGCAACTATCACCCCTGCCTGTTTGTTGTCGAAAACAGCTCTTATTTTGTCTGTGGTTATAGCCAACCCCAGATGCAGGTTTAGTTGGATACCCTATTATAACTTTTTATTCAAATTGTTTCACAGTGGGTTTTAAGACTGGATAGATTAAAAAAAAAATAATTTCCTGAGAAGAGTGTACTGTAAAGAGTGAGAAGATCACATTGCAGTCTATTCACTTATTAAGCAATCCTGAAACTTGGAAAAAAATTTAAATAAGCAATTTAAGAGTTATTAAAATCAAATGCATAGTTACATATTCTGTAAACAACACAACTCCTCCCCAAATTAAAATTTAAGGAAACTTTGATATATGAATACTGGGGGAACATTTGACATACTTATCTGTACATTGTACCCTAGGTTTTACACCTAATATAAAAGGCTTATTTAAGAATAAAAAAATCAGAAATGTTTTGAAGAATGTTTTTTCCTTTACTAAGAGAAAAGTTGTTACATACCTATATATACATACATACATACATACATACATATATATATGTGCATTTCTCTTTAAATTAGAAGAGGTATAAGTTTACTAACTTCATTATTTATTTTGTAGATTTTAATC
Organism: Athene noctua; assembly: GCF_965140245.1. Lineage (NCBI taxonomy): Eukaryota > Metazoa > Chordata > Aves > Strigiformes > Strigidae > Athene > Athene noctua. The sequence goes on from NC_134037.1 coordinate 25,261,199, forward strand.
CATTATCTTAAAATAATTATTTACAGTTATATGCCCATTTATAAAAACATAAACATTTGTATCTATTAAAATTATTATATTGCAATACATTACGATCAAAATAATTAAAAATATTTATTTCCGAATCTTAAGAAGGATCGCTATTACAGATAATGGTGATAAAAAGGAAATGTGAATTAATTTTCTCAGTCAAGACAAATAAAACTCTTTGAAAGTTAGGACATATATAGAAAAAACCTGCTGTCTGGTCTTGCAAGGTATAGGATTGAGTAAGTGAGATTGAAAAAACACAGCTGAAATTTGGAGACTGGCTGTGGTACCTTAGAGTGAGAGCTGTATCTATCTGGATATTGAACTTAATATACAGCAAAGTTTTTCTCAAATACCTAGTTATTTATTTGGAGTTTATTGTTGCTCAGTGGATGTTATGCTTCATCTTAATTAATTTTTCTTTGTTTGTTTAATAAAATTAAAATCTCACCATTCTTTTTTCAAAGTCCATTTTTTCTATCTTCCTATCACTGATTTGCCACTCAATTTTACACATTATTTACAAAGAATTAAATACTCTTGGCTTGAAATTGGAAATATTTCTATTAATTTTTCAGAGTTTTGAAAACTTTTATTTTTTTTAATTATCAAACTATTAATAGCTAAAACCAGATTTTGATATCATATCTTATAACAACATATATTTTAGCATTACAACATTTAGTATCACAGAAATATAGGAAGTCAGGATTAGCCATAACTAGTAAAGTGAAATCGAACACTGTACCTTAACTATGCAACTTCCAATTTTCATTGTTGTGAATACATGGTTTTATTGGGCTGAACTGTGGGATGTTCTTTGCTTGAGCAGACCTATGTTTAATTGGTCATTACATTTTTATTATAATACTTAAAATTTCTATTGCATTCATATGATCATAAGGGAATTCTCTTATGGATTATTTAATACCAGTTGATTCACAAGGAAGCTAAGGTCTTCACAACCTAGTAATATGTACATGTTCCTGATTCTTGTCTCAGGTACTATGAGGTAAAGAACTTTCAATCCAGGCTTACTAATAGGGCTTTTAAGTGAAATGTTTATTTTACTTTGTTTAATTCTACCTCATAAGAGTTAATCTAAATCCATTATTCCATGTTTCTACAGTTAAAAGCATAAATTCAAAATTCTGAATAGTTTTAGGAACAGTAGAGCTATGTGAAACTGGTATTTTATGGCTAGTAGTTTAATCATAATAATTATAGCTAATTGAGCTTTTTTTTTTTTCCCCCCCCCCCCCACATCCACACATGAAGTAACCTGCCATCACCCTTTTCATTATTTATATTAATACTTCCAACTCTCTTTACTTTGCTAGGACTTCCAATCTAAGAAGAAGCATAAGTTTATTGTCAAGCTATCTGCTGCCATTTGACTATTTTGTGAACCTAAAGAACCCTCTCTTTCATATGCTGGAGATTAAAAAATTGTCTTTTGGAGAGCTCTGTGAAGAATTTCCATACCCTTTGTATAAGAAATTATACTGGGCAGATCTCTTACTACTTTACTACTCATCTGCTGAGTTTAGTAGAAACTGACCAAAGATTTGGAATAGTTAGAAAAGAGATAGAAAATGAAAATTATAGAAACAGAGACTACATGACCATGCATCTTGTTTCCATAGAAACTCAGTTAAAAATTAGATGCTGTAAAATATTTTATATTTAATAAAGAAAAATAAGAACTATTTACCCAAATAACTACAACTATGCAAACAGATAAAAAAATCATAGAAATAAAAATCCAAGTGAAAATATTTTTTTGGACATTATCAATGAGACATGGGTACAGTGGAATCATAGTATCAGCAATAATTCATGTTCATGTAATAATGATGAAGCTCACATATGACTGTGGCAGGTGCACCCGCCCAATGGAAACAGGGCTCCTTGGCTGCTGAAGTGTAGCAGCTCCTGATTGATTTTGCTCTCGGGGCCTCACGGTAGTTGGGGCCTTTGGCCAGTGGGAGCCGCTGTTGACTCCAGGTCAGACTCGGCCTGGGGATCACTGGAGTCCCCTGGGGGAGCCATTTGGAGCTCGTCCCCTGGAGCAGCAGCTGCGGTCGAGGACTCTCCCCTTGGGTCAGGACGCTGCCCAAGGAAACTCCTCGAGGGGCCTTGGGTCGGGACGCTGCCCTGAGCAGGTCCTCGGGTGAGAGCCCTCACTTGTCAGGTGAGTGATAGAGTGTTTTGGGTTGCCGTTAAACCCTAGAAAGTTGTTCTGTTCTCCTCTCACAGACATTTGAACCTGTACTTTGCAGAGTGCTAGTTAATTGTGTTGACAATAAATTTTAAATTTTTGGTGGTTGCTTGTTTGAGAGCCTCTGTAACAGTGACCAATCAGAATAATCCTGTATAGTCTTTAAAAATATATAAAAAATGGTGGGTTTATAATGGTGCCTACTTATTCAGCTGTCAGTTTTTCAGATGCAGTTTTCAGTTTGTAGACAAAAACTTGACAATGATAGCCAGCACTTCTTTTTCTTTTGATTTGGGAAGATCAGCTTTGCAAACATATTTAAGAAGTTATAGAAACTAGATGTATTATTTAATCTGCATCTTCATTTCTGGTTGTCAGAAGTAGTATTTAAGTAATCTTGTATAAAAACAACGAAGTTTTCCATTTCTCCTCTATCACAAGTTCTTCAAAAGATAAATCAATGTATCTATAGAAGTAAAATAAAATCTGTTGCCTGTCTAATCATCTTCTTGTCTACTTCTAATGTTAAACTTCCCTTACTCATCCAAATAGTTTTATAGAAGTCGGAAACAGGCATTCAAAGCCACTTAAACTGGAGATACTCATCAGCTGTAATCTGATCAAATTGGTCTTGCAATCAAGCCTCACTGACAGTTACCAGACAATCTTTCATTGAATTGCTCTTATGCTAAGTGCATGATAATTTATTAAAATGATTATTTGATTATGATGAAAGGAAGTTAACATTTCTCTAGTAAGCTCTTCAAAGAAGGCTTCAGAATTAATAGATGATGGCCTCCAGGTGATTATTGACAGAACATTACAACCTTGACTTGATCAAGAGCTGAGTGACCAAACATCATTAGCTGTGGCAGACAGGACAACATAAACAGGAGCTGAATGAGATGAGCCATGGTAGGGGCCCTGGACCACCATGTGATGGGAGAGCAACACCTGAGACTTCTGGAAAGATGCAGTGCAGTATCACCATGCTCTGACAGGACTGATGGTCTGTGCCACAACCCCCTATGCCACAAGGATAGAAACTGGGGAAATCACATACAAATGAAGAGCTCGTGTAAGGGCTGAGCTTCTGGCCAGAGCCTGACACTGAGCATGGCTGGGGTGACCACTGTGTTTCTTCAGGCTGGGCTACGCCAACCCACTGAAATGGTGCCAAGGATCTCAGTTAACTCCCACTCTGCATGTATGTGTGTGTGTTTTGCAGTGAGGAGGTACCAGTTCATTTTGGATTGCAGTAAGAAAAACACTGATACACAAAGCTGCTTACCTGTTTTATTGTGTAAAGGACAGAAATTATAGAAAAGATTACATCAATCTTAATTCTGTCCTGATGCTGGGAATTATGGCTGTTGCAGCATTGGCCAAGATGCTGCTTGACGACCATGACATGCTGCAGAGTTCCCATATGTGGTGGAGCTGGCCAGCCTTGCTGTTTGTTACATCTTTATCGTATTCTTCCAAGGAAACAAAGTTATGTTTTAACTGTACAATACCAACTTTTCCATCCAGTATATGGAGGTTTGCTTTGGGTTGTATGCTCTTACACATCGCCATAGGAACGAGCTCTTACAGAACATAGTTAAAGGCTGACATCACAGTATGGGCTCAGGTTATATAGCAGTGACTCAAACACTAACATACAGGTCTCTCCAACCAAGGCCTATGGTTGTATTCTGCCTATATTCTGCTTGAAATCACAATCAACTCATTAAAATGTCTTCCTCAGTGCCCCACTACAGTGTGCATGTCTGTGTCTGTGTGCCTGTGTGTGTGCATGTGCATGTATGCCAAGCTATTCCTGACACAGCCTGTCCCTTGCTTGGTCAGCTTCATAAATTGATCTTAGCTGTGTCTGTGGATGGGTGTTCCTGTTTGCCACATGGCATTAACTCTTGCAGGGTATTTCAAATTAGAATGCTACTGTAGAATGACATCTAGACCTGGCATCTAGAGTTTCAGTAGTGATTAAATAAACTCTTATAGCAACAGGTTTTCAGTTTGCTGCATTTGCAATATATTGAAGAGACATATAACACTCCAATAAAGCATCTGTTTTTTTTTTTCTCTTTTTATACTTCAGAGTTTTTAATACAACTTTGGCTGGAATTTATTAGATCAGTTGGTTGATTAGTTGTCTTTTAAGTGTTAACATAAGAGCCAGAACTTGAGATTTTATGAAAACACAGATTGCCAGAATCAGAACTTCATAACACTGCTGTAGTTTGGAGTCCTTTTTCTGTTATCTTGGAGGAAACTCAAACACAGATGTAGTCTGAAGATTGTGTTCATAGTGCTTCGAAGGCCCATATATATCTATTAGACCATGCTTCATAAAGTGACACTGAAAATAATGTCACAAGTTGGGATGAAGACATTCTCCTTGGCTTTTCCTGGCTTTATGACTGAAACATGTATAGATATGTCAATGATATACATAAAACTTAAAAAATTGAGGTGCAGTTTCTCTAAGCTCTAAGTTTCTTTTAGCGCTAAAGGTAATGGTAGAAATTATATCCAGAGGTATTTCATAAGAGGAGTTTTACTTCAAAAATTTGTCTAATTATAACAGAAAGAACTTTTATTACACCTTGTGTCTCTTGACATATGATTTATGATTTTAATGTCTATTCTTCCTTGAAGTTTTAAATGAGTGTGTGTTCATTGATACACAATGCCACTTAAGACAAAATGTTACCCGCATAATTCTGCTGTATTGGCTGTGATCACTGCAACAGCAGTTCCATAAAACCCAAAGTGAATAAATTGTTTTGTCTTTAGACCTGATGACCTGAGACACTAAAAATAAAATTAAAAAAATATCCCAAGCCCCTTTACCATTTTCCTGTAGAATATCCTATTTTCAATTTGAATTGTCCAAGTAGCTTCCCTATTTCTAATTATTCCTCACTTTTTCACTTTGATTTATTTACAGCTCTGAATGCCCTTTGTTTTACAAGTAGAGCTTTATTATGAAGTTCTGTGGTGCCTTTTTTTTGAGCTATACAAAATTTAAATATTATAGAGCAGAAAGAAACAGGTGTACAGAGAAGAGTCTTACCGAGAAGAGAAGACTCCATAGAGTATACTTCAGCAGTTCAGCAGCCTGAAGGGGTAGAAAAAGAAATGTGGAATTTCAAAGTGAAACAAGAGTGAAAGAAAGAGATACCATTAAACATTCTGATGTAAAAGTCTTTTTTTTTTTTTTTTTGTCCAGTCCAATATCAATGATTCTCTCTCCATATATATACCTGGAACTACAGTCAACTGCAGAGTTTTGAGGTAGTAAGTTCATACACATCAGAAAGTGAAGGAAGGGTGTTAACTGCCTCTGAGTGGCATCTCTTACTCCGGGCAGATAAGGTATATATTCTTCTGTCACACAGTATCAGAAATAAACAGTCTAGGTTCTAACATTCAGCTGAAGCCCTGAGTTGTTACATGGAAGAGAAAAACAATAACAGTCCTTGAATTATCTTTTCCATTACACTTGATTTGATACACGTTTCATGCCATTTGCTTATTGTTTCTTTTCCAGGTTGAAAAGTCTTATTTTTTTAGGCATTTCACATTTGGAAGCCTTTATAAATACTTGGCTATGTGTCTCACTTAGTTCTACCTTACTGTTTTTGAGATGGGGTCCAAAGTACTCACATTGTTAAAAGGTGAGTATTCCCTGGATTTAGCACAGTGGCATAAGGATGGCTTTAGCTTTTTATTCCCCTAATTTTCTAATATTACAACTTTTTTTTTTTTTTTTTTTTTTTTTTTTTATTACTAACTGGTGATTACTGAACTAATACAGGTATGCACATGCACAATACATTCCAAACTGTATCTGGATCTTCCTCCTCTAAAGAAGAATGAATTATTATTTTTTTTTTAATGCTACACATGGTCAAACGTTGCACTGTAAAGCAGACAATGTATAAATAGGGGTAATGACCAGAAATATGCTGCAAAGCCTCATGTTCTGTGTCTGGAATCTTTAAAACAGAACTGTGCTCAGGGACTGTTAAGAAATATGCAAATGAAGTTCTTTATATGATGGGTGTAAAAGAAGTTGGTAATATCTCTTTAAATTATTTTTAAATCCTTTTACTATGATTACTTCACTATTTCTTAGATCTAAAATACTGTTACCTGATATGCATATATTTCTAGTTAAAAGTTACATATGTAATTTACTCAATAAAATTATTTCTTTTATTCATAATACAATTGTTAAGCCAATGGCAAAGAACATAATGCTGATGATAAAATGGACTCCTATAAACTCTTATAAAATAGAGAGTGATTAAAGTCTAGCAAAAAACATAAGGAAAAAACATCATGTAGCTAGTGGGACTGTGAGTAAATTGCTTATTTAAAAAAGAAAAAAGGTTAATGCCTAACTTGGGGGAAATGGAATTGTCTGATAGCTCAATAGAGAACTGACCCACCTTTATCTCAGTCTTCAAACAATATGAACTAAGTAATATCCTAAACTGCAAAAAAGCTTTGTGGTTTTAGTGAAGGTAATGATGGCTAACCTTTTAAAGTTGTTGCATAGGATATGAGTCTCTTTTAAACCAGTGGAGAAAACCTTTACATAGATTGTGGAAATTGCACAAAATCACTTAATCCCTAAACTACTGGTGACTTCATACTGTTTCCACTTTTATAATTTTTTTAAAGTGGATGAATTAAGAAAATTAACAGAGCATTGCCAGTTCAGAGAGCTTAAATGATGCATTAAGGGACCAGTTAGTGTGTGTCTGTACAAAAAGAAACAACCTAAAAGTGGTTATTTACTGAGGGTAATTTAACACTACCACATGCCCTAGAATTTCTGTATCAATGAAGACAGCTACTAATGATGCCAGGGAGACGCATCCATATTATGGAATCTGTGCAACAAGCAGGAAGCAGTACAAGGACAATACGCTGAGATGCCATGAGCTTCCCTTGTCTCATGATACAAGTACTTGTCAGTCAGTCAGGGCAAAGCACCATTAAAAGTACAGTAATGTAAGGCAGAAAAAAGCAGGTTATTTAAAAAATGTAAGGCGTTTACAAGACTACAGAAAGTCATATCTAAATTCACAAGTTTGCAAATTAAGATTGGATCAAACTGGGAATTATATAATATACATTTTATTTGTTTAGTTTATGTGATAAACATGTTAAAATTCTTTTACAGTTTAAGAAATCACTTAAATTAGAGTTTAATACGAAGTTACTTATTAATTGTAATTCACCACAGGTTTATCAGACATAAAATAATACATAGAAACTTGGATTTAAAATGCTGATTAAACTGCTGTCTGATTTTATCAGATAGAAGTGATACAGAGCAGTTCATAGTTAAAACAAAACATAAACCAGTTTCCAAACACAAGCTCCACAGCATGTTTTTGACTAGTAATGTATACGAAAATTAGCAAGCAGAGAGAAGTACTATACTTTTGATGTTGGCTGATATAACTTAATCTGTTAGTCTGCCCCTTTGGTTAGTAAGGAGAAAGAAAGGCTCCTCGGAGAAGATTTAAAATTTATCTATACTATCTTGTGGACTTGTCTTTTTTGTGCACCATCCTCTTAGTCTTTTAACTATCCACACTTAAAATATGTTAGTCACATCCAGGATCTAATCTAGGGTGAGCAAAGCAGTTGTCCAGTCAGAATAGTTAATTGTTATTAAATGGTTCAGTTATACCTGGACTCCTTGCATTATTTCTGCTGTGTCCTATAAAGTAGAAAATTTAAATAAATCCAGAACTCTCATATCCGGTAATAGAAACCTTGATCATGAAAAAAATGCTCCCAGAGGCCATATCATGTTTAGCACTCCTAATTGTTTGAGTTTAGTGTAACTATGTGACTTCCTCATACTCTTATAAATTAGCTGAAAAAGAGCTTTTTCTATCATGGAAAGAATTTCAGAACAAAGCAAAACAAATTGAATGGAAAATTCCTGAAGAATTATATATATATATATATATATATATATATATATATATATATATATAAAGGAAGAATTAGAAGAGGACAGGCTTAAACCTGTCTTCCTGCAGTCATAGGAAATGTCCTTGCCTTTGACGTACCAGTTACATTTCTCTACAGAATGCTATTCTGGACCTAAGAAAAATGTCCTGTAGAAAGCTCTATTAAAACTGATACACTTGGCTTGCAAAGAAAAGTATTACAAACCAGCTCCACTTGTAAAGGGAAAAAAAGATCCCAAATGAGGCGTAAACCATGTCAGCCCCCTTACTGGAAGTCAGAAAAGGAATTACTGAGTAAATAGAGTATTTTGGTGCAAGTCTCAGTTCAAGATGCATCCTTGGGCTGTTACAAGGTTCCTGCTTATGCTGTAAACTCAGTGTCTGTGAGGAAGATAGATGTTCTACACAATCTTTTCTTAGGAATAGCCACCTTCATGGATAAGATTTGTAGCTCTAGATATAAGAACTCTGTAATCCGTAAGGCTGTCAGAAAAAAGTTTGGGTTTGGCTAAAGATGTGTTACTGAATTATTTTCTTTATCCTTTCTGTCTGAGAAAGACTTGGTCATTTGTAATAAAAACTAAGGTTGCAACAAAGGGATGGAAATTTCTGTGATAGCTCTATTCCTAAAAATCACTAATCTATGTAAAAGATACTATGAATAATAGCTGGGTTTAACATGGGACTAGGAACTTTGATGGTGTAAATCCACAACCCAATAGATTTATGCAGATTTATACCATTTGAGGTTATTGCACATAGACTACTAGAGGACATTTGCTGTCACACACAGATGCCTTAATTTCACAGTTAAATTAACTTTGCAATTATCAGGATCTGAGTCATTCTCTAAAAAGCTCTAATGATACCTATGCTGCTGTTTTAAAAGAAGACACATAATATTAATCAGATGCTGGTTATTTTTAAAAGAAATAACTTAGTTTTCTTTATGATGAGAAGAGTTCTAATTTTCAGGTATCAATATAGGCTCCAGGTGCTCAAGACCTTAGGAAATAAGGCAATATGTCAATGAAATATGTCTATAAACATATATACTTGACTATTAGAGCAATAAAGCAAATAATTAATATCTCACAGAATCATTCAAGTTGAAAAAGACCCTTGGGATCATCAAGTCCAACCATCAGCTCTATTCTGCAAAGTTCTCCCCTACACTATATCCCCCAACATCTCATCCAAACAACTCTTAAACACATGCAGGGATGGTGACTCCACCACCTCCCTGGGCAGCCTATTCCACTGTCTGATCACTTTTTCTGTGAAAAATTATTTCCTAATGCCCAGTCTGAACCTCTCCTGCTGGAGTTTAAAGCCGTTCCCTCTTGTTCTGTCACTACTTACCTGTGAGAAGAGACCAGCACCAACCTCTCTACAATGTCCTTTCAGGTAGCTGCAGAGAGTGATGAGGTCTCCCCTCAGCCTTCTCTTCCTCAAACTAAACAGTCCCAGCTCCTTCAATCGCTCCTCATAGGATTTATTCTCCAGGCCCTTCACCAGCTTTGTTGCCCTCCTCTGCACTCGCTCCAGCACCTCGATATCTCTCCCGTATTGAGGTGCCCAAAACTGGACACAATACTCCAGGTGTGGCCTCACCAGTGCAGAGCACAGGGGGACCATCACCTCCCTACTTCTGCTGGTCACACTATGGCTGATACAAGCCAGGATGCTGTTGGCTTTCTAGGCCACCCGGGCACACTGCTGGCTCATGTTCAGCTGCTTGTCAATCGGAACCCCCAGATCCTTCTCTTGCAGACAGCTCTCCAGCCACACCTCCCCAAGCCTGTAGCCATGCAGGGGGTTGTTGTGGCCCAAGTGCAGGACCTGGCACTTGGCCTTGTTGAAGCTCATCCTGTTAACGTTGTTCCACCGATCCAATCTATCCAAGTCTCTCTGTAGACCCTCCCTCTCCTCATGCAGATCGACACTCCCGCTTTACTTGGTGTCATCTGCGAACTTACTGATGATACACTCTATGTCCTTATCAAGATCATCAATAAAGATTGGATTAAAATCATCAATTAAAGATTGTCATGCCCACATAAATGTAAAAAGAAAACCTCTTGTTAATAGAAGATATGACTGCAAGCCAATAATTTTCCAATTTATGTTTAATCATACTAATGTTGCAATATATTGTTCTTTTTTAACCAATTAAAAGATTGAATTTGTCATCTGAAACTTATTTGTTTGGTTGTTTTTTTCCTATAAGTGTAGTTCTTTTCTGGAATTAACATCTAGTAATTATGACAATTTCAGTCACTGAATCATATGACCATTAAATAATTTCTGTTGTCTTATACCTATGTTCAGTCACCTTAATTAGTCACTTTTAAGTACACTGTTGGTCAATTTACCTTTTTTTTTATTTGAAAGAAAAAGCTACAAAATGTGCTTTATCAAGTTCTAGCATTTCTGGTGATGCATTGTGGTGTTTATCTCACTCTGGCTACTAGGTTTACAAGTGTACCTGGAAAAGAAGCAACTTTATAAACAGTAAAGCTAATAATGAAGTAAACCAGACATAAATATATGAAGATACTGAACTACCGATATGTAAATGTTTTAAATGTTAACTAGAACATAAGCACTGTGTAATACCTGTGTTTCATTAGTCTTTAGTTTAGAATTGCATCTCATATCAAAGTGCAAAGACATTATCAGTTTTCCTTATTATTTTATAATGAAAATTTCTACATTGAATTAGTCTGTTAGATGTTAATTTGAATATAGTTAAACAGGTATTTTTGGAACAGCAGATTTATTTTAATGTTTTAGTACATTGCTTACCTAAACATTGAATTTTTGATTGTGCTGTCTTTATCAAAATCCACTTTCACACCACTGGATGAGAAAGTGTGCTTTCTTTTCTATGGTTCAATAAAAAGCCCAGTTCGGAGACCTGTGTAAGAGCAAGAGTGGTGTTAATAAAAAGTCTAAGTCACTACTAAGATGTGCTGAATCTGTATCGTAACATGAACACATTAATAGCCTAGAAAATATTTTTTTTTTTAATAACTGTAATCTGTACATCACTTTTATCCCATGGATTGAGTTCTAACCATACCCAGTTTGAGGCCAGAAATTTCTTGGTTTGTTGCTTTGTGGGCAGTCTGGGTGCAGCTACGTCAGTAAATTCTGCAGGGGCAAGGCACATCCTTGAGCACTGCCCCTTTGTCCAGAGCACCATTTATCTGTTGGCACAGTGTCTCACATGGGTTTGGCCTCTGCCTGCTAATTCTCATCCAGATAATACCCGGCTGTAGTTAAAGGGTATCAAAACCAAGGAACCACCCCAAGTAAGTAGTATAAAGGAAATGATCCTGCGTTTGCAGAGAGAGAGATTTGATATCTGGATGAAAATCCTGGTTTACAGTTTGCCATCAGGGCCAGAGAGTAGTCCCTGGCAATGCTTATGACTATAGACAAAATCTTTTCTACTTCACATCCAATGACTATGTGGATACAGCGCTACAGTGCTAGCTGACCAATGGACATATTTTGGAGTCTGGCTCAAATCTCAAATATAGACAAATAATTAGAAAGTCTGGGTAAGCAAAGTGGGAGATCCGTGTCACCTAACGTATTTAATTTCCCTTTAGTCACCCTTTTGAAGCAGTCGCTCTGACACATCCATGTTTTCTGCTCTGTCAAGGAAAAGTGATAGGAGTCTTTTAGGGTCATCTAAGAGATGTTCCTTTTTCCCCAGCCAGGGCACAAAACTTAGGCAATCTGGACCTTGTGCCATATTTTCAGTAACAGAGTGGAGTTGTCTGGTTGCCTTTACAACCTACCTCTGAGCACTGTCTGACTCTTTATAAATTATTAAACATTTATCCTCACATCACTTCTGTGAGTAAAGGAGATATCTTCCATTTACAGGGGTATAACTGAGATGCAGAAACATTAAATAGCCTCAAAGCTACTAAAGGCTGTTACTGATTTACATGAGAATTAGATCAGGCCATTTGTGAATTAACTTCCTGAGTAAGTGTGAAAATATTTCTAAATTTATTTATAGAACTCATACTATAACCCAGGCATGTCCCTTAATTTCTGTATTGACATACTTTCCTAGGAAAAACAATTTTTTTAGATGCTCCACTATCTTTCAAAGAAAAAAAGATTAAATATATACATGTGTGTAAGAAAGTATACATTAGGAGGAATGTTTTGTTTAATTGGAAAAAAAAACATAAGCAAAAAAAGTTACATTTTGTGAGACAATAATACAACTATAGTCGAAGTAACCATTTAGTGTTTTGACATCAGTTATTTAAAGAAAATGACAATTTTGTCAGGAGAAATTAAATCATATTATTAAATTATATCTGCAGAAAAATGCTGAAATGTATAACTTGATCACTCCTGTGAGTCAGATTCCTTTAATATGTTAACAGTAGTTCTTTTAAATTCTGAACTCATGAGTTGCTCTGAAACAGTGAAAAAGAGGAAGGGGATTTTATATTCATTTTACAGGAAATCTGTTGCATCTTTTCTTCTTCATATAAATTACAGCAGCTTCAGGATCCAGAGATCATTGCAAAACCCTGAAGGCATACCAGAGGAAAAGATGTCAGAATTTTGTGTACATTTTTAGCTATAATTATACATAAACATAATATAAATTTCTTAGGAATTATTTTTGGGGGGATATGAAGACCAACTTTGACGGTTTTAACATTACATGACCCAGTTTAGTAGCACACTTGACAAGTATTTCAATGACTCTAGAGACATATGATTACTAGAAAGAATGCAGAACTGAATGATTTCTTCTTGTGTATGATTGTGCTGGCTTGAAATGCAAAAATAGATTATATTTCTGTGAAAAAGTATTCCAGGTGAAAAGCAGTTCTTATTATAGAAATATTGGAAAGGTGGTATGACAGACGAAGATGGCTGTGAAAACAAATTCAGAGTGGATGGATTCTTTCAAGTCAGAGTAACGCTAAATAATTCATTACTTAGTATATGGCTCAGTAGGCTAGAATTTCTTCAGAGGGTGGAAAGACTATTGCCTCCAGACACTATACACTTTTAGTGATTTATTTATAAATATTATACATTACTCTAATATCTCAGTGAAACATTATAAGGTATTGTTATTATTTAATCTGTAATTTTTTAATGAAGTTAATGTAAATAGTCAATTTGTATTTCAGACTGTTCCAATAAATACTTAACACAGTAACAAAATTCCAGATGTGATAACAGTCAACCACTCCTCAGAAACAGATTCTGAATTTACTGTCCTGTAGCTGAACTTCTCTGACCCCATATTTAGGTGTTGCTAGTCACATGGTTAGAAGGTACTGAGGTAATAGACCTGAGGGCTGATGAAGCCTTGTCATTACAGATATGCATAATTTATTAATATTGTGTCTGCATTATAGCCAGTCCCTTATCTAAAAGGCAGACACTGTTAAACACTGCTTCTGTTAAGCTGAATCAGATCTACCATTATTAAAACTTCCTTTTGAAATTTTGGAGCTGATGTTACAATAGTTTCCAAATTAGAAAAGCTATCCTCTCTGACCCATTAAGTCCGCTGGAAGTTTACCTGGGAAGTGATATACGGGCTAAAGAGGTCAATATGATTACATCCAAACTTTAATAATTTTTTTATTTACTGAGGTCCTGAAGTAGTTAAATAACATAGTAAAGGTGTCAAGATAAAATGTAATTGTGAAAAAGTTACGTTTATGGAAGAATCAGTTTTGTAAGGTAATTTATAGTAATCGATTTTAATAAAATTAGACTGCCATTAAAGGGAAAAAAACCCTGCAACATCAGAAGAGTACAAGTACACTATGTTTTTTTACTAAGAAAAAAAAATATAGTTTGGTCATTTTAGATCAGCGTGTGCAGTATTTAATGTGGTTTAATCCATGTTATGCCTAAAATCTTGCTAGAGGATCAGTCTGCATGGTTACTTACTTCAACTTTTCAGCACATAAAGAGATAGATATCCACAGTCAACTAAATTCAGAGACACATAAATAAAATTCTTTCGTTAGGTATTACCTGCTACATTTAATGGGCTAGTTAGCAACTATTCCTTCCCACTTTTAATGAGAAATTTATTTTTCACTGTATCATATTTTAAAAATTACCAATAAAATTCATTTCTGTTCAACTAAAGCAAAGTATATTTATTTTTCATACTGTATAAGCCTACAACTTTGGAAAAATACATGATGCAAACACATATAGCTTGTTACTGGCTCTTAAGACCAGTGAAAAAGACAATAAATCACTGGCTGTCAGTGGCTATACTGCCTTAACAGATAATGTTCAAACACCTGAAAGTGTTCTGAACAGGATTAGATGACATTGTGGCAGGTTCTTGGCTGCTGAGTTGTGGCAGCTCCTGATTGATTTTGCTCTCGGGGCCTCACGGTAGTTGGAGCCTTTGGGCAGTGGGAGCCGCTGTTGACTCCAGGTCAGACTCGGCCTGGGGATCACTGGAGTCCCCTGGGGGAGCCATTTGGAGCTCGTCCCCTGGAGCAGCAGCTGCGGTCGAGGACTCTCCCCTTGGGTCAGGACGCTGCCCAAGGAAACTCCTCGAGGGGCCTTGGGTTGGGACGCTGCCCTGAGCAGGTCCTCGGGTGAGAGCCCTCACTTGTCAGGTGAGCGAGAGAGGGTTTTGGGTTGCCGTTAAACCCTAGGGAGTTGTTCTGTTCTCCTCTCACAGACATTCAAACCTGTAATTTATGGAGAGCGAGTTAACTGTATTAATAATACATTCTTAATTTTGGTGGTTGGTGGTTTATTTGAGAGCCTCCATAACAGACATTATAGAAAGTTTTCATTCCAATTAGATTACAACCCTAAATACAATAATTTCAGGTTACTACAGTAATAAGATTAATCTGTTTTGTGTGTAACTTGGGTGAAGCACTTAAATCTCTGTTTGTCATCGTACTTCATCTGTAATCCTGGACTAATATTTCTTTACTTTCTGAGTATGTTGCAAATAAATATATATTGAGGTGCTCTAAGGCTAGAGCTGTCTCAAATAGGTTCTCTTTCTTCAGGAAAACAGTTATGCATTTTTCATTCCAAGATATCCCATGTTAATGAAACTCACTATGATAATGTTACTTTTTTGTTAAGAAAATATGAGTGCCACCAAGAAATTTTTGTGTTTCCTTGTGATATACATGGTGATAGCAAACAAAGGATTGGGTACACCATGACACTGGGGCACAGGCTTCTTATCCTGGTTTATCTTTATGAGTGATCTCCGGTAAGCCATGCTCTTCTTAAAGCTTCATTTTCAAAATCTGCAATATATTGATAACCACTTCGTTAAGCAGTCTTCAGATAAAGTGATTGATTTGAAGAATAAAATAGATAATTTGTTTGTCAGAATTGGAAATGCCTGCTGCTTTCTCCACAGTCTTATCCTGGAATAATTTATTAATTACTTATGTAGTGTTATTGTTTGAATACATCGATACTTAAAAGAAGTCACAGAGACATACTGTTAAATTTTCTAAATGCTGTTTTCCAGAAACCTTTACTACAGAGTATTCCTCATTTATACAGAGGGCACGTTTTATTGATTAAAACACGTTTAAAAATGTATTACGTTGAATTTATATAATGACAAAATTAAACATGACTTTTTAGTAGAGTTACTCCTCTTCCTGACTGTTGGGGATGGTTAAGAAAGACGTAACATAAACTGCCCCACAGGGTTTTAGGGAAGATTTATGTACACAGTGGCAATTTTGATATTACTATATCAGTGCAGTGAAAAAACAGCAAACCCTTGGCTATACTTGAGTACATAGACTTAAAGCAGCAGTGGAAGCCTCAGCCCACTGGAGACTGGATTTTCTGGAGTCTTCACCCCTTCATCCTCAGAGTCCACAACTGTGGGAGGCTATGCATTTACTGTTTTTTCAGTCTATCCTGCCCTGCATAAGGCTGTGGATATAACTGGGGGGGAACATAGCTTTGTATGCAGTGCTCCACAAGTTTACATAGCCTTAGAAAACAATCCTCTTCCAGCCTGAGAGTGTACTGTCCCAGTTCTTTGACATCCATAGACTGTTTAGTGAATGCAGTTCTAAGAAGGTAGAAATTGTCCCACACTGTCCACTCAGCTTCTGGAATACGCTGGTTATATTTTTCATTACCAGGCTAGATGATGAACTATGCATACTTCACCTCTTTAAGAACCTATTTCAGGTCTCAATTTCTGTAGATATTGTTGTGCGCTATATACCATAACAGAAAAAATAGATGTATTAAAAATCTGTTTATTTCACAATAGAACTGGGTCACAAAAGCATTAGGCTTTTTTTATGATGGGTGTATATTATGATGCATAGGCAGTCATAAAATGTGCTTTAAAATTTGAATTTTTATAACTGAAATGTTGATATTTTTCCTTTTATACAAATTATACCTAAGAAAATATATTAGTAAATGACTGCTCTAGATTGTTTGCACAAACTTTATAATTTTCTGAACCACATTTTCATTCAAAATTCTTCTAATTGGGCCATCTTACATCCTACTTGCCATTCTTCAAATTGCAAATGAGTAGAAAAGCATTCAAGATATTTTCCTTGAAAGAAATGCAGCAATTGCTTAAACACAAAATGAAATTATGAAAAAATACATTCTTAGCAACCTTTTAATATTGTCTTCTGAAGGGAAATAAGCAATAACATCCTTATGTCAACTCTTCAGCTTTTTGTAGTCATCTGCTCATCGCTGTGGTGTATTCTACAGCAGTTCTATTTTTGTACTAGTTTTCTCCTTGGTGTGTAACATACAGGGCAGGTTGTTAGGTTGATTTTGGCCTTGAGATTAAGGGCATATCAGGTATGCCTATGGTGGTTCCAGCTCATTAGGCTGCCTGGCTAAATTAAACAAAGCATGTTAAACTCAAAGAGCTGCTAAGAATCAAAGGACTGTGGGAATGTGCAAGACTTATCTTTAGAGGGAGACATCAAAGGAAGTAAAAGGGTAAAATTAAGGTCAATAGGGGACAATGAAATGTTGGAAAACGGGGAAAAGAGGGTAAAAGAGACTGATCTGCATGTAAACAAGTGGCTGGTCAGTATGCTTCTGTCTGACAAAGCCTTGTGCTTGATCACAGCAGTCTGTCCTACACTGAATAAATCCTCCCAGTGTCACCTGTGTGAGTGCACTGTGTACTCTGAGCCTGTGTGTGAGCATGAACAAATATGAAGCCAAACTAGCAGGTGAGTAGGGTAAGAGGTCTGAGTGCAGGAACTGGATTGAGATAACATGAACTCAAGGGGTATGCTGGTTTTGGCTGGGATAGAGTTAATTTTTTCCATAGTACCTTGTATGGGCCTATGTTTTGGATCTCTGCTGAAAAGGCTGTTGATAATACAGGGATGTTTTCATTATTGCTGAGCAGTGTTTACACAGAGTCAAGGCCTTTTCTGCTTCACACAGTGCCCCACCAGCAAATGAGCTGGGAGTGCACAGGAATCTGGGAAGGGACACAGCCAGGAAAGCTGATCCCATCCATACCATAGGATGCCATGTTCAGTAATAAAAAGCTGGGCTAAGAAGAAGGAGGGGGCATGTTTGGAGCGATGGCATTTGTCTTCCCAAGTAACTGCTATGCACGATGGAGCCCTGCTTTCCTGGAGATGACTGATCACCTTTCTGCTGATCAGAAGTGGTGAAAGTGAAACATCTTTACTGATGATCTAGACAAGGGGGTACCTCAGTCAGTTTGCAGATGACACCCAGTTGGGCGGGAGTGTTGATCTGCTCGAGGGCAGGGAGGCTCTGCAGAGAGACCTGGACAGGCTGGAGCCATGGGCTGAGGCCAACTGGAGGAGTTTCCATAAGGCCAAATGCCGGGGGCTGCCCTTGGGCCACAACAACCCCCAGCAGCGCTACAGGCTTGGGGAGGAGTGGCTGGAGAGCTGCCAGTCAGAGAGGGACCTGGGGGTGTTGATTGACAGCCAGCTGAACAGGAGCCAGCAGTGTGCCCAGGGGGCCAAGAAGGCCAATGGCATCCTGGCTTGTGTCAGCAATAGCGTGGCCAGCAGGGACAGGGAAGGGATCTTACCCCTGTACTCGGCACTGCTGAGGCCGCACCTCGATTCCTGTGTTCAGTTTTGGGCCACTCACTCCAAAAAGGACATTGAATGACTCGAGCGTGTCCAGAGAAGGGCAACGAAGCTGGTGCAGGGTCTGGAGCACAGGTCGTACGAGGAGCGGCTGAGGGAACTGGGGGTGTTTAGTCTGGAGAAGAGGAGGCTGAGGGGAGACCTCATTGCCCTCTACAGCTACCTGAAAGGAGGGTGCAGAGAGCTGGGGATGAGTCTCTTCAATGAAATAACAGGCCATAGGACAGGAGGTAATGTCCTCAATTTGCACCAGGGAAGGTTTAGACTGGATATTAGGAAGCATTTCTTTACAGAATGGGTTGTTGGGCATTGGAATAGGCTGCCCAGGGAGGTGGTGGATTCCCCATCCCTGGAGGTGTTTAAGAGTTGGGTTGACATAGCGCTGAGGGATGATATGGTGTAGTTGGGAACTGTCAGTGTTAGGTTAATTGTTGGACTAGTTGGTCTTCAAGGTCTTTTCCAACCTATGTGATTCTGTGATTCTGTGAATGAATTCCTTGGTTTGCTTTGCTTGCATACGTGGCTTTTTCTTTACCTATTAAACTGTCAATATCTCAACTCACAAGTTTTCTTATTTTTACTCTTCTGATTCTCTTTCTCCATACCACTGGGGAAGAGTGAGCAAGCATCTGCACTGTGATTAGTTGCCAACTGGGTTTAAACCATGACAAACGGCCTGGGGGTCTGGGAAGTCTGGAGATTTCTGTTGTCTGAAAACAGCTACAGAGGGTTTCTGTGTGTGTGTGTGTGAACCCTAGTGAATCCCAGTTCTTATAATCCAGAGAATATGATCAGGCCATCTGTGATGCTCACATTTATGTGAGCAGTTTGTGTTTATGTGGGTGTGCATAACGGCACTGCTCTCCCTCCTTCTTGATCTTGTGGTGGATGTACGTGTGTGCCACTGGCACTGCTACTGGTAGTAGAGCATCCTCATGTGCATGGTGCTGGGACTGGAGAAATCCTCTGGGTCCTGAAGCCCACTGTTTTAATCTACCTCTTGACATGGTTCATTTGACCATTTTACACCTTGTGAACCTACAAAGCCTCAGCTATCTAGAAAAGGTAGATAATATAATTTAGTCAGATAATTCTTTTTCACCAGCTTGGTTAGTGAGAACCTCATATCATTAAGTCCTACAATTAGTAACTGACAGGCAGTAAGGGTAACAATTTTTGACTGGTCTACTTGGCAGCTCTTTGCAACTGCTGTGCATCTTGGCATGTCTGTGCATGACCTCTAGCAGAGTCAGTATCACTATGTTTTGACTGGGATACTGTGTTTAATTTTAAGATCTTGTTCCCTAAACAATACAATGTTTCTCAAGTAGGCTGAGATGTCTATATTCACCTTTATTAACTGAAGCCTTCTTTCTAATGGATTCAACTGACTGCTTTTTTCCAGTGAATTACATATGGACATAAACTCCTCATTTGAAATTTGCAGAAGATTCCACTTTTCAGTCATTGTCACTGTATAATGTATATTAACAAGATATTATTTTAGCTTTAGGTTATTCCTGGGAGGATATTTATGAGGTCTCTTCCTCCTTCCTTGCATGAGGCATAATTTACCTGAATGGGAACAGTGATGCTTTTGCTGTCCTTCATCAGGCTGTATATTGTCATGAACCTTAGAAGCCTGAGAATTTGCCATAAAAATACAGTTGAACATGGTAAATTACTTGAAAAATGCTTGAATACACACACATGCATGGAGATAACATGCTCACAGCTCCCAGTTCCTGAGGAAATCAGGATAAAATGGTTTCATGAGATGTTCTTACTTCTACTCCTTTCCTGTTATTTGCTTCCTATCAACAGAATCAACTTTAATGCATAAGGCTGGAATAGGCCTTGCAGAGTACCTCAAAGATATTTTTTCTTTCATGTTTTCCCCTATAGGAGGCATGTGCCAAGCCCTTGTCTGCTATTTTGCATTTCCACAAGGAGCTCAGTACACACCACACTGAAGAAAGCTTTCAAGATTTACCTTTAATTTTTTTTTTTTTTTTATTTATCCATGGTTGTGTTTTCTTTCTGAATTCACAGATTGATTTTAAACGTTTCAGTCAAACTTGTTAGATTTGACTGCTGAAATTCCAACACTGCTAAAAATGGCCTTACTTTCTGAACTAATGAGGTCCTACTAAAGTCGGTGGAAACTACTTACTCACTGCTTCTAAAACCTACCACTTTAATACAAGTGTTTAAATTAGCATCAGAGGAAGGATTCTACCTAAGGGACAAAGTAAAAATCCCACTGAAAGTTACTAAACCTGGTGAGCTTAAGCAATTTAGTTTCTTTTGAAATCCTACTTTCAGTAATCAAAATTTAGAGCCACAGTTTTTAAAGAGAGGCACCTGCCATTTCAAGGTTTTGGAAATAATTTCTTTCTACCTAAAGGAACATGATAAAATAGAGGCAGGAAAGGATAAAATGAAAATAAACACTGCAGTGATGAGTAAATATATAAACATTTAGACAGAAAACTATTACAAAAGTAATTTGCTTTGTAGGCAGTGGTAGTAATGAAAAACTTAGTTCTGTTTAAATAAATTCCATATAGAATTTTAATGTTCTAAACAGCTTTTAACCCTCTTAAGTCTGGTAGTGAATTTAGTCTGTCTCTACACATTTCTGAGAGGATTCTGTAACCTCTATATAAAGTTCCTATATTTGGGGTTAGTGTCATCACCACTGTTCTTAGAAAAAGTGATTACAGCTTTATTTTGAAAGATACCTTATCCTATCAGAGTGAATCAGGACTAATCTGAGATCAGTGTCCCTCAGAGCATGTAGGGGTTATTCCTCCTAGTTCCTGTGCCTTGTTAGGGCAGTAGTCATAGCGCTGTTCAAACATTGCATTTCTGGGTTTGTGCAGAAAGTTAGTACTGTAGGGAATTTATAGAAGGTTCATTATCAATGGTATTTAAATTTGTATCCAGTGAAAGGTAGCTGAATAAGCTAATATAGACTAAATAGTCTAGTAAGACTAGATGCAGAGGGAAAAGGAAAGGGCAAAAAGGACTGAATCGTAAGTATCGTTTTAGTCATTTTGATTCTGCTCAAATTCCTCTTTATTTATAGAATCATAGAATTATTTAGGTTAGAATCATAGAATCATTTAGGTTGGAAAATACCATTAAGATTGTCTAGACCAAATATAAATGTAACACTACCAAGTCTGCCACTACAATACGTTTTAAGTGCCACATCTACATGTATTTCTTACCCCTATACCACTACCACTGTTTCTTTAAGGATGGATTTGGTGGTCTTTGTTTCATAGAACAAATAATTCAGAAGTTTAATATTTAAAGGAAATTTGTGTCAATGACAATAATTCCAGCATAGCCCACTAAGAACAATTAAAACCCTTCTCTTTACAAGGGCTGGCTGTGGGAAAATTGCTTGCATTACTAGCACATTTTCTATCCAGACTTATCACAGTTTGCAAATTGTTAACAGCATTAAAAAAGCAGCCAAGAAGTGAACAGGAACAGAATTTAAACAACCCTTTCTCCTTCCTTAATTTGGCTTAGGTATGCAGTTATACTGAATATGCTTGTATTACTACCAGCTATTCTGTGACTGAGGCTTTCATTTTCTAAGGCTGTTAACAGTAGAATTTCCAAGTACAGTTAGTTCATATAATTATTTTTTTTTTTTAGTGAAAACAAAAATGAAAACATACTGAAAACCCCTAGGACTCTCTAGCAAATAAAGTGGTTAGAGTAATTTACTATTCTGTGATGTTCAACAGCTGTATCCCATAAAGCATTCCTCATCCCACTGGCAGGGGAATAACCTGGGAAGTTGTTCAATCAAGAAAGGTCATTCTCACCTTCCAGGAACATGTTCTGCTAAATTACTAGTCATAGTGACTGCCCCTAAATGAAACCTCGCTAACAGCATTAAGATATTTTGTAATTTGTTAAATATAATATTTTTCAAATGACCGAATTTTAAGTTTCATAAAGATTGAAATAGTCCTAGTAGCTGTTGCTATATGTGTGCAACAGTCTTCTGGGAAGAAAAAAAAAAAAAAAAAAAAAAAGTATCAAATTTGCAAGGCATAAAATGATTTAAAAAAAACCCCATTCTTCTGAATGCATGTGTATGCACAAATGTTGTACACAGATACTTCTGTATTCACAGAGCATTACTAATCCTTACCTAACAAGCCAATACTGATGTGTTCATTCTCATTCTGAGTAAGTACTTAGCAAAATAAAATTTCATTTGCCAGAAATAAATGACACTGTAGTGATAGGTTCTCTCAGAGTGTGATGAGACAGGTCATGCAAGTGTGGCCTGTTTGTCTTGGTGAATTTAGGGTGGGGTACCTGAGAGACCAGACCATACCACTCAGTGACATAAAAATTAATGTTTATGGGTGTAGTGGGTGGATAGTGATTTCTAGTCAAAGAGTTATGTTCTACAACAGAAACACACTTCTGCAAGCTGTTGGGCACCTGTGGATATGTTCCCACTGCTTATTTATTTATTGCTTTTTAACATTGATTGTCATTATAAAGTCAATGACCTTACTAGTCTGAAGCAATCCCAAACCAATTTCTTTGACCTTCTCCACATGTAAAGCCATTTGGGAGTTATTTACCTGGGTTTCTATCCCCTTCTGGCATCCTGCCCCAATTATGTTGTATGTAAAGCTAAGAGTGCCTCTGGGCTTCATTGTTTCGTTCCTGAGTGCCAACTATAATGGGGCAGATGTGGTCCAGATCTTCTGGGTAAACCTTCCATGTAACTGTTATCTGTTTTGCTCTGTTGTTCCAGCAGCAGATGGAGCTGGGCAGATATAGTCCAGGTCTTGTTTATTCTGAGCAGTGTTTTTGTGTAGGCTTCACTCTGTGACAACATAGGCTAGACATTCCCCAGTTATCTACTCATGGCAGAAGTGCCCCACTCTAATTTCTGGGGGACAGAAGTAACAGTAATCTTACTAGGTGAGGTGCTGCACAGCAACACGTGTTTGTGGTTGGACATGAGCAGGTTATAATGTCCTTAATTTATCCTGTATATCAGTACCTGTACAAACACTATCATGATTCAGAGACAAATCAACGCTTTTCCAAGACACTGAGTTGATTTAGGCTGTGCACATTTTAAAACCATAGATTAGCACAGAAATTTTTTTTCAGTTTAGCTCAGAAACAAAAATGGAAAGGTGAGGGGCCAGTACTCTCCCGTTGTATAAGAATAACTTGGCTAAAGTGTAAATGTAAAAGATTTTTACTTCAATTCCCTCCATAGCTCAAAGTGCATCATATCTGATACACTTTTGCATAGAAGTCTCCACATATCCATCCCAGAGTTCACTCTCTGATTAATTAAAATCAGTCTAGATTTCATTTGCTCTATTTGGATCATTAATATTTACGTGCTTGGCTGAAGAGTGATTCTCCATCTCTGCTCAAGACTAGTCCCTTGTCCAAATATTTTGTAG
This sequence comes from Athene noctua, assembly GCF_965140245.1. NCBI lineage: Eukaryota > Metazoa > Chordata > Aves > Strigiformes > Strigidae > Athene > Athene noctua. Next base: position 25,285,083 of record NC_134037.1, read on the forward strand.
CCGAGTGAATAAACCACTCATCTGAGAAACAAGGAATATGTCTTTCAGCTTTCTAAGCTAAGGCTGGAATTCAGTATTGGCTTGCTACTCCCTGGGTGAGTTAAGTCTTTGGGCTAATTGCAAAATGTTGTTCCAGAAGCTCCTCCTACAGCTATTGTGTCTTGAAAGCATTAAAACATTCTAACGATAGATTACTTTAGGTGTATCTTCAGCGTATAATCTTTCTGAATCACTCCTCATAGTCATTAACCACTCTTCATGACTTCATCCTTCCCATATGTCATATAAGAAGTGTAAGTATCTAAATTATGTGTTCTGAAATCACACTTCTGGGGCCAGGTAGTTAATTTTTTAGACATTGTGGTGTTTACATTGGAAATGTCTAAGTGGGGTTTCTGTATCTCATGTGGATACTTATGTCAAACATTTATTCATGAATTACGCCCCTAAGAATTCAACTCAGTATTCACTTAAATCCAAAAGCTTCTATAAAATAAGATGTTTAGCAAGAGTGTGAGTGTGGAAGTTTCTGAAGACTTCTGAAGACCTCTATATTGGAAATGAAACCAATTAGAAAAGTTGTTGCTTAATATTTCACTAAGGCTGTCTAGGACACATGTCAGAGGCTTAGATCTAGATTTCAACAGAGGTCACAATTATATGTGAAACTATTTCATTCTGTGAATTACTGATGGACATCCACCAAAGTACTAGGCAACTTTACACCAAATTACAAGCTGTATTAGGAGTCTATCAAATACAGGAAATATATTCCAATAGTTTGACCAAACTGACCTACCAAAAACTAACCATAAACACTGAGCCCACATTTACGCATGTACCATTTTTACCAAAGAATAGTGGCATAGTCTGCAGAATGTGGTACCAGCATTTCATTTCTATAGGACACTGGTGCTACAAATGCTCACTATACTTGTTTACATGGAGCTTTGATGTTCATGGAATCTTTTGAGCATGTAATTGGTAGAGTTCATTGATTCACAGGTTTTTAATTCAGCTGGTATTTTGTTAAGTTATTAGCCAGCTGCTGTTCACTGAAGCAGATGTTATGAACCACGCATAAAATTGTCAAGGTTACATTTAGTACAAAGAAAGCTCTATCCCTCTCCTGTTGTGGTTTGTAACAAAACTTCTACTGACGTCATCAGAAGAATCAGATTCAGAAATTGGGTGTTGCTCAACCTTACATCCCATTATTTTGTATTGTTCATTAATCTCTTCTTTCACATCCTTCTCCTCACAGCCAACTTTCTACAGTCTTTCTTGTCATCTTAGTGCAGTTTGCATTTTATTTGCCAGCTCTTAACTTCTAGTCTTCATTCACGCTGATTACTGCACTTGAAAACATTCTTCAGTTAGTATTTTTCAGCTCTTCATCTGTGCTTATTTTACTTCCTCAGACATAGAGCAGAATAATCAGTAGGGGCTTTTTTGGTTTTTGTTTTTTTGCCTTCTACAACGATAATTTTGCATATCTCAAAAGCAATAGTAGAACAAGCCACAGCATACTAGTTCAGAATAATGGACCTGTTGAAGCCCAGATGTTGTTACCTGTTTGGGGCAGTAAATAGGGTTTGTCTTTAGTAGTTTTTGTTCACTGTAAATCACAGTGTGTGTCTGTACATCTACTGTATAGAGTGTGACTGGGATGGGAAAACATGCAGTATTATTTCACTAAAAGCTGAGATAATGACTTCAGTATATGACATACTTTCTAATACCTACTAAAAATCATATTGGAAAATGACATTATACAAGATAGATAGCAAGAGCTGAGTTTAAGAACTGGGATGTTAAAAATTTAAGCCAACAACATTTTACCTGGAATTTTTTCTTTCAGCATCAGTTATTATTGTTTCTATATTCTTACAACTTAGCAATACAGTGGTACAATATGAATTTGAATGATAAATTAATTGAAGTGAAAAATATGCATTTTCGATTTCTAGAGCTTGTCTAATCATAGGTTCATATAATCTGCAGCTACTTATATAGTTGTTGCCTAAAGACTGAAAATAGTTACTCCTTATAACCACTGCATTGATTTCAGCTGAATTAACTAAGGTTTGAATTTGGTTCTGCAGTCTATTTAGCACATAGAATATGAGTAAAGTTTTGAGATCTACCATTACATTATTAAGTACCTTTACAACACAGTAATTTGTTGATATTCATTGTAATCCTCTCCTTTTAGTCTTACTCTTACTCTTTTACTCTTACTCAACTTATTTTTACTTTTAGGTCATTTGACAAAACCAGGACAATCTCCTTGCATAAAAAGCCTTGCTTATTCTTTCCTTTGTATACTTATATTTTCAATAAGAAACTATTCATATATCTAACTCATCATTTGCACATAACTAGGCATGATGGGTTCACATACTAATTGCATTCAAATGTCAGGTGTGCTATTATGATTACTCTTTTCCATAGGCAATTTAGAAAATCATAAAATGAATATATGCTGATGGTAATGCCACAAAATGACCTTCTGCTCTGTATTCTCAGGCAGTCACAGTACAAAAATTATCTAGCTCTTGAAGTCCTGGATGAATGAGACAAAATAACCATGACCTCTTTGTAACTGATAATTTTGATAGTTAATATGCAAAAGGAAGTCAATCATAATAAATTTTAAATTAAAGCTTGAAGAAGTAATAAATTTATGTTCTAAAACTATATATAATAATTTGGTATAAGACTTTATATAAAACCAGATGCTATTCTCAGATGAAGTAAATGCAAAAACTCAACAGATAATGAACCCTTGATTTCAAAAGTAGAAATCTATATGTAAAATGCTTGATGGAAATGAAAATTAATATTTTGTATTTGGAGTGAAATCAGAAGAAGGAACAAGAGTATCTGTACACGCAGAGAGGCTGATGGCTACTAAAACTTACAGAAGCCCTTTGAAATAATCAAATACTGACATATCGGTTTCTTTGGGTCAGAAATATTAATGTGTGGCTTACAAAACTTATTGGAGAGTCCTGCAGCACATCTGTTGCTAATGGACATATATTGAAAATAACTTGAAAGGTACAAATTCTGAAGCCACATACAGTATTCCCTTTCCATATTCTGCAATGAGTATTGAAAGAAAATCTCTACTAATGCATTTTATCTAACAATTGACTTTGCTTTCTGCATGATAGATTTAATTATAAAACTATAAACAATTTAAAATATACTATTTCTCTTGAAATCCCATAGATAGTTAAAAATTTAGTTATAGAACTTGTTTTTGAAAGCATCTGATTGCCTGAGAATTACTTCGGCAATTGTTATGAAATTTTGATCATTATGAAAAAGTAATATAAAATATTTATTTAGATAAATTACAGATTTCTATTTCTCTTTTAGTACCCTAAACAATGCCATATAACCAACATTTATTTGTTGTTTAAAAGTAGTATCAAAATAGTAGAAGTCTAAAAAATGTCTTCAAGCAATGAATATAATTATTCAAAATAATTAAGATGGAAATAAGCATCATTTTTTAGCTTTTAAAGCTATAATATCAATATGTCATCTTATAGGTGTGCACAGAGATAACCATTTTAATTAGTAATGTCTTTAATTTTTTCTTCCATATTGAAAGCAAATGTGCATGTTGTATCTTCAGAAGTATAAAATCAGGGAATCATAGAATCTAGAATCACAGAATCATAGGATCATAGAATGGTCTGGGTTGGAAGAGACCTTTGAAGATCATCTAGTTCCACCCACCCTGCCACGGGCAGAGACATCATTCACTAGATCAGGTTGTTCATAGCCCCATTCAACCAGATCTTCAACACTTCCAATGATGATCCACAACTTCTCTGAGCACCCCTATTCCAGTGTCTTGCCAACGTCATCAGAAAAAATGTCTTCCTTATGTTCAATCTAAATCTACCCTCTTTCAGTTTACAACCCCTATACCATGTCCTGTCACTACAGGCCTTGCTAAAAAGTCTTTCTCTGCTTTTCTTATAAACCCTCTTTTGTATACTGAAAGGCCACAATAAGGTCTCACCAGAGCCTTCTCTTCCCAAGGATGAGCAACCCCAGCTCTCTCAGCCTTTCTTCACAGGAGAAGTGCTCCAGCTCTCTGATAATCTTACGCCCTCTTCTGTACCTGCTTGAGCAGGTCTATGTCTGCCTTATGCTGGGGACCCCAGAACTGAGCACAGTACACCAAGTGGGGTCTCACCAGAGGAGAGTAGAGGGGCATAATGACCTCCCTCGACCTGCTGGCTGCACTTGTTTTTATGCAGTCCAGGATACAACTGGCTTTCTTGGTCTGCAAGTGCACATTTCTAGCTCATGTCCAATTTTTCATCCTCCAGTATCCCCAAGTCCTTCTCCACAGGGCTGCTTTACTCTCTTCATCTTCCAGTCTGTGCTGGTATTGGGGATTGCTCTGACCAAGGTACAGGATGTTGCCATTTGGCCATGTTGAACTTCATGAAGATAACTTCTCAGTCCTGTCAAGCCTCTGGGTGGCATCCTTTCCCTCTAGCATGTCAACCGCACCACTCAGTTTGGTATAATCTGCAAACTTGCTGAGGATGCACTTCTATTCTATTCTATTCTATTCTATTCTATTCTATTCTATTCTATTCTATTCTATTCTATTCTATTCTATTCTATTCTATTCCATTCTTCTTTTTCTGTCCAATGTACCTGTAAATGCCTTTCGTATTAGTCTTCACATTCCTTATCAAATTGAGCTCTAACTGTGTCTTAGCTTTCCTGGTCTCATCCCTACACACCTGCTCAACGTTTGTATATTCTTCCCATTATAAATGTTCCTGATTCCACTGTCTATGCATTTTCTTCATTCACTTTAGTTCAACCAAGAGGTGCTTCTTCATCCATGCTGGTCTTCTGCCTTTCTTGGCTGATTTCTTACATATGGCAATCAGGAGCTCTTGTTCTCTAAGAAATATTTAAAGAACTGCCCGATCTATTCAGCTCCTTTATCCCTGAGGGCAGTTTCCCACTGGATCCCATCCACGTATTCCTTAAAGACCTGAAAGTTCACTCACCTAAAACTCAGGGTCTTGACTCTACTCTTCCCCTGGCCCATATCTCTCAAGATGCTGAATTCCATGAGGGCATCATGACTGCAGCCCAGGCTGCCACCAGTCATGCCCTCTCTAATCAGTTCATCCATTTTGGAAAGCAACAGGTCCAGTAATGCTTCTCCTGTGGTTGGGCTGTCTGTCACCTGGATTAAGAAGTTACCCTTGACACACTCAAAGACTCTCTGGGGCTGCTTACAGCTTGCTGTGCTGCTTTTCCAGCAGATGTCAGGATGAGTGAAGTTCCCCACCCAGCAGGATCAGAGTCAGTGGGCTTGGTGCTTCCTGTAGTTGAAGTAAGAATGCTTCATGGAGATCCTTCTCTTGATCAGGCCACCTGTAGTAAACACCAACCACAAGATTTCCTTTGTTGACTTGGCCTCTAATTTTAACCCATAAATTCTCAACCTGTTCATCACTGTCTTTTAAAATAGCTCTTTGTAATCAGTCCATTTTTCTTACATAGAAGGCAACCCCTGGCCCAGTCTCTCTTTTGCCTGTCCCTTCTGAGCAGTTTATAGCCATCAATTGCATCAATCCAGTTGTAATTCATTCCACCAGGTTTCAGTGATAATGATTCGATCCTAGCTTTCTAGCTGCACAGTGGCTTCTAGCTCCTCCTGTTTTTTACCCGTGATGTGTGCACTGGTTATACCAGTAATTTCAGCTGGACTATTGATCATGTCACCATTTTAGAGAAACGTCCTAATTCCTTCATGTCATTTCACAGGTGTTGCCCTGTTGGTTCTTAATACATCAGCATTCCCTGGCTCTTCCCTGCTATTTAAAACTCTATCACCTTCCCCTGGTAAGTCTAGTTGAAAGCTCTTATAAGCCTGCCAGACTTGTTGATGAAGACACTTGCCCCACTAGTACACTGCTTCCTACTTTTTTGAAGTATAGCACAGTAAATCATTATATCCTTTATTTCTCTTTACAGCACAATGTTAAAAGGGTCTAAATACATTTTCCCTACACACTGATAAAAATGAACTTCACAGAACATTTATTCTATTTGCCAGATGGCCAATTGCATCCATCTATGAAAGGCATGAACTCCTTTATCTGGAAAAGTTCTACTGACTAGTTTTAAACCCATAGCTCCATCTGTGTTGTTGCTGTTCTTATTGTTTGGTTTTCCATGTTGAACAATAGAGGAAAGATGCACATTTGCGTAGATTCTGTAAAACTTGTATAGGCATTGACAGCTACAGGTTTGAACAGATCCAATTGCAGCTTACTTCTATTTAGATTTATATGAATAAGAGATCTGTATGGAAATATTATACACCATTCAACTGATTCAATTTCAAAGTTCAACATAACCTCTTAATGTATATCAATATATTGCTAGCAAGCAGCCCAAGGTCAAGTATGTAGGAGTCGAGAGCAAGTCTAAGCATGGCCAGGTGCTCCACTCTCACTCTATTCTCTTAATTAGGAGACTGCCATCAAAACTTAATATATTAACAGTGAATCACAAGTGGTTTTGTCACTACATGTTATAAAAAGTTAAATGATAAAAGATGATCATTGCAGAAAATACTTTGTAGCAAAAATTAGCAAGTAAACTGTTGCTTTTTTGACTAATAGCACAATTAATTTTCTGACAGTTATTTGATCATTTAGTGAAAAAAGGCTTTCCTAATTTTAACAAAACATCCTTTTCATAGATACTCTGTTAAGTATATATTTGTTAATCTATGTCATGCACAGGAGTGTTATAATTAGGATATTTTACATTACATGGCTGGAATGTTAATCAACAACATTTGCAAAAAAGCACCAAGGAAGTTTTCAAGGTTTTATAGAAAATTTCCCTTGATTTTTTTTCTCTCTTTTTGTGCATGAAAAGTGGATCCCATTAGCTGAAGTATTCATAACTGATGAAAGAATATTCAATCAGTTGAATTATTTTAATCAAAATTAATGTATATATTCATTCTCTATTTGAATAGAAAGTAATTTTAACTTAACTGAACACTGACATTTAGATATTAAAAAAGGTGGGGTTTTTTTTCAGGTGTTTCAACATAAATGAAAATTATATATATCAAAATTCTTCTGACTGTAGGCACTTCGCATTCCTTGAATTTTGGGAGTTTATTCAGTTCACAAGTTAAGCCAATGCTCCATACCTTCAACGCAAAACTTCTAATGCCATAACATAGACATTCCTCTTCTGCAGCAGTGCTGATGTCCTGGTTCAGCTAGGATAGGGTTAAATTTCCCCAGAAGGGGGAAGGGATCTCCAGCCAGGTTATTCACACCATGCTGATGTCAGGTCCGTGGCTTTGGCTGTGGGAAGCATGCGTGCGGGCTGGCTGTGTTCACTGCCGTATTTCTCTATATATCTTTTGTCTACTGTTATTACTGTTTATTGTTGTTATCACTGCTATTGTTGTTGTTCAGATTGTTATTTATTACACTGTTGTATTAAATTTCTTCTTATTTTAACCCGGGGTTTGTGCCCTACTTGTGTCCAAGGTGGGGGAGGGGCAATGGCAACGTGGTCTTCAGTCCCGTCAGGGCTTAGACCAGCACAGCTGTTTATTTATGTTTCATGCCTCATTTCAGTGTTTTTAGGTTAGTAAATGTTCTGTTAGGTGGTCAGAAAAAAAACCCAGATACTGAAGATTCAACATTATTAAAGATCCTCTGGAACTTTGTGATACTTTTCTGAATGTATTCTGTTTCACAATGTTGTGGGATAACCCCAGTAGGCAGCTAAGCACCACAAAGATGCTTGCTCACTCTCCCCCCACCCTGGCCTCCAGAGGGATGGGGGAGGAGAAAAGGAAGAATAAAAGTAAGAATTCATGGGTTAGGATAAAAATATTTTAAAAAGCAAAAGAAAGTGGAAGAAGAAATAGAGAAGACAAAACAGAACAAATCATGTAATCACAATCACTCACCACCTTCCACAGGTAGGCTGATGCCCAACCAGTTCCCATGTGAAAGATTGGTAACCTCCCTAAACATGCTCTCCCGCATTTTAGTATTAAACATGACATTATATGGCATGGAATATCTCTTTTGACTAATTTGGGTCACCTGCATGCTTCTGTTCCCTCCAAGCCTCTTGCACCCTCACGATCTATTCCCTGGGGGGAGAGGGGGGGGTGGAGCAGAGTGAGAAACAGATGGCCCAGATGCTGTGCAAACACTGTTCAGCAAGAGGTAAAACACTGATGTGTTGTCAGCATTGTTTTGGTCACAAATTAAAACACAGCACCATACAAGCTGTTCTGAAGAAGATTTGACTCTATCCCAGCCAAATTGGGTTATATTCTAAATAAAATGTAGATCACCTTTCAGTACCAGTAAATTATGTTAATTTAAACTAAAGGTTTTTGCCTGAACAAGACCTAAAAGATTCAAATATTAGTTATTCAACAGAGAAGAAATAGATTACTGCAGTTATAAAGTGATGTCTAACAATCTTCCTTTGACAGCCAGCCTCCTAAAACAAAACAAAAAAATCCTACTTTGGGTAATGAAGGTAAAAATTTAATTGCCCAGGGTCCAGATCATATCCTACAATTTCAACTCAGAGTTCCATTAATTGGTGCACTTGACCTGAGACTGAAAATGTTAATTGGACTCCTGTTTCAAGTCTGGATAATGTAAATAGCTGAACAACGTAGAAGCAGGCACCAAAAGTTAATGCATCCTGGCTGAGAAACAGAGACTTTCTGTGGACATCTACAAATGTCCAGTATTTCATTCTTGACAATGTTGTTGCTAAATCTCATCCTGATGGAATTCACTTGTTGCTTGGATCCAGGTGGGTACTGACACACAGCAGCAAAGCGAGGGAGTTTCATGTATGCAAAGTGATTGCAGAAATGAAACAGACATTCTATCACTGAAACCAATGATGTTTTGTCACAGTCCTCAGATAATCCTTTTCCTAAATTTACCACGGTCCATTTTAAAATCAATTTTCTTATAACTATTAAAGTGAATAAAAATCTGTCCAAGAAATAGATTTCTTTAGTAGTTAAAGGTCTTCTAATTTTCACCTAGACATAATCCCTGTTTAATAAATTAAGTCATCTGCCTGTAATTTAAATATTTTTTCTAACTTTTTTGTGTTTACCCTAATGTGTTCAGGAATAGTCAGATTCATCTTTTCTTTTTGCCAATCTACAAAAGAAAAAAAAATCATTAGATATCTGTTTTATTTTGGTAGTCATTTTAATGGCCCTTCTCTACCTGTATTCCTTTGTCAAGTACTTCTGTGGCATCCTTTCTGAACACAGATCATGAAGGAAATGCAGACACGAAACAGAATTTTTAACGGTATTCCAAAGCAAGGTCTCCTAAAGGTCATGACACAGTGGCTTTTATGTTTTCCTGATTCCTTTGTGCTGTGTTTTAACCCCAGCCAGCAACTAAGGACCACCCAGCTGCTTGCTCGCTCCCCCACAGAGGGATGGAGAGAGAGAATTGGGAGGGTAAAAGTGAGTAAACTCATGTTTTGAGATAAAAACAGTTTAATAATTAAAGTAATAATAACAACATCAACAATAATAATAAATTATAATGAAAAGGAGAATAGTGAAGAGAGAGAAATAAAACTCAAGACGGACAAGTGATGCAAATGAAAACAATTGCTCACCACCAACTGACCAATCAGTCCCCAAGCAGCAGGCTCTCTGCCAACTTCATCCCTGGCTTTATATGCTGAACATGACATCATGAGGTATGGAACATCCCTTTGGTCAGTTGGGGTCAGCCATCCCAGCCTTGTTCCCTTCCAACCCCTTGTGCACCCCCAGCCTACTCACTGGTGGAGTGGAGTGAGAAGCAGAAAAGGTCCTGAGGCTCTATAAGCACTGCTCATCAATAACAAAAACATCCTTGTACTATCAACACTCTCCAGCACAAACTCAAAACAGCCCCATACCAGATACCATTAAGAAAATTAACTCTATCCCAGCCAAAACCAGCACACCTTGAAAGACCTTTCATGTTACCCTGTAGCACTGCATTTTTTCTTATCACAGCTGTATGGCAGAAGCATCACACAGCCATTTGGTGATGAATTAGTGCTCACAGGTCCTTCTCACCTCAGGAGCTTCCAGAGCTGATGAACTCCTTGAGAGCAAAATAATTTTTTTAGCAGTCCAAATGTAAATTAATTTCCATTTTGTCAACATTGGTCAACTCTGGTGACTGCTACAGTGCCTTTGTGGACAAAACTGTCAGCCAGCCACAGGCATTTTCCTAAAATTATTAGACTTGGGATGTGTAAGTTAGTTTAGGGCATGTATGAGAAAACAGAATAATTTCTAAGAAATAGAGTATTTTTTTGATTAACACTGAAATATTGACTGTGGCCAGTGAAGACCAAGTTGGCTCTGATTTATAATAATTATGCCAAAAGGCCAAAGAGTATAACTTTTTTTTTCCTAACTATGAGGTAGACTTACCACAAGATTGAAAATCAGTAGTTGCCACAAAACAGGTAAGATATTTTTGTGGCAATTGCTTAAGTACCTGTAAACCAATATGTTCTACTATTATCTGGATGAAAGGTAAATGGGAACTTCTACAAAGATGTTACTATAGACCGGTATTGCTCATTTGACTAACAGAATACCTAGAAACAGAAGAGCTGAAAAGGGATTTTGGTTTTGAACATACCAATAGTGTACAGCAAAATTCTGTTAACCTTAACTTTAGCTTAGTCAAGTTATTAAGAAGAAAGTAGATAAAAGTGGCATTGCACTAGAACCATGTACACAGGAATTTCCAGATATACGGAATAATAAATTATGGACAAATTATTTATAATAAAGGAATCCCACAGATCTCTTTCTAAGAAAGCTGTCTGGTAGCACTTTCTGCTACCTAGTGGAAATCCTCAAATGACTAATACCTATGTCGAAGTCAGAATTGTTCAAGAAAAACATTTTGCCTTTTGAAAAAATTTCAGAAGACGTATCTATATAACACAGTGAAGGAAGATATTTCATTTCATAGTAACCCTAGAGAGTATTCAATACTTCTAAAAACAAAACCATAAAAATGTGCGGGATCATCTTTATCACACTTTTGTAAGAGCTAGACAATGCAAACTCTGGCCATAATATGTAAATTTTCAGTAAGTATTTTTAACATTGAAAAAATTCCAGAGATCTAAAAGAAAATAAAATCCATAATATATGCAAAGTGGGTGGAGATTATTTTCTGAGGGAGTGGATGCTTGCTATCTGAGCATCAATCCTAGGCACCGTTTAACTGCTTAAGATAGATGAAGAAATGCTGCAGTTAGTGTTAATTAAAATGTCTTTGTGAAAGCATGTTAACTTGCCAAACTAAATTGATCTTGTTTTCTGTTAAATTCCATCATTGTAAGCTAAATCTTTTAGATATTTTTTAATTGGAAAACTGCACACTGTCTGAACAAATTATTTGCACAGTTTCATTGTGTCTATATATCTTCTCTCTTAGGCATATAGCTAGATAAGCAAAAGGAACGTCTACCCGGGAATGAATGCATTTCTGATTTACTGTGTGAAGTACTGACCTGAACTAGCTATAGCTGTGAGGAATGTTTTCACTAGCTAAATAATTCAAGATAGAAAGTGGCCACATAAGAGAGACATGGTGCACAATATAAAAGTTTACCCCTTTGACAGCAAAGTTTGACTTAAATAATCAAGTCCCTTCTACATGAATTGACTTGTCCTGCTTCCACAATTAAAATGTATCCAAAATACTGGTCCTAATCTATAACTTACTTTTGCATTGCTTTAGCTATATAAGAGACTAACAGTTTTGCAGATCCTACTGACACTGGCACAGAAGTAGTTTTAAAAAATATTATGTCTGCTCCTTAGTGTAAAACATTCCTATCAGTAGCTGACTTTGCAGCTCTGTATGGATGGAAAACATATAAACTA